>NW_028274821.1:43373439-43998439 GCF_037043125.1 Eumetopias jubatus | reverse complement strand
GAACAATTTTACTTCAGTCAAGTAAGAAGTTATAACCGTGAGTTCTAGTTAAACAAATAAAAATATAAGCCTTTAAAATTTTATGCATCAGTATTTGAGTTGCAATAAGCTGGAATTCTTCATTTGAACAGCCACCCTAAATCACATACAAATAAAATCTTTGGAACTCTAAAAGGAAGCCTTTAAATACCATCTCCTATTTGTGTACACTTTGTAGTTCTGAAATACTTTGATAATCATTTAATACTTATCTGATATGTTGTGGAAAGAAGTACATTTTAGAAAAGGAGGAAAAATAAACAAACCTCCTAGAAGCTAGGCAACATATCAGTTTCCGTGACTATCAGTAACCAGAGATCCTCTACCTGTAATACTAATGTGTTTGCTCTACACTACTAAGGAGCTTCACCCCAAATAGGGCAGTCTGTCACAAACAGGAGACAGTAAAGCTCTTGTGAAGCTTTGTCATCAAGACAGATTCCATTGGAAAGGAGTTCCATTGGAAAGGATAAAATGGGAGTTTTATCATCCAGATAGATTCCATTGGAAACTGACAGGCTTTAGAAATAGACCAAGTATCAGACATGTAAGGATTGAATTCAAGGGACTACATGTCCCACTGTGTATTCTTATTTTTTCTTTAGAAATAAGATTTCTCCCACTCAGCTGCACTGAAGCTTGTTTCATGAGTACAAACTGATTTAATGCCTCCTTCATCATTTATAATGCAAATACTTCCAAGAGATCTAATAGTCATGAAAGTAGCAGAATGAATTAGCATTATTAGAGATTAGTTAGCAAATCACCTAGGAAAACCCATAAGGAATAGGAGAGAGACGGGGTAAGTTGTGAGGTTGTTGGTGGTAAAGAGCAGAGACTGGTTAGGTGAACAACCAATAATGCCACATAATAACAGGGGTAGAGTGTCCCTCTAGGTAACCAGAAAGTTGCGGGACATTAATGTGTCCATAGGGAACTCTAAAAGAAGAGACAGAGAGGAACTAAAGGGAGAGAATTAAGAGAAAGTTTAAAACAAACCTCTGCCCATGTTAATAACATGGTCTGGGCTTTGGCCTATATACTGAAAGCAGGATTTTAACACATCTTAATTAAAGGAGACCTATATCACAATGGGTTTTACTAAGAAAGATATCGAATACCTCCTAAAACTATTTTCTTTCCTTTCCCAATTTGTGTCACTAATCTGATTACTCTGGAGAATAACATTAAACTGTGCCATGCTGTTTTAAGCAAAATGTGAATATTACTTAAACAACAAGCTGTTGGCTAACGCCAAACCAAACATTCCATGGTCAGAATTGTGACTGCTCTCTAGCCATAAATACTAAAAATAACAAAATGATATTATACCTATTACACTCTGTCCAAATGCATGCTTCTTTACAAAGTATTCTTCCAATCCATTGAGCAGCAAAGTCAACTGGAAGACATTCACACTCTGAAATGCACTCTATTCCACAAGTTAATGGAGTGCGTACAGAGAGACCACTGGCCTTTGGGAAAAGTGCAAACTCCTTAGGAGGACCTAAAAAGACCTCTCTGACCTCTTACCTGCTTATCTTTCCAATACCAGCTTTCCACTTTCTACAGGCTAGCCATTTGACTTCTTGCAATTCCTTGAACTAGTAATGTTTAAGTATGATGGAAGAAACCTCTTCCTTCTCATTCTTTATTTGGTCAACTCATAATCATCCTCAGTTCTCAGCTTGGTCATCATTTGTTCAGGGAAGCTTTAATGACATCCTGCAAATGGTCCCTTGTGTAACTCAGTGTTCTCAGAGCAAAACACTCATCCATTTCATTGTAATGTTGGCATAGGTTTTCTTGACAAGACTATTAGGTAGACGAGGGCAAGGACCAACTCTGTTTTATTTTCCACTGTAGGTTCCCATAATCAGCATAGTTCTTAGCATGACAAAAATTATTTGTTGAATAATTTAATTTCTTCCTCAATTCAACACATATTTACTGAGCACCTACTATGTGTCAGACATCATTCAAAGAGCATTACAATAATAAAATGGTCAATGACACCTGTCCTCATATAGCTTAAAGACTAGCAGGGATAGCAGACAATGAACTAATAAACAACTATAAGAAATGTTAGAAAGTGGGGAGCTCTATGGGGTAAAAACAAAAAAAGCGGGGGGTAAAGGGGGAAAAAGAGTACTCAAGGGAAAAAGGATATAATTTCAAATAAGATGACCAAGATGGGCCTCATTGAGAAGGTGGCCATTTAAAGAGACTTGACAACATGGTGAGGGAGTAAATTATACAAATAACTGGACATTTCAGACAAAATAAATGGACTGCTTTCCCTGGGACAACTTATGCTACTACACTTCCTCCCTCCCTATACCTCCTCCCCACTACTGCAATCCCTACAGTACAGGGACACAATATGGCCTTTTTGCTACTCCCCTTGACTGCCAAAAGGAAAAGAGAGGCCCGGCTCAACTGAAGCATACCATTTTTTCCTCCCCCTGTCTAAGCTGAGAACCTTGGAACAATAAGAATAGCTTTGGGAATTTTAAAGTTCTCTTCTTTCACAGTCCTTTATTTATTAACATGTTAATTTTTAAAGATTTTATTTCTTTATTTATTTGAGAGAGAGAGAGAGATAGCAACAGAGATAGTGAGAGAGAGCACAACCAGGGAGAAGAGGGAGAAGCAGGCTCCTCATTGAGCAGGGAGCCTGATGCTGGCCCAATTCCCAGGACCCTGGGATCATGACCTGAGCCAAAGGCAGACACTTAACTGGCTGAGCCACCCAGCCGCCCCTATTAACATGCTAATTTAAACATAATTTTTCTTTGATAAAATGTTAATGTTTTTAATTATTAAAGTAATTTTAATCACTGTAAATCCCTAAAAGAAACATCCTATATAGTCTAGGAAAACCAACAGGTGTCTGGGATCAAACCTGAAACAATAACAGGGTACATGGTTAGAACATAGAATATGGACTAGATATCACAGGACAGGCAAGTTATGACTAGAACATTCTAGTTACCAGACCAACAAGTTTAAAATTTACTTGCTATGGGGTGCCTGGGTGACTCTGTCAGTTAAGCATCTGCCTTTGGGTCAGGTCATGATCCTGGAGTCCTGGGATTGAGCCCCACATCAGGCTCCCTGCTCATTGGAGACTCCGCTTCTCCCTCTGCCCCTCACCCCACTCATGTTCGTGGGGAGAGAGATAGAATATCTCTCTCAAATAAATAAACAAAAATCTTTACAAAAAATAAAAAATAAAATAAAATTTACTTGTTTGGACATGAGGAAAGACTGACATGTTCAGAGCAGCAAAGAATACCACTTTTGTGTTGTTTTATTAAAATAAGACTAGAAGTCTTCAGGATGGCTCAAATGGGTAGAAAATGGAGAAAAACAAAAACAAAATGACCTGTGCAATCTTGGTAGCAATAGTTCAAGCATGAGTTAGGGAAGGACTGAGCCAGGCTGGAGAGAGTACAAGTGAAAATGAAGACATGACTGACAGAAGAACTATCAGGACTTGAAGATTTGGATGAGTAAGAGGGAATTATCAAAGATGATACTTTAAGTTTCAAGCTAAAGTCAAGGAAAGATGGTTTTCTTCACAGTTGTATAGAAATCAAAGGAAAAACTGGTTTGAGAGAAGGCAAAGAAACTGATGAGTTTATATTTAAATACGCTTAAGTTAAAATCCAGGTGAGGGGTGCCTGGGTGGCTCAGTCAGTTAGAGGTCTAACTCTTGGTTTCAGCTCAGGTCATGATCTCAGGGTCATGAGATGGCTCCACACTGGGTGTGGAGCCTGGTTAAGATCCTCTCCCTCCCTCTCCCTCTGCCCATCCTCCCTCTCTCCCTCCCTCTCTCTCTTTCCCTCTCTAAAAAAAAATAATAAAAAATAAAAAGAAGTAAAATAAAATAAAATCCAGGTGAGAAATGCAAATATACATTTCTAGGGGCCAGATAGAAACATGGATCAGGAGCTTGGTAGAAAATTGTGGGACTGAGATAAAGATGTTGGTGTTACTTGTATGAAAGTGAAAGTTGAATCATGTGAGCAGATGAAATGAATAGGAGAAAGAAAGTGGAAAACAAATAGCAGAAGTGGATAGGACAAGAAGCTTGGAGCATATCCACATCTAAATAACAGAAAGAAGAGGTGACAATGACTCAAAGATGGAATGGTCTGTAGAGATAGGATAATTCAAAACAGGAATACACATGGCTCTGTGCCAGGGAAGACAATAGAGTGTGAAGAAAAACAGAAGATGGGGGGCGCCTGGGTGGCTCAGTCATTAAGCATCTGCCTTCGGCTCAGGTCATGATCCCAGGATCCTGGGATCGGGCCCCGCATCAGGCTCCCTACTCTGCGGGAAGCCTGCTTCTCCCTCTCCCACTCCCCCTGCTTGTGTTCCCTTTCTTGCTGTGTTTCTCTCTGTCAAATAAATAAATAAAATCTTTAAAAAAACAAAAAACAGAAGATGGCTTAAGAGAGTATAATTTGGGAATTAGTAAGTCAAGAGTAATGTTCACAAAGAGGAGTTTCAGTGGAGCTATGTGGCAGATGCTGAGGTGAAAGATGGTCAAGAAGTGAATGGAAGGTGCTAAGAGAGGGGCATCTGTCTTCTCCAGAAGGTCGATAGCGAAAGGGATAAAAATAAGAGTGCTCACTCAAAGGGTTAGCGATTCAAAGAAAAGTTTCTGTGGTTGTTTCAAGATGGGAGAGAGAGAAGTTTATGGGGGGAAAAAGGGCAATAAGGAAGCAACTGAAGAAGCAGGAAAGATAATAAAGTACTAGAAACAGACTCTTCAAGTAAGAGCTACTAGCTTTGATTTCTATCCTATAACTCAGAGAGGAAGGGAAGGAAGAAAAATGCAAGGAGTGAGAACATAGATAAAACATGAGTTAGAGAGGAAGAGTTTTTGATTATCTGTGTTGAAGTAAAAAGATGAAACCAACCAACAAAATCATATTGAATTCTTATTTTGTTGTGTTACATGGAGAATACAGTCATATGTTAAAGACAGTCTTTCTCTTTAATGGAACTTGGGCTAATGGGTATGTTCAAGAGATAGAAATGGTAAATGCTTATTCCAACACAAAGGGCAAAGTTGGAACTAAGGTCAATGGATGGTGAGAATAAGAGCTAACTGGGGACCATATATGAAACCCGGTTGTCTCAAAGTTCAAAATGGAGACACCACCTGAGAGATTTTTTTACATTTCTATTTCAGTAGATGGCTACCATTAGAGTCATACTTATAGCATTGTGTCTAGGAAACAAGCAAGAAAGGGGGGCCTTTCTTAAAACCTCTTTTTTTCATAGATTAGTATCTCTATTTGAAGTAGACTTTGAACAACTAAAAAAGCTTTGAAAGGAAGTATAAATTTCGTGCCAAAATTACATTTACAGAATTTAGTAAACTTCAGCAAGTCATTTCTTTTTTATTTTTAAGATATATGTGTTTATTTGAGAGAGAGAGCATGCAGGGAGGACAGGCAAAGGGAGGAGGAGAGAAAGTCTTAGGCAGACTCCACGGTGAATGTGGAGCCTGATGCAGGGCTTGATCTCAAGAACCTGACATCACAACCTGAGCCAGATGCTTAACCAACTGCACCACGCAGGTGCCCCTAGCAAGTCATTTCTTACCTTTAATGTGGTCCATAAGAATAAATCTGTTTTGCTACCAAACCATCGCCAAGCTCAAGAAAAGAGTATACTAACTCAATATGGAATATTATTCACTAATTTTGTAAAGTAATTAGGGATTGTCCTTGGTGGAGGGGTCAGATGGAGAATGGAGAGATTTATTTCTTATAGTCTATTAGGGTCAGGGATGAGGAAACGATAATGTTCATACAAATTTAAAATGCTATTTTTCCTTTAATTTTAACAAAATCATTTTGTTTTAATGACCATAGAAACAATAAAATATTTATCATTATCAAAACAAAGATTATTATCAATTCGTTTATGCCAATAAAAATTAAGCATTAAGCTATATTAAAGAAGGTGATTAAGATGTAACCAGAAGCAAAATGATAATTCAAAACAGAAAAGGGAATAAGTATTAAATAAATACTGACAAAGGAAAAAGTATTTTAATTGAATATCTCAGCATTTTTTAAAGTAAATATTTTCATTTTTCTTCCTGAACATGACCGTTGAATAAGTTGAGATACCTTTAACAATTAAATTTTACCAAACTACTTTCTCCTGAAGTGTCTACATTACTACATATTTGAACACCCAGATCATTTAGCAAATTTCCTGTTTGCTTTCATTGCCAAAGATTAAAATAGTTTTTGAAGAGGCATACGAATAGTTATTTGGAATTTTCACACAAAGAAACAGAAAAAGTACACAAGATCCTAAACTGGAATATTATGCACAGATGGCCACAATCTCCCCAGCAGAATTCTGAAGAGAAGATATACTGTAATACTACTCCATTCCCACCCAGTGAAAATCAAATCCCTTAGCCAATAGCCACCCTGGCTCCATCAACAGGAATGTACATTTAAGTGTTAATGAGCCAGATACAGGGCATTTCCTGGAGATTAAGGGCAGTCTGGAGAGAGTGGAAGATCTTCAGGTTCTTTAACCCCATCTGGTCTTTCATCCCCAGAAAATATCCTACCACGGGTTTTTCTTCCTTAATTATTCCACCAAGAGGGACACATGAAAAAATGGTCCCTAAAACAACGTCCTAAGTCAGCAGTTAGCAAAGTGTGGTTCCAGGACTAGCAGCCTCAGTATCAGCTGGAGCATTATTCGAGAGCCAAATTCTGGAGCCCTTCTCTAGACCTACTAGTCAGGTACTCTGGGAGTGGGACCCAGCAATCTGTGGCTTAACACACCCTCCGGGTGCTTCCAATGCATTCCACAACTTGAAATCCACTGTGCTAGGTAAATTACTATCTTATATACACATAGTAAATTGTCCTGACATAGAGATCTAGAAACCCACGAATGTAAGAAGTATTTTCAGGAAGCAGACATTTTAGAATGACTTTCAAACTGGTCATACCGTTGAGTGACTCGGTTACATGGAAAACGTTAAGAACACAGAGAGAGGGAGAAGAAGGGAAGAGGACCAGAGAAGGGGAACAGAAAAAGGGAGAGGAGGCTGGGGAGGGAGACGATGAGCTGGTGACCTTGATCAAGGTCTACTTACCAACAGGAGCAGGCGTGAAATTGGGCAAGGTAGTGCTAGGATCAAGATGGTCAAATAGCAGGAGCTCAAAAAAATATTTTCAGAGTACATATGACTAGAGGAGACAATTCTGGTTCATGTTCACAATGGAAAATAATTTAGCATATGTATAAATCATGTTTCTATGTATATTATGGTTACAAAGTTTGTTGGCTTTTCTAAAATTGCTTTTGCTTTATGGTACCCCTTAGTAAATAAGGGTCTGTTTCTATGCAATGTACTTGAAATTCACCTTATAGGACACATAAAAATCAGGTTCAGCTCATATGCAGCCTTAATCTCACACAAACACTCTTCTTCAACTAAAAAAATAATGTTATATTCATGCTACAACCAGGAGGAAGAGGTGAGAGAAGTAAGAATTATTGCAGGATTTATGCTCCCTTACCCACCTTAGTCAGTTAGAAGGGGGGATGTGTGGCAGCGGCAGACAAAGATGGTGTGTGGTGCCTGCCTCTGTCAAAGAACAAAGCATCACTTATCAGTCACAGGACTGCTAAAGGAAGGGAGACACAGGGGCGCCTGGGTGGCTCAATTGGTTGAGCGACTGCCTTCGGCTCAGGTCATGATCCTGAAGTCCCGGGATCGAGTCCCGCATCGGGCTCCCTGCTCGGCAGGGAGTCTGCTTCTCCCTCTGACCCTCCCCCCTCTCATGTGCTCTCTCTCTCTCTCTCATTCTCTCTCTCAAATAAATAAATAAATCTTAAAAAAAAAAAAAAAGGAAGGGAGACACAGGACAAAACCTCTTGCCTCCTACGGGGGCCTTGCTGCCACATCCCTCCCAGCCAGCTGCTCCAATATCTTCCCCAACCTCACTCTAAGGCAGAGGTTGGTACCCAAATCCAAATTTGACACCATATTCTTTCCTCCTAGTGTGTGGTGGGATGAATGGTTTAGGCACATCCCTAGACTCTCTGAAATACTAGGAGAGCAAAACAAGGGAAGAGTGAGTACTGTGACTCATGGAGGCCATGGAGAACCCTCCTCTCTTGAATCTCCTTCATCCCTCCCCCCACCCCATGCCTTTTATCACCACTTTTATGGAGCTGTAGGTCTATGCCAATGAGCACTCGTTATGAACATTCTTCAGAACCGTCCCTGATGACCACCTCTGACCTGTTCATTAACTACCAAGCCAGTTCCTGATTACAGTTTGTCAGAAATGTTTATTATCTTCTTGTTCTGAAGAGACAGGAGAGATTAAGAATGTTCCAGCCTTGACATGAGGCTCTACATCTGCAATAAGCTTAAAATAGTATATAAATGGCAGAATAATTTCCTGGCACAGTTCAACTGACAATTAATGAGAAGACCCCCAGATAGATTAAGAGATATCCATCTTCCTTTAAACAGCGTCATCTGAGAAGTTATATAACTAAGTAACTTTTTATCTCTAATAAATGGTTATTAGAGCTTGTTAATAATTGTTTTCTAACGACACTGAAAGTTTATGTTTGTCCCATGGAACCATGACAACAATCACTTGTTTTGTAAAGAAAGGATTTAAGGGTAGACATTTCAGTTCTAACACAAATTTAAATTCTGAAGCTGCTACAATCAGTCAAGTTAGCAGCATTTTTTAAATGAAAAGAAAAATTAATCTCTAGACCGCCGAAATTTACAGGAGGGACCATAGAGAAAAGGAGTTATAGGAGCATCCACTTGTTCCATTAAGGCTTTTTCCCCATTTTAAAAGATTTCTTACAAACTGCATTTCAAATATCACTGCTACACAGAAGAAAACTAAGGCGTTAAGAAAAAAATTGTACTGTAAACAAAATAAGTCTCACCAGAAGAGCTGAAAATACTATACAGGTACCCCCTGCTTTCCCAAGGTTCCTGTTACATCACTTTGCTTTTAGGAAAGACCTATATTGGTATCTGTTTTTGCCAACCCAAAGAAATCCCAAAGACGATTTTTGCTTTTATGAAAAAAGCCATTACCATACTAATATAGGCCTTTCGTAAAAGTAAAGGGGTAATACAAACTTTCAGAAAGCAGTGGATACTCTTCACTTTAGTTTATGAAAGGTTTCATAGGAAAGCTCTACTTTTGGATAGTAGGGGAAACCTGTATTTCAGATTTCAGAAAACTGTGACAGTGTTAATCATACCTATAGTTCAGTCTTAACAAATTTTCTTCTCAAACTTTGGTGTATAAAAATTGACAAAGCACAGCTTGCTGGGGCTGGCCCCCGAGATCCTGACTAATTACAGCTGGATGGTGCATGAGAATGTATAGCTTTAACAAGGTCACAGGTGAAATGGACACTACCAGTGGACAGACCCCCTTTCGAGTGGCACTGGAACCATCCCCTGATCACTAGCCATTTTGAGAAGAAAAGCTGGGTTGAAATCATACTGCAGGAGCATCTGTCTCTTTCTCTTGGACATAATCATGGCTTTAGAAAAGTGACAGCACCAGTAAGTTCAAAGTCATTGATGCTTTGCTCACACTTTCACTAGTAGTTGATCACCAGGCAAAAAATGACATCTCAGGAGCAACAATGAAGTGGACACACATTTCAAGATGTCTGTTCTACGGCAGTCAACACTTCCTCTAAGGAACCCAAGAAAACAAGCTGACAACTGACAGATGTTTTTAACAGAACACAGAAGTCTGACAGGAACAGCCTTCCATCGCTGGAAGCCATATACCCCCTTACTCCGTGTCCCCAAATCCTGCCACTCGGACCTCAACCCCTTGAGAAAAAAAGAAGTAAAGCTGTCACTACTTACCGAGCTGTGTCTCCAAAACCTTGGTCTCCTGGTGGCATTTTTCAACACAGAATGTGCAAATAAAAATAGTGAGGTTTGTTAAATTCTTCAAACTGAAGTTATCACCTAGCAATTTATTGCAGCTCTGGAACCAAAGAGAATAGATGCGTCCCCAGCATATTAATACTTGATGAACTGACTGAATTGCTTCTATGTGTCGGCACCATTGGAGATTTTTCAGTGAGAACTTGGTGATTTGACTTTTAAAAGGTATTAGTTGGAGGTTATGCATGTGTGGTGGGGGAGGGGTCAGGGAATATAAAGGAAATCTCTGTACCTCCATTTTTGCCATGAATCTAAAATTGCTTTAAAAAACAAAGTCTCGGGGCGCCTCGGTGGCACAGTCAGTTAGGCATCTGCCTCTTGATTTTGGCTCCGGTCATGAACTCAGGGTCCTGGGATCGAGCCCCACATCAGTCTCTGGACTCAGTGTGAAGTCGGCTTCAGGATTCTTTCTCTCTCTCTCCCTCTGCCCCTCCCCCCATTCCCCACTCCCACTCACTTGTGCGTCTCTCTCTCTCTCTAAAATAAATCTTTAAAAATAAATTAAATAAAGTCTATTAATAAGATATTTTAAAGGTATTAAACATAAAAGTGAATAATGCCATGCCTTCTTTTTCTAAGCAGGTCATGCAACATCACAACAACCATCCTTTGCTTGTACCAAAGTTACTTAAATAAGTAGTTTGAAACCCACTTCTTACTCATAATGTGTACAATGTTATAAACATTAATGGAAGGGGAAACTCGGCTGTAGGACTTCCTTCATTGCTAAATTCTCCCTAAATTTTGAGTACTTGAGACCAAAGACTGTTTCAGAAATTCCCAGATTGCTGCAGAATGCTAGTCTGGACTTTCAGTAAATATTACTTGACAGAAAAGAACTATTTTAAAAATATATGCTTGTACCCAGCACCACCTGGCAATAAAATTCCCAGAAGGCACCATCCCTGCTTTCCAAGAATGTTAATGGTGAATATATCTGTGCATACATGTGCTTATAAACCCATATACCCCCACCAGCAAAGGGATTCTAAATGCTTACAAACCCTATTCACTCATTTAAGAAATATACATTCTCATCTATTTTACTTCGGTCTCTTTACGATCTTTGTGATTCAAAGTGCAGAATCTGGATCCAGATTGCCTGAGTTCAAATCTGAGCTCGACCCCTCATTAGCAGTATGGCACTAAATACCATTCTATATCTCAATTTCTTTCATAAAATGTAGGTAATATGTTAATTACCATACATCACTAGTTTTTGATGTAGTGTTCCATGATTCATAATAATCAAAAATAAATAAATAAATAAAATGCTCTCAGGCAACAAAAAAAAATGTAGGTAATAGCTGTACCTACCCGGATTAGTTATTTATTGGTATGTAACAAATTATCCAAAAATTTAGCAGTTAAAAACAACAAATATTTATTATCTCACAATTTCGTTTTGTCAGAAATCCAGTTGTGGTCAGCTTAGACTCTAGCTCATGGTTTCTCATCAGTCAAACTGCTGGCCTGGGATATGGTCTTATCTGAAGGCTCACCTGAGGGAGCGGAAGATCTGATTCTAGACTCACCCACATGGTTGTTGGCAGACCTCAGTCCCTCTCACACCTTCCTCACGCTATCTGGCTTTCCCCAGAGCAACCAATGCAAAAGAGAGTAACAGGAGAGCACCCAGGATAGCAGCCACGATCATTTTTGTAATTTATGATTGGAAGTCACATTCTATCACTTCTGCAACAATACATTTGTTAAAAATGAGTCACTGAATCTTCTTTGCACTCAAGAACATGAACACCAGTAGATGGGGACTCTCTTAGACACTGCGTATCACAGTCTTCTATTTGACAACCCCCCCCCCCCGCAGTGACTCACATCCCTTCTACATGGAAAATAGATTCACCCCCTCCCAAGGTTCCTAAAAGATTCATCCAATGACAGCATCAACTCAAGTCCAGAATCTTGTTATGTAAGTCAGGTCCAGTTGCAGATGACTTTCCTCACATGTAGTTCCTGAGTATAGCTCTTCAGATGAAGATTCTAGACTTGTGAAACCAAAAATTTCCCTTTCCTACACACACCTAAAATACAGTAGTGGGACAGCATAGGATAACCACTACCCACATTCCCATTCACGTGGGGGTAAAGGGAGGCACAAGGGAGTCACGGTCCATAGGAATTCTAAAATCTAGCCAGGAAAATGTTGAAACCTCCCTGGTTAGGTCTCAAGGCCTGAGAATAATTCTCCATGGCTCTCAACTATGTCTGCTGGGCTTTTGGCTCTGTTTTCTGAGTCATCTTTCATTTCACTAATGAAAAGTACCATGTATTTGCAGCCGAACAGCTCTCCCAGCCTGCTTCCTGACAGAATCCTGAGTGTACAAAGACCTATCTTCCTTCTGCCCTGTCCTGGTTCCCCTCCCTTCAAGCTTTCATGTTTCTACATATGTAAAAGTTCTAAGACCTTAGTGGGTCTTCTATGAATCTCCTTGAGTTCACGCCATTAAACAAAAGTCACATCTACAAATCTCTTCCAAATGGTCCTTCTCTACCTCGGGCTCCTGCTGACATGTCTGAGAATCAACAGCCTTAAACTTCCCAGAGGTCCTGCTGTGTCATAGGGAGGACATATGAGGTACACCCTCAGTTTCTTTAAAGGGCCTTTTGAATAGCCAACTAGCATACTGAGGCACTACATTTTCTCTTTCTGAGTCCGTAAGAGCAGGTTTACAGTCACACCTTCAGCTTCATCTTTAGATTATGTTTTCCTGACAGTACCTTCTGTTTGATCTTTGCCTAGAAGCTATTTTTTATTTTAGCCTCATTTGTCATTCATAGAGAATAATTTTCAAAACCACCAAGTCCAGGCTCCTTTTTGTTTCTCTCTCAATATCTCTCTCTCCTCTCTCAGTTTACTGTTACCAGGAAGAAGAAATGAGGCAGCATCCGCAACACTTTGCTTGTAAATCAGTCAGTTCATTCGCCCCATTTTCTATTTTCCACATAACTACAGGCCAAATTGTTGCTAATCTTTCTGCCACTAAGAAAGATTCCCCTTCTCTCATATTCTTCACTTTCCTGCAGTATGTCACCCTCAGTGTCCTTAAACCCCCTAGTTCTCTTAATGTGTTCAAGGTACTCTAGGCTTTCATTAATGTCCTCCTAAAAATCTGACATCCTCTCTAGCTTTTCTCACTACCCAGTTTTAAAGCCACTCCACATTTTATGTATTTGGCATGGCGATATCTCCACTTCCAGGTGCCAGCATCTGTATTTACCTGTTAAAAACCCAACAGCTTACCCAAAAACTCAGGACTTTAAGCAATATCTATAATCTCAGTTTCTATGGGTCAGGAATCTGTATATGTGGCAATATATGTGGCTGTCTCTGGTTCAACATCTCTTACAAGGTCTCTCGGGCAAGTTGTTGGCTGGGGATGTGGTCTCATCTGAAGTCTCAATTGTGGTGGGAGGGGGGTGTGCTCCCTAGTTCATACATGGGTTTAATTAGCAGGCTTTGGTCACTTACTACATGGGCATCTCTACATGGCATCTGATTTCTCCCATGGCAACCATCAGATGGAGAAGAAGAAGGAGAGGCAGGGAAGGGGAGAGGAAGTGGGATGAAAGGGAGGGTGTGAGAGCCCAAGAGAAGATCCAAGAAAGAAGCTACAGTCTATTATAATCTAATCTCAGTAATATCTCATAATCATATTCTATATCCCATGCCATATTCTGTTAGAAGGAAATAACTATTCATTAGAAAGGAGTCTCTAAATACAGCCCATACATAAGGGGAAGGGGTCACACAAGAGTGTGAATGCCAGAGTGGGGATTATCGGTTAAAGTCTTAAAGTTTTCCTACCACACTATCTCACAGAGTCTCTATGAAGATTAACTGTGTTAAAACATGAAGAATGCTTAAAACATTATGTAGTAAGCACTATCTAGGTGGGCTTTTATTCATACTATCACTATTATTATGATCATCGTAAGCAGGACTCAGCAAACTTATTCTGTAAAAGGCAAGTTACAAAACACTGTAGACTTCACAGGCCACGTACAGTCTGTGTCGCATATTCTTGTTCATGTATGGAGCTTTGGGTTTTGTTGTTGTAGTTGTTGTACAATGTTTTAAAAATGTTGAACCCATTTTTAGCTCAAGAGCTGTACAAAAAGAGGTTACAGACTGTTTATAGTCCATGAATCCCTGTGTGCTGATTCTTGATAAGTAAGGCACAATTCTGAGGGCAACAAAGATTGGTATTTCTTAAATTATAAAGCATTCAGTAACTTGTGTGCTGATCTAACAAGCATGATGCCAATTAGCAAAGGGACATTATTTCACATGCGAGGAAAAGGCAGCCTGCTCCTATAAGGAATACCACAATCTTTCCTTTAATGGGGGCAAGTAAAGAAAGAGAACCGTTAAACTAAGTTGGAATTTGGGAGGTTGGGTATAATTACTTAAGTTGAAACCCTATCCAGTACCCAGGGAGATCACATGACCTACTAGACTCAAGAGAAAATTGGATCATGATTTCATGTTCAATTATAAAGATAGGACTTCCAACAAAAATGCTTGCAGCCCATGTGGCTTTGGTGCCAAATGGAAGAGAAGAGCAAGAGGTACCACAGATTGGACTCCATCAGTTGTGGAGAAATTGAACTCTAATTCCCTTGATGGTCAAACCTGTAAGGCCTAATGTGACTTTTCCCAATAGGCTCCTCCAATCTGGGGGGATTATAAAATAAACTGTCAGCACTGAAACTAAGCAGGTGTTAAAAGCAGGGTCTAGGAAAGCAGGATACTCCCCCTGCTGGATTTAGGAACACAGAAGCGTGTTCATAAAACAAAACAAAACAAAACAAAAACAAAAACAAAAAGCAAAACAGGTTGCAGTATTTATCTATCATTCAAAAGGAACATGAGGAGTTCTGCCATTTTTATATAATCACCTCTACCTTATAAACTACAGGACTTTTAACTTTGCAAACAGCAACATCAACAAGGTAACAAGCATGAATATTATTTGTAAACTATAATTTGCTATAAAAGGTTTTATCTTTCATGCCAAATCTGATCTATTGGTAATCGCTGCATAGGTTACAGTGTCAATAATGTTTCTGAGTACATGACTGTGCCTAAGCAGAGAAAGAGGAGATAAAGTATCATGATCAATCAGGAATGTCCTGCAGAGACATGGGAGCATACTAAAGACCTGCCATCCAACAAGTATGCAAATATGCACATTATCTCTTCCAAGGTATTCATGTTTTAAAAAATATTTTTACAATTTCAGTCACAAATTCTACTATAGGGCCAGCTTCCACAGTTTGAGTATACTGATTTTAAACTTGACACAGGACACTGACAACTTAAACTCAGAACACATTCTGCTAGCCATCTACCCATTTGAAGTTAAATTTAACATCACAATTACCAACACCAATCATTAGAAACTTTTTTTGTTTAACATGATACCTTTTGGGGACTTGAAAGAATCATCTCAGGAAATCTTTTTAAACATAGCTGAGTCTCTTACTTCTGAACCAGTTTTATCCCCCAATTTTTTAAATCATTTACTATGTGTCTAGAATTGAGAAGGGGGTCAGGGTGGGAAGGAAGAAATAGAAGAAATACTGTAACCACAGAGTCTCTTTAGTCATGGGCCTTGCAAATGTTGCTGGGGGAAATTATCTACCCATAGGATCCTTCATTCTATTATTCTATGAGTCTCAAGTAAAACAGAGTCCATGCCATGCCATGCCGACCACCATTTTGCAGAAGGAAGACTGATACTGGGAACTACAACAAGAATTAGCTGTGCTTATTCCACCAAGAGTACGGGCCCACTGATGCAAGAGTCCAGGACGGTGACAAGAGTTTTTCTTCTCAGTCTGCCAAAGGCTCTTGTAAGACTTCCTGGGGACCGGGTACTCTGATATTCATAGGGACCGAAGTCCTGAACACAATGGCTACTAATTCTACTTCTGTATCTACTAGAAAAATGAAGCAGCTATCAGGATGGATAGACATTTGCTATACCTCTTCTGACTCTCCTTATGTTCACCCCATACCAGGAAAATTCCTGCCTACTCAAATCCTTACAAATTTAACAGATAATATCAGCTATCAGATACTATTTACCTGGCATATAAGGCTATGCAGCAGAGATTAGATCTGTCATAGTAACTAAAAAAATAAATAAATAAAAACCTCTAATCATTCATTGTGCTGTTTAAAGAGATTATTATATTCCATAAACTAGCTTAATCAGTGGCTGTATATGATGATGGTTCTCAATCTTGAACACTTATTAGAATCCTTTGAGGAGCTTTTGGAAAATACTGAGGCCCAGGTCCTCCTTCATCATGAGATTCTTTTTGATTGGTCTGGGGAGGGACCCAGACGTTTTTATTTTTTGAAGTACTAGCTGTTTCTAATGAGTAGCCTGGGATGAGAAACACAGGTCATGTCCTGTGGGAAGATTGTCAGAGTAAAGCAGCCTTCAGTTCTTATGCCATTTCAGCACCTAATGGATGTAGGATATTGGGAGTATTACTTAAACCTTCTGAAACTTTATTTTTGTATCAACAGCAAAACGGGAATACTACCCACGTTGCAGTGTCCTGGTGAGGCTCACAGCAATAAAACTTGCCAAGGGAGTGTCATAGTCTTTGGGCCACCAGCAGTTTGGAATGAACGGCACTAAATAAAACATGCACTAGTATCGAAAAACCTCTGCCCCAATGGTTAATATCCAAGCTTTGGGAGACCCCAAGCCAGTGGCAGGAATAGGAGTTAAAGAGGGCTATTAATTGCTAGAAGCTAAAATTTAATTTTCATCATCATATGAAATGAGATCATCATGGATCTCATTTCTCAACTTCCTCCATGTTGCTTACCAGCCTTTGGTTAGACTGCCCCCGGCAAGAAAGAGAGTGAGAGAACATGAGCTGACTGTTGAGCTGTCCAACCCTGACTGTTGAGCTCATTGGCATATGTCCTGGAGCAACCTGCTTCTCTTCTCCCAGGATCACTTCCTTAATTCTATAAAATCAGAATATTAATACCTACTTCCATATGGATGTTATGAGAAATGAATGACATCTCAACATACATTCTTCAGTGAAGTAAACATTCAATGTATGCTACTTATGTTACTGTTGATATTATTTCCATTACCAGCTACAGACTGTTCCTGATGTCTACACTTTAGATTAATTTTATCACAGTTTTTCTTCATGTTCATTCTACTCAGGTTTTAGCCATTAACAATATAACAGAGAAGGGAAGGCCCTACTGAGTGGTTAATTTTCCACAAGCTCCATACACTCCTAGAAATGATTCTGAAACTGAGTAAATGGTTCTGGTATATTTGGGTGCATCAGCTGATACCATCCTGGATGATTCAGACCCAAGCCATCATCAGCCTCCACTGTCTTGGCCTCTCTGCTAGTCCTCTGCAAGCAATTCCCACTGATCCAACAGGGTCCTTCAGCATTCACAACTTTGCTTTAAAACCTACAGTTTAAAAGACTTTACATGCAGAGATGGTTGCATTAAAATTTCAACCTGCAATTTTCTGGGCCTTTCACAAATACCTGGCTTGCATTAAAATTGCTGAGCTTTGAATGCATCAGGTGTAAGCTCTCAGTGAATTCATTTCTAGTTGGCTATTTTAATATTTTAAATGATGGAATAATTCTAGGTTCTGCGTTCTCTCACCAGAGGATTTAAATGGATGCCCTTTAGGAAATTCAGGGAGTGAACAAGAGCTTACATTTACATTAACATTTCCTACAGAAGCAGGGCTTCCATTCCCAAATTATGCTTTGATAGGACTGTGAATCCATCCTATGAGGTTACTGAAACAGCACTGAATTTCCACATAGCATTGGATTTCAGGTTCTGTGCGTGATTTGTTAGCACCACATCTCACCAGCAGAGCAAAAGTCCTGCTGAGAAATGACATCCTTTAAGTGACTTTTTTTTTAAGATTTTATTTATTTATTCATGAGAGACAGAGAGAGAGAGAGGGAGAGAGAGAGAGAGAGAGAGAGAGAGAGAGAGGCAGAGGGAGAAGCAGGCTCCCAAGGAGCAGGGAGCCCGATGCGGGACTTGATCCCAGGACTCCGGGATCATGACCTGAGCAGAAGGCAGACGCTTAACCATCTGAGCCACCCAGGCGCCCTTTGAAGTGATTCTTAAGTGGCCCTGCAGGCACAGGTCCTGGGTGGAGGAGGGGTGGTAGCATAAATAGGATGTGAAGAAGTGGATTTAATAAACCTCTTATTTTTAGAATACAAATCTTCCATGCAGTTTTACCAAACATACTTGACCACGTCCTTGACTGATGGTCATCTGTGGAAGAGGACCTGAGCAAACTCTCTAGGGGCATCAATCTCAAACACTTGGGGAACGTGTCTCCCAGTTTCTTGATTTTCCCATAGGCAAGGGCTAATGAAAAGTGACATTTCAAACCTTGGCTTCTAATTCTTAACTGTTTCGTATATGGAGAACTTTATCTCTTAAATCCTAATTAACAGCATCTCAGTAACTCTGTGCTCAAGTGGCAAGATAAGAGAAGGTCCCCCACTAGAAATGAGTACTATTCTTTGAACAGCTATAATTAAATGCTCACCTTCCAATTCTTTTAATTACTATTATGGAAGCATGGAATTCTGTCATGGGAAGTGTTATGGACTGAATGTTTGTGTCCTCCCAAAATGTATATGTTGAAATCCTACCCCCCTAAAATGATGGTATTACGAGGTACATCCTTAGCCTCGAGGAAGTGATTAGGTCAGGAGGGTTGGAGCCCTCACGTATGGGATTAGTGTCCTTGTAATAGAGACCCCATAGAGCTCTTTTGCCCCTTCCACCAAGTGATAACACAGTGAGAAGATGAAAATCTGTGAACCATAGTCCTCACCAGACACCAAATCGGCTAGCACCTTGATCTTGGACTTCCTAGCCTCTATAATTATGAGAAATCATTTTTGTTGTTTAAGCCACCCAGTGTACAGTATTTTTGTTATAGCAGCATGCACAGACTAAGACAGGAATTGACAGATGCACCATTTGGTTCAATCCCATCATTTTTCAGATGGGGAAAATCAGAGTTAAGTGGTTTAAATAAAGATAAACTGCTTGTGGCACCAAAAGCAGGGATCAAAAAACTAATTTCAAGAATTCCCTCATTTAAGGCTTTAGAGTCCCTTTGATTTGTTTGGTTTGGCTTAGTTTTGAATTAGTCTTTACCATTATAGAGCTTCTTCATTTAAAAATTCACAAAAGTTTGCTGTTGCCCTGAAATTTTGCATAATTAAACACTGAAGGCAAGACTGCACATACCTCCATTTCTCATGATGTATACATACAAAACTAGCAACTTTGGTCAGTCAATTCTCTGATCTGATTGAACACATTGTTTTAGAAATCTAGATATCCTCTTAACCCTTAAGAAAGCATCTGGTTTGGAGTCAGAAGACCTGGGCTGGAATCAAATTTCCATCAGTTATTAGTTGAGAGCCTAAGGGCAAGTGCTTCCAATGAGGTTCGATTTTCTCAAAGGGAACCACCCATCTCCACAGGTTTAGGTAAATTTTGAAATGATACAATATATGTGAGAGTGCTTTGCAAGCCACATACAGAATGCTCCACATGTACAACTGTGATTATAATTATAATCATCCCTGGCAATTATTGCCATATTAATATCATTGCTTCTGGTCTTTCCATAAGTACAATTCCAAGGGCTGAATGGATCATGGAATAAAACCCTTGAGGTACTTAGAATCTAAGAGTAACAGAAACAAGAAAATGGAAAATTACAAGGTAATATGCCCTAAGATGATACCTGTGTGAGTAGATGATGATGGTGGTAGAGCAGAAAGAAAGAGAACTCTCTTGGAATTCCAAGTCCTGACTGGAAAGATCCATTTCTGCAAATACCATTTCAGGGGCAAACTTGTATTATGCACAGTAAGTTTCTGTCATCCTTTTTTCCTTTCTTCCTGGGCACAGAAAATACATGCAACAACAAGAAAAACAAAGCCCTCACACTTCATGGCATTTCTTCAATCAACTGTGGAAGATGCTATGAAGGATCAAACTATCTCAGAGATCTCTCAGTCTCTTGGACGAAGCCCATACCCCCACACCTTTCCTCTTAATACCCACCACAGCTCAAGGATCGGGTCTTCTGCACCTGCTTCAGCATCCCCTGTGAATCTATGACTATTCTTTCCTCGTGCTTTTAAATTCCTTAGTTGGAAAGCAATGTTCACATATGAGACTTGGGCTCCAGTACAAGCCCAACCCAGGGACACAGGAGGAGGGAAGGAGACTCCACTGACATGGGCTCACCCAAGCACTGCTTCCAGACCCTCAGCTCATGCTTCATGAAAGAGAGATTTCAGTGACTCAGTTTGCTGATCGTTTGCCTAGAGGCCATGACCTAAGTGTATTTCTGGTTCCAAGTTCTCCAGATGTTCTTGATCCTGTTTGGAATGCACATACCAGAAACCCTGGAAAGCGGCAGCCTTTTCATAAAAGTGATTCTGACTTGGTGGTCAGATGGGAGCCATCTGTTAGAAGGTACCACCCTTCCCAAAGCCACCCTTCTTACTAGCCAAAGAGGCCTGCAGGCCACTCTTCCATAGGGGGGCAGTTCCCTCTGACAAACCAAAGCAAGCTTTTCTGAATGTGGTCCCACAAAAAGCCCCTGCAGTCTTTAGACCCTTACCTGGCAAACTTGGTTTTTCTCTCCTTTTCTTTTTTCCCCCCTCTAGAAAAGAACCTTCTTACCCTGACAGCTGAGGATCCCAATGGGTATTTTATATTTCTACATGTTAACACTGGGGACATTTTCTCTAGAATAACCCCTTTGTCTTAAAGGGAGCATTTTGCCAAAGCTGCATACCTAAATCTCCCTTCAATTGCCGCCCCACCCTTGTAATTCTAGGCTCCTTTCTCCAGATGACTCATGTGTTGTGTTGTATCATGGAAAATACACTGGGCTAGAAGTCAAGAGTCTGGCTTTTGTGTTACTTGTTGTGTGAGCTTGGGCAAGTCACAGAACCCCTTTTGGCCTCAGATTTCCCATCTGTAAAATGAAAGAGTTAGGCTCAGTGACCTTTACTGCTCCTGGGAGCTCTGAACACTGATTTTTAGAGGCCTTATCATGCACTTCATCTAGACCTGCCTTTTCTAGCTCTGAGAACCTAAGTTCCAATAGTGGGGGCAGCTGCCTGCCCTCCCACTCTTTCCCAAGGACACAAGAGTGACCTTCACACCTTGCAGGGAGTAAATACACCATTCTGACCACTGGGCATAACAGTCACCCCTCCCACTCCCTGGCTCAATAAGAATTTATTTAAGTTGTTTTGTTAAACATTTAAGTTGTTTTGTTAAACATTTTTCTGTTAAAATCCTTAGATAATATTTGACTGAGATGATGATTATATTGTGACAATAACTCAAACAAAATTAGCTATTATTTTTCATAAATAATTAGCTCCAAAATTACCTTCAACTTAACTTCACCATTGGGAAAGATCTTTTCTGACTTCTATCTCTTTTGTCCCAAAATCAAACATTAGTTCTAGGCTATCTATAAAGTCTTGAGAACTTTTCAGCACTTTTGTGTCATTTTTGGAAGTTTTTTCCTTATTATTCTCATACATTTACCATTCCTAAAATACCTGACACTAGATTATAAAAAAATTATAGTTTTCATTCCACACATGTTCCATGTCTTCAAGAAACTGATTACCTACAGAAATTATCAAATAATCTAAACAAATGTGGTACACAAAAGTAAATATATATCAAGATACAATGATCACATAAAATTCACGAGCAAAATTAATTTGTGCGTTATATGTATAACATAAAAAGTTGGAAGTATTTGGGTATCTTGCAAAATGGTGTTTGGATTTGGTAATTATGTAAAGAACCCCCTTAGGTCTTGGGTTACACTGACCAAATGGAACAAATCTCAGTCTGGGAGTCCTCTGTGGCTAAGCTAGCTCTCCCACTCTGTTGAGGCTGCGTGCATTTCCTGGGCTGAGAAAGCAGAGAAGCAGCACTGAAGATACCCGGGGGTTTTCTCTTCCCCAGCGTCCCATGGAATTGACACCTATCCTTCACCAGATGTTAAGTTTGGGCCTCACAATTTATTCACTGTGGTTCACTATTCATCTCTCCTAGTTCTGGTTCTGAAGAAAACCAATACAGGTCCTCATAATCTGAGTCAAGTATTTTATAGAATTAGACTGTTTATTTTTGAATCCTTTCTTTGGATATATTCTTTTTCCATGAAATGATTTTCCCTGGTGTTTAATGTTCTAGTAACAATTTCCTCAGGCTTTAAAGTATATGATATATATGTAAATAATTTGCGTGTGTGTGTGTAGTACAAAAACTTTCTTTCTGCTTATATGCTATTATCTCCTTGGTTTTCTGACAATTTTTCTACATAAAACTCAGAGCTAATCCCTAATGCTTAAACTTTAAGAATATGCCTTAACAATTGTGTTAATTCTTAGAGTTGCTTGAGCTTCGTCTGAGAAACTTGGCAAATTGTGGGGCAGAATTTGATTAGGCCAATGTACAGGGACTGGTGTTCTCAACTGTCCCCCTGGGTTACTTCACCACACACTATCAATTATGTAATGAGAAATAAAATTATTCTTACTTTAAGTTTAAATTTCCCATAGGACTGATGCAGAGGTTGAAACTTTCTTTTGAAGATTGTGAAGTGAAAAGCAAGAAAAATCTGTACTGTCTCTTCCTCTATTTTCTAAGTTTTCAGAGAAGGAAAACAATGTATTTAAAGAAAGTTGACATGTTTGTGTTGAGGAGCTGTATTTGCAAGGCTGGATTCTAAGAACAAGCAGAATTGTTTTGTGACTTTATGTTCTTAAGGGTCTAGTAAGCTAGAATATTTTACTTTGAACTTAAACTCCATCTTACATGCTGCCGTTCATCCTCATTTATGACACCACTAGCTTCAGTGGCTAGTTATATTCTCAGCCACTTGAAAATCTAAAATTCATTTTCTGAATTGTCCTCACCAAATAAACCAACAGACCCATAGTTGGCTCATTTTTTTAACTAAATCCAACATTCTGAAAACTAGAGTATAAGGAATTTCTCATATCCGTAAGGATGCTAAGTTCTTCACTATAAAGAATCTCTTGTAACTAATTCACTTAAACAGCAAATATTAATTGCTTATTCACTGACTCTCTGCCAGGCACTATGCAAGGTACTTGGAGTACAACAGTAAATTAGAAATGCTTATTTACCCATCTCCACGACAGAACTAGATAAAAAAGCATGTACAATGCAGTGTGCTACGGTTTATGTTAGAGACCAGAGAAAGGACTGGTAAGCCAGCTTTGTGGGGTGCAGAGAGAAGCCTCCTTAACAAGGCAATGGAAAAACTGAGTTATAAAGGAAGAGGGAAGAGGAAGGGAAGAAGAGGAAGAATATTCTGAGCCTCAGTGCAAAGTGGAGGAGGAGGAAGGAGGAGAGAGGAATGAATGAAAGAATTGCGTGGGTGAATTGGCAGGGTGAACAGATCTAGTGACGAGATGAAGGGCATGAACAGCTCAATGGATGATGTTTTAATGACATCTGGAGTGTAGATCCGTAGAGGAGAGTCAACAGCAAGATACCTGAAGCTTGTGGCCATCACTAGTAACCCCCTCTCTGCTTCTGGACACATAGCAGGCTCTCTTGTGATCAGATGAGACCCTACAACTAGTTATGGCTATGAGTTGTGAGCACAAGTGTCACTTCAAGGTCAGAGTACCTAGTTGCTGAGGTGGGACTTTCCAGAGCTCTTTTTTCCTCTAGTAGGACAACCAGCAGCATTCAAGGTGGAGATGCCCAGGTAGCCCGAGTTCCCGAGTTCCCGAGTGGATTACAATGAGCAAATCCTTGCCGCTGACCTGAGCTGTTCTTGGTCCCTGACGAATCTGTGCTGTTCTAAAACCCTGAGTTGTGTGATACCATGGAATAACCAAAAACCAAAGTAAAGTGCATCCCAACTTATTCAAGAGGAGAGTGGCAGACAAGAGTCATAGCACATCAGGTCTCCCAGGTGAGGAGTTTGTATCTGACGCTCAGAGCACTGGGATGTTTTAAGGGATTTAAGGAAAGTTTTAATCAGATTTGCATACTAATATTGATCACTCTGACCACAAAGTACAGAATAGATTGGGGGGGCAACATGAAAATCCCAAATTCTTGAAAACAGCCAAGACTTATTTAACCATTCCCCGCCCCCAACCTACCATTAAACATCTGTTCGAGACCTATTTCCTAAGGGTTGAGAGATCCGTAATGCCTCAGAAAAGTTGAAAAGTTTTATGGAGACATTTGCACATATTCTAAAAATATGTTAAAATCTCATGTCTAACATAACCTGCGTGTCTTATAATATAGTGAAAGTGCCAACCCAGTTTTAAATGTCTTCTTAATCTTTCTGATAAGAGCAAAACATACTTCTTTGAATTTTATGCTAAAGAATGAAGGGCTAATTTCTTTGAAATCTGATTACCTTAGAGTCTGCGTAAGATGGTCTGAGGCCAAATTATTATGGAAAGAGCAAGTAAATTGAGCCGGAATACTTCATAATTTTCCTTCATTAGCAAGTTTTGCAGGCTTCACTGAATTTAATGAAAGAAGTCCCATGTAAATCAAGTCTATTCTCCCAGGGGAAAGTTTGTTTTAAGTTCTCTTGGACCTAAGTGTGGTTGAGTGTGTCAACATTCAAACCTCAGAACATTTAGATTAATTAAACTCCTCTCTGGTCCCCCCCCCCCCCGCCCGCCTTACTTCTCTGAATGTATGTAAGGTTCTAGTACCATAATCCTCCCCATTGCCAGGGGTCCCTGTGACATGGCTAACTATAAATCTTGCATGCTGGGGTGTATCTAATCCACCTGCCTCATGGTAAATCAGGTGGCAAGTTATACTGGATAAAGTCAGGAAATCTGAAAGAGGAAAAGGTCTTAGTCTTTCTACATTTACTTTGAGATTAGTCTAATATACCATCTGTTTTACTTTTTACTACAGATCAGGTTCATGGATTTTGTAGTATAACACCTAGAAAGGTAGAATTCTAAATTAATCATTGAACACATGAAACCTTGAAATTATAAATTATTCAGCACATATAAACAAGTAATAAAACCATTTACTTCTGGTCCAATTCATGGCTAGTTATCACAGAAGCATCAAGAGCAGCATTTTCCAAACTGGGTTTCATGGAAGACCAGTGTCCCATGAGGTATTACTGTGTTTTATAGGGAAAAGAGTTTCTAGGATCAGATGAGTTTCAGAAAAATGACTTAAACTATGTTAAAGGTGTTATCTTTAGTGTTTACTAAAAGTAAATGCTTGGCAAAATTAATCTTAAGCTCATAGCTCCGAAGAGTTAGCATTTAAGCTTTATTAAACATCTGAAACCGAGGACCTTCTGGTTTTCTTCTTCCTATCACTTAAACAGAGTTTCCCATTAAATCCAAACGTGTATGAGCAAAAGACGATGCCCTGCTAAAGCAAATCCAGACAAACGTTCTAATGATTCAGTAGTAAACAGAAGTAAATTAAGTAGTCTTCATCTCTATTCAAGACAAAGTAAGTTCTGAACTTCCTTTTCACTCAGTGCTTACGTCCTAAATGAGGTAGTTCTAACGTCATCACAATGCAAACACACAGGTAAGAAAACATTTGGCAGAAGCACCGAATTCACTTCTGGTCATGAGAACATGTAGAATGTGAGAGCTGTAGGGAGCCTAAGGTCAGCCAAAATCGTGCAAGCCCCTTGCTTCCAGATGAAGGAACTAAAACCAAGAGAGGCTATGGGATCGATCCAAGGTCTCTTTCATATTACAACAGCAACTTGGTTTTCCATTTACATGTATTCTTTATTAATTATTATTATTATTCATTTATTGATGATCCAAACACATTCTGAGTTCCAGGCCATATACTGAGCACTGCAAACACAATGACGGGCACAAAGAGGTTCCTGGCTTAGACGCTCATCATTCAGTGGTGTGTGCGGGAGCCAGCTGCCACCAGCTCAGAAGGGCCAACTGTTAAATTCCTAGGAATTCTGTGAGCCAGTTGTTAAACACACACATTATTAAAAATTGAGTGATATAAACTTGCAATTAAAAAAATTATATTGACCTTAAAGGCGGCAAGCGCTCAAAACACAGCACTTGCTAATTATCTCCCTACACTGCGGTGCGGCTGAGGCTCTTGACATCTAGTGTACGTGAGCACGGGAAAACCAGACAACGCAACCCTCTGACACAGCTCCTCGAAGTCCTCACGCAGTAACATCACACTGCTAGCTTGAAACCAGGGGAGCATTTTCCCTACGGAAATTGGCAAATGCTCCAGATTAGCAATTTCTTTCCCCTGAGAACTGGTTGTTCATTTACCACCTCACCCCTGTGCTCAACTGATATATATGGAGTGCTCTTTACTGTAGCATGTAGTTTACAGCAGGACTAGGAATTGACATATACATGATCTCACACACTCTACCAAGCAAGTCTGTGAGACAGATTTTTACAGCCTGTAGAAGACACGGACCGGTACAAAACTAACTATAATCAAAGAAAGTCCTATAGCCCCAAGGTGAAGGGAGCAGGAAGCAATGAATTCTGCATTCACTACGAGTACAAGAAAAGGCAATGTGACCTGGATTTCGTAAACGCACCTCAACATTAAGTGATACACGGAAGCTCCAAGGAAAGTAAGACCTTGGCTTCCAGTACATTTCTGTCCTTTTGCTTCTTATCCCATACACTCCATATACTGATCACTCATGGGGTGAGTGACTACGTACCAGACGTGAAACCTTTCCACAATAAAGACTCGGTATTATTTAAAGGTTAAGACCTATTTGGTTTGTGGTTTAAATAGCCATCTTTGGGAAATAGGTTATTTTTCTCTAAGTCCGTGGGAAGCGCAAAGGCTAAGGGACAGCCATGATGGAGGCGGGGTTCTAGATAGGGTTGGCACTAAGCTGTGTGCGCTTGGCCAAGTGACTTATTTGCCCTGCAATCCTTTCTTCATCCGTGAAATGAAGGCAACACCTGTCACATTGAAGTTTAAATCTGATAAGTTATGTAAAGCACATGGCTCATAGTGGGTACTTGAATCCTTCGGCTGGCTTCCTTCGGCAGCAGTGTCTACCTCTTCTGCCAACTTCCCTTGTGAGCTGTGCAGGCCTTTAGGCATCCTCCAGGTCTCAGTCAGTCTTCCAGGCATGCTTGTGTTTGCCTGGCTATCTTTTCTCCTTCGGTTATCAGTGAAGTGTCATGTCTCCCAAGAAGCCATCCATGATGCACTCTAAGCTCAGTCAGGGGCTCTTGCTCTTTGTCTCATTATAGTGTGATCTTCCATCAGAACGCAGATAAACTTCACTGCCAACACCTGTCTATTCGTCTGAACCCTCCACAAGGTCAGCAACTATCTTCCTCGCCATGGTACGTGAAGAGCCCAGCACCCATGCTTAGCACATATTAGGTGCTTTGAAAATATTTGCTAAGTAGATGAATGGTTCTACAAAATCTTTTCAGACAGTGGGTTACATTTTTACATCTCTTCCCTTCTTTGGCACCCAAGTCTCTATTTAATTGTCTTTCTTCAGTCCACACATTTGTAAACCCTGTTGTCTCAATATTTCTTCTTCTAACAAATGATACTCATTCCCCATGTTGTCCAAGAAAATATAAGTACCAAGTTCTTATCTTTAATTATACCACAGAATCCACCAGAAGGACCGTTCCACAGCCCCTCTGAGATGGATGAACATCAAAATTCCCACTGGTGATAGAGGGGATGTTGAAGACTCCTAGGGCTCCAGGTTAGTAAATTTGGCTCAAAATGGACATTTGTCCTATGGTTTTGAGATGATTGAGTGTAAGATAAACTGTCTGTGTGGCACCCATATGGTTTACCTCTGAGCATCTTTCTGCTCTCTTCTTGGCCTGAAGCGGGTCCCCTGCTCTGCTCCCCCATCATTTTGTGCCTTCACTTGCTCTGTGTTTTGTGAGGTTCACACTCATGTGTCCATGGCCCTGGCTATCTGTAAGGGTCACTTTATCACTTACGGAGGCAGCCAAGGATCTAAAACGAAGCCCCTCCAGAGAGCACCCTCTTCCCCACTCTCCTCTCCTTCTTGTCCTTCCTGCACATCCCTGTTTAACACTTCTGATGCTTAGGGTTTTCTTTTTCGCTTCCCTCCAAATCCTTCCCATACTGTAAAACCATTTCATTTGTATATAAAACCCTTTTATTCCTAGCTGAAATAAAACATTTCCTCAGCAGTTGAACTAAAGCTGCCCTTCCTTAAAACATTAGTGAATTCACTGGTCTCTATGAACCCTTTCTTTGGTATATTAATGATTACATTAACACTCATTAAAAGAAATATTTTCTTTTTAGGTGTCCAAATATTGACATTCTGCAGCTTAATTGTTTTAAAATACTATTGGAATTCTCCTTTCAATCTCTAATGTTTGACTCGTTAAGTCCATGAAGTGGAAATACATTTTGAAAGTAAAACCTAAGTGTATTTAATTTAAATAAAACCTGACCCCAAAGAACCTCATTTCTAAATATGGAGAATCTGCTTTTTACATACGTTTTCTTTTATATGGTAAAGCCGGATTGCACAGAAGGCCCGTTCTGTCTCCTAAACCTGTTACGAAGAACAAGGGTAGTCTGAAATACTTTGGATTTGATGTTTAAATACATCTGTCTGCCACACCAAGACACATCAAAGAGAGGTCGCCATGTTATAGAACGTTTGGAACTGCCATTCCCATCAGACTTGCTACAAGAGCAGAGACAGGGTCAGACTTTTATCATCAAGCATCCGTACTACAATCCAAATGGCAAGTCTTTGGGTGTTTCCAATGTGCTGACTCGAACTGCAGTAAAACCACCAGCCATGCTGATGAGAAAGAAATGCAGCCATGCGTAGGTAGAACGTGCACACATGAGCAGCATCTCTGGAATTGGCCAGATTTCTTTCACTACATTCACAGACACAAATGTGACATTTAGTAGGCTTTACGGGATCCCTTCTCTCTCTTAAGCATTTGTGACCTCCATCGTGCACTCACTCGTAGGACAGCTCTTGGGTGAATCAAATTTATATTTACCCTTGGGCTTTTTCACCTACATACAGACTGCCCATAGTAGCTGGAGCTTCAGCAGCAGGTCACAAAGGCAGAACAAAAAGTTGGTTGGCTAGACCCAAGGACGAGCCTGGGAGCTAATGGTCAAGAAGAACTGACGGAGTACGTGATGATGAACAATCAAGAGCATGGGTGAGCAGGTACTAAAGGTCAAAGCTAGGCAGTGGGTCAAAAGTCATAGTTCATGCCTGGTGGATAGAATGTAGAGAGCCAGGGAATCTGGGTCTTAGGCCCACTCTGCCATTTGTTAGATATCTAGCTCTGGGTAAGCCATTTAACTCTTCTGCACTTTTGAGGCCCTCCCTTACAAAATACAGACGACAATATATACTGAAGGGCACTGTTTGGGAACTTAAATAAAAACCAGAATACCAATTATAGGACCCTCACTGAGTGTTTTAGATGAATTAATGTATTTAAGCTTTACAAAAACCCTATGAGGTAAGTACTATTATCATCCCCAAGGTCACACAGCAGATAAGTGGCAGAGCTGGGGCTCGCGGGCTCCAGACTCTACTCTTAAACAGGGGATCAGTATATTATAAAGTAACTCATTAATACTATGTTTGTACATATTGACACAACTAGTAATAGATACCATTATTAAGTCCTTACGAGGTGTCAGTGACAATACTCAGTGTTTTTATTTTGAGGTAGGTTCTTCAACGCCTCCATTCTATAAATGGAAAAACTGAGGCTTAGAGTGATTAAGCAGCTTTCCAGAGGTCACCGGGCTTTTATATTGTGGAACCAAATTTTGACCCTAGGTTTTCTTTTAATTCCCAAGCATGCCTCGCGTCCTCTTGTGGCTATCCACGAAAGCCTCCCTCAATGTCCTCATCCTCCCAGCCACAGACTTCCAGAGATTGACACCTGTTCCTATGTCCTGATGCCCAGGATCAGAGGATAAGTCATCTCTTCCACATAAGGCCAACATTCTTTCCTGTTACTCTGAGCTATACATGCTCCTCTCCCTGTGCACCCTCAGCCTCTTCCCCTCTACCGTCCTCAACCTCGCAGCATGGAAGAGCACAGACGTGGCTGCTCAGTCCCCATCAGCTGTGAGTCGGTCTTTGTTCCTTTCTCTCCATCTCTCTCCACAGTAGCCTCCTTCCCTCCTTTCCCATGAAACTCCAGTTCCCTCCTCGGCACCACATCCGGGTTCTGCCTGCCCCGTTCTACTCACTGCCCTCTCCCACCTCATCACCGGCTTCCTACCTACCAAACCAGCAAGCATTTTGCCACTCCTCATGCTACTGGCCCTCTCTAATATGTTCCTCAATGGCTCCAACTGTGCCTTATAGACCTGCCTCCGACTCTGCTCCCTCAAATTCCTTCTCCACACAGTCGCCACATACGTCTTACGCTCATGCTGTTTCTGTCCTCCAGCTAGTCTCTCTTCCTAGAATGCCCTTTTCACCACTGCACCATTCTGTCTACCACAGAATCAGCCCACCCTATGATTAGCTGTACCTTCTCTATGTCCCCATAGCAATAGCTTTCTGTACTGTCTCAAAATTCCTTCTTCCTACATCAGACCCCCCACTGACCAGATGCTTTTGAGCACAGGTATTTGTCCATCTTGGGCTGGCTCCAGCCTCTTTTCTTCTCACTGGGACAAGATAGTGTGATCAGCCATAATTCATGTTTCCACGGTTATAGTTCTTCATCTTTGAAGAGGGACTATTTCTCTTCATGTATCTCACGGTATATGTACTTACATCTGTTCATCTTTGGACTCATTTTCACAAATTGACATTCAATTCTACCACTTTTATCCTAATTTTCCTTTTAGTAAATGTTAGTTTTACTTTATTCATCTAGTCTCAAGGCTGGCATGGTGGCTGCCAGATACACTGTAGGTGATAATGACTAGCTATTATGTTGATCTGATACCTGTTCTCATTCTCCTGGCAATGGCATCTTAAAACTACTCCTCCCGTACTGAATGCAGTCCCAGTGAGACTGTCAGTCTGGATTTACTACCCTTCTCAGGGCTACAGATGGGAGTGTGTCCCAAACCAATCAGACAGTCACTCCTTGGAATTTCAATTTGAGGAAGAGTGACATAGAGGCTGAGAGTGGTTAAAGGTGATTCATCCAAGAAGAGATTTTTTCTGTAGTCTTTGCCACCTGGATTCTCCTGAATTGCTCTGGCCTATGTCATCTCCAAGGCCTGATCCTTCAACTTTTCCATCCATTTTATGGTTACCTCATAGCCTTCCAATACATTCCTTCTTTGTTCGAGGTAACCAGATGTTTCAGTTGCTTGCAAATACCCAACACTAAGTGATACATAGGCATTCAACTGAAAGATGACGAATTTGAATCAAAGGAATGTTTTTCCCAACTTAAAAGGGACCTATAAATTCTGAGAAGCATGGAGTTTGGGGAGGAAGTAAATTCTCCACAAAGATGATGAACATAGGAAAGACCCCTGGGGCAGGAAGAAAGGATCTCAGTAGTGGGTGACAAAGGGACTTGACCTAGGCAAGAGACACCATGGTGTCTCTTTGGTTCTGAGTTCACAGAAGCGATAGATGAACCTAAAGAGTAGATGAGGGTGGCCAGGCTAGATGACTTTGATTTTTATTAGAGAAGGAGATAATTCTGTGCAGGGAGGAACACAAGGGGTTTTTAGGAGACAGGCAAAGTATCTGAAATGGCTAGGGAGGACACTAAGAAATCAAAGATGATGAAGATGCTGGGCAGCTTGAAGACAAGTATCAATACATCATAATCATAATATTAAAACATCAGTGGTAAATCTTTACCCCTGCAAGTATAACAAGGACACTACAAGGACTAGCAAAAGTCTAGCAATAATAGTGAAAGTATTCTTTGAGAAAAGCAAAGCTATTCTCTTGTTGTATTTCTTAGGGAGGTCTCACAATTCGCAACTAATCTATTTAAATCCTAGAGAGAGAAACCTTCATGGTGGCCTCTGCCACAATAGACTGAACCAGTTCTAGACTCTGACCCCAACACAATGACAACACAGTAAGACTTAGCCATAGCTCATATTTTAGACAGTTGTAAGACACTTTCAAAGGACAGCTTCTCCTAGCTTAATATTATCTATACAGCATGTGTATGATTTTTGTGCTCATTATTATAATCACATATTCAAATCTACTTCTTTTATCTTTTTTTTTTCTTTTTAGGGCTCTTCAGTCAATGTTGCTTTTCTTTATTCATCATACATAATAAAGATGCTATGCAAGGAACAAAAAAGCAGAATGTTTTCCCCAAAGAGTGGGCTTTTCAGATGTGCTCTGTAATTTGTCATCCAGAGGAAAGAGCGTATCATCACCACTTTAAAAAAATAAATGAATTACATCTACTTGATGCACAGCAGGCTCACAGATTTCATGGGGCCTTTGTATTGCACATATGCTTGCTCTCTGTTGTCTCCTCTCAGATTATTCTAGGCATCCAGGAGATAAAACAGGCAGGAAAGCAGTGGACGTCACAGCAAATAGCCCGATAGGTCACCTCACCCCTAAGATACAAAGTCAGAAACCTACCTCCCAGACAGGAAATTAAATACTTAGAAAGAACCCACCAACCCATTCCACAGTCTGACTTTCTAAGACTTTTTCCCTTATTATCACTACCTTTTCCAAAGCATTTCCTTCCCCAGATGACCTGGTAATATCCGATTATTAAAAGAAAAATATATAGGTAAACAACTCCGATGCTATGGAGATCCTCCCAACATACAGAAGTGAGGAACCCTCACTTCCCTCTTTCTTTCAAGAAAGGCCTCTTCATCAATTTAGCTTTATCTGTGAGCCTATTACCATTCCTACATGTTCTTGATATCACAGACCTGCAGCCTGGAGTTACTTTCATGAGGAGCTACATACTGTTTCTTCAGCCTTTCCTCTGTGTACCTAGCTATGCCTCCCAGCCCCCCGACTCCCTTATCATTTCTTTACATATGTACACTAACCATATTCTTTCCAACTTTTCTCATCTTTACTACTTTCTGTTTTAGGACTATGCTTTGCCTTCTCTGGAGGCATTGGTTTCCATCAACAAATGACAGGGTGCTTGAATTTCCACGAGCATACATATGTGTGGACATATGTGGACATATATTCATAAGCATATGTGCATGTGTTAAATATGTATTCTTTTAACACGTATCTATTTCTACTTATTGGGTTCAATTGTCTTTTTTTTTTTTTAAACTTGTTAAGAATGGAAAGGTTAAGATTAGATGAGATACCTGAAAGGTCCAATTTTTATTAATGGAAAATGGCCCAATTTTTTTTAATGATTTTTTTTTTTTTAGATTTGAGAGAGAGACAGAGATAGCGACAGAGATGGTGAGAGAGAGCAGGAATAGGGAGGAGAGGGGGAAGCAGGCTCCCCGCCGAGCAGGGAGCTGGGCGTGGGGCTCGATTCCGGGACCCCAGGACCATGATCTGAGCTGAAGGCAGACGCTTAACCGACTGAGCCACCCAGGCGCCCCCCCTCCCCCTTTTTTTTTAAAGGAGTCAGGAGTTTATTGAATACACCGCAAGGGAGGCAGCAGCAGGACAGTATAGGAGAGGCTGTCTGAAAATGGCCCAGTTTTTCTTACTGATGAATATTATTTTCATTTTTATTAATGGAGGGTCCAGTGGTGCCAGTCATTCCAGGTAACATTAAGACAGGGCTGTTAGTGTGGCATTTCAGTAGGGAGATAGCTGGAGGTGGCAGCTAATGTGGAGTATCAGGAGCTTAAAGACAAGAGATCCAGCATGAAGGATGCGATTTTTCCACACGTCTCCATTTTTACAGAAAAACATGTTTTCTTAAAATACTCGGCACCATTTGTGAAATGCTAGCATATACCTCCTATTGCATGTATGATCTTCAAAAAGAACCCTTCAGGTTAGGCATTAGCACTATTGTCTTCATCTGTGCAGAACAGTCACATGTTAATTCAAGAGCCAGCACTTATTCATAAAGCTCAGTGAGACACAGGCATCACTGAGCTGAGAACTCTGCTGAGAAATACTTTTCTTTCCAAACAGATACTTGTCTTTACTAAAAGTAGAGCCATTTATATAGAAGGAACAAGTAATAAACATTACCAACATATGTGTAAATAAGATTTCCAACGAATTAATTTCCTGGCTAGAATATTTAGGAGGGACAAGTGTTCTGATTTATAATAGGATACATATGTATTCCTTCACCCATATATATGACATAATACTTCTTCATCACAACCAATGTCAGTCCATTCTTTGTTCCACAAGATAACTAGGCTCTATAAACTTGTAACCAACACCCTAATTTGCTAGTGTTCATATCAAAATGCAAGAAGGGTCCTTAACCAAAAACTTCATATTCTATTTGGGGAATCTATTTTTAGACCAACTGGCTTAATTTTTTTTTTATTTGATACTTGGTACAAGTTTCAGCTAGACTCTAACTGACTGGGATGCATCCAGATTGGTATGCTACTTTTCACCACACACACGAAAGGCTAAGGTGCTGTGGAATGCACAATTGCCCCGAGACTCACTACCACAGGGTCAATTTTTAGGCAAAATGCCTGCTCAGCTGAAAGCTTGGGTAGGTTCTTTATCTGAAGTAGCAAGGAGGTTACATCAGAAAGCAGCCTAAGCTATCTCCAATTAAATGGAATTATGAGTATATTGTTTGTAAATAAGGGGATGCTCACCATATTTCTCTGGCTTAAGTTACCAAAAAGATATGCAGACACAAATGTGCATTACCCATGTGGGCTTACACTGCACAATTATTTTATTTACCATAAAAAATGCAACAGGGAGTGGTGACCAGAGGGAAGTAGGGAATGAGATGTGGAGCACAAAGACCTAGAAGGGGAAAGTAGAGGAGATGGGTGGGGGAGTGAGGAAGGGAAAGGAATACAAAATGTAGAAAATGGCGGGGGGGGGGGGTGTTGGCAGCTAGAAGCCGCTGAAAGCACTTTCGGATTCAATACGGAAAACAAAACCCACTACACTAAGAATATTAAATAGCACCGTTGATGACCTTTCAAAACTGTGGTGCAGTGTTGTAAAGTTCTCCAGGAATGCATTCTGCCTTGCCCAAGGATCCCCGAGTTCTTACCTTCCCCTCTGTGCACATTGTGAACATGTAACAAAAGAGGCAGTTACTTTACCTGAAATTAACATTGGGATGCAATCAGTTTCATCTTCACCTTTGACTAAAAGGGTCTCTTCTATCCCCAAACCCATCTTGTCTAACATCTTGGTTTGTGTGCCAGGGAAGTAAAAGCCATCCAGTGAAAAACAGGTCAAGGTCTGTACTCATCATTATTAAGCCAGTGCTGGGTCCCTTAATGAAGGCTGGGGGAGGGGGGAGGGGTGAGGGGGGCGCCAGTGGGTGGGGAGTTGGGACAGAACACAATGGGAAGCTTGCAAAGAATTTTGCTTAAAAATAAAAACAAAAACACCCCGAAACACACTCTGGACACTGGAAATTTAAATTGTGATCACTTAATATAGATGAGCTAGAAGTTTACCCAGGAGAAAGGAAGAGATAAAAATATTAGCAATATAAAAGGAATGATGCTAACTCAGTAGTTACAAGTGACATGGCTAGAGCACCAGCTGTGGGTTGGCCAAGATTCTGAGGCATTTACATTACTTTAGTCCTCACCCCATCCTTGTGCCATTGCTACACATACTGTATCAATTTAGGGGTGAGGAAAAGAGACAGAGATAGGCGGAGTCAGTGTTTCAAGTCCACTGGCGGGGGGTGGGGGGGTGGGGGTGGGGAGAGAACCAGGCTTTAAACTGGGATTATCTGATTCCAGAACCAGCACCTCCATCCACATGCCATACCTAATATGGTATGTTTAAGTTTCTAGCATTCTAACTCCTATCATATACACATAGTACTAATTTTAAATGTATCTCTTCTATTAAATCATCTTGCCAAGCCTTTTCTTGCATCCTTTCTCTGATGAAACAATGTGACAAGGAATTAGCAGAATAAAAGGTTAGAATTAAAACAAATTACTATGATCTTTAAAAGAATAAAGGTGACGTTACTTAAAATTTTATCTTCAGTCTTTTCATTCCTGCAGGCCAAACTACTCCAAATTAATCAAAAACGAAAGGGTTTTCTAACACTACTAGAACATGTAAGCACTTAACTTCCGTTTGGGCAAAAATGTAAGTTCCTCCTTAGAGAAGCTTTAGGTTCATTTTAACTTGTCACTTCAACCTACCTGCCTTGCATTTCTCTAGCTGCCTTTCTTTCTCCAGCAGAGAAGAATGCAGCGTTTTTTTCTTAGCATCTCTCTGGTCAAAGCAAATACTCAAAGTTATTCTGAGAGTGTCTTTCTATTTCCCATTAGAAATATGATTTCCTGGGGCGCCTGGGTGGTTCAGTTGGTTAAGCGTCTGACTCTTGGTTTTGACCCAGGTCATGATCTCAGGGTCTTGAGATCGAGCCATGCAACCTCAACTGGCTCCACACTCTGTGGGGAGTCTGCTTGAGGATTTTCTCACTCTCCCCTCCCTCTCCCTCTCTTAAATTTAATTTAATTAATAAATAAAATTTTACACACACACACACACACACACACACACACACACACACACACACACACACACACAATTTCCCATGCCTTGGCTGGTCCTAACAGAGAATGATTATGATCACAGTGTTTCTCACCTTCCCTTTCTTTGCTCTTCAGAAAGAAGGTTTAGAAAGAAGCTGAGTCCTGCAGCTTAATGAAGAAAAGGGAGGTATATACCTTAATATGAAATGTAGCTAAAAGAAAAGAAATGGCTGGCCCCTAACTTCTGCCTCCCTTTCTCTGTTATGTAAGGAAGAAACTGGACGGAGAAAGCTCGCGACCCCTTAGGCAGTGCTAAGCAACACATTCTGACTATGAGAAAGGGTCTCTGGTATAAGAAAGGAATAAACACACAGATTACGTGCCTCTTTAAAAAGAGCAAAATCTTTCTCTAAGCCTGCTTTCAGCTAAAGGGAATTTTGGTCCTGCAAACAGGGTGAGGTCTCATCTATTTCCTTTTTAATTGTGTAATCTCTCAAGGATCTCAGGTGCATACAGAAAATACTGACATATCTACTTTAATAAATCACTTTAAAATATTTAAATAAACATTCCTGTCTACCTGGAAGAGCCCATGCCTGGACTTCAGAGGAACCTGAAAAATCAGGATTATAAATGAAATGTTTCTTTTGAATCTTTATCCTGGGTTTACCACTGACCTGACAGCACTTAGATTTAATCTCCCTGCTTTGTTAACTTTATCTTAAATACAGCAGAGTTAACTCTCCTACATCATGTACAAGCGCTGGGAATTAATATTTGCCAAGTATGTTGCATTTGCTGGAGATGAAACAAGGGTAGAACTGGATTCACAAAAATCTCTGAATTGCATTGAAGCATCTAATGATTACAGGTCCACATGAAAAGGACATGGAAGCGATTTTCTTTTTAAAATCTTTTTAAGATTTTATTTATTTATTTGACAGAGAGAGAATGAGAGAGAGAGAGAGCACGAGAGGGAAGAGGGTCAGAGGGAGAAGCAGACTCCCTGCCGAGCAGGGAGCCCGATGCGGGACTCGATCCCGGGACTCCAGGATCATGACCTGAGCCGAAGGCAGTCGCTTAACCAACTGAGCCACCCAGGCGCCCCACGTGGAAGCGATTTTCTAATTGCTCTTTCATCAGGGTCATTTTCAACGATGATCGCAATGGTCTCTCTGTCAACATTTCCATGATCTATGATACGGACTGTGTGGTTAGTAGAAAGCAAAAAGACAAAAAAGTTATTCAAGACAGATGCTCGACAAATACCCCCGACCAGCAATCACTCAACCAGAGCGTATGGACCCAGCCACCCTGGCCGTTTCTAGCAGTTCAGATTGAACTGAGCTGCTGTTCAGATTGGCCAGAGCCTTTGGTGAAACAGTGGCTAAATATTCTGAGTATCCCTTATACCAACTATATACAATGACAATTTTTTTAGAGGGCTATTCCTGCCAAGGTGGAAAATAACCTGTAACGAGCAGAAGCATAAAAAGTAGGACTGGGGTCTTAAAAAAACAAAACAAAACAAAACTCCTCAAACATTGATTAGTTTCTGAAGACCTCGGATATCTCAAGAAATACACAAAGTAAGACAAGGAAGTATGATTCCTATCAATGTGGAGATCCAGATCTTAAGGATTATCTTAGATTTAACCGTTCTTCAACAGAGGGATACCCAAATTCCACAAGATGGGGGTGCACAATTTCAGTCATGAAGTTCAAGACAATTGCAAATTTGAAAATGCTAAAGAAAACAAGAATTTGCAGAATGTAATAGTCAATTTCATTAATAAAAGTGGGATCCAAATAGCATTCTGATTTAGAAAAACTTCAGGGATTAACCACGCTCCAACTTAAAACCATTAGTAAGCATAACCATGAAATTTCCCCAAGAAAAGTAACTAAGAGCAAGGATAATGGTGACCATGTTGAGATCACCGACAATGACAAAATCTTACCAATTTTCATTAGATTAGAACAGGTTACCCAAAAATGGAAATTTATGACCAATAGACATGAATGTAAACACTTTCCCAATAACCAAAGAATTTCTCTTTGAATTCTGTGAGCTGTGACAGACTCCTATTATATTATTTATGGACAATCTGAAAGGCATGACCTTCAGCCATTACTTCCATAATAAATATCCATTTATTCTAGAAAACATACCATGAGAAAAATCTTAAAAATGAAAGAAAAAGTCATGACAAAATATGTAATTTCACATGTTGAATAGAAGTGAATGTCACACTTTCCCCAACTTCATAAAAGGCCAGATGTGTGCTACACCCTTCTGCATGATTTCATAATTCTTACAACCCCACCCGACGAGATAACCTACCAGTGTTTTTATGATCGTTCTCTTCCATGAAGAGCCGCCATGTAAATCTCTAGAGAAATAGATCCCATGCTGGTAAGAATGTATTATTTGCCTCTGTCATCTTTTGAATACAGTATCGGGATAGATTACTTATAACCCGTAAATTGGCTATTCACTTTAGTAAACTTCACATCATATATGAATTCATGTAAATGAATATTCCTCTCCCCACATTTACCCTTTTCCATTCAGTTTGATTTTCAAATTCAGTAAAGGGTCATTGATAATGTGGAAAGCAGCATGGATTAATGTACCATGTATTCTTTTAGAAATTACACAAACCTGGTTTTTAATCTCATCTTTACTCCCTACTTCTGTGACCTCTCGATCCTCTACATCATGAGAGATAGTATACTAACATGTATTTCTCACAGGTTAAAGAGACCAAGTACAAGTATTTTTCTGGAAAGAAACAAAATTAACAAAACCATCATTGGTGAAATTTTCTAAATCATTTAGAACAAATGGGATAGCTGAGATTAAACAATATGAATGGCATTAAATATATTTTACAAGCAACAACATACTAGAAGGCACCCACTTCTAAAACATGAGAATTACAGACAACATAGTAAGTAGGAATAAACTGTCACAGGATGCTGACCTCCAGAAAGGTGCCCACTACAGTTATGAACTCTGCTCCCCGCCCCAACCTCTCCGTGGGGGTCTGATACATAACCAGGGAAGGTTGAATGTGTGTAGGAAGTGTGTCTTCCTTGCTACTTGCTATGCCCACCCTGTATGCCCATGAGCAAGTGGGGTCTCATACCACAGAAGGGGTAATAATAAGCATCAGTTAAGTGGGATGGGAAGCTGGGCAGGGAAAAGCAACGCATGTCCTTGATCTCTTGTGGAGAGAGAGATCAAGCATGGAGCCCTTGGTGGTTGAGGGTCTCCATTCAAAGGAGATAAGTGGCAAGGAGAGGGGAGCAAAGAGATGGTGCAGGGGATTGCAGATACAGAGACCTGCCTGTGCTCCCAGAGAAGCACCTCCAAAGAGGATGCAAGAAATGTCCATGAGTTAGTCAAATCATTCATTAGACTACATTTCACTTAGTAAAGGAAGTGGGATGAAGGGCAGACATGCATATCCAACAGTCTAACCAGGAAATCTGAGGAGTACCCAAATATGAAAGCACCTGGCAGAGGAAGACTTGCTGAACTTGGAGTGTTCTTCCCTTCCATCACAGGCCAGGTTCAGACTCTGACATGATGCAAAGCTAACTAGCAGAAATCACACAGGTACGCATGGGTCAGGGGTGGGCAGAGGAGGGGAAGACAAACACAAAACTCAGAAGGAGCTGATGAAGGCTTTCCCAGCTTTCGTACAAGAGTGAAATCATATTCCCAGAAATCAAAGCATTCTGGGTTGCTATTCGAGTCCTCCTGTAAAGGTCTCGGGCACTGCAGTGGGAAAATTGGAGTTACTGAAACAGGGGCCACCTGGAGAGGGATCTGGGTGACAGGAGCTTTACCATGACCATTCACCCCTGAGAAGACTGGCTGTTTCAACGTCTGAGAAAAGGTTAAGGTACTCGGGACTGGGTTATCCATAGCAGTTCACCGGCTCCTGTGGTGCTCACTCTACTGTCCCTGAATCGGTGAGAGACTTAGAACCCTTTCTCCAGGCACTTCTCAGACCCACCTGCTGACATATGGAACTATGTAGTGTTTATCATTGCTCTTCTAAGAAAACCATGTTTCTGTATGTTTACATATACGGTCCTGGAAAGGGCAAAGGACTGTGGTAACATCAACACTGCTTCCAGACCAGTCACAAGCTCATGGGGGAGCTTTGGTTCCCTCACATTTTAAATAGGGGTTATAATATTGTTGTGAAGATAGAATGTACTCAACCAACTCCCAGAACAGCATTTGTCCACATGTGATTTCCATACAACCTTTGCCTATATCCTGTATTATATTTTAGTATCAAGTATTGGCAAAAGTATGTGGGATTTTCTGTCCAAAGTTAACGTGTCTTTGTTTTTAATGTATTATCATCTACTTTATTACTGAGCTTTTTGATAAAAGAATCCAAGCCATAAAGGGCCTGTATCTTTCTACCTACAACCTGCTTACAAGCTAAAGTTGATGTAGCAGTTAATAACTTGTATGCCAAAGAGTGAAGAACTGATGTCATGGTTTTGGACAAAAGTACTACAATCATCAGTCCTTTGATAACATGTCACTTCAAACAAACAAACAAACAGCCTTATCCAGTAACATAGTAAGCAATGATTTGAGGTCATTTCTCAATATTTTATTTTGAAAAATCATCTGACTTTCTGAGTTCTTTTTGTTGTTGAAAACAGACAAGAAATATGTGGAGAAAAGGGAACCCTCACATGCACTATTGGTAGAAATGGAAATTGGTAAATCACCATGGAAAACAGCAGTTTCCTCAGAAAATTAAACATAGAAGTAACATACTATCCAGGAATTTCATCTCTGGGTATTTATCTGAAGAAAACAAAACACTAATTTAGAGTGATACATGCACCCCTATGTTTATTACAGCATTATTTACAATAGCCAAGATATGCGAGGAACCTAAGTGTCCATCGATAGATGAATAAAGATGTGGTATATATATACGATAGAATACTACCCATAAAAAGAGAATGAAATCTTGCTATTCATGACAATATGGATGGCTATGTAAAATAAGCCAAAGATGAGTACATATGATTTCATATATATGTAGAATCTAAAAACAAAAAATAAACAACAATCCTAGATCTTGAAGTTCCTCTTGTGAAGTAATAGTTGATAGCCACTAAGAGTCTTAGGATAAATTAGTTACTGAGTTGATCTAATTCATTGAATCAACAAAGAGAACAAAAACAAAATGAAAGAAGTCCAAGCATCCCAATGATGAAGTATGTGAACTTGCAAAAATCAATGATGTGGATTAAATTTCATAAATGGTCATCTACAAAAGCACTGAAACAGAACTATTTCTCTAATTCTTCAAAAGGTCAAGCCTGTCACATACGAAGTAAGCTTACAGATACATGACTCTCTGTACCATGTTAACAAATTACAAGATGTCTTCTCCTTTGAGAAAGATTACGTATTTTAATAAACCCTAAATCTGTAAGTCATTCCTGCTTGATCCCCCTAATCTTCTCCTGTCCCAAAAAAGGCTCTGTTTAAATACTACACCTTTTCATTTAACAAGTCTATGTCTTAAATACAAGTATTTGTTTTGCCCTAACATAAACTTATATTCAGGAACTGCTTTTCTTTTTATATTGACCTTGTACAAAGCTGAAGAGAAAATCAGATGCTAATTTTTTTAAATTAGAAAAAGGCTAACAAAATACAAATAGGCAGTAAATACATGAAAATACAAACCACCCTTCTAGAAATAAAGGGAAACCTACTAAAACAGCGGTTGTGCCCATCAAAATGGGAAATACTTTAAAAAGTGATAACATCTTCATTGTTTAAATTGTAAGAAAATGAGCAATCTCAATTACTGCTGGTAGGAATGGAAACTGGTGCAAGATTCTTGCAAAAAGGCTTTGTTATGTACACGGGTTTTCATTCTCCTCCTGAAAATGTTAAGCGATTAATGTGCAAAAAGTTTTAGTTAGAAAAAAAGTGCAGTGACTTTTTAAATGATTTTCAATCATGCAATGATTTTTTAAAACAACCAAAATGTCAGGGCGCCTGGGTGGCTCAGTCGTTAAGCGTCTGCCTTCGGCTCGGGTCATGATCCCAGGATCCCATGATCCCATGTTCGAGCCCCACATCGGGCTCCCTGCTCGGCAGGAGGCCTGTTTCTCCCTCTCCCACCCCCTCTGCTTGTGTTCCCTCTCTCGCTGTGTCTCTCTCTGTCAAATAAGTAAAAATAAAAAAATCTTTAAAAAAAAAAAACAACCAAAATGTCAAATAATATGGTGTTGGTTAAGTAAATTATGACAAATTGATGCAACAGGAAGTCAGTAAAAATGATGTAGTAAGAGTATTTTTGGTCTAAAAAAGGTATTTACAGAATACTATTAAACGAGTAAAGCAAGTTACAAAACATTATATATGGTATAGTTTTTTTGTCTAAGATACTAAACACACAACATATTAAGATAAGGATTTGCAAGTAGGTACATCAAAGTTATCAATGACTATCTGGTTGGATGGGTTCATGTAAATTTTTGCATTTTGATTTTTCTTACTGAGCATAAATTATTTTAAAATGAATAAGAAAATTTTAAAAATTACTTTATTATACCTAAGTTCATGTCAAATAAACCATGCATTTTCAATGCGGGCCTCACTACCAAGAGGGTGAAAACTCAGTCTTGGGACTGTGTAAAACACCCTACCCAATAAAATCTTCTTATTCTTAGTATTTAATTTCAGGTGGGGTAAAGGAGAGCAATTAGAGAAAATAATGTCTAAAAATAAGCTCCTTAGAGGGCAACAGAAAAAAAAATTAAGTAACAATGAAGATTACCAAAATAAAATTTTTACCGTGATTCATAGAAAGTATAGTCATAATTTATCATGAAAACCAAAATCATTTTTCTAACATATATTATCTATGTATATCTCTTCCTCTGTCAAGAGGCAGAGATCTCATCGATAATTAAAAGCAGTAACACACTCACACTGACCTCAGCAGGAGAAAGTTAAATCATTAACAGACCTAATGTCAAATTGGCTACTCTTGGCAGGTGAAGTCAGATATTTTCCTTGAAAATGATGGTACTTGTGGCCACCACCTCCAATAAATTGATTTTTTAAAAGACCAATAAGGGATTTTATAAAAGAATTATGTAACTAAAAACACATGGAATGGTGTGAACGCTTGTGATTTTTCACATCAGCGTAATAATCCCTAGGGACACTTAAAATCTATTCATTTAAGAACCATCTGATCTCTAATTCTGCATTAACTGGTTACTGTTCATTGTGGGAAAGCATGATTATGAAGGTTAATATTTGAAACCCCATGTTATATTTGTGACGTAGAGTATAGCATATGAACTCAGAATCAGGTCACACGGTTAACAGGCTTGAACGTGTCGGGCCTCCCAATTTAGTATTTATTTCACCTTCTGCAAGGAATCTCGAAGAATAGAACATTGCCAATGAAGATTCACTTTACTCTTTTCTTGTAGCTGACGACTCCTGGTTACCACCACACCTGGTTTCCAAGGTGAAACGCCGCATAAATGCCAGAAGACTGATAGCGGCAATCAACAACAGGCAACACAAAATGCAAAGTCACACATTGAAAGAAGAATGATTTTTGCAATTACTATTTTCGTAGACCGAAACGTATTTGTCATAACCCATGTAATTGAAAGAAAGAGGCAGAAATGGGCTGGGATCCTGGGGAGGGGGTCTCAGCAAAGACAAGCGTGCATATCCTGGGTTGTCACAGAAAGATTAACAAGAATCCAAGGACTCTTTCAAGAGCCACTGCCTCCAGCTCCTGATGACTGAGCCCACACTTGACTCCAACAAGTCAAGCAACACACTTAGGGAACTCGATTCTGCTGCCCTTTGAAAGAGAGACAGGAAAAGTTTTCAACAGCTCCAAAGCAAAGCCAGGACATTTGGGACCATCACAACATGTTGCTGGCAGACTTCCACAAGGATTTCAGGGCTAACCAATTCTTTCATCACTAGATGTTTCTAGAGGCACACTTCAGGTCATTTCATTGGCCAAGACAGGCTCCCCCTTCCCAGCCCTTTAAAAAAGGCTGCTTAGTAACCTATTACAAACATGCTAATTCTACACGTCCAAAAGAATCCAAATAGTCCCTCATCCAATATTTCTTTTAAACCCTCTTTGCTTTAACGGTACAGATCAGATCTACATGTCATTTTTCAACCCATGTCCTATGACACTGAGGTCAGATTGCTATGGCATTTCATTCCCCTTCGCCACATTCTGTTGCTGATCATCACTGAATGGCATCTATTGTTCTCTGTGTTCTGTTTCCTGGGTGAAAACCATCCCATAGTACCGACTGCCCTCTCTGCTCTGCCTCCTCGGTCCTCCAAAACAAGTACGATATGGCGCTTCCCATCTGGGGACCTACCATCAGGATGGGGAAACATGACATGAACACAGTGACAAAAACCCCAGTCTCTGTCACCTGCCCTGGTGCCCTCACTACCGCCATTGCTTTAGATCTTTCCATGCAAAAAGACAGTCAACCCTTGCCTGTCATTAAAATTTACAGAGACTGGGAAAGCTCTCAAAGAGACATGACATTAAAGAAGGGCTGTTCTCCCGAAGTCCACGAAAGAGACCGCGAGGATCAAATATTCGAGGGATTAGTGGGAACTGTTCCCCTAACAAGCTGTAAATCTGTACCTAATTTCAGGATTTCTATTATCTGACTCATAAAACCCTGAAATGGTTATAACAAGAAAACCCAATTTGCTAAAGAAATAGCGCACGTTTACATTTTAGCACATTTTTATTTACCTTTATAATCTCCCCCCACAAACTGTGCTAGTGTCAAATGGAGTATGAGGTAATGTTTGCACCTAGTCAACAGTCTTCCATTCCAGACATCTGTAATAAATTTTTTTAAGGCCAAATACCAGTCCTGCAGACACACCTGGAGTTTGAAGTACGTTATTGTGCTGTGAGGCGGACTCTCAGTTTGGGTTTGCAGTGCGGGGCAGGGAGAGGGCTCATCTGACACCTCACACCGTCCTCGAGGACAGCGAGTTAAAGGGATCCCCTGATCTAGTCTCTTTCAATTCAACACAGTCTTCCCGCAGGCGTGCATCTTAACATCTAACAAGGGCAGGGGACAGAGAAAGGAGGAGACCTAAAAACATGGATTGACACAATCATAGGCTTTCTGATCATTGTTCACATTGAATTTGCCGCTCCTGTCCATGCTTTTTACTCACGTATATACTCAGAACTATTTCTTTTGGTTTGCTCCTTCTAAAGTTTCTGGACTTGCGCCATGCAGACAGGTGCGTGAACGGGTCCGCCTTTACAAAGACAACTAGAGAACTGAGTCCCTAGGGACAGTGGTCACTGTGTCTGGGCAGTGAAAACAATGTGTGTCTTCTAATGGCCAATTTATCTTGGGTAGAAATACTTGGGAACATGGGACTGGCATCCTAAAATTCCTTAAACTACACCCCTGAAAACCTTTCTGCACTCATGAACTCAGAGCCTCCGAGAAATAACCAAGGATCAACAAAACTGTCTGCAAACAACGGATTGCTATTTGTTGACCAATCACTTTCCCACTTGAATTGATTTTGAATTTTCCTTCACATATTGAAAAGTTTCAGGCTGATAAATAAAACCATTTATTATTCCTGCCTCTTCAGCATGTGTGTTGATCAGTGTTACGGGATTCCCCCGGCCTGGATCCTGGTCTATCACTGCCAATTCATTTCAGATTCTTCAGCTATCAGTCGCCTCTTGCAGAATATGAACACGTTTTTTCTGCAATTCATTCAAACAAAAACTCCAGGAGCTTCTTTTTAAAGAAATCAAATATACATTAGGGCCTTCCTGAATCTCATTTTGCTCATTTGTAAAATGAAGGAATTGAACTATATGCTAAGTTTGTTTCCTAAGTGATACTTAGGGATTGAAGGATCCCATATACAAATTATGCAACTGATGCAGTGTTGCTCATTCAGAGGAAAAATTCTTTTCACTAAGTTGCATCTACTCAAACTCAATAAGGCAAATGTTTTTGCATTCATTTTCTCCTAGTTTTATATACTGAAAACTAATTCTCATCTTTGTGTCTCGGCCCAAATACCTCTTTGTATAATACTCAGAACTACGCAGTGTTTATGGAGACTTTATTTTCCCTGTGATTAAATCTGTCCACTTAAATTTTATGATATGGATAGGAAGAGAGACACTGTTGTAGCTATTTTAAATGGACTTGCTAGTTATCTCTTCAAAGGAAGTTTTAATGTTGTGACAATATATTTCAGTCATGAAAAACACATAAGAAGCTTCTGTACTAAACAGGATGATTACATCATTCTATTGAAAATTTTAGTAAATATCAGCCACTCGGAAAGAGATGTCAGAGTGAAGTCTCAAGCAAGAGCTGAAAAATTAAATTGTGCCCCATCTCTTATGCAATTCAAAGAGTGAAGGTCGGTCCTAGGAGGGACCAACTGAATTTCAACTTTTTTTATGTCCAGGTAGAGAGAAAATAAATACATCCTGAGCTCTTCCTGTGTGTTAGGCTCCAATCTACTATGTTCACACAATTATTCTCTCTCAGAATTGCTTTAAGGTAAATATTATCTTCACTTATGAAATGAGAAAATTGAGAATTTAAGTGACAATTAAAATACCAAAGGTAGATAGGGTGGGTTAAGGCTAGGATTTTGATCCAGCCATCCAAACTCTTCCCACTACTATTAACCTAAATCAGAACTAGAGTAAAACCACTAACTCGTTTAAAAAGAAGGAAAAGGCATAAATTATCTCTAAATGCCCAACTGCCCTCAGAAGAACTGGTTTATTTCTCTGAATCTTGCAGGCCTGGGAATCTTCTGGAGGCCAACTGGTAGTACATCCCAAAATCCATAACCCAGAGCAACTTGTACTTCTAGAAATGATTCTTCTGGAAATAGTCACACAATTGCCTGAAGGTAAAAACTCAGGTATGTTCTTCACAGTATTGTTTATAATGGAAAATTTGGAAAATGACTTAATAAGTGGTAAAATGCTCATATAAACTATGGTAAATCCCTATAATGAATACAAGGCAATCCTTATAGTTAAAAGTTATATAAGGACAAATGGTCAAAAGAGACTATCAAAAAGGTTATAAAGGAGCACATGTAATATCATTCCATTTAGTCAAATATTAATAGATAGATGACAGAAAAAGAAAGACACATAGATCACTTAAACCTATCAATCAGCCAGCCAGTTGTTAAAAGGATATCGCAAACTGCTAACCACTGCAATCAGGTGCTACGAATGTGTTCCCCTTCGTTCCTTGCACCTTACTGCACTCTGAACTGTGTGTCACCTTTATAAATAGGAAAAAAAATCTATTTTTATTTTGGGAAGGAAAAAGAAAAATCACAATTGTCAAAGAAAGTTTTTGGTACTCTTGAGAATTGTTCTTGAACATGGAAAAAAAAAAGACCACTGTGACTACTTTGAAAATATCCAATTAACAAAATTATAAATAACAATTCTAGTATTCCTCAAGCAATTACATTGAACTTATGCATTTCATTATCTATTTGTAAAACCAAAGAACATATTTAAAATCACCTTCAAGAGAAAATTTGATTAATATTTGGTCTCATTTACAAATTTAGATTATTAAGCCCCATAAACATTTCAAACTGCATTTTAAAATTTAATATGTGGGATTTTCTTTTCAAAAACCTTCAAAAGTCTGAATAATAAACAAAACATTCCGTGGTTATTAATCCTAATAAATCTAGTCAGTTAGATGTAAAAATGGTCTCTCTCAAGCTCTTTTAATAGTCCAATTAGGTCTATAAAGTTAGCCAAATTGCCTTATTACATTTCAAGATCCCAAATCCTAAAACTAATTACACATCTTAGAATGGAATCATAAAGCTAGTCAATTAACATCAGATTCTCCTGAACATTAACAAAAACCTTCAATACTAACCATATACTGAGCTTATTGTCAAATGCAATGCAATATTTTAATACAATGTATTTTTTATCTTTATATTCTATATTAAATTTTTAAGGGTTAAAGGACATGCATATCACTAAGGAAGAGGTCCTCAATCCTGGCTATGCATTGAAACCACCAAGGATTCTTTAAAGGAAAAAATAAAATGATTAAAGCCTAACTTCAATCTAACCCACTTAGAATCTCTGGGGATGAGTCCCCCTCCACCCCCGGCAAAGTTGTTCAGGTGATGGAAATATGCAGCCTGAATTGAGAACCTCTGTTGTAAGGAAATAATTATACCAAGCAAGACCTGGCTTTACTATCTCAATGGCAAATGGCAATCTCTTGACACTGCTTATTCTGATGGAGTTTTAGGGGCCATGAGCTTGAATGCCCCTGAAATTTACACAGATGAATCCCTTTAAATATTTTATTCCCTACAAATGGAATGGTTTGATCAGCAGGCTACACGTTAACTGATTCTGCCATTTGAATTGAGTCTGAAATTCTATACACAGCTTGATTCTATTCGTACCTCTGTTCATAGTCTTCATGTCTGGTAGGGCCACAACTCTTATTAGATATTTAAATTATTTGCTGCATGATTTTCATGGCTTTGTGACAAAACTAATGTCAGGTCATGCCATGTCAACAGTGAATATGTATTCACCAAGAGTATTGGTGACTAGTATTGAAATTGTAGAATCGTAGGTATAGGAAATACATAAGCAAGTAGTTGGCCTTTTCTCTTTCTTAGGAGCATCTGGCCACTTCCATCCCCAAGGCTTATACTAATACTTCACCCTACAGCCTTTGTTTCTTGACCTGTAGAAGCCAAGGCCCACCCATTGTGGAAGTCTTACACACTAAGCAAGTGCTCTCGTGGCTACATCCTCTGGTAAAAATGACCTAGAACAACCTCCGCTCCACCCGCCTCTGCCTCCAGGGACTAGAGAGATGCCCCGGTGCCAAGCAGAACAAAAGAAAAAGGACAAAAAGAGCCTGCATCTAGGCACGTGTGGTCACAGACTGGACATCGAGTAGATCTGCACCTGGAGTGCCAGCCGCCTAAGTGGACCAAAAAACTCAACCATAAATATACAGGTGCTTTGTCGAGATAGCGCCCTCAGGTGGCTGGCAGAAGAAAATTCAAAGCACCTCTGAAGGAGGACACATTCATCCCAGACCAAAAAGTTAGCTAACACAAAGAATTTCCAAGGTTGATGGCAAGCAAGCAGTGAAAATTAATGAGGAGCACAGGAAACAAGGCAACATGAGTAAAAATGAGCACAAAAAACAACCAGAAAGAGCCCTGTAGAGACTTTAGATATTAAAATTACCAAAGTCACTGTGAGTGCCATGTTTAATGAAATAAATGACAAGCTTGAAAATATCTCCAGGGAACAGGGAAGCATAAAAAGTGACATAGATGATTTGAAAAAAAAAAAAAGAAAAAGTCAAGTGAAAGTAGTAGAAATGAAAGATTTGACTACCAAAATTAAAATCCAATGGCCATGTTTGGTAACAGAATTAATGTACCGAAAGGTAAAAAAGGAAAAAAAAATACTCTCCAGAATGTGACATAGAGAAATGGAAAGATGGAAAATATAGACTAGAGGTACTGAGGGTTTAGGGAAAAGGTCTAACCTAAATCTGATTAAAATCCCAGAAGGATAATGCACCAATGGTGTGCTTTCAATTAGTTTTCTTTCCCCATAAAATAAACAACAAAAAGAATGACTTTCTCCTGATCGACAATCACATTTAAGCAGTTAAAATTATTGTCTGGATAGGCATATTCAAGTGTGCAGGCAGAAAAATCACTAAAACATAAGTAAATTTTAGAAAATAAAATCAAATAAAAGCCCCCATTGAAATTTGTAGAACTACTTAAATTTGGCCACACTTTAAAAACAGCTGTTGACATGGAAAAAATTACTCTAATAAATAGTCATGTACTGAACATACATGTTTACCTTTCCACTTACAGCATAGCTATTTTATGGATTAAGGATTTTTTTTTAATTTCATACTCATTGGTTAATTTAATGATAGACCGATTCTAAGACTCCTAAGACCTCTAATTAGCTAGGACCATGTGTATCTTAGATTTAAAAGCCCATTTAAAATCAGAGTTAAATGAGCATTGATAATAATCGGGCATTTGGAGGTTAGCAAGCCAAAACAAATTTAAGGCACATAACTATTCACTAGTTTGGAGATCCTAAGGAATTTGCTCTTGTCAGATGAGAAGACAAGGAATTATTCTTCAAAGCCACAAGCTGGCTCCAGAAAAGAAGATTGTTTTAATGTTCAAATGATACTTGGCAGTTTGTTTGACTACATTTTTTTGTATCTGTACCCCATCCCCCCAAAACTCAATTGAAGAAAATAGCATTCTGATGGTACATTTCATTTTCTTATAACTGATTGCCTTTCACAAAACAAACAGCATTAAGGCCATATTTCAAAAATCAAAGTCTTGGTATACAAACAGAATTAGTTATTTATAGGTATATGCGCATGTGTGCAAAAAGATATACAGGTACCAATAACCAAACTTACTAACCAGCAAATAGAGGCACCTGGGTGGCTCAACTGGCTAAGCCTCCAACTCTTGATTTTGGTTCAGGTCATGATCTCAGGGTTGTGAGAGCAAGCACTAGCTCTCTCAAAAAAATAATAAAAAATATAAATAAAAATAAACAAATGGCAAATATATATAAATGTTTAAGGAAACATCTATTAATCAAAGCTTGGCATACTTATAATTGTATATATAATTCAAATCATCATTTTCTATGCTCCAGGAACTGTACAAAACACTAGACTTGATTTCAACCCTCGAAAAGCATGGAGTTTCATGGGGAAGACACATGGCAGATAATTTTTGATAAATGCAATGCCAGAGGTATACCCAGGTGATCGCAAAGACAGGAGTAAGCACATGGTGTCAGTGGAGTACAGAAGCACCCAATCTGAGTGGTAGAAGGGATTAGAACCAGAGGCAACATCCTGTAGAGGAGGAGACAGGAGCTGAGACTTAAAGGGTGAGAAGGAGCATGTCGGGTAGAGAGGGAGACTGTCATTCTGTTCATTGGAAACAGCACTGGCACAGAAGGGAGGTCAATATGGTAGCCTCAACATCCACACAGCTCAGAATCACAAAGCATAATGTTAAAGCATAAGCGAAAGGAAATGAGTTGTACAGAGGCTCGGGAAAGGTCACCACGAGGTCTGCGCTCCATGGCTACCCTGAGGACAGTGGTCACTGAAGAGCTGTAAATAGGAAAATGGCCTAGGTGTGAATAATTTGGCCAGGTGAAGAGGATATCGTCCTGTTCAGAAAAACAGCTAACAAGGCAGTCAGGGTAGAATGGAGGAGATGGTTCTGAGATCTTGTTGGTAAGATATAATGTGTTCACATAGGAAGAGGCTAAGATGGCTCCCATGATGTTTGTTGAGGTTAAGTGGATAGATGGTAGAATATAAACTGGAGTAGGAAATACTAATGATCTAAGACTGGAGCTGGGCAAAGACCATGAGGTCACATTAAATAAGAAAAATCAGTCCTGAAACCCAAGGGAAAATGCCCAGCAGGCATCTGAATATCCTATTTGAAGAATAGCCAAGAAATGAAGGCTGAGGAATGAGGTCAGCCCAAAATTGCAGGGTTAGGTTACTCTGGTGACCTATGATCGTCCCAGTTTTTTCACTAGGTAGGCAGGTAGGTAGGTAAAAAGGAAGAACTTAAATTTCTACTTTAAAAGAATAAGCCACCAGTACCAGACACAGGGACATTCGATACTGAAACCAAGTTAAACCTCAGTGGGCCTTAGAACCTATTGACGTAAATTAGCAACTAAAACACAGCCTGGCCTGATTGATCGTGAGAAATACTGTCGCTACATCATCAACCCTACATGTAAACCACTTTCAGAACATATGAGAGAAATGTGTGAAAAATGTTTTTACATTGCCCTCCTTGTAGCCAAGAAAAAAAATTTTCAAGAGGACTTAACATCTACTGTATTAGTACAATGTCAAAGAGGATAATGCCAAGTCACTCAATTTGTTTATATGAAGCTACATATACATATAGACACATATTCTTACATACAGTCTACATGAAAATCCCGGTTATGTGTCCTTTGTTTTTACATGCTTCCCTGAGCCTTCAATTCATTACACGCAAGAGAGCTACGTGTTTTTATTATGTATACTCATTCTGTGGACACTCTAGGTAAGTCCTTGAATTTAGATAACATTTCTAAACAGAGGGCATCAAAGAGGACATCTGTGAAAAGAGAAAACCAACAATTTTCTATTTTAAGTAAATGTATGTCTATTCCAAGTACTTTATAATAGTGTAAAACAGCATAATATGATACTATTCTATCATTTTATATTTTTAAGAGTGCACACACAAAAGTTTATATGATTGTGCCTTATTTCAAAAAACAAAACTGGCGTCCTGACTGAATTCTATCCGAAATTATGTAAATTGTCCATGAGGTGAAGCATGTATATTATTTAATATACTGATACACAGCATCATATCTTCTCATGTTAGTGTTGTGCTGTATGAATTATTTTCATGCTTTTACTTTTACCAAAAATTGTATTACAGACTTTTTAATATAGCAAGTAATATAGACTCGTAACATCAACAAAAGTTTGCACATGGCTAAAACAACTTCTTCCTTTAGAAAATAACTTTCTACTTAACTACTGTTAAGTTACAAATATTAAACTTCAAAAATTATCTACAACCAGCTTATTAAAAACTCTATGAATAACTTCATGTGTAGATAAGACATATGTTTTTTAATCTACAACTAGGTTTTCTACCTCAAATATTTCTTGTGATCTCCTTTTTAGACAATAAACAAGGATTTAATATGACAGAATTTCATGTATATTTCCTTAGCTCTGGATAAAAAGGTAAGATGTGGAAAGGAAAAGATTATTACTGCATAAGACCTTAAGTCCTTCCAAAGGGTGTTGATTTACTGACTATGATTCCTTGTTTATTAGAATATGGCTGAATGATGTGTCTGAAACCAGATACCTCATGAAGGCAAAGTTGGCCTCCTCTATCTCAGGTTTTCCTTGCTCATAACTCGTTCTCATTTACTATTCCAGAAAACGTTTTCTTCCTTGCTGAGGAAAGATAAAAATTTCCCCCAAAGTATCATTGTCTAATATCACACGTCCTTCCTATTTCCTATAAAACTTACTTCTCCCACTCTAAAGGAGAAATTTGATTTTACCTGGAAATGTAATTAAACACTCCATTTCTGTTCTATTTCTTCTTTGATGTTTATGCAGAGTTGATATCTATGCAAATTATCAAAATTAGACTCACTATATACAGGGAAAGAAAAAAAATTTAGGCAGTGAGTATAATTTAATTGTGAAGCTATTGGAAGAGGAACAGACTTTTATCATACAGAATTCCTTAAGCAGAATTCAGAAAGAGGTTTCAAAAGAAACAACTGGTGAATTACATCAAAAATATCTTAAGGGTCAGTGCAATTAAAAGCCAGTACTGAGAGTATGTAGAATAGGAAAAAATCCTGTATAAAACGTCACTAAGTTATTCATCACTCTGCATTTAAAGAAATTATGTTTGAAACCTCAGTGAAGGACTGTCAACATGATAGAAGTCTTCCAAAAATAACTGCTAATCAAAATTCATTTGTGGATGTTAGTTTGAAAATGGCATGGTGCTACCTAGTGTATAACAGCACACACACGCATGGGCACGCACTCACACGCACACACACAGGAGAAAGGAACCACTAGCGACACACATGTTCTGGAAGGTGTGGAATCAAGATGTACAGTACCATGAGATGGTGGAGGACACAGATATGATGAACCCAGTACACACTAAGCTGTGTAGTCTTTGATGTAATTAATCAGTTTCAGCGAAATGGAAAGAGAGTAAGAGAAGATTCCTCCTCAAACAACTGAAGCTACGTTAGACAAATGTTCAACAACTATTACAGCAAGAGCAGTACATAGAACTTGCCCTCCAGCTGTGTAACAGAAAATGAGATCTGACAGTTCACAAGTGGTCAGTGAGCAAGGCCAAGAGCAAGCTACACACTCAGTCTGTTGGCAAATACCAAGTCTGCATAGATTTTTTTTTTATCGTCCCAGGGTGAATAAGTAGGAAAAAAAAAAAAAACCTTGGGTAAAATAGGAAATGTTAGACGGTATTTGGAGAAAATGTAGAAAAGTATACATTTAAAAATTATTTATTACAGGAACTAAAAGAATATTTCAGAAAAAGTTGACAGCCTCAATAGGATACAAAAAGACCTTTGTAAAGAAAAAAAAGCAGAGATTTTTAAAAAAAGGTAAACTAAATCAGGTGAAGTATGACAAGAAACCTAAAAATTAAAATATTAAAAATTAAAAACTAAAAATTCAATTATAGATTTACTGGAAGTACCTAACTTCTCTACATCTCATTTCATCATTTAGAAAGTCAGTATGTGCCTACCTAATTGGGTTGCTTTGAGGACTGAGTGTAAAGTGCTATGTAGAGTGTCTGATTCACAATAGTTGATCAAGAAATGTTAGTTGTTACTGTTATTACTATTATTGCCCATCTTTAAAAACAACTACAAATATACTAAGCAAGTTAGAGAAAAATCTAAATTAAGAACATAGAACAGCAAATCATGGCAAATTGGATTGGCAAAAAGAGTGAAACTAGATCTAAATAATGTGGCAGTAGAAATAAAGGTTAGTGTAAGTTATCTGGAAAGAATATGGTGTATACACACACACACACACACACACACACACACACACACACACACACACACATCAAGAACTGTAAAGGGGAATATACCAGGAATTCCCAGAAATTCCTATAGGAATGTGCTGGTTTTTTTCTTACAGGTACTGTACCACTACATGATCAAATAGGACAAGGGGAAATATCTCTTTAAAATGCAATCCAACTAATAAATGAAAAAGAAATGTTACAATTAGAACAACAACATTTCAACCCTCCATGGATAAAGAGATATAAGCATTAAGTATCAACATTTGCTAAAATCACAAAAAAGACAAGACATTGTGTGCTACAAGTGATAAAGTCTTGCCAAAAAAGATCAAACCAGAGTCTTATCCAGGCTCTGGGTCTAATGGACAGTTTGCAAAAATACCAAGGACAGAGGACCATGTTAAACTGTACTATGAGTGGGCAATCAATAAAACTTAGACATAGGTAACTCTACTAGTCAAATAGCCCTCATTCTATAATGGAAAAAAAAAAGCAAAAGAAAGAGATAGGGTGGGGGATGGGTGGATTTATAGATTAAAGAAGAAAACTAAAAGGCATATCATATCTTACAAAGGGCAGACTAAACCATGTTACCTATGGAGGCACATTTTGCACAATCACATTCTGGTAGTAAAACACAAGGAATAAAAAATTACTATAAAAGGCAGAATCAAGGTTATTTATTACCAAAGGGAAGGGTTTGTGACTTATGTGGCACATGGAAACACAGTTCTATTTCTTGACTTGGGTGCTTTCCACCTGTAATTCAATTAACCTACATATTTTATTTCTGTGATTTTTTTGTATCTGTGTTTTATTTTCTAGTGAAATGTTAAAACAAAAAATTAGCAAATCAGTAAATAAACATACCTATTCCATCATAGCACTCCAACATGGCAATGATAATTATTCATTCCTTCTCTGTCTTCCCTACAGACTTGTTTCCTAAAGCAGAAACTGTGCCTTGAGGTGTTCATTTCATATATTCAGAAGGTCTCCTGGGCCCATCTTTATCTGGATCTATCCTATAAACTCTTGATGGGCCTCTGCATTCCTAAAAGTTGTAGATTTTAAACTAGAATTGCAACAATGTTAACAAACAGCTTTTGTTCCACTAAATTGATACTCAGTAATAGGAAATTAATTTGCTTCTTCTCACTTGTTCAAATTTTGGCACAATGATGGGACAGGCAGCAGTCCCTGGCTAGTAGATGTGCAGTCATAAGCAAAAAAAAAAAAAAAAAAAAAAAAAGAAAGAAAAAGAAAAGAAAAGAAAAAGAAGAAGAAGAAGAAAATGCTGCTGGCTTTACTTCTGGGGTGTAGAACTGGCTCCTCCAGAGGACTGGGATATCTGAGAGTTCTGAGCAAACCAAAGCTCTGTAGCATTCCCATAGCCTGGAGAAGCAGTCAACCACATGTACTTGGATGGGTACTTGCATTCCCTTAGGGCCTCCACCTCTTACAGAACCAATTTTTCAAGCCCCACTGAACTGAAATTCTAAAAATAATTTCCTTTTAGTTGTAGAAATTGTCAAAACCCTGAATACTTCAATTAATTATATCTAATGGAATTTTCTTTAAGGATACCATAGCAATCTTTACCAGGATTCAGTTGGTTTGCTTTGTCCTCAATGATTAGATAAATTATAAGTAAGAAGGTGTGATTGCCTCAATTTAAAAAGAAAAAAAATCAGTCTATATCCAGCACATCAGTTAGTTATTAACATTGATGGAATATTTTTTATTCCATGATACCAAATATTCAGCATTTAATCAATGAGAAATCAATATGCATGCCTTTATGGTCTATAATAATTCATTGCTCTTTAATATAAGCATATTCTCTACAGACACAAAGTACAAAATATGCTATATTTCAGTTGTATCATATTTCTTCTTTCTAAAAAATCATTCACTTCCATTCTGGTATAAAATTATTTTCTTCTGTGAAATGTTCGTAAGAAAGAAATTGAGACCATCCTACTGAAATATCCATCAGAAAATAGATATAAAATAAAAACTGCCATGAGATTTTTAAAAATTAAGTTTTACATTATTGTGATTTCATTTCCAAGTTGTCTGATATATATCATTGTAATTGTAAAAATGCTAGATGGAAAAAAAGCTAGATGAAATGAATGTGTGAATTCTGTTTTTAAACAGAATTATTTCTCCCAAAAGAAAGTCCTTGAATAAAATTTCTTAAACTTATTTTTAGATCATTATAGATTCACATGCAGTTATATGAAATAATACAGATATCCCATATACCCTTCACTCAGTTTATCTTAATGGGAACATATCAATGTAACAGTAGTACCATATCCTAATCAGGATATTAATATTGATACAATCCACCTATTTTATTCAGATCTCCACAGGTGTCCTTATACTTACTTATGTGTATGGATGTGTTTAGCTCCATGCAATTTTGTCCTGTGTGTATGTTCATGTATCTACCACTGTAGATACATGTATCAAGACACAGAAGAGTTTAATCACCACACAGGATCAGTTGTGTTACCCTTTTTATAACCATACCCACCTCCCACCTCTTTCCCTCTTCCTAGCTTCTTGAAAGCATTTATCCACTCTCCATGTCTATGATCTTATCAAGAATGTTATATAAATGGAATCATGCAATTGGAATATTCTTTTTAGATTTTGAAGAATGTATGGTTCCAGGAAATAGTTTTAAAGGCAACAAATCTAAGGGAGGAAAGCATAGTGATGACATTTTTTAAAATTTTATTTAGTTTTGAGAGAGAGAGAGAGAGAAAGAGCATGCATTTGTGAGCAGGGGAATGGGTAGAGGGAGAGGGAGAGAGAATCCCAAGCAGACTCCCAGGGGGAGCATGGAGTCAGACATGGGACTCCATCCCACGACCCTGAGATCATGTGATGTGAGCCGAAATCAAGAGTCAGACATTCAACCCAATGACCCACCCAGGTGCCCCACAGTGATGACATTTTCTGAAAAACACAGCTGCCATTTTTAACTAAAGCCACCCAGAGCATATAGTGTTACACCAAGAGACCAACTACCTTAGAAAGAGCTATTTTTCCATGCATAATGTGTTACTAATAATTAACCTTGTAAACTTTTTAATCAATTCTCAAAGACCAGGGTGGTTGAGGGGACATGCTTTTCTCACTTTTCAATTTTTTTTCATGCTTTGTAAAAGTTTGACTAATTTTTATGCTATATGTTTGACTAAACTAAAAAAAAATAATTTCTGGGACATAAACCTATTTGATGTCACTCAGGGGAATTGAAAAGTGGGAGCCAGCATGACTACTCAGGTTATCACTGAGGATTTTTTTTTTTTTTAATTTGGCTCTTAAGTAGGAAAATGAGGAGACGGGGTATAGAATTCTGTTATTCCTGGGAATCTTTCAACAATAAAATTGAAGGGCTCTTCTAACAAAGATTTCTGTTAGGCCAGAGGAATAAAAGGCCATAGGAGTTTTAGTGTCCTTCAGTTTGGATCTCAGTCTGGACTACTTGATGTTAGATAATGAAGTGACTCATTAAAAAGCAGGAAGTCACTAGAATTTCACTTCCTGAATTGAATGTCCATCCCTTTGTAGTCAAAAACATGCAGGCATCAGAATACACTGATGTCAACAAAACCGTTGCCACATTACTTGAACAATAATTATCTTTAAGACACTCTTTCTGTAATAAACTATCTCCTTGAAGAACTCATAGCCGTGCTCTAATTTTCCCCTAAAATGTCCAAGCATCTATGGTCTACAGTTGGCCTTTTTTGGTATCTGCTGATGCTTAAAAATTCCATCCATGTAAAGGGATGGATGAATAAATGTGACAAAGCAAACACAGCAAAATGCAGAGGTGTATGGATTGTCATAGTATACTCTCGTATGTTTGACTTTTCTATCTTTGAAATTTTTCATAATAAAAAGGGAAAAAGAACTTCACCCTCAGAAAGGGAGCTGGATAGAATTGGAAAAATCATAACTAATAAATTAAAAAGTACATTCATGGAATTGTTCAAACAGACCTTTTAATCTCATGTACTTATCTCAAGGGCATTTTGCCAAAAGGTAGCTAATTGCACATTTCTGGGCCCTGAAGGTCAAAGGGAATCCTATCTTCTGGACCCCTGCCCTGACACAGGGTGACATCATGAGAAATAGTTTCAATTGATGTGGGTTCTTAAATACCAACCGACAATTACTTCACCAGGAAACTTGGCAACAAGGCTGTGTACTTTGAGTATGACGTCACTGTTGAGCCAATTAAATAACTACATGCTCTGCATGGTTGTCTTCAAAGGGAGGAAAAAAACATTTCTTAAGAAAAATAGATGAAAACATACAAGTATGTTTTGAAATTTGAATTTTGAAAAATATACAACTCTATCAGGAATCATTTTTTTAATATTTAAAAATATCATATGGAGAAAATTATGTAAGTGGTCCAAGGAAACTCCATAAAGAAGATCATAAGCAGATCTAGAACTTGAAATTTCTGAACATTAAGCATTGCTTTTGCCAGGATCTCATATTTTCCTGCTGTGTCACAATTATAGCCATTAATGATTCAGATAACATGCTATATAGGAGGTTTTCTCTGCACACATTCAGCTGGTCCTGGATTTGGGCTCTAACGTTGGATGTGTAAGGGAAAGCACAGTACCGAGATGGGAGATGTCAGAAAACTCACTCTAACCAGGGCTCATTTCTACAAAGATCATAACACTTGATACAGGGGCAAAAGACCAGGATGAAAAATGTAAAAAGACTGACAGGAAAGTATTCAGAAGATATCCTGTGATACACACAGTGAAGTAAATTCATAGTGAAGAGTACATTTCTAGGTCAAGCTTTCCTTTCCCTCCCAGTCCTAGAGTGCGGTCTCCTGATAGGCCTTCCGGTGTCCCCTGAGGCTGGTAAGATCTTGCCAGGATTGTGGCTCCCACTCTCATTTGCCAGGAGAAGATCAAGACACACCTAATAAAAAAAGGAACTGGGAATGAGGACACCTGGATCCAATCCCCAGCTCTGCCCTTTAGTTGTTTTGTGACCTCTGGCTAGCTCAGCTTCTACAAAACTCAAGTGTTGTCATCTGTGTGGTAAAGATAACCAGTCTCCCTGCTGCAAGGGGCCATGTTCTTGCACAATAAAGGTCTGTGTAAAAATGAGTTACTGTGTGTCTAGGATTGGCATGGGAACTCTACTTCTGATTAACCTTCTGTGCCCAGAGTCCTGGAAAGGAAACCCAGATTCATGGGGTTCTCAGGATGGGCTAGAGCCAGGCAACCACCCTCATGCTGCTCCATGCTACAACTGCCTGACACTGGCCAGAAATGGGCCAGCCCCCAGACTAAAGGGTCACAGGCAGATAGAGTAAGTTCCCATGGCATGCTCCTTTCTACCACTGGTGCTTCACACAAAGGTAAAGGATGCTTGAGACCAAAATGCATGTGAGGCTGAAATCAAATAAGCCAATTTAATGCAATCATTTAAGAACTGCCGGGACAAAAACAAAAAAGTGACAAGTGTAGCACCACCATCCTTCACTATCTCCTTATAAGTAGTTGCAAAATTCATGAAGAGTTATTATTATACCTATCAGAAAGATGAAAAAAACAGGCTTGGAGAAATTGAAAATTTGTCCAAGTTCACATGCTGAAAATTAGCAGAGCCTAAGTACATACTTAGAACCAAATAATGCACAAATGGCTAACAGACACATGAAACAATGCTCAACATCGCTCGGCATCAGGGAAATCCAAATCAAAACCACAGTGAGATACCACCTCACACCAGTCAGAATGGCTAAAATTAACAGGGCAGGAAATGACAGATGTTGGCGGGGATGCGGAGAAAGGGGAACACTCCTACGCTGTTGGTGGGAATGCAAGCTGGTGCAACCACTCTGGAAAACAGTGTGGAGGTTCCTGAAACAGTTGAAAATAGAACTAACCTATGACCCAGCAATTGTACTACTAGGTATTTATCCCAAGGACACAAAAATAGTGACCCAAAGGGGCACCTGCCACCCGATGTTTATGGTAGCAACGTCCACAATAGCCACAATAGCTGGAAAGAGCCCAGATGTCCATCAACAGATGAATGGATAAAGAAGATGTGGTGTACACAAACAGAGAGGTGGGGGGAATATTACTCAGCCATCAAAAAGAATGAACTCTTGCCATTTGCAGCAACAGTGGATGGAACTAGAGGGCATTATGCCGAAATAGTCAGAGAAAGACAAATACCATATGACTTCATTCATATGTGGAATTTAAGAAACAAAACAGATGAACAGAGGTGAAGGGAAGGAAAAATGAAATAAGATAAAAACAGAGGGAGGCAATCCATAAAAGACTCTTAACCACAGGGAACAAACTGAGGGTTGCTGGAGGGGTGGTGGCAGGAGGGATGGGGTAACTGGGTGATGGGCATTAAGGAGGGCACTTGATAAAATGAAAACTGGGTTTTATACGCAACTGATGAATCACTAAATTCTACCCCTGAAACTAATAATGCACTATATGTTAACTAAATTGAATTGAAATAAAAAACAAAAATAAAAGTTATGTTAACTAACTTGAATTGAAATAAAATCTAAAAAATAAAATAAAAATTAAAATAATAAAGAGCCAAATGATGCCAAAGTCCTTTTGACGCATTATGCTAAGTTGCCTGAAAACTAAATTTCCAAGGTACTCACATACATGGGAAAAGGAAAGTTAAATTTTTTATTTAAAAAATAAAGTGAAATGATTTAAGGTATACTTTCAAACCATTTTCTAGCCTGACTGAACTATTCATTTCCAGAATGATATTAACTTAGCCAAGACTTCTACAAGTGAGCCATAATTATGTTAACATAGGATCAGGAGAGGAAAAGGGTGAACAGTCCAGAAGCCTGACATGGCTCCTGTTCGTTGAGCATTTACTGCATGCCAGGCACTGTGCAAGGTGCTGATGTGGAACAGAAAGGGCTCTGTGAAAATGCAAAGGAGTCTATAAGGTACAGGTAAAGATGGCAGTGCATCGCCAGGGAAGATGTTAAAAAGTCTGAGAGGAACACAGAAAAGGAGGGAAAAGAACATCTCTCTCATCTATTAGATTCTTAGTCCTTGACGAAAATGACAATGTTACGTGCTTTCCTATCCACTCCATACTGAGTACGGTGCTATGACAAAGCAGAGATCAATTAATGTTTACAAAATAAATGAAGATTAGAAACTGAGATGCAGAGTGGGTGTCTTAGAGAAGGTCCCACAGTCAGTGGCAAAGTTGGAGACCTTGCCTAAAGCTTCTTGACTTTTCTTTCTGTAACAGTGACCAAGACTGCTGGTTATTCCTTTTATTCTTTCTCCCCTTATTTCTCAGTAATAGAACCCCAAGTACCTCACGGGGCAGATATCAATAGCTGGGCAAACAGCTACCTGGAATAAAGACCTTATTTCCATATCTTCCTCAGTTAGGTGTATCCCTGTGACAAGGTTTGGGCCAATAAGAGGCAAGCAGATTGATACATACAGCTTCCAATGAGTGTCCGTCATGGGAGGGGCAACACCCTCCTTTATCCCTGTGTCCCTTCTCTCGGGATGGAATGTAGCCATGTTAGGGGAGTAGGAGTAGCCATCTTGGACCTGAACCAAAAACTGTGTTGAAGACAATACAATGAAGACTCAAGAAAAAGAGCCAAGGATCCTAAAGCCAGAAACCAGCCTGGACCATCAATGCTTGATGAGGAAGAGAAATGTATTTGTACATTTTTTTCAAGGCACTGTCATACTTTGGTTGCTCTATTACAGCTGAACTTCACCCTCACAAATATGCTACACTTCCTCTCAGTGACTCCTGAGATAGACCTGAAAGATAAGCAGGACCCAAACCACTGCGAGCATTTTAAGGGTAAGTCAGATCAGACTTGGAAAATCAAACTGAAAACATTACACTCTTGAACAGGATGCAGAGGTCAGGGTAGAAGAAAGAGGAAAATATAGGAAAGGAAAACAGGTCGGGGTAAAAATTTAACCAGGACTGTGATGTATTTCAAATACTCAGTGAAGTTGTAGGTGAGGAGAGAAAGGTTACCACTATCACCTATTTCTACAGCGTTAATTAAATAATCATACAGAAAAGCCTAGAGTAGCAGACCTTGAAGGCAGTAGATGAGGGAAAATGTATGACGTTAGGTCCTATACTAAAGGAAAAATGGCATTAATCACATAACCAAAAGTTTAAAACTCTGTTTGGCAAAATCCTAGGCACAAAATCAACTTTCCTTTCCCTTCTTTGAGAACTTAAACACATTCAAGATGTTTAGAAGTCCTTTCAAGTTTTTCACCTTTTAAACCACATACAGAATTTTTGTCGGCGTTTGAAATTATAATGTATTAAAGGAGTAATTATTTTTTAAAAAGATTTATTTATTTATTTTAAAGAGAGAGGGGAGAGGGGCAGAAGGAGAAGGAGAGAATCCCAAGAAGACTCCCTGCTCAACGTGGAGCCGGATATGGGGCTCAATCTAACGACCCTAAGATCATGACCTAAGCCGAAATCAAGAGTCTGTTGCTTGACCGACAGAGCCACCCAGGCACCCCCCACAGGAGGAATTATTTTGAGTGAGTTAATATTCCTATGACAGAGTGGGCACCTGGTGGCTCAGTCTGTTAAGCGACTGCCTTCAGCTCAGGTCATGATCCCAGGGTCCTGGGTTGGAGCCCTGCGTTGGGCTTCCTGCTCAGTTCTACTGAGTTTCTCTCCCCTTGCTGCTCCCCTCCCGGCTCGTGCTCTCTCTCTCTCTCATTCTGTGTGTCAAATAAATAAAATCTTAAAAAAAAAAAAAAGTATTCCTATGACAGAAAACTTTAAAATAATTTAAGAAAGGCTATTGATTCAGAAAAATATTTGTAAGGTACTCAACTCAATACTTTTAATGTTCTGGTAAAATTAAAAAAAAACTGTAATTCTGCCTAGTCAGAATTTGGTTTAGCTCTGATTTTAAGTATGACAGTATTAATACCAAGCTGATACGGGCTTTCTCAACTTCTGCCCAGAATTATGACGAGTCCAAGTTCCTCATGGAATTTAACAGGGCTATCTTTCTAGAATAGGACATACTGTTTATTTCAGCCAAGATCTCACATGTTCTCAAATGTAATTTTTAAGGCTTACTTTCCTTTCCATTGGCATGGGAGAAATGTGGGTTTGGGTTTGGTTTTGGGTTTTGGGTTTTGATACACAAATCCAATTTTTAAATCACCTTATTTGAACTGCCCTGGAATGTGTTATGCACAAAACATACAATGCCACAGAAATTGCAGCTAATTAATGTAATTAAGGACAAATAAAGGAAAAGAACATTTTGTCCAATGCCCAGTTAATGAGCCATTCTTCATCTAAGGATAAGCAAATTATTTTGGCTCAGGATCCAGCCTAAGACATTGTTAGCACTCCATGAATTTTACTTGGAAGAAAAAACGTCCGCTAAAATAATCTTCCTGTAACAAAAATTAATGTGATAAACTTGCTCACAAAACTTGAGCCTTTAATAAACAAGACTGCATTTCCCAAGATAGAGGGAATGTTTCTACAAGTTGCTTCTTTTCCCCATTATCTCATCTGAGTGTCTAATGGAAAAACAGATCTTAACACTATTTATCATAGCTGTATTGTCTACGGGGCTGTTCATAGGAATGAGGAAGGGGGTTTGGTGTGAAATGATGGCTTGTTTGCAGTCTACAGCTAAAACTTACCCATCCCTTCTGAAATAGTGGAGTAAACCAGAAAGAGGTCAAAGGACTCGAGACACAAAAAGGAAAAACAAAGGAAGAGACATTTAGAAGGAAGACTAAAGAGAAAAGCAGCTAGAGAAAAGGGAGATAAAGGGTAAGATCAGTATGTTTTGGTAGGTGGGTGTATTCATTTTCCAAGGCTGCCATAATTACCATAAAAACTGGGAGGCTTACAACAACAGAGATTTATTTCTGTCACAGTTTTAGTGGCTAGAAGCTCCAAAATCAAGGTGTCACCAGGGCGATGCTCCCGCTTAAGGATCTGGGGGTGGGGGGAGATCCTTCCTTGCCTCTTCCTAGCTTCTGGTGGTTCTCAGCAGCTGGGGTTCCTTGGCTCATAGCTGCATCCCTCCCATCTCTGCCCCCTTCTTCACATGGCCTTTCCCTCTTTTTATAGACCCCAGTCAGTGGATTTAGGAAACCCCCCCCCCATTCAGTATGGTCTCATCTTAATGATATTGCCAAATATGGTCCCATTCTGAGGTTCTAGGTGGACATGAATTTGATGGGATGCTAATCAACCTACTACAGTGGGGAACAAAGGCCAAATCGGAGTTCTGGCTTCCCCTACCTTTGGAGGTCGACCTATGGAGAGACAAAAATTAGGCTGCCAAGAGAGCAGTAGAGATGAAGAGACAGCTCGAAGACGGAGGTGTCAGAAGCCCAAAAGGCTATAAGGCCAATAATGGCAGCCTTGAAGTCTTGCTGGGCTGGCCGTATCTGTCAGAGTCCATCCGTGTCAAAAACAGGCCGATCAGCAATAATAACCAGGGGGGATTAAAGAGAAGAAGCACCAGCAGTATCTGGAAGGTAGAAAGGGATAGAGGAGAGAATTCTAAGGAGATGACAGTGGGCTCCTCTAGGCTCTAATTCTCCAGCAGTGTTTCTTGAACTGAGGGTTCTTGGGTCTGTGAGTTCCTGTGGAACATTTATTTTTATATGTTTAAAATACAGACCTCTATATAAATGTATCTTAAACACATATATTTTTAACATGCATGTTTGTCTGCATAGACATAGATTTGATTCATGTTTGAATTCTGATCAGGCTTTCTAACAGTAGTTTTTTTGAGAACACTGCAGCATGTTTTAATTCTGTTTTTGTTTTCATGAAAATCTAAAAAAATACAAGATATGGTCCAGAGGATCCGATAGCCCTGCCATTTTAGCATGCATGTTAGTGGTAACTAGGAAAGAGGCACCTGAGCAGGATGATTTTAACTGTTACAAGCTATGAGAAAAGAAAAGCAGTGACCTCCATACCTAACTTTCCAGTTCAAGCCAAGAAAAGGAACATGGAATCACCCTATAGATGTGCAGGCCCGCCAGCACCTAAACCCACTGAAAACTGTTACAGTGAACTGTTTCTCAAGCAGAAGTTGCTTGACTCTGAAACTTTATTTTCAAATCTTTTTTTTTTTTTTTTTTGCTTAACTCACATAAAACTTCACCAGGGTTTCCGATTGTTTTGTCAAAAGAAGAGCACACTGCCAACAATACTGCCAATTCTACAATACTACCGATAATTTGTATTACCATCAAGACTATCAATAGTCTCTTACTAGCAAGACTATTTGTATCAAGCAACATAGCCCAACAAACAAATGAGGTCAGAATTCTGTGTTCAAACTATTTTTTATATGTAGGGTAATTGATTTGAAGACTTAGATCATCTCTCTGAGAAACACTGGATGGCATGTGTCTCCAAGGAAAGTATTATAATCTCTCCAAAAAGTGCTAAAAGGTAAAATGGGTTCATGAAAAATGCAACTTTCTGTCCAATAAAATATTTGATTTGCATAATTTTAGTCTCATGGATAACTGTGCCTATTTGGATTAAAAAATGAAATATTCAGATTTTTCCATGGTATTTGGTTGTCATTTATAAGAACTTCGGCCAATATTTTAAAAAATTCTTTTCTCCTTTGAAAGCTTTCAAATTAAAAAATATGTTTCCTAAAATAAAAAATAGAATAAAGAAACATAAAATTGGAAGCCCAAAAGACATTAAAACCACAATCCTAAATTTGGAATTTTTTAAGAGTCATGCTTCAGCAAACCAAGCAAATTTAAAAAGCAAAAGTCTTCCTTTCCTTTTGCTGACGGTATAGCCAGACGAGTCTCTTATTCCAGGTCCCAGGAGAGGAGGAGACATTTCGGTCACTCAACAGCCTGACAGGTTGCCAGGCACTAGAGGGTCCCACTCACATGGGAGGTGGGCTCTCCTGCATGATTAAGAGAAATTCATGGCATATAGGTGCAAGGTGGCAGAGGAAGTCTTTCTCGCACCGTGCATTACCTTTGTCTTCATGATTTTGAACTGAGCTCACACCCATTTGCACCTAACCCCTGTCTTGCCAGCTGGATGCTAGTTCTACTTCCTAAGGGGCCTCAGGAGTTCAAGAGCAACCCAGGACCTTTTCACCTTTGGCTTGACAGACTCCAGGTCCAGCCCCCATCAAACGGCTAAACTGGAAGGAGCGGGAATTCAGGAAGTTTAGGGGAAACATGAACCTTTCCTGTACAGAGTGATTTCCACCTTACGCGAAAACCCTAAACAGACCTGTGTTTAATTTTTTTTTCCCTTCTAGAACTTAAGATTGTTAACTTAGACTAAAGCCCTGGCCCTCTACTTCCCCTATTCTCAGAATCTAACTCTTTCATTTGTGCAAGAGAGCAAATGCTTTGTGGGCACACGGGGATGATTCAAAAAGTTGAGCACAGCACCATTCTATACCTCCTGAGCTTGCGATGAACAACTATGTTTGGGGGCTGATTTTTAATTAAAAATGTCATACAGATAGAATCGTTTTTTCAAATTAAACTATTCTGAAAAAAATAAAAGTCTCCCTAATATCCCATACCTCTGAGTCCCTCTCCAAAGTCAATCACTATTAACAAACATATAACTGAGTCTAGCTATATAAACTAAGGTAAAGACTATCTTTAACCTACCTTAAAAATAGATTTAAGATTGGGCACCTGGGTGGCTCAGTCCGTTAAGCATCTGCCTTCAGCTCAGGTCATGATCCCTGGGTCCTGGGATCGAGCCCCACATTGAGCCCAGCATTGGGCAACCTGCTCCTCAGGGAGCCTGCTTCTCCCTCTCCCTCTGCCCCTCGCCACCCCCCAGCTCATTTCTCTCTCTCTCTCTCTCTCAAATAAATAAATAAAATCTTTAAAAAGAAATCAATTTATGGGGCGCCTGAGTGGCTCAGTTTTTAAGCATCTGCCTTTGGCTCGGGTCATGGTCCCAGGGTCCTGGGATCAAACCCCACATCGGGCTCCCTGCTCAGCGGGAAGTCTGCTTCTCCCTCTCCTGCTCCACCTGCTTGTGTTCCCTCTCTCGCTATGTCTCTCCCTGTCAAATAAATAAATAAAATCTTTAAAAAATCAATTTATGATCACTTAATAAAAGGTGAAAATTCTGTGCTCTTCCCCCATCAAGAGGTGGCATCCCATTTTTAGAATTTGGGCTGGTTTCAATGACTTGCATAAGGTACAGAATGTGACAGAAGTAATGCTCTGGAACCTCAAAGGCCAGGTTATAAGAAGCCTTGCAGCTTCCACCGGGGCCTTTCAGAATGCTCACTGTGGGAGGAGCCAGCTGCCTTATTAGAAGTCTTCCTACTCCGAGATTGCCAGGCTGTGACGAAGCCCATGCTTCCTACAGGGAGATGCCCCTTGGGGAAAGGTGGGAGGGGACAGAGAGAGACCCCTCTGGCTAGCCCTTGATCTTCCAACTACCCCAGCCTAGGCACCAGACTTGTGAGTGAAGAAGCCATATTAAATATGGATGTAGTATGGAAATGAACCAAGAAACCCAACCAACAGCCAGACAGATGGCCCCTTCAAGCCATCCAGCAAACTCCAGGCATTCACTCTACCTCAGCAGAGACCCCAGTTATCTGGAGAAGCTGGAAGCCTTCCCAGGTTTATCTTGCCCAGATTTTTCATGCACAAAGTCAGGAGCATAAAATCTTGGGTTGTTTTGAACCACTAAGCTTTGGAGGGGTTTGTTTCACAACAATAGATAACTAAAACTATATCTTTCCAGAATTTTTCTATGCACACATGTGTTATTCTGAGATTTGAAGGGTTTGTTTTCAAATTTAATGTTCTATCTTTCTAAATCAGTGCATACAGACTTACTTTTGTTAAAATTTGCAGACTATCACAGTAGTCCCATATGGATATTTTTTTCCTTTGAGACATCTTTGTAGGGTTTATTTCATAAAAATTAAAAAAGAATTAAATGCCAGGCAAACTTCTGTTTTTATACTTAAATGAAAAGTTGTAAAATTTGTACTTCATTTTTTTTTAAAGATTTTAAAGTAATCTCTACACCCAAGGTGGGGCTCAAACTTACAACCCCGAGATCAAGAATTGCCTGCTCTATATGAGTCAGCCAGGCACCTCTTTAGTTTGATTTGTTTCTTTCTTTTTTTAAATTTAATTTAATTTTATTTAAATTCAATTAACTAATATTTGGTGTATTATAAGTTTCAGAGGTAGAGTTCAGTGATTCATCAGTGGTATATAACACCCAGTGCTCATTACATCACATGCCACCATAATGGACACTTCAACAGTTTTCATTATTTTGATTTTACAAACAATATTGAATGAAGTAAATTGTGTACCTCTGTAGGACAAATTACTATAAATGAAATTTCTAGATCAAAAACACTTTGCTGTTGTAAAGACAGTTTTTCATTCTCTTCTTGGGAACTTTATCTATCCTTTAATAAACAAGGCCAAGCTCAATTGTTGCCTTCTCTGTGAACTCTCCCAAGATTCTCCCAGGTGGGATGAATTACTCTTCTTCCCTGCTCTCCCTGAACACAATGCATTTAACTATTTCCACTAAGACTATGAACTGCCCAAGAGTAGGGTGTCTACCACAGTTACCATACAACCTATCCCACCCCAAAGAGTCCCTCAAGCATGCTCTTGTTCACTCAAAGGTTGTAGGATGAATAAATGAAGGAATGGACAAAGGTGCTTGTGTACATTGTGACAAATATACTGCTAAGCAGCAATAGCAGCAGTAAGAACAACCAGAACTTCCAGCAATGTTGTCATTTATGTGACAAAGCTTTCTCCTAAGGGCAGCTGTGGTTTGTTGGCCAAATCGCCATGCGGCTCGGAGTTATAAAGGGTACAATCAAAGCAGATGCTGAAGCCCCAATATACAATTAAGGAAAACACTAAAGTTCACCAGGGATGTCTTTCCGGTATGCTGAGGGAAAGCAGCTCAGTCATGGGGAGGAGAGGGCTTGAGTACCCAAGAAGGTTCAAAGGCTTCAGAGGAGATGTTGGAGTAACCTGTGTCCACTTAGGTGTTCTGTCAGCCAGTTATGGGCACTCACACCAGAGTCCTGGGGAGAAGGGGCACAATAAAAGGTCCATCTCTTTTAATACTGTTGTGATTTGTAGACTGTCAGAGTTCTAATACTCTGTCTTTAATTTTTCTAATGGAGAGTTCAGCAAAGTTACTGGATTCATTTATTCACTCATTCAACAAGTATTTATTAAGAGCCTATCATGTGTCAACACTGTTCTAGGTACTGAAGAAACAACGGTAAGTCAAATAAAGTACCCATTGTTGTAGAGCTAACTTATAGTGTGGGGAGGCAGGAAGAGAACCAAGAAATAACAAAATGCCAGTTAGTAATAAGACCTAAGAAGAAAAACAAAGTATAGTAAAGGAGAAAATGATGAGGCAGAGGTGTTATATTATACAGATTCATAAAGGGAGCAGGGGAACTAAGGGTAGGAGATAAACCCAAAAAGGGGTCATGAGACCAGATCACAGCGGGGCTGTACGAGTCACCATAATGACTTTGGATATTACACTAACTCAGATGGAAAGTCTGTGGAAGACTCTGAGCAAAGAATAACATAATCTGATATAAAAGTAATAAATGAAATATATAACATTTCTCCATAGTAATTGCATAACATTCCTTCACACTGATAACAACCAATTAGAAAATATAATGGGAGAAAAAGATCTCATTCTAATAACCAGGAAGTAACAATGAGGCAATTAGGAAGAAATCCAACCAAAGACGTACAAGACCTTTTTGAGAAAATTATAAAACTTGATCAAAGGACATAGAAGACCTTAAGTGGAGAGATATACCAAATTCAAGAATGGAAGGATTTAATATCTTAAAGATTTTATTTCAACCCAAATTAATGTAGGCAATCAGTGTAATTCCAATCAAAAATTTTATGAAAATTGACAAGTTGATAATAAAATTCATGTGAAAGAGTCAAGGTTTGAATGCAGCTAAGACATTCTGAAAAAGAAAGGAGGAAGAGGCAGCAGAGTGGGGAGAAAGGGAATTGCCTTCCAGGTAATAGAACTTACCACATTATAGCATATTAAATTGTAGTAATTAAAGATTGTTTTAATTTATTTTTTTGAGAGAGTGGGAGAGAGAGAGTGGGCGAGAGGGGCAGAGAGAGAGGCAGACCCCCCCTGAGCAGGGAGCCTGGATGTGGGGCTGGATCCCAGGACCCTGAGATCATGACCTGGGCTGAAGGCAGACGCTTAACCCACTGAGGTGCCCCTAAATCGTAGTAATTAAAACATGGTTGTATCTATGCAGGAATACTCAAAAAGAATAATGCAGAATAGAAAAGCCCAGACACAATCCTATACTTGTAAGAGAAACGGTATGAGAGAGAAGGCATCATAAATAGGAGGAAAATATTCAGTAAATTGTGTTGGAGTAGTTGAATTTTCCAAGCAAAAAGAGTAAGTTAGATGTCTATCTCACAGTAAACAAAAAGAAATTCCAAATGGATTAAAGACCTACAAGAAAAAGTAAAACTTTAATGAAAATAAAAGAATATTTTTTATGATCTCAGGGTCAGAAAGTTGTTCATAAAGAGAACGTAAATATATTTAACACAGAAAAAAATAACTTCATAGAAACGCAAAATATTAGAAGATTATAAACAAAATTAAAGGATAAGCCACATATTAGGAGATATTTGCAACATACATAAGAAGTGAAGGATTAGGATCCAGATTACATAAAATAATTCTTACAGATCAATAAGGGCTAACAACTCAATAGAAAAATGGGCAATAGCTATGAATAGTAAAACAGAAAAAGAAAGTAGAATATCTAATAAAAACAGGCAAAGGTAATCAACCCACACAGAGAATCAACAAAAGGTATGTTAAAAATCCATGCTGTAATACCATTTCAAACTCACCATTTTGACAAAGATAGAACGTCAAGTGCCAATGAGGACATGGGAAAAGGAATTTGTGAAATTCGTGGTGAAAATACAATTACTTGGGGGGTGGGGGGGATATGCATAAAGTGAAAAATCTGCAATTCTTGTTTTTTTAAGATTTTACTTATTTGACAGAGAGAGACACAGCGAGAGAAGGAACACAAGCAGGGGGAGGGGGAGAGGGAGAAGCAGACTTCCTGCCGAGCAGGAGTCCGATGCGATGCGGGGCTCGATCCCAGGACCCTGGGATCGCGGCCTGAGGCAGACACTTAATGACTGAGCCACCCAGGCGCCCCCAAAGTCTGCAATTCTTAAGACTAAGCAACTCCAGGGCCACCTGGGTGGTTCAGTGGGTTAAGTGTCTGCCTTCAGCTCAGGTTGTGATCCCAGGCTCCTGGGATTGAGCCCCATGTTGGGCTCCCTGCTCAGCAAGGAGTCTGCTTCTTCCTCTTCCTCTGTCTCCCCCCACACATACCACTTGTGCTCTCTCTCTAGTTCTGCTCTCTCTCAAATAAATAAATAAAATCTTTAAAAAAAAAAAAAAGGCTAATCAACTCCATTGCTATACGTCCACCCTGGAGAAACTCTAGAAAGGTGACTATGGATTCAGGACAAAGATGGCCCCTGAAGTACTGTGTGCGGTAGCAAACTATACGGAACAGTGGTGTGCTGCCTAGCTCCTCTTTACCCTCCCACAGCCAGAATCCACCCTTCTCCACAATGCCATGCCCAGGGAAGCTAATCTTCAAGGACTACAGCAATGACTCCATTGGCCTTTTCTCTTCCAGTTGAGAGCATCCAATGGGGAATCCCAGGAAGTCAGAGGAAGAAAAGAGAAGGCAGTCAAGGTGTCCACTCTCTTTCAGAGGGATCACAAGGAAACATGTGGCTGCATCTCTGTGAAGGATACAGCTCATGCCAGACCTCTGTGGAAAGTTTTCTTTCTCTCTGGGAACAAGAGCCTTGTGTCCGGCATGGGGTGGTCATGGGTATACTGTTGCTTCTACAGGATACTGTACTCTTCCCTTGTTGTCTTCCAAAACATTGCTCACATAGTTGTAAACAAATCCTTTATTAAATTGTCCTCAATGACCCATTATTAAATGGCCCTCAAACCCAGATGAGTGTGCCATCTCTTTTCTGTTGTGACCCCGATGGATATAAACCTGTATGTTTATCAACAGAAAGGCATAAACTCTGATATATTCATAGAATGGAAATATTTAACAGCGATTAAAATTATGACTAGACCACAAAAGCATAGTGTGGCATAAAATAGATTGTTTCATGAAGTAGAATGTATATAATTTATATAAATATTTAGAATTTCAAAATCCATCCATCCATATGTGGTTAAAAGTATAATAAGAGGGGTGAGGGAACTGAGGAAATTCATGGTAGCAGATGGCTCTAGGAAGAATGGAGCTAGGATTAGGAAAAAAGATTCCAAGGAGACTTTACTGCTATCTCTAACACTTGATTCTTTCATAAAGTGAGAAGAAATGTGACAAAATACAATGCACATTCATTTTAGGTGGTAGGTACATGAGTATGTTTTACAGCATCATTGTTTTCCTGTCTGTTTTTTAAAGTGTCTCAAAAAAAAAATCCAACACAAACACTATGGTGGTAACATGTAACAAAATTTGGGGTGGTCATTGGTTTTCCATTTTTTGTTCTCAAAACAAGGAGTGGTGACATGTCAGAAGCATTTCAGGGAATCAGGTCAGAAATCAGCACCCCATGTGACCATCTCTGCACAGAGACTGATGCCACATGCTGGCTGGGAATGCTAGTGTAGAGAGTGCCCAAGACATATCTGGACACTGAGCAGATCAGTCCTGGAGAAGAGAGATGAGCCAGGCCCTCAGGTTTCCACTAGCCTGCCCAAGAGGAGTAAGACAGAAACATTCCATCTGTCCATGCACTTCATTGAGAGCTAGGCTATGATAGTTTAGAGTAGCGGGGATTCCAAACAAATGAATAAGGGTCTTAAAGAGTTACGGCATTTGATTAATGAAAAGGAAACACAGAAACACCAATCAGCCAGCCTTCTTCTTAGGGCCCTGGGATGTTTTCCCCCTTGAACTATAAATATAAGACTTTCACTCTCGCTCAAAGCCCTGCTTAATGATCAAAATCACCTATTTTTCCTTGACCAATTGACCTGCCTTTCAATTCCTGCTGACAAAACCATTATGGTGAGCACTCTCTATCCCCTCACTGAGCTCTTTACACTGGGGCTTGGCTCCCTGGTAGAACACGTTCCTCACTTGTACCACCGGCTCTCAGCACCCTGAAGTCTTCTCTGGAAAAGTGGTCATAATTTAACCTCTCATGCAACCTTCTTGTACTCAGTATTAAGGTTCCATAAGTATGTGTATTTTTAATGTTTAATACAAGTATATTCTTTACCATCATACCCCTTCATTGTATAGTTAAGGTCACCAGATACTAAAATGGCAGCAATTTCTAGTGGGATAAGAATTCAGAATCATACAGATGTGACTAACTAGCTATATGATCCTGGATAAGATGCTGCAACTGCCTGAGCCTCCGTTTCTTCCCGTGTTAAATGGGGGTAATAGTACCAACCTTGTAGAGGATTACATTACAGTCATGGTCTACATCTATTGTCCTGGCATACCATCCAGCTTAGCATTTGTCCTACTGTTGTTGCTAATTTTGTTTTAAAATATTTTTATTAATGTTTGCATTAAATTAAACCAAAATTGGGGTGCCTGGGTGGCTCAGTTGGCTAAGCATCTGACTCTCGATTTTGGCTCAGGGCTTGATCTCATAACCCTGACCTACATTGGGCTCCATGCTCAGTGAGGAGTCTGCCTAAGATTCTCTCTCCCTTCTTCCCTCTGCCCTTCCCCCCACACACACTCACGAGCTCTCTCTCTCTCTCTCTCCCTCTTTCTCTAAAATAAATAAATCTTAAAATAAATTAATTAAACCAAAAGCTTTTAACTAGTTTCTAGTCTCTTCTAATATTACAGTAGACCACATTGTATTTCAAGTTTCTGCCTTGGTCTTACCCTACTAATATGTGAGACCCTTGTGCAGTCAAGAATTCTCACTGTTTTGGGGCACCTGGGTGGCTCAGTTAAGCGTCTACCTTCAGCTCAGGGCATAATCCCAGGGTTCTGGGATCGGGCCCCACATCGGGCCCCCTGCTCAGCAGGGAGCCTGCTCTCCCTCTCCTACTCCCCCTGCTTGTGCCCTCTCTCTGTGTCAAATAAATAAATTAAATCTTAAAAAAAAAGGAATTCTCACTGTTTTACTTGTAATAACCAAAAACCGGAAACAACCCTGATGCCCATTAACAGGTGAAAAGTTAAGCCCATTGTGATATATCCATATGACAGAATATTCCTAAGCAATAAAAAGGAATGAAGTCATGATACACCTAACAAGGGTGAATCTTAAAATAATTATACTGAATGAAAAACAAAAGGCATACTGTAGGATTCCATTTTTATGAAACCCTAGAAAATGCAAACAGATCTATGGTTACAGAAAGCAGATCAATGTGGTTGCCTCAGGCAGAGTGGGGGAAGGTGGGAGGGTCAACAGAGAGAGTTACCGAGGGGTACAAGGAAACTTCTAGGGGGTGATGAGTATGTTCATGATCTTGATTGTGGTGATAATGTCACATGTGCACATTTGTCAAAATATATCAATTTTTATCTGCACATTCTTGAAACATGTGCAGTTCATTATTTGTCAATTATACCTCAGTAAAGCTGTTTTTTTTTTTTCTAAAGAGTTCTCAGTATAACATGGGGTTAAATCTAGAGTCACCCAGTGTTCAACTTACGCTGTTTTCTAGATAATTTCCTGTCTTGACAGAAATTATACTTCACTTACAAGGACAGTATCCATGGCACTCCCTAGTACTGTTGGTTTGGGACAGCTACTCCTGGTCTCAAACAGTGGTGGGAATATTCTACACTGCTATTCCAGCCAACCACTTGATATGCTAATCAGCTGGGTTATAGTCCATGCCTTAGCCTGTGAAAGGAACAGAGCTGCTAGCTCACCAGTCAGCTGGGGTGATGGGAAAAGGGGGGAAGTACAAATTAGTTATTTATGGAATGTGTATAGGATATAAAGGCTGAGTGGTCCTCCTGGAGAGCACACTGGGTGTAGTCTGAATACTCTGGTTATAGTGGTTTCATCAGTTATTGTAGTGGAAAGCTTCAACTATTTAATTTTTTTGGTAATACTTTGTAATATTGCTATGAACCCTTTTGACAGCAGTGAGCTCAAAAAAATTAAAAATACATAGTAAGAAACAAAGTACAGAAGTTCCATTTCAAAAGAAAATTGAGGATGAATAAGTAAATGGAACAGAATGCTTTTCAACACTCACCACCATGATGAGTCTTTGACCATGTGAACACCAGAGACCTCAATGTGCCCCAACAGCATCGACATCTATTTCAAAAATGGATTATTTCCTGAAGATCATACCTGAAGATGATGGTGCAGCATGTGCAGCTACATATTTACACATTGCTCTGTGATATAACTTTGAAGCAAAATAGTTGTTCCTCTACTCACTTATTTCAATTCCAAGTTTTCTTGTCCAAGTAAGAAAAACAAAGCAATACATGCTCCACTGATTGGCATTGATTTGCAAACAGTTAAGTGATCACTGTCAAAGATGCTTCAAAGGGAACTCAGTTCAGTGAATACCAATAATCATTTGACTCCTCATATACTTCCTGGGAAAGAAGCTTTGGGAAGTTTACTCTGTCTTAAGTGAAATAGCTGAGAATAGTTTGTGTGATTGCTATGTATGGCAAATTCAGTTAAAAGGTCATTGTTGAAGATAAAAGTATTTATTTTCATGATGTAAATATAAACACCAATTTAGCAGAACATAGCATACTGGCAAAAACAATGTTCTCACAAAATTAAAAAATATAGAGCATCAGTATACTTGAAATAATTTAGAATTGTGCCCTGGGGCACCTGGGTGGTTCTATCAGTTAAGCACCTGACTCTTGATTAGGGCTCAGGTCAGGATCTCAGGGTCGTGAGATGGAGCCCTGCCACTGGGCTCTGTGCTAAGCATGGAGCCTGCTTAAGATTCTCTCTCTTCCTCTCCTTCTGTCCCTTCCCCCCAGCTCATGCGCATGCTCTCTCTCAAAAAATCAATAAAACCAAATAAAATAAAATGCCCAAACTGTTTTGTTCAACCAATCAAAAGAGCTGTAATTTACAAAATTACCAAATGTAGTGTATGAATATAAATGTGTGTTATAAGGACGCCTTACAATTTTTAGTTAACTAGTTTATATGTATGCACACACATGTAGGTGTGTATATATACATACACATATCTGTATATAGTTATAAAGTATACATATATATGTATATAGTTACATGCACAGTTACCTGTATAAAGTTACATATGTAAAAAAATATATACAAAAAAATTTATATGTAACTATTTAATATATATGTGTATAGTTTTATAGTTAAGTAACTATAAACAATGTAATGATATAGTTTATATATATGTGTACACACAGGCGAAGCAACTAGAAGCAAAATTTTCATGGCAGAGCTGATGTTGTTTACACACACTTCTGGACAGCAGTATATCTTTTCTCCTTGCTCTCAGTCATTAGTCAGATTTTAGAAAACTCGCAGAGCTATTTCATAAGTCAAACCCTAAGTGTCCTACAATGGTATTGACCTATTTTTGGAAACATATCCCCTGAATTTTATTGCATTCCGCTAAAAATCTATGAGAGATCTTTAATGAAGTAATTAAAGTGTTAATGAAATGCCAAAAGAGTTAGATTTTTGAAGCTTTTAACAAAGTGCTATTCTAAAAGCAAAGCTTTTAAACAAGAAGACATTAAAACTAATTCCTACAAAAGAAAGGAAGCAACTGAAATAAACAACAGCTCCTCAGATAATGTGCAAGATTGAATTTGAAATTCTCTAATTGCACTTTGTATTAGCTTCACTGGTAGGAAGAATCTTTTGAAGGAATTCCAGAGTTGCTATTTACAAAATTACTAATGAAAATTTACATTAGATAGAAAAAAAGTTTAGAAGGCCTCAAATTTCACAGCATCTAAATTTAGCAAAATATTTATAAAAAGATATAGTGGCAAAGTATTTGGTGAATTTAACTTTTAAACATATTTGTGAAAGAAAAGCTTCTAAATGGAGACTCAAAGAGGATAAGCTCATTTAGGCTGAAATAATTATAAATTATTAAAAAATATAAAATTGAGAATATATTCTATTTATCAGAATGTTCTCTGACTGACCAGGTACCTGAGTACAAACTGACAAACTATTTTTTTTTTCAAAATATTTTTTCTATCAAAAACATTAAGGTCTACAGAGAGGAGACATTTGAAGGAGACCATCATTTGAAATTTATCAAGAATGCAAATTCTAAGAAGTTTGGAGGCAACTATTTATATATAAAAACCATACTTTAAAAATAGAATCATCAGAAGAATATGGAAGATATTTTATTAGAGAAAGAAATGCCAATGTAATTGATTAAGTTGTGCATATATATTACTTGGACAGTCATTCTACTATTCAAGAATCAACATAAAGATATTTAAAATTTTTAAGTTAATATGAAATAATGTGAGTTTTGTTTCTTAGATTTTTGGAATATTTTTAAATACCATATTTTATATATAATAAAGCTGATCTGTTGATTAATGTTTTTCAGAGAAGTCTATCATTTTACTATTTACTGCCCACTTTCACTCACATAAGTTCATCTACTTGAACATTACATTTTAGAACCACCCTTGCAAGAATTTATGTAAAAAGCCTAACATAATACCTGGCTCAATAAATGGTAACTATTATCAACTGGGCCATGTTGATTTGGCTGTCACAGTTGATTTGAACAAGTAGTTAATAAATTAGTGACGCTACTTCATTCCATTCTCCTTGTTCACATATACACTGAGCTCATCTTTCAGTACAAAGAATTATAAACACACGTAAAAGTTATCTGTGGTAGAAGCAGATTTTCTAAAGGACGCCAATGAAGTTTAATGCAAAATAGCACAAATGAGAATCTATATTTATAAACCATGATGAAGGTCTCTAGGGAATGACGTGAGGTGCTTTTACACCATTTTCATATTTCTGAAATGGTTCAAAGAAAGAAGAGGCAAAATAAGTGCATCTATGTCCAAATAAAACAAGGAAATAATTTAAACAGCAATCCTGCCACTACCCTCCCATGAGGTTCAGGGAACGATTACTTGGGGGAAAAAAAAAATCTCTGCATTAAACCGATAGCAATACCTTTGAACTACCCAAAACCCAAGACTTCAACATGCCATCTAGGTCAAATCTGGGCATAATATGTCAAGCTCCAAGAAGTAAACCATCATAATCTACTCAGTGAACACTATTCTTATAAACTCTCTTATATAAAGCACCTTGTAGTAAATAACCAAAGTTGACATTCCGAGGGAATGGACTGGTGGTAAACATGGTGAAATACTTCCATACCAGTTGGTAAAAAGAAATCCTTCACTGGGACTACAAGCTACCTAACAATGTCAGCCAGAGAGCAGGAAATGGGCCCCAGAATGGTGCCAGAATGGGTCACTCCGGCGGCTGCCGAAATGTCCTAGGAGATGGTGGCATAAGGACATGCGTGCCTCAGTGTGTGTGAGGGGTTACCATGGGTGGGTTGGTAGCAACATTCTCCATGGAGGTCAAAGTACAGATTGTTTCCAGGCCATGTGGGAAAGACTGGCTTCCAGGCTCACGTCAGCCAGTCATCTCGGTTATAACAAAGCATCGGTGCCAGGCACCTATTTGACCATTGATTTAATGGGGAACTTGGAAGAGTTTGATGCGGTGTCCTGTGTCACATCAGAGCTCAAACTAAGACATCATTTACCAAAGAGAAGACCACACTGATAATTTCCAAGCATCAACACATAACTTGGATATTATACCAATTTGATGAATAAGTTGAGCTACGTTCAGTAGGCATTTTTATGATGTGTATTTATATTTATCTGGAGAATGCAAGACATTTTTTTTTACTGAAGTATAATTAACATACATTACTAGTTGTAGGTGTACAACATATTGATTCAACAATTCTACACGTAGTGCTCACCGTGGTAAATGCAGTCACCATCTGTCGCCATACAACATTATTACAATATTATTGACTATATTCTCTATGCTATACTTTTCATCTCCGTGACTTATTTATTTTATAACTGAAAGTTTGTACCTCTTAATTCCCTTTATCTATTTCACCTATTCCGCCCACTCACCCCCTCCTCTGGTAACCACTAGTTCTCTGTATTTGTCATTTTTTTATTTCTTTGATTGTTTTTTCCTTTAGATCCCACATCTAAGTAAAGTCATATGGTATTTGTCTTTGTCTGACATATTTCACTTAGCATAATACCCTCTACGTCCATCCATGTTAAGTTGTGGGGTGTGTGTGCGTGTGTGCATGCGTGTGTGTGTGTGTGTGTGTGTGTAAAATGAAATATTACTCAGCCATAAAAAAGAATGAGATCTTGCCACTGTGACAAGGCAATATTTTTAAGAGCACAAATAAGTATATTCACCATGTTGTACAGCCATCATCACTTTCCATTTCCAGAACTTTTCCAACATCCCAAACAGAAACTCATTACCCATTAAACAGTAACTCTCCATTCCTTTAGCCCCTTAGTAACTTACATTTTTCCATCTTTATGAATTTGTCTGTCATATACCTCATATAGGTGGGTGGAATCATTCAATATCTGTAGGCAGTATATTTTAAATAAACATAAACATTTATATATTACTATATATACTAGTTATTGATATTATTCCTGACTCTATCTTGCATAATCTCAGGATCTTTGAAAAATGAAGTCTGATATGTTTGATATTCTCCCTATTGATGGGATAAATGTTGGAGATTGCAGCAACTAGGAAAATCTATTGATTCTATATGAAATTGCATATGAAGTTGTTTCTTCAATTAGGGAAAAAATTAAAAGTATTCAAAAACTAGATCAATGCTTGAAGCCTTTTTAAGTAACGCTTTCTAACTACCACCCTGGTTGTTTTGGTTGGAAATCAAAACATAAATTTCTATTACTACAAATTGAAAATCACAGACTTTGAGAGTTTCCAGTTTGCCCAATGAGATAAGGAGAAGAATGGGAAGATTTCCAAGAGACAACAGCTGTGAAATCACCTGCCTATAATGTCTAAGCCAAAAGAAATATGCTTGGCTTCTTCCTTTTACGATACAAAGACATGGTTGGCCAAAGAACTGCAATTTGAAAATGGAATAAAAAGATACAATTGTTATCACTCCAAAAGGTCTGAAGTTAAAGCCAAAAATAATAACATATTTTAAAAAAATGAACCAACATCAAAACCTAGAGCCACAGAGGAGAAAATAATGGAACAATTTGTCAAGAAAATGTGAAAATGGCTAAGAGAAAAGAGTCATGTGAGCATTAGTAGTGCTGTCCTAGAGAACTTTAAGCATCCAGGTGAGCCTTGAACAACATGAGGTTGAGGGGCTGTGGGTCCACTTACACAGACTTTTTTTATAAATACAGTGAAGTGCTGTAAATGTATCTTCTCTTGTGATTTTCTCACTTTTGCCAGCTTATTTTAAGAATACAGTAGAGAACACATATAGCATACAAAATATGTGCTAATCAACTATTTTTGGTAAGGCTTCCAGTCAACAGTAGGCTCTTAGTAATGAAGTTTTGGAGGAGTCAAAAGTTTTATGTGGATTTTTTGACTATGGGGGAAGGGAGCCAGTGCCCCTAACCCCCATGTGGTTCAAGGGTCGAATGTATATGTAAAGTACTACTGTGCAGGCCATGGAAATCTAAGGACATGACAGGTTGCTATTTCTAATGCCCCCTCCCTCTTTTGCACACCCACCTTGCATCTCCAAATGCCTACCAGGCAGCTTTACTTGGATGTCTTCCAACCAATTCCAACTCAACAATCTAACACTTTTATCTACCCGCCCCAAATAGGAATACAGAAAGAAGAGCTGGTCTCACTACACTGCACTGTCATCCACACAAGTGGTGCAGCTCAAGGTCATCAGCTGCTTCTCCCACTCTACCTGGCCCTGAATTCAGTCTGCTACCAAACTCTATCCAAGGACTTTGTCCTTCTTTCCATCCTACTGCCACAGCCTCTGCCCAAGCCATCGTTTTCTCTCAACCCAAATCCTTGGAATACTTAAGCCAACTCATTGTCCCAGTTGATCTTTTCTCTTCCTAAATCCTTCCTCCACAATGGTCTAAGGGTTAAATCTTAAGAACAAATTAGATCATTTCATTATACTGAAACACATACACACACACACACACACACACACACACACACACACAAGCATGAAACAACCTCCAATAACTCTGGGTTAACATCAAACTCCCTATCAATGTGCAAAGATTTTTCACAAATCTGGTCTAACCTGCCAGCTCGCCTTATGTCCTGTTATTGGTCCTACCACAGTCTACATTTTAACTATTGCTTACTGCTTTATTCTTGCCCCCACCCCCACATCACACTTCTTTTTCATGCTTTTGCAATATTCTTCTCTATCAATACCCTATTCCCCCCATTCTTCCACTCAGCCAAGAAGACTCAAGTCTGATGTCCCTTAATCCGTCACACCATCACTTTCTTGAACTGATTTTATGACTCCCTCCTCCATGTGCCTACAGGACTCAGTTAAAACAATCATCAAAGTATATACAGTCTACTATACTGTAACTTATACATGCCTGTCTTCTTCCGATTATGTGCTTTCCAAGTAACATGTTATTCATATTTGTTATCTCCAGTGCCTAATGAGAATATGGTGTATGTTCAATATATGGGCTTTAAGTAGTAAATGAATGAATGATGCAGAACATGAAACACCAGCTGAAAAAATAGAAATCCCAGCTAGATTCATTATGGTCATTATGACCATTCTTTCATTAAGTGAACCACAGCTTCCCTTGAGGTGGAATTTTATATATCAGTATAGTCATTCATCATTGTTATCAGCCAAGTATACATTTTTAAAGAGAACTTGAAGATTTTTGAATGAGATGAAGAACTGATGGGGTGAAAAGGTATTTTAGACATTGAAGATGGCATAGAACATAATTCACAAGTAAGAAAAGACATGAATGGGGACCCAAGAAGAGACTAGTTTGGAAAAGAACCAAAGAAACTAACTGGAAACTAGATGGTGACTATAAGAATTAAAAAAAAAAAAAATCTAGTGAAGAAAGGCTTTGCAAGATTAAGAAACACCACACTTATGCTGAAAGAAATAGTTTGCCAGAAAAAGGGAATATACCAGGTAAGAAACAAAAATGATTTGGAATTGTAGAATTTTCTAGATATTGAAGGAAAATAAGGCAGTCTTTGTGAAACCAGATGACTAAAAGATATACAGAAGTACCAGGCTATAAAAATGGAGAGTAAAAGTGGGAACTGATGGCTTTTGTGAGAAAGAAAAGGAAAGATGTGATAGGAGTTCAGTGTGGAGCAAGCATAAGTGTAAGGAGGAATGTTTTCCCTCCTAACAGGAACAGAGGCATTAAGCAGAAAAGCTGTTTAATGATTTGCCAAAAAAAATGGGTCTTCTCCATGTCTAACTTAAGATGGGGGCAATATACCCAGCCAGAAATATTAGGAGAAGGCAGTGCATCTCTTTGGGATAAATAGCTTCATCACTTGGAAAAGCGTGCTCTCAAAAGTCACCATTACCACAGTTCCTCAAAGATCCCACAACAAAGTACTCCAGTCAACGAAGGACCTGATCAAAGGAAGATGACTGGGTGATCTCTTCTAGAACTCAGCTCTTGCTGGTCAGGGGGATTTCCTGATATCCAGCCAACACCTTTCAGAAGTTTGCCAGCTTAGGGTAAAGTCAAAGTTAAGTCCACATCCATAGGAACACCTGCAGCTAGAACAAATAATAGGGAATACTGGCTTCAATCAAACCTGAAACAATGACCAAAGAAAGTAAAGGAGAATCAGTTGAGCACAAGGTCATGGAGATGACACTCCACCCTTGGCAGGAGGATGGAGAGTAAAGATGCCCAGCACAGCACCTGGAGATATCCCTTTGAAACTGTTTCCACTTTCACACACAAAGATTGAGGTAAACCTTATGAAATTTTCAAGAATCAAATTACATGAAATTCATGTTACTCAATACCCAAGAAGCCATGTGAAACGAGTTTGCACATAAGGCCCTTGTGCCTTATGTCATTTTACAGGACTCTTACGCCTCCCCGACAGCAGCTCCACAGAATAGTTTAAATGCTCGACTTATGCACACACCCCATCTCAATTAGAGATGAGTGCACACAACTACTTGCTGGAACCTATGAAAATCTTAAATTATATTTCAAACATTTGAGCTTTAACAAAGAACATTTTTTTCCAAGCATATTTTCCCTTGGTTTTTAAACCCTTGTGTATTTTAAGGGGAAAAAATCCATCTGTTTCTGATTCATTTATGCTTAACTCATCAGGATATCACTGGAGAAGAGTTATCGGGTGTCCACGTCACTTTCCTCCCTCCTTAAACTTCTATTACTTCTCCTCTTAAAAGCAAGCAGGTGTACCTTGTCACAATTAAACAGATAGGAATTGTAAAACACTATCACTGTTATTCAAATCTCAACATCCATGTGTTTTAAAAGAAAGCATTAGAGTCTCCCCCTTCTCCTAATTTCTAGTTCTATGATTTTGTTGGTAGGGGTGATTTTTTTTTTTATTTTAAGCAGGAAAGAGATGAGGAAACATAATACGGCCAACAATTTTAGTAGGCCAATTGTCAACTGACCTCGATTATCTTCATCTTTTATTAGAAGAGGTGCTTGAGTAATGATCAAACAATGGAACTCAAATCAATAGGTAAACAATTCCCCCAAACCACAAAGGGTTAATATTACCAAAGTTTCTAAGTTTGTTTAAAAATAAGAATTCTTTTTCCCCCCCATAAAATAACTGATATACAATAAAAGATCTGGAGAGCTGGTCAACCCATCCAAATCTAATTAACTATAAGGGATCTAAGTCTAGCACTGATTACATTTAAGAGGCAGAGTAGAGTAGTACAGAGAACATGCACTGTGAAGTCACAAAGGTCTGAGTTCCAATTTAGCTCAACCTTTTAGTGCTTGCTAATTAACACCTAGGTCACTTTCATCATTCCTAACACGGATCTAAAGCCACTCCTGGAAGGGCGATTATGAGTATTAAAGGTAAGGCCAACCCAGAACCTGGCTCACAGCAATGTGCTTGTTTGGTTACCTTTCATCACTACCTACAACATTTTAGGGAAAATGCTTCCCAAGGCTTGATTCAGGTTATCTAAGCTGAGTAGTCCAAGCCCTCCCTTAGCAGCAGCCATGTGTGACACACAAATAATGGCTAGCAATGGTTACAGCTGCAGAGACAGAAGTCAGCACATCCCAAGGTGAGCAGAGGGCCAGAGGAACAAGGAGCTCTCCTACCAGTTTCCTGCACGGCCAGCAGGTGTAAACCATGATCATGGGAAAACCATCAATACAGCCCAACCAAACACACTGCCCTCACACCAAAAGTCACATGGAAAACATCAAAATATAATTATAAAACTCACTGCCAGTACCACTGGCAGCTCCTCATTCTTCAAGAGAGTACTTTCAAGTTTATTTGTAGAAGGGGACTAAAGCGAGCCAATTGCTAGCGAAAGCCCATGGGGGCAGGCAGTGGTTGGGGTGGGGAGATATTTGGCAGTCAGCAGGGGTGGTACCTGCCTGGAAGTCCTTTGCCTCTGGTGTTCCTGTTTGGTGGAAAATTTTAACATGAATGCCGGCAAAGAGCAGGTAGGAGAGGGGAGAGGCAGCAGGTATTTATGACCCGAGTGGTACTCCTGCCCACATTCACAGATTGTTAGGGCTGAACAAGGTCCCAGAGATCAATCCCTCTGATTCAACCCCTTTCTCTTTACAGATGGGAAACAAAGACGCACAGAGGTTATGGGGTTTGTCTGAGGTCACACCACCAGTTGTGTGGTTGAGCCAGCACCCAGCCTGTGTTCTTTCCCTCACAGGCTCTGGATCAGAGAAGACTTGGTCATTAACATGTCGCCTGTCATCTGTGAACTTCTACTTATGGGGGTGCCTCTGTCTATGGTGCCAATGAGTATTGAATATACCCCCAAAAGTTAAAGATAAAAGAATCATAATTAAGAAGTGAGCCACAGTGATTTTCAAAAGTGCATAAGACAATGAGCATTTCAACTATTTTGTTGCAAAGGGGAGAGAGAAGTCTAAGAATGACACAAAACACAGGAGTCTCAGATGTAAATTCATCTGACATAGAAATAGTTTATTTAGCAAATAGCAAGGAAATTATGCTTAGAAAAACCACATCCACACTCATATTTGTTCCCAAATCCGGGAAGTAAAACTGAGCATAAAGACATTGTTTTTATGTTGTTTTTCTAAACAGGTAAATATGAAATGCAAAGACTTGAGGTAGTGCACACCTGGCATGTCGAGGAACAGCCTGAAGATCAATGTGGCTGGAGCACAGTAAGGAAGTGGGAGACTGGTGTGAGGGAAGAAGATCAGAGAGGTGACCAGATTTAGAGGGCACTGTAACGCATTTTAAATCTTTAGCACTTGCTCTCAGGGAGATGAGAGGGCACTGGAAGGTGTTAAGTAGAGGAGTACATGACCTGGCCTAACAGGCTCACTGGGTGCTGCACTGACAAGTGACTAAGGCAGGTAACAGCAGAAGCTGAGACCTGGTGGACAGCACTTTCCCAATAATCCAAGCAAACAGTTCATGGTGATGTCAAAGCTTTAAGAAGTGGCTTTCTTCTGCACTTATAGAAGGAGGAGCTCAGAACATTGCTAATGAGTGTGCAGTGTTACAGAAATAGAAGAGTCAAGAACAACTCCAAGGTTTTTAACCTGAGAAAATGACAGAATTGTGTTAGCTTCCAATAAGATGGGGATGTCTATGGGAGAAGCAGCATGTTTTGCTTTATTATGGGATTTTTTTTGGGGGGTGGGCAGATCAGAAGCTCAGTTTTACATGTTATGTTTGAGATGCCTATTAAGTATCCATGTAGGAATGCTAAGTAGGTTGTGAATATAGGAGGATGAAGTTTAGGAAAGTTAAAGACTACAGGTACAAAGCTGGATATCAGAATCTAATTAGTAATTAAAGCCATGGTACTGAGTAAGATTACCAAGAAGTGAATGTGGGGAAAAAAGAGTCCAAGAACTAATCCTTGAGAAGCGGGGAGACAGAAGAGGAGCAAACCCATAGGAAGAAGAAAAGGAGAATGTGTTGTTCTGGAGGCCAGTTGATAAAAGTCTTCACGGGAAGAGGGAGTGATCATTGGTGTTAAGTGTTAAGGTGGTAAGTCAAATGTAAAATGAGGACTAAGAAATGTCCACTGGATTTGGAATGAAGTCTATTGATGCCTTTATAAAAAACAGTTTCAGGGGCGCCTGGGTGGCTCAGTCTTTAAGCGTCTGCCTTCGGCTCAGGTCATGATCCCGGGGTCCTGGGATCGAGCCCCGCATCGGGTTCCCTGCTCCGTGGGAAGCCTGCTTCTCCCTCTCCTTCTGCTTGTGTTCCCTCTCTCGCTGTGTCTCTGTCAAATAAATAAATAAAATCTTTAAAAAAAAAAGTTTCCGAGAAGTAATGGCATGAAATCTTGACCACAATGTAGCCAAGAGATATTACGGCAAATACAGACAACTCTTTCAAAGTTTTAATGTACAAGAAAGTGGAGAAAAGGAGTGGTAAATGAAGGTGCAAGTAGTATCAAGAGAAAGCTTTAAAAAATGGCAGAAGTAACAGGATGTTTGTGGGCTGGTGGGAAAAGTCTAGCAAATAAGTAAAAAAAAAAAAAAGAAAAACAAGAAGAACAAAAGAAATAGAATGCAGAAAAGAGGAAAATTAGAGCACTAACTTTGAATAGGCAAATGGGGGTAAGATCTGGGACACCAAGTGGAAAGACTAGGCCTTTATTAGGAAAATGGATGGTTTACCCATTATAACTGAAGAGAAGGCAGAGTATGTGAACTAGATGCAGGTAGGTGGGGAAATGTGGAAATTTTCTTCTGATGGTTTTTGTTTTCCCAATTAAAGAAGCTATGAGTGAGGATAAGGAAGATCTTGTGAGAGGTCTGATCAGAGAAAAGAACAAAAAGTTCATCTGAGGGAGTGGGACAAGGGGAATACAGTGTAACTGCTGGTCACTTGAAGCAATCCCACCCAGCTGCGTAGGTATAATGAACTTGGATGAAGGTTTCGTCAAGTGAGTGCATCAAAGAGAGGAGAAAGAAATTGAGGGAGTGGTTATGATGATTGGCCAAGGTATTTAAGCTGGCCCAGGAGGGAAGTAAGGCAAGTGAGGTACAGTGAAAAGGTGGTAGGAGTAAGGGCTTGCAGGTCCCAGTAAAGTTGAAGAATTATGGGGTTGGGCATTCTAGAGGAAGCAAGTTCAAGAGATAGGAGTAAAGCTTAGAAAGTAAGATGCTTGACACTGAGATTATGGAGAAATTAAATTTATTGTTAAAGCAAAACTTTGATGCCATCTCACCAACAAATGCACAATAACCCTGCTCAGGATACCACACTCAGCTTTTCATTAGTTTTAATGGTGAGAGCTGCAATGTCTTGCCCTCAGTCCCAAACAGCATGTAAGACTCTATTAATGGCACAGATGGTCAAGACCAAAGCCATTCCTACTGCAGGGAAAGCAATTTTCACTGCAAATAATCTTAAAGACAAAAGAATAAAGAACAAGATGATATGAAAACAGAAATGATTTGAGGCAAACAGTTCATCAAAAATAACAAAGAAGCAAATATCTTTGAGGGTAAGTGCTTTAGATGAAGATCCAACAACTGGCCGGCCACCAGATTCTGCAGAAACCATCCAAGGGTGTGGCAGCCTGACAATGGCTCCCAAAGATAGGTCATGCCCAGTGAGTGGGGAAAGGGTCTTTGCAGATACGTGGTTAAGTTAAAGATTTTGAGATGAGAAGACCATGCCCTCACAAGAGAGAGGCAGAGAGCAAGTTCGACACGTGCAAAAGAGAAGATGATATAAAGACAAAGGCAGGTACTGAAGCAATGCAGCCGCAAGCCAAGGAATACCACGGAAGGCCAGCAACCAGCAGAAGTTAGAAAAGGCAAGGAACAGATTCACCCCCCAGTGTCTCTGGAGGGAACATGGCCTGCTGACACCCTGATTTGGTGTTTCTTGCCTCCAAAACTGTGAGAGAATAAATTTCTCTTATTTTTTTAAGCATCTTAGTGTGTGGTCATTTATCACAGCAGCCAAAAAAAGCACGGACAACTTAATCCACCGAGTGTCTACAAGGCTTGATGCTAGGTTGGGCACTCTGGGAAGATCCAAGATGCATAGGACTTAGTTCTTTTCTTGAAGGTTTTAACAATCTAGTTTGATCTGGAAAAAAAAAAAGTCAATCAAATCCAGAAAATAAGAAGTCAAGCCACTTGAAGAAATGTGTCTTGAAATGTGGGAAGAAGATCCTATGTTAGGTCACAATACAAGAAGAGTTATCCAGATTATGGATTCGTGAATAAATTCCAAAAAGATTTGCACTTTAGATTTGTTTCCAAAAAAATACAACATGGAGAGTAGTCTGTTATAATAACCTGATTACTTAGATCACTGTATTCAAAATGCAAACATTTTCTGGAAAAGCCTGTACAAAAGGGAACCCACCAAACACAGAACAGACTTACAACATGAATGAAATAATTTAGCGTCATCTGTCCCCAAGTCTCAGCTTCAGAAATCACCCAAGAAACTAATGACTCTACATAGGAGGCACCTTTAAAATTCAGAGTGATGAGGGTTCTAGAGGGGAGGGGGTGGGGGGATGGGTTAACCCGGTGATGGGTATTAAGGAGGGCACGTTCTGCATGGAGCACTGGGTGTTATACGCAAATAATGAATCATGGAACACTACATCAAAAACTAATGATGTAATGTATGGTGATTAACATAATAAAAAAATAAAAATAAAAATAAATAAAATGAAAACATAAAAAAATAAAATTCAGAGCAAGAACTCTTCCACACCTTCGACTAAAAGCAAGCTTACCCCTAAGAAAACCCTCTAGCCTAAACAAGAGCAACCAGGACACCAAAAAAATTTGAGAGGTATACACTGTAACTGGCAAATCACTCAATGTCAATTTCAATCATTTTCTCTTTACCCCTCAAAAACAGCTTCAAAGAACCACATGCCCAGTATTCAGGGTTATCTGTTCCGCACGCAGGACCCTCTTTGCAGCAACTGATGGGAAAGTGCCCGCCCGGCTCCCGGCAGATGCTGCTTCGGCCTCATTAACAGTGGCGGCTAAAGACATAATCGAGTCCAGCTGCAGACAGAACTGCTTGAGCTCATGGTTGGCTGACAGGCTCCCGAATTCCCACTCAATAAGCAGTCATCTTCTACTCGTGGGATGACCTAGAACAAAATCCAGCAGCGAATGGCCTGTTCCCAAACACCGGGACACGTCACGCTTGTCACAGGCAGATTCAAATAAGATGTAACTCCAATACTCCTGCTATTGCAGGGATCCCACAGAGCCGTTTCCGCCCAGCTTCTACATGGCTGTCTTGCTCTAAATGAGACCATTTGGGGTAATACCCTGGAGGAGATGAGTATCCACCAACTTGCTGCATGTCGGCATTGCGGTGAAGTTGTACCAAGCTGGGAATCCTTGGTTTGAGAGGTCCCCTGTCCAGCTCTGGTCCTGGCTGGAACTTCAGCACAAACCTCTTTATTAATCCTACTGAGGCACGAGGAATGATGCCCGTGTGACCTCACCAGCCTGCTTCGGCCCCAACTTTCTGATAATGCCAATAAAACACTTTCCAGCTTCATCAGGAGCATAGAAAGCAGGACAACAAGGGCGCCTGGGTGGCTCAGTCGGTTAAGTGTCTGACTTTTGATTTTGGCTCAGGTTATGATCTCGGGGTTGTGGGATCAAGCACTGCCTCGGGCTCTCCCTGGGCATGAAGGCTGCCTGGGATTCTCTCTCTCCCTCTCCCTCTGCCCCTCCCCCTGCTCTCTCACGCATGAGCGCACTCTCTCATGCTCGCTCACTCTCTCACGCTCTCTCGAAAGAAAGAAAGAAAAGAAAGAAAAGAAAGAAAAGAAAGAAAAAAGGAAGGAAGGAAGGAAAGAGAAAGAAAGAGAAAGAAAGAGAAAGAAAGAGAGAGAAAGAGAAAGAGAGAGAGAGAGAAAGAGAGAAAGAGAGAGAGAAAGAGAGAAAGAGAGAAAGAGAGAAAGAGAGAAAGAGAGAAAGAGAGAAAGAGAGAAAGAAAGAAAGAAAGAAAGAAAGAAAGAAAGAAAGAAAGAAAAAAAGAAAGAAAGAAAGAAAGAACGAACGAACGAACAAGCAGGTCAACCCTGATCTGAACCTGCACCAGATGCAGGCTGGAGAAAAGGAAAAACAAAAAATCTAAAAGAAGCAAGAGGTGGAAAATGTTTACACTTGTTAAAAAACATCCAATTTGCCAAATAACTTGTTTGAAATCTTAGAATTTAAAATGTAAACGTTCTTCTATTTGGAGGTCAGAGTTGGCCTCCAAATGCTGCTTCTCCTCCCAACTTTTCTACAGGAAGAGCTAGGTTATGGAGTTAGATGGGTGACAAAGGGAAGGATAAGAGCAAGCCTCAAAAGCTCCACAATACAGCCAAACAAGGACTAGGGCAGCCCACCTAACCAACCACGCTCTGAATCCATTCATTCTTTTCCTTCCTCCCTCCCTCCTTTCGCTTTCTTCCTTCCTTCCTTTCTTTCTTTCTGCCAAGGACAGGAGTTGGGAGAGGCTCACAATCTGTGCGTAAAAGAAATGCCCAGGCTCGTGTTTCTGCTCCCATTGCATGGCATGGGGAAGAACTGGAAACCTGAAGGATGGCCCAGTAACCTGTGGCCCAGATTAAAGTACAGTATCACGATTTCATAGATCAATTACAAATGCCTTGTAGTCTCAACTAGACATGCAATATGCCTTTTTTTTTCTTTAAACAAACAGCACTATTTGATTAACAGCCTCCATGGAATGGGGAACTCATTTTTATTTGTAGTTCATCAAAAGAATAGGACTTATCAGGTGATTGAGGAACTGAAAACAGTCTACTGGTAAAAAGGCTCCCTTTTATTAAGGACAATGCAGCCAGCAGCCAGCTAGAACCCCACCTGGGCTGACATTCAACTGACAAGATGCTAATCTGCACTATCAGGAACACAGCTGTGCAAGAGAGCCTGGGAAGGTTAGTTGTTGTATGGTAATAAATTTCATTCTGTTGAATTTCTATAGTGCCTTTTTTTTTAAGATTTTATTTATTTATTTGACAGAGAGAGAGACATCAAGAGAGGGAACACAAGTAGGGGTAGCAAGAGTGGGAGGAGCAGGGAGCCTGATGCGGGGCTCGATCCCAGGACCCTGGGATTACGACCTGAGCCAAAGGCGGACGCTTAACGACTGAGCCACCCAGGTGCCCCTATAGTACCTTTTTTAAAATTTTTTATTGTTATGTTAGTCACCATACATTACATCATTAGTTTTTGATGTAGCGTTCCATGATTCATTGTTTGTGCATAACACCCAGTGCTCCACGCAGAATGTGCCCTCTTTAATACCCATCACCAGGCTAACCCATCCCCCCACCCCCCTCCCCTCTAGAACCCTCAGTTTGTTTTTCAGAGTCCATCGTCTCTCATGGTCCATCTCCCCCCCCGACTTACTCCATTTTATTCTTCCCCTCCTATCTTCTTCTTTTTCTTTTTTCTTAACATATGTTGCATTATTTGTTTCAGAAGTACAGATCTATGATTCAACAGTCTTCAACAATTCACAGCGCTCACCATAGCACATACCCTCCCCACTGTCTATCACCCAGCCACCCCATCCCTCCCACCCCCACTACTCCAGCAACACTCAGTTTGTTTCCTGAGATTAAGAATTCCTCATATCAGTGAGGTCATATGATACATGTCTTTCTCTGATTGACTTATTTCACTCAGCATAACACCCTCCAGTTCCATCCACGTCGTTGCAAATGGCAAGATCTCATTCCTTTTGATGGCTGCATAATATTCCATTGTGTATATATACCACTTCTTCTTTATCCATTCATCTGTTGATGGACATCTTGGCTCTTTCCACAGTTTGGCTATTGTGGACATTGCTGCTATAAACATTGGGGTGCACGTACCCCTTCGGATCCCTAAATTTGGATCTTTGTGGTAAATACCCAGTAGTGCAATTGCTGGATCGTATGGTAGCTCTATTTTCAACTTTTTGAGGAACCTCCATACTGTTTTCCAGAGTGGCTGCTCCAGCTTGCATTCCCACCAACAGTGTAGGGGGGTTCCCCTTTCTCCACATCCCCGCCAACGTCCGTCGTTTCCTGACTTGTTAATTTTAGCCATTCTGACGGGTGTGAGGTGGCATCTCATTGAGGTTTTGATTTGGATTTCCCTGATGCCGAGCGATGTTGAGCACCTTTTCATGTGTCTGTTGGCCATTTGGATGTCTTCTTTGGAAAAATGTCTGTTCCTCTCTTCTGCCCATTTCTTGATTGGATCATTTGTTCTTTGGGTGTTGAGTTTGATAAGTTCTTTATAGATTTTGGATACTAGCCCTTTATCTGATATGTTATTGGCAAATATTTTCTCCCATTCTGTCGGTTGTCTTTTGGTTTTGTGGACTGTTTCTTTTGCTGTGCAAAAGCTTTTTATCTTGATGAAATCCCAAGAGTTCATTTTTGCCCTTGCTTCCCTTGCCTTTGGCGATGTTTCTAGGAAGAAGTTGCTGCGGCTGAGGTCGAAGAGGTTGCTGCCTGTGTTCTCCTTTAGGATTTGGATGGACTCCTGTCTCACGTTTAGGTCTTTCAACCATTTGGACTCTATTTTTGTGTGTGCTGTAAGGAAATGGTCCAGTTTCATTCTTCTGCATGTGGCTGTCCAATTTTCCCAACACCATTTGTTGAAGAGACTGTCTTTTTGCCATTGGACATTCTTCCCTGCTTTGTCAAAGATGAGTTGACCATAGAGTTGAGGGTCCATTTCTGGGCTCTCAATTCTGTTCCATTGATCGATGTCTCTGTTTTTGTGCCAGTATCATACTGTCTTGATGATGACAGCTTTGTAATAGAGCTGGAAGTCCGGGATTGTGATGCTGCCAGCTTTGCTTTTCTTTTTCAACATTCCTCTGGCTATTCGGGGTCTCTTCTGGTTCCATACAAATTTTAGGATTATTTGTTCCATTTCTTTGAAAAAAGTGGATGGTATTTTGATAGGGATTGCATTGAATGTGTACATTACTCTAGGTAGCATTGACATCTTCACGATGTTTGTTCTTCCAATCCATGAGCATGGAACGTTTTTCCATTTCTTTGTGTCTTCCTCAGTTTCTTTCATGAGTATTTTATAGTTTTCTGAGTACAGATCCTTTGCCTCTTTGGTTAAATTTATTCCTAGGTATCTTATGGTTTTGGGTGCAATTGTAAATGGGATCGACTCCTTGATTTGTCTCTCTTCTGTCTTGTTGTTGGTGTATAGGAATGCCACTGATTTCTGTGCATTGATTTTATATCCTCCTACTTTACCGAATTCCTGTATGAGTTCTAGCAGTTTTGGGGTGGAGTCTTTGGGGTTTTCCACATACAGTATCATATCATCTGCAAAGAGTGAGAGTTTGACTTCCTCTTTGCCGGTTTGGATGCCTTTGATTTCTTTTTGTTGTCTGATTGCTCTGGCTAGGACTTCTAATACTCTGTTCAACAGCAGTGGTGATAGTGGACATCCCTGCCGCGTTCCTGACCTTAGGGGAAAAGCTCTCAGCTTTTCCTCATTGCAAATGATATTCGCTGTAGGTTTTTCATAGATGGCTTTTATGATATTGAGGTATGTACTCTCTATCCCTATACTCTGAAGAGTTTTGATCAAGAAAGGATGCTGTACTTTCCCAAATGCTTTTTCTGCATCTATTGAGAGGATCATATGACTCTTGTTCTTTCTTTTGTCAATGTATTGTATCACGTTGATTGATTTGCGGATGTTGAACCAACCTTGCAGCCCAGGGATAAATCCCACTTGGTCGTGGTGAATAATCCTTTTAATGTACTGTTGGATCCTATTGGCTAGTATTTTGGTGAGAATTTTGGCATCCATGTTCATCAAGGATATTGGTCTGTAATTCTCCTTTTTGATGGGGTCTTTGTCTGGTTTGGGGATCAAGGTAATGGTGGCCTCATAAAATGAGTTTGGAAGTTTTCCTTCCATTTCTATTTTTTGGGACAGTTTCAGGAGAATAGGTATTAAATCTTCTTTAAATGTCTGATAGAATTCCCCTGGGAAGCCATCGGGCCCTGGGCTTTTGTTTGTTGGGAGATTTTTGATGACTGCTTCAATTTCCTTAGTGGTTATAGGTCTGTTCAGGTTTTCTATTTCTTCCTGGTTCAGTTTTGGTAGTTGATACATCTCTAGGAATGCACCCATTTCTTCCAGGTTATCTAATTTGCTGGCATAGAGTTGCTCATGGTATGTTCTTATAATTGTTTGTATTTCTTTGGTGTTGGTTGTGATCTCTCCTCTTTCATTCATGATTTTGTTGATTTGGGTCATTTCTCTTTTCTTTTTGATAAGTCTGGCCAGGGGTTTATCAATCTTGTTAATTCTTTCAAAGAACCAGCTCCTAGTTTCGTTGATCTGTTCTACTGTTCTTTTGGTTTCTATTTCATTGATTTCTGCTCTGATCTTTATTATTTCTCTTCTCCTGCTGGGTTTAGGCTTTATTTGCTGTTCTTTCTCCAGCTCCTTTAGGTGTAGGGTTAGGTTGTGTATTTGAGACCTTTCTTGTTTCTTCAGAAAGGCTTGTATTGCTATATACTTTCCTCTCAGGACTGCCTTTGCTGTATCCCAAAGATTTTGAACAGTTGTGTTTTCATTTACATTGGTTTCCATGAATTTTTTTAATTCTTCTTTAATTTCCTGGTTGACCCATTCATTCCTTAGTCAGATGCTCTTTAGCCTCCATGTATTTGAGTTCTTTCCGACTTTCCTCTTGTGATTGAATTCTAGTTTCAAAGCATTGTGGTCTGAAAATATGCAGGGGATAATCCCAATCTTTTGGTACCGGTTGAGACCTGATTTGTGACCTAGGATGTGATCAATTCTGGAGAATGTTCCATGGGCACTAGAGAAGAATGTGTATTCCGTTGCTTTGGGATGGAATGTTCTGAATATGTCTGTGAAGTCCATTTGGTCCAGTGTGTCATTTAAAGTCTTTATTTCCTTGTTGATCTTTTGCTTAGAGGATCTGTCCATTTCAGTCAGGGGGGTGTTAAAGTCCCCCACTATTATTGTATTGTTGTCAATGTGTTTCTTCGCTTTGGTTATTAATTGCCTTATAAAATTGGCTGCTCCCATGTTAGGGGCATAGACACTTACAATTATTAGATCTTCTTGTCGGATAGACCCTTTAAGTAGGTTATAGTGTCCTTCATCTCTTATTACACTCTTTGTTTTAAAATCTAATTTGTCCGATATAAGGATTGCCACCCCAGCTTTCTTTTGGTGTCCATTAGCATGGTAAATAGTTTTCCACCCCCTCACTTTCAATCTGGGGGTGTCTTTGGGTCTAAAAACGAGTCTCTTGCAGACAGCGTATCAATGGGTCTTGTTTTTTTATCCAATCTGATAGCCTGTGTCTTTTGATTGGGGCATTTAGCCCATTTACATTCAGGGTAACTATTGAAAGGTATGAATTTAGTGCCATTGTATTACCTGTAGGTGACTGTTACTGTATATTGTCTGTGTTCCTTTCTGATCTATGCTGCTTTTAGGCTCTCTCTTTGCTTAGAGGACCCCTTTCAATATTTCTTGTAGGCCTGTTTTGGGTTTGCAAATTCTTCTAGTTTTTGTTTGTCCTGGAAGTGTTTTATCTCTCCTTCAATTTTCAATGACAGCCTAGCTGGATATAGTATTCTCGGCTGCATATTTTTCTCGTTTAGTGCTCTGAAGATCTCATGCCAGTCCTTTCTGGTCTGCCACGTTTCTGTGGATAGGTCTGTTGCCAATCTAATATTTCTAACATTGTAGGTTACATATCTCTTCTCCCGAGCTGCTCTCAGGATTTTCTCTTTGTCTCTGAGACTCGTAAGTTTTACTATTAGATGTCGGGGTGTTGACCTATTTTTATTGATTTTGAGAGGGGTTCTCTGTGCCTCCTGGATTTTGATGCCTGTTTCCTTCCTCACATTAGGGAAGTTCTCTGCTATTATTTGCTCCAATATACCTTCTACCCCTCTCTCTCTTTCTTCTTCTTCTGGGATCCCAATTATTCTAATGTTGTTTCGTCTTATTGTATTGCTTATCTCTCAAATTCTGCCCTCGTGATCCTGTAGTTGTTTCTCTCTCTTTTTCTCAGCTTCTTTATTTTCCATCATTTGGTCTTCTGTATCGCTGATTCGCTCTTCTGCCTCATTTATCCTAGCAGTTCGCGCCCCCATTTTTGATTGCACCTCATGAATAGCCTTTTTGATTTCGACTTGGTTAGATTTTAGTTCTTTTATTTCTCCAGAAAGGGTTTCTCTAATAACCTCCACGCTTTTTTCAAGCCCAGCTAGTATCTTAAAAGTCATGATTCTGAACTCTAGGTCTGACATCATAATAATGTCCATATTGAGTAGGTCCCTTGCTGACGGTACTACCTCTTTTTCTTTTTGCTGAGGTGATTTTTTTCATCTTGTCATTTTGTCCAGAGGAGAAAAATGAAAGAGTACAAAATGCTAACAGATTAACAACGTCCCCAGCAAATATACTCTATACAAATCAGAGAAGACTTGAAACCAGGGGAAAAGAAAGGGAAAGAAAGAAAAAAGAAAGAGAAAAAAAAAACACAAAAAGAAAAAGATAAAAACAAAAACAGAACAATACAAAAAAAACAGAATATGATCAAATATGATCAGGCTAGTGCATAGATCAGTGCCACACACTAGATTTTGGGTGTATTTTGTTCTGTTAGAAAAAAGTGTCTCCTAAAATTTTAAAGGAAGAAAGACATATGTGTACAAAATAAGGGTTGATACAATGGAGGGATGGAAGATGACTGTAAAGATAAAAATTATAAAAGATTTTATAAAAGGAATTGATAAGAAGTTGTTTGAAAAAAGAAAGAAGATTAAAAAAAAAAAAGGGAGAGAATGTGATCAGGCAGGAGACTGGAACCAAGCCATACACTAGTGATTTAGGGTATATTTTGATCTGTTAGAAGAAACTGTATCTCAAAATTTTAAAGAGAGAACAACTTATGTATATATATGCCAAAAATAAGGGTAACTACTATGAAGGGATAAAATACGACTCTAAAAAGAAAAATAAAAAATGTTTTTTTAAAAAAGGGATTGATAAGATGTTGGTTGAAAAAGGGAAAAAGAAAAATAAAAAAAAAAAACAGTTAAAAAAATTAACTTTGAAAAACTAATGAATCATAGTAAAAAAAGCCATGAATTCTATGTGCAGTATTCCCCTAGCACTGGAGTTCTCCCATTCTCCTTGATCGGTAAACTTGGTCTTGGCTTGCTGGCTGTTCGCGCTGATCTTCTGGGGTAGGGGCCTGTTGCTGTGGTTTCCAAATGTCTTTGCCGGAGGCGGAATTGCCCTGCCCTTGTCGGTCCGGGCTAAGCAAGCTGCTCAGGTTTGCTCTCAGGAGCTTTTGTTCCCTGCAAGGTCTCGGTACAGTTTTGGAGGACCAGGGTGAAAACAGTGGCCTCCCAATCTCCACCCGGAGGAGCTGAGAACTCGGGGCCCTGCTCCTCAGTGCGCCCCCAGAGAAAAGCAGTCAATGACTCCCATGTCCCCGGTCTCCGGCCGCACTCCGTGCTCACCCGGCCTGTGACCGAGCGTTTCTATCTCTGGCACCCGACCCCGTGTGGAGTCTCCAAACCCAGCAGATCCCTGTGGTGCGCTCCCGCACCGCTCCTCCCGGGGGAGGAAGGGGAGTCTCCCCGGATCTGCCACCTGTTAGGTCCCTGCTGGAGGAGCAGTGGCCCGACTGGGCCGCGGATCACAGTTTATGGCAACCCCAAGCTGAGAGCCCGCGCGTCGGCTCCGTCTCTACAGCCGGCTTCCCCGCTCCGATACCCGGGAGCTCTGCCGCACTCAGGCACCCCCGGTCTTTCTGTGACCCCGAGGGTCCTGAGACCACACTGTCCCACGAGGGTTCCACCCCCCGCTTAGCCACTGGAGCGACGTCCCTCAGCGGAGCCGACTTCTAAAAGGTCCGATTTTGTGCTCCACGGCTCTATCACTTGCCGGAAGTGGCCGACGGAGGCCCCCTCCCCGCCGTCTATCCTCCCGAATATCGCCTCAGATTCACTTCTCCGCACGTCCTACCTTCCAGAAAGTGGCCGCTTCTCTGTTCAGAGAGTTGCTGCTATTCTTCTCTTTGATCTCCTGTTGAGTTCGTAGGTGTTCAGAATGGTTTGATCCCTATTCAGCTGAATTCCTGAGACCAGAGGAAATCCAGGTCTCCTACTCCTCCGCCATCTTGCTCCGCCCCCCCCATAGTGCCTTTCTAACCCATAGCCGATTTCCCCCTTCCACACCCCCATTCTCTGGGTCTTGGACGCCAAGGCCCCTAAGTTACTGACAATGATTGGTAAGTCCAAAGACATCTAGATGTCAACTACACACTTGCCCATATGTGTGTGGCTTTCTGAGGGCATTGTGGCAAAGGCCAGCTTGCGTTACCCCCCCCCCCCCGAGGTCCCAGCTGTCCCTCCAGCCTCCCTGGCTACGGAGTGTAGCCATGTGACTGACTGGATTCTTTGGTAGGATCATAGGGATTGGGACCCTACTGGAGATTTGAGTCTCCAGGAACACAAAAAATGGACGTGGGCAGAAGTGATACATTCCACTCCTAAGATTACCCCAAGAAAACCTCCCATGCGGTTCTCAGCATTGTCTTCCCCCTTGGTCACCCAGACACAGGCACCAGAGTGACCTTGGAAGCCATGCCTTAAAGACAGCACAGCCTACAACAGACCAGTCCCTGAATGAACGTGAGCAGCAGACCCCCCAACCCACTTTCAACCCCGCCAGTTGGACTTTATGTGAACAACAACAACAAAGCACTATTTTGTCAAAACACAGAGATTTCAGGGCGCCTGGGTGGCTCAGTTGGTTAAGTGACTGCCTTCGGCTCAGGTCATGATCCTGGAGTCCCGGGATCGAGTCCCACATCGGGCTCCCCACTCGGCAGGGAGTCTGCTTCTCCCTCTGACCCTCTTCCCTCTCGTGCTCTCTATCTCTCATTCTCTCTAATAAATAAATAAAAATAAAATCTTTAAAAAAAACACGGAGATTTCAGGATTTTCCTATTACAGTCGCTAAGGCTTCTTTCTTTAACTAATACACATACATAGGTGCTACTGTGATTCACAATAGTATACATTCAATTTCTTTTTCATTTTGATAAGGGCACTTAACAGGAGTGTATGCATTCATTTAAAATGAAATACCCAGTTCAGAGGTGTTTTTTTTCCTCACTGTATATTTGCTTGAAAAACACTTCATTAATGTTTTCAACAGTTCCAGGCACTGAGCTCGATGTGATGTGACATATATGGAGGGAAATAAGTCAGTCTATGGCCTCAAGCTTACAGTATATCGGGATAGCAGACATATCCTAAAAATACGAAGAAGTGCATCATTACATGTTACAAGTGCTTGAAGCAAACGGCATCGTGAGAGAGTGACCGAAGAGACCGAAGAGACTAGGGCAGGGGGAGTGGAGGGACAGCTCTTTCTGGGGAAGAGACATTTAAGCTGGAGAACAGATGGATGAGTGTAAACTAATTAATTAAAAATAAAGAAAGAGGGGCGCCTGGGTGGCTCAGTCGTTAAGCATCTGCCTTTGGCTCTGGTCATGATCCCAGTGTCCTGGGATCGAGCCCCATACCGGGCTCCTTGCTCAGCGGGGAACATTTTTCTCCCTCTCCTCCCTGCTTCTCTCTCTCTCTCTTTCTCCCGACAGCCCCTCCCCACTGCTTGTTCTCAATCTCTCTCAAATAAATAAATAAATTCTTAAAAAAAATAAAGCATATATTTCAATAGGGATGATAATACCCCCAAGCAGATGAAAAATTGGGTTCTTGAATGGGGGAGAAGAGGATACCTCCCAATAGCAATGGTTTGAAGATCCATTCAAAGGGCCACAGTACATGCAAATAGATTATTTATTTATGGCATTAAAATTTCATGGGGATAGTAGGGGGATTAAGAGGAAGTATCTTAAAATATCTAAAAAGGGAGGTGATAATAAAAAAAAAACTCTCAGAAACACAGGTCTAAAGCCAAAAGGAATCCACTGAAGGTGTTAGCAAGGGAGCGCCATGACCTGATGTGCGTTTCTAAAAACCCCATCAGTTATTAATATTTTTGTGCTCAAAAAATCATATTAGAAAAGTTTAGAGGGCGCCTGGGTGGCTCAGTTGGTTAAGCGACTGCCTTCGGCTGAGGTCATGATCCTGGAGTCCCTGGATCGAGTCCCGCATCGGGCTCCCTGCTAAGCAGGGAGTCTGCTTCTCCCTCTGACCCTCCTCCCTCTCATGTGCTCTCTCTCTCATTCTCGCTCTCTCAAATAAATAAATAAAATCTTTAAAAAAAAGAAAAGTTTAGAAACCTTTGTTCATTTTAGAAGTGATTAAGTGGTATTAACCCACTAAATCCATATAATCCAAACTCTTCATTGTAGAGATTCAAAAGGAAAATGAAACTCAGAAAGGCTCTGTACCTAGTGTGTTGAAAATCATGCAATTGGCAAGCAGCAAGCAAAGTTTGAATCCTGTTCTACTTCCTTCAGCACTGTTCCCAAATTCTACACGGCCCCGCACACATCTATGCTGCCCATGCAATTATTTGCATGGCTACATTTTACATATTGATTCATATTTGACCACCCTTTACACAATATTTGAGTCAGATGTACAGAAAGGAAGAAAAGGTAATTTTTTGCCATGCTCCTAGATTTTTAGAGGAAAAATAATGTCCGAGCCTCATGCTGTCACCTATCTTGATTGTCAAGATTTGCAGGTTACTAAACACAAGAATCCATTAGCTCTGTTGATTCAGTCAAACATGTAGGGAATAGTCACTGGCAGAAGATTCTCAAAGTGAGCATTTATTCTAAATTTAAATAGCTGTTCCCTGGGTCTGAATAGTAAACTGGAGGTCTGAAGAAGAAGACGTTGCTTCTCTTTTATAGAGAAAAAGAAGCACACTTGAAACAAAATGGAACATGAGTGTTCACAGTGGCACCATTCACAAGGGCCAAATGTGGAAGCAACCCAAGTGTCCATTGGTAGATGAATGGATAAACAAAATGTGCTACCTTCATGAAGTGGCTTAGTATTCAGCCTTAAAAAGGACATTCTGACACCTGCTACAGCATGGATGAGTCTTGAGGACATCACACTAAGAGAAATAGCCAATGACAAAAAGAGAGAAGTGAAGTCACTTAGGGTGAAGTCACTATGATCTGGGGGTGGTTTGTTAACCACAGCATAATCTAGCCCATCCGGACTAATACGGAGTTTTCTAAGGAGCAACAGAATATGAGAATTTGAATTTCAGATCATATCAACAAATATTCTTTAATTGTAAAAAAAAAAAAAACCGAAAGAAAATACACAATTAGCACTCTTCCTAAAATGTACAAGACATTTGACAATGACTATTAGCAGTACGGGAAACTTCCTTCTTTCCACACATAGTACTGCATCATAGACTATGCACAATTCAGTGGAGAGCCTGTGTATATTTTGTTTGGCTGGTTTGTGATAGAGATGGGGAGAACATCCTAAATAATAGGCACATGAAACATTTCCTTCCTCTCTTCCAAGAACGTAGCAACAGTTGCTACATCACACTTGGGTAGAGAAGGTGTTCAGCAGCACGTAGTCTCCCTTTCATCGAGTGTCAAGTTCCTGGAGGCTGCAGACGGTTTTCTAAATAAGTATCTGTTAATCTTCCAGGGGCATGATGACTCGAGGAGAAAATACACAGAAGCCACTCTCCAGCAGGTTATGTGAGGGGGTGAAGACAGAAGGTTCCCCCCAGACCCCTTCTTCCCCATCATTCCTCACTGCAGGCAGAGTGACTGTGACCTGAAGCTATTCTCAAACATCTGAAAACCATTTATAAAAAACTGAGGTTACTACAAATAAAGACACTTTAAGCTGGTGGTTCATATCTTTAGTTCATGATGTAACTAGACACTAAAATAATAGTGTATGCTCTGGTGGGAAAAATCGCCAGAGTTAGGAGACGTGTGGTCCACTCCACCTCTCCCACTAACAAACTGGGACATGTTGCTCAAATTCCGAGGACCTTATTTCTCTCATCTGTAAATAGGAGAGAACGAATCAGTGTTTCCCAAAATATGGTCTTTGGTCCAACTATGTGCGAATCCTCTGTGGGTATGTGCATGAGGGGGACAGGGTACCTCACAACTACAGACTCCTAGGACCTACCCTTTTCCCACTGAATGAGAATCTGAGAGTGAGGCCCAGGAATCTGCATTTTAAAGCTTCCAGGCTTTTAGTTGCATGGCTCTAGTCTTTGGTGACCTTTTGAATTGCACGATACAGCCAAACTGACTAATGCACGATGAAGTGTGTGACCCATACATAATACTGAAGAATCCCTAAGTCTTCTTCTGGCTATACAATCCCATAGTCACGAGCAGAGCTGAAAACAAGTATGTAGCTCCAGCCCCACCCATCCCATCCCCGCCCCCAGAAAAATGCATAATGCTCTAGAGTTCATCCCAGTGTAAACCAAATATTACAACTGATAGGGTATTACTCACTACTGAAGACGATTTCCCTATTTGTTTCACTTCATCGCCGTACTCTACCCCAAGAGAGTCCTAGTCCAGGCACACCCTAGAGAACACATGTCAAGACCACATGGGGTATTTTAGGGCCAGATCTTTACACCATGTTAACTCCATGTTTTCTCATAAAATGGTCTCCAAACATCAAAATTTGTAAAACAATAAAATATTTCTGTGCTGCACCTGTAGGCAAATAGGTGCAACTATATATACTTAAGCAGAGAAGGAACAGTAAATACTTGTTGAAAGATTAAAAACTAAAACATAAACATGGGAATGGAGAGAGTACCTGCGATTGTTTGGCAACTGGCAGGCAGTGAGCAGTAATGTCCTTCCCTGAAGAAGTCGGACTCCTAGTTACACAGACACTTGGTAAATTCAGAACTAGCACCTGCATCTCTAGACCTCAGGTCCACTATCTTTTTTGTAACACTGACCAAAATTTTACGCACACTGGGAAAATGTAGGAGTCTCTAAAAAGTGTGCACAATAACCAGAATGAGCTCTAATGGGGTTTAGAGGTGGATCGGGACAGGAAAATAGAAATAACGAAAGAGGAAAAATGGTGCTTTCAGTTAAACATGGTAGATTGAACACTGTATTTTCTCTCTTCCCTCCCAAATGTCCGCTAAAATAACAAAAAATAAATAAAGATGACAAGAGAACTGGAAAAGAGACGACAGCAGACAAAAGATGCCAATAAATTTTTGGAATATGGAAAATGGATGGAAGAATTGTTACTGACTTAACAGTATTGTGCTCGCAAAGGGATACAGTGATGAGAAGCAAAACCATTTGGGCTGTAAAACTCCAGAAAGGCTTCAGACTTGGAGGCATCCGGTGCTGCAAAAAAGTCAGGGGTGTAGCTTTGGCTATAACTATGAATACCAGTTGAAAGCTTACCTAAAAACAACTCTGTTGAAAAATAAAATTGAGAAAATCTTTTGAAAGTGTAAAAAAGGAGGGTGCCTGGGTGGCACAGCTGGTTAAGCGTCTGCCTTCGGCTCAGGTCATGATCCCAGGGTCCTGGGATGGAGCCCCACATCAGGCTCCCTGCTCAGAGTAAAGCCTGCTTTTTCCTTTCCCTCTGCCTCTCCCCCTGCTCGTGCATGGACTCTCTAATAAATAAATAAAATCTTAAAAAAAAGAAAGTATTAGAAAAGGTAACAATAAAGACAAGAGAAAAGATTTTAAGAGGTAGATGGTTGATCCAGAAGATTTAATAATTAACAGGAGTTTCACAAAAAGCAAATACATAAGGTGCCGGCAAAGAAATTATCAAAGAAATATGAAAATACATATTCCCCAAAGTGAAGAGCATTGATCTATTCAAGGTCTGTGGAAAACCTGGCACACTGAATTTAAATAGCCCACACCAAATCACAGTATCGTGAAACTTTGGCTCGGTAACTGGCAAACTATGGTCCATGGTCCAAATATGGCCCACTGTCTGGGTAAATAGTTTACTAGAACACAAACAGGTTCATTCATTTATATATTGTCTATTGCTGCTTTCATGCTTTGGTAGCAGAGTTGAGTAGTTGTGACAGAGACGGTGTGCCTACAAAGTCTGAAATACTTTCCTAAGAGAAATGAAAACATGTCCACACAAAAACTTGCACATGTCTGCTCATTAGCAGCATTACTCATCACAGCCAAAAGGTAGAAATAACCCAAATCTATAGCCACAGACAAATCGATAAACAAAATATGGTATTTCTATACAATAGAATATTTTTCAGCTATAAAGGAATGAAGTACTGATATATGCTACCACTTGTATAAACAGTAAAAACATGCTAAGTGAAAGAAGCCAATACCAAAAGCTTATATATTATGTGATTTCATTCATATGAAAATCCAGAGTAACAATATCTACAGAGAAAGAATATAGATTATTGGTTGCTTGGGGAGGAAGGGGGTGGGTGGAAAGTAGGGGTGTGATAGTTAAAGGGTACAAAGTTTCTTTTGAGTTGACAAGAATTTCTAAAATTGACAGGTAGGGCACGTGGGTGGCTCAGGTCATGATCCCAGGGTCTGAGGATCAAGCCCCGCATTGGGCTCCTTGCTCCACCAGAAGCCTGCTTTTCCCTCTCCCACTCCCCCTGCTTGTGTTCCCTCTCTTGCTGTGTCTCTCTCTGTCAAATAAATAAATAAAATCTTTAAAAAAAAAATTGACTCAGGTGATGGTTGCACATCTAACAATTTAAAAATCCACTGAACTGTGCACTTTAAATGGGTGAGTTGTGCGATATGTGAATTATATCTCAATAAAACTGGTTTTTAAAAAAGGAAATGTACTAGAAAAAATAGAATAATAAGATACTACTTGGCCCCCTATACCCATTCTAATATATTAATACTGACCAGTAGTACTGACCATTAATACTGATCATTCCCGTTTATTAATACTGACAATACTGACTCACTGTCATATTAATAAAATGTAAAATGTGATAAAAGATCATGAAAGAATGATGAACATAGAATATGAAAGAATTTAGAAATCATACCATAATGGGATTCTAATGGAATATGAAAAAATCACATTAAAGGTATAAGAACTATGGAGGTGACTATCATATGAAAAATCTCAAAGAATTAAAAATAGTTATCTCATATAGGGGCGCCTGAGTGGCTCAGTTGGTCAAGCAACTGCCTTCAGCTCAGGTCATGATCCCGGAGTCCCAGGATCGAGTCCCACATCGGGCTCCCTGCTCAGTGGGGAGTCTGCTTCTCCCTCTAACCCTCCCCCCTCTCGTGCTCTTGTGCTCTCTTTCTCTCTCTCTCTCAAATAAATAAATAAAATCTTAAAAAATAAAAAAAATAGTTATCTAATAATATAGCCAAAAGCAAAGTGGATTTTAGAGCACTGTCTATTACTAGGGTTAGCGAGGTCATTTATTAATGAAAAAGCGGTCAATTCACCAAAAAGACATAATAATTCTAAAAAATCATAATAATTCTAAATAAATAATTCTAATTCTAAATTCTAAATTCTAGCACCCAATTATAGAGCTTCAAAATAAATAACTGATAGAACCACAAAAAGAAATAGACAAATCCACAATAGCAGATGGAAACTGTAATATCCCTCTCTAAATAATTGCTATACTACATATATAAAAAAATCAGTAAAGATACAGAATATACTCCCAACCAACTTGATCTAATTGACATTTATAGAGCAGTCCACCCAACAACACCTAGACCGATTAGGGAAACTTAGAGGACACAAATTTGTAGAAAGATTAATTCTTTATGAATACACATAGAACATTTACCAAGACAGACCATATTCTGGGCCATAAAACAACTGTCAATAAACCTAAAAGGATCCAAGTTATATCAAGTGTGTTTTCCTACCACATTGAAATGAGAAATCATTAACAATGATATCTGGAAAATCTCCAAATATTTAGAAACAAAACAACTCATTTAAAAATACGTTTAAGTCAAAGAAGAAATCAAAGAGAAATTAGAAAATATTTTGAATTAAAGAAAAATGAAAACACATTTATGGTATGCCAGTAAACCACCACTGAGGAAAAATGGTGTTTTATTGGCATAAGGTCACTAAACACTAAATGGTGTTTTATTGGCATAAGGTCACTAAACACCTATATTTGAAAACATAAAAAGTCTATCAATGGCCCTAGAACAAAACTAGAAAAATAGGACCAAAAAAATACAAAATAGAAGAATATAATAAAGATGAGAGAAGAAAGGAGTAAAACAGAAAATAGAGAAAACCTGTGAAACCAAGGCTTGTTCTTTAAGAACATCTGTAAAATAAATAAGCCACTAAGCAGATTGATCAGGAAAAAAGAATAAATAAATAACCATTATCGGGAATAACAGAGGATATACCTCCCATGTTCTAATCATAGTTTTAAAATAGTAAGGGAGCATTATGAACTACTTTATGCCAATAAATTCAACAACTTAGATGAAATAGACAAATTTATGAAAAACCACAAACTACCAAAGCTAAATCGAGATCAAATAGATTACCTGGAGAGCCCTCTATCTATTCAAGAATTTAAATTTGTAGTTAATCTTTACACTAAGCCAACTCCAAATCCAGGTGGCTTCACTGTTGAATTCTACAAAATATTTAATGAAGAAATCAGACACAAACTCTTCCAAAAAAATTGAAAAAGGAATATTTTCCAACTTATTCTGAGGCCAGTGTTACACTGATACTAAAAACAAAGACATCACAAGAAAACTACAGACCAGCATCTTTCATGGACATAGATGCAAAAATTTGAATCAAAATTTAGTAAACTGTATCTAACATTTTTTTTTCTTTTCAGAGAGAGAGAGATTGAGCAGGACAGGGAGGGGAAGAGGGAGAGAGAGACTCTTAAGCAGACTCCACTGCTCAGCATGGAGCCCAACTCAGGGCTCACTGTCACTAGCCTGAAATCATGGCCTGAGCCAAAATCACAAGTCTGATGCTTAACTGACTGGGCCACCCAGGCACCTGTTTATTTTGATAATTTTTTTTTCTTAGAGAGGGGAAGAGAAAGAAGTATGAGGGAGGGTCAGGGGGAGAGGAAGAGAGAATCCCAAGCAGACTCCTGCTGAACGTGGAGCCAGACGTGGGGCTTGATCTCACAACCCTGAGATCATGACCTGAGCTGAAATCAAGAGTTGGAAACAACCAACTGAGCCACCCAGGCACCCCTAGCAATAGTTTTAAAAAGGATAATATATTAATCACTAAACCAAGTTTCCCAGGAATGCAAGGTGGTTAACATCTGAAAAATCAATGTAATTCACCATATTAATAAATAACAAAGGAAAATCCATATGCTAATTAGACACAGAAAAAGCATCTGACAAAAATCCAACATTCATTTCTAATAAAAACTCTCAGCAAATGGAAGAATAAAAAGAACTTCCTCCAACCTGATAAAGGGCATCTACAAAAAACTTATACCTAACATCAGAATTAATGGTAAAACATCAAATTATTTTTCCTAAAATCAGGAAAAGGCCATCAGTGTTCTAATCAGCATTATTAAACAAGAAATTTAGAACATCCAGATTGGTAAGGAAGAATGGTCTTTATTTTCATCACATGATCACATGTGCAGAAAGTCTGACGGGATATAACAAAAAGCTACTGTAACTAATAAGCAGGTTTGGTAATTTTGCAGACTATGCAATAATCAATTGTTTTTATATACTAACAAGGAATAATCAGACACAATTTTTTAAAAACAGTGCCATTTAAAAGAGTACCAAAAATGTGAAATACTTAGTATAATTTGACAAAAATATGTAAGATCTGTACACAGAAAACTACCAGATATTGCTTAGAGAAATTAAAGACTGAAATAGAGAGGGATCATAAAATTTAATATTGTTAGGAGGTTAATTCTCTAATAGAATAGCTTAGGAAACCCCAAATCAAATCCCTGCATGCATTTTTTAATTGGCAAGTTGATTCTAAAATTCATATGGGGTCAACATTCTTGAGAATGAAGGACAAAGCTAGAAAAATCATGCTTTCTCAGTTCAAGACTTGCTTTGCAGTAAATACTGTACCATGCCAGTACTAAAGATAGTGTGGTATCGGCATGGCAAGAAACATAGAGTTCCCCAAAATAGAATAGAGAATCCAAAAGACAGACCTACTCACGTACGGACAACTGATTTTCCAGATAATTGCAAAGGCATTTCAGTGGAGAAAGGAAAGTCTTTGAAAAAAATCATGCTAGAGGGACACCTCAGTGGCTCAGTCGGTTTAGCACTCTTGATTTCCACTCAGGTCATGATCTCAGGGTGGGGAGATGGAGCCCTCTCTCGGTTCTGTATTCAGCAGGAGTCTGCTTGAGATTCTCTCCTGCCCCCCCCACCCCACAATCTGTGCACACTCACTCACTCTCTAAAATAAATAAATGAGTTTTAAAAAAAAATCACGCTAGAAAAATTGAATATCCATAGGCAAAAAAAAAAAAAAAATGAACTTGGGTCCTCATCTTGTACACATACAAAAATTAACTCAAAATGGAACGCAGACCTAATGTAAAACATAAAACCACAGACTTCTGGGGGAAAACCTCTATGATCTTGGGTTAGGCAAATATTTCTTTAAAACAAGAGAAAACAAACAATCTACCAAGAAACAATGCAATAACTTCAGCTTCATCAAAATTAAAATGTCTGCCCATCAAAAAACACTGACAAGAAAACGAAGACAAGCCATAGACTGGGAGAGAATAACTGCAAATAATGCACTGATAAAAGACTGATAGCCACAAAATATAAACAATCCTCAAAATTCAGTATGAAAACAACACAGTAAGAAGTGGGCAAAATGTTTGAATAGAAATTTTGCTGGAAAAGATATATGGATTTTAAATAAGCCCATGAGAAAATGTTCATCATCATTTATCATTAGGGAACTGCAAATTCAAACCCAAACTCCTACTATACCTACTTGCATGGCTAAAATACAAGACTGACCTCGCCAGGTGTTGGCAAGGATGGAGAGAAACTGGAACTTGCGCATAGTGCTAGTAAGAATGGAAAATGGTACAACCTTCTGCAAAACTGACATTTTCCTAAAAGCTTAAACATACACCTACCAATGATTCAGCCATTCCATTCCTAAGTATTTACCTAAGACAGATGAAACCACGGTCCAAAGACTTGCATACAAATCTTCATAGCAACTTTGTGACAGCCAAAAATTGGAAACATATTTCCAACTGTAGGTGAAAGCTGATTGGCAACAAACTATGGTATATAGAAGCAACCTACTACTATTCAGGAACACATTATTGATGCACACTACAGCATGGACAATCTCCAAATAATTAGGCTGAATGAAAAAAAGCCAGATCAAAAAAAGTGGGGGAGAGAGGTGCCACTATATGATTACATTGGCATAAAATTCTAGAAAATGCAAACTAATCTATATTAACACAAAGCACATCACGGTTTGCCTGGTGATATTGGGTGTGAGGAAGAGTGGCATGGAGGGATTGCAAAAGGTAATGAGGACACTTTGGGGTGATGGTGTCATGGGTGTATATACATATGTCAAAACTTAAAATTGCATACTTTAAATACGTGCAGTTTATTGTATGTCAATGATAACTCAAAATAATACAAAACTAACAAAAAAAGTTGCTTTGGGGCCATGAGATCTGAGGTGAAGAGAAAGAGTAGAACAAGAATTTGCTGTGTTTTCTTATAAGCCCGTAATTGTTGTGTTTTTTCTTAAGCATGCAGAATCATCATGGTAAAAATGCAAATAAAAATAAAACAAGAGCAATAACTACAAGAGGATAACAAAAGAGACAAGAAAGACTTAAGGGCTTGAGTTGAAAATCAGGTACTCATAAAGGCACAAATTCTTTCCAGCCACCCTGGAACTATTACTTGATTACTGAATTCCTAACAAGGATGCACTTTCGACTATCACAGTAAATGAAAATATTCCATTTTAACGTTTGAATGAGTTATCACCAATATGCCACCAAAAGAACATGAACTGCTACTAAGTGACATTTTTAAGCCATAGTAATGGATTTGTGCTGATCTAGCCACAACCCTCTCCAACAACCTTGTTTATTTTTACAGTGGCTTGCTACACATGGGTTGTAGAAATCATTAAGTAGTTGATAACCCCTACTGGTTTAAACCATTAATTATCTACTTCCTTACCTGGGAGCAATTGGAGCAATGGGTTGAATTTGGGTTCAGCTAATGAAATTGATATCAGTAAAATAATCAGTTTCAGAAGAGCCTAGAGTGAGCTACCTTCCAATTACACAGGGAAAGAAAAGAATCTTGCAAGTTAGGAGAGTAATTCAGTTAGAACAGAAGCAAAGGAAAATAACCCCTGAAAGCAGAAATTCAGTGAGGGGGAAAAAATGGAGAAGTTCTGGTGTTTCAAATAATTTTATTCACATTACAATTGTTCTTTGGACTTGGGGGAAATATGGCTCAGGTGTAATTCAGGTTAGGGAGCCAGAAGCTCTTGAACACAGACCCTCCTTCTGCTAGGGCTACAATTTATACTAAGACCTCTGATAACTCTGATAGTCATGCTTTCGTGTATTGAGGGCTTTGATTTAAAAACAGCTTAAAGAATGTATACATTCCAAACAATGTTCAAATCATTTGGCACTGGCTATGGTTTATAGAATGATTTCTTCTTGATATTAAATAACCTCAAGTTTCTGGTCTGCTTAATTCACTGATTAGAAATAATGCCCATATGGTGAAGTGAGGACATTAAGCCATGTTGCAAGATGAGCTGCTTCTGCCTGTCACCTAGGTTCGCTCTATAGCGGATTGCATTCCACCAGGATCCAGAACCCAGCTACCACTTTAAACTCTTTTCTATCCCTTCTCTGACAAATTTAGTCAGGCTTCTCACATGTGGAGAGCAGCCCTGCCTAATGCAACAAGAAAAACTCACTAGAAATTAAACAACAAACCACTTCCAATACACACAAAAGGCTCAAGTCCGCTTTTATCATCTTTATCCAGAAGAAAGTTGGTTGAGAAGTGGAGAAAGGAAGAACAGGTATGTAATGCTAGGAAAAATCAGTTTGCCCTGAACATCAGGAAGCACTGAATGAATGATTTGGAAGAAGGAGAAAAAGGTATACTCACAAATCCTACAGTACACATCTTAGCATGTTCTTTAGCATCTTTGCTGGGTTCAAATATTACCAGATATATTACCCGAATCTCAAGGATAAGGTAGAATTACCACCCCTGTGATGACTTAGAAATAAGATGGAAGGCTTTCTGTCTTGGTTTGGCTTAGGTGCCAACCTGCCTGGTCTTGTTGAGGCTGGTGGTACCTTGGAGAACACAGACCAACACCCTCATTTTTCAGATGAGGAAATAGAAGGTTAAGGGCCTTAACCAAAATGACACAGAGACGCAGCCAGGACTGGATGCTAGGCATTAAGACCCTCTCCTTAGCCACTCTTAGGCCCTTTACTGGACTCCTTTGACTTTCCTTTTGGGGTCATGATTCTGTCAGAACAGGTCACTGTAAGGCAAGTCATTTTTACACAGCGGTTTTCAATCCAGCTGCACAACGGAATCACCTGGAAGCCACATATATTCTGAGGCTGGGGCTTCAACCCTCCGCCAAGGATTCTGATGTAATCCAGCTGGGGTGTGGCCCGAGCAGGGGGAGTTTCAAGAGCTCCCTTGGGCAATGCTAATGTGCAGCCACCTCTGAGAAACCTCCCCATGGAGCAAAGCTTTTTGGAAATGAAACGTGCTAATGATTAAGATGAGCTTTTGCAATGGGTTTTCATACTCCAAATTAGGCAGGTGTTCCTTGCTGAAAATTTCTATCGCTTATTAGGGTCTTCCCTGCTCCTCAGGTTCTAGCCCACTCTGTGCCCTTCTTAACCATCATTGTTGGGTCCCCTCGGCCTCTAAAAGCTCACCACTGCCATCAAAATGACCATTAAAAGAGAGACCTGAAAACAAGTTTCAAAACGTTCAGTAAAAGCGAGGGAAGGAAATCCCTCGATTTGGACAAGTCTCCATAAGCAAAACAGAGGAAAGGGAGGCTATCTGGCCATAATTCCGGCCAAGAGTGTTTGGGCATTTTCCCAGAATTACCCAAGTAATCCCGTGAAAAGCGAATCTACGTAGGCTACATTATGTACAAACTGCCTAACTCGTGAGTTTTAATCAAAAGTTACCTGACTCCGGAAAGCGTTAATGCCAAAGACACCACATGCATCATAGGTTTGACTGGCCCCTGACCCCTTCCCTAAGCATCTGCCTCTGCGGTCTTGCAGTAATAAACCAGAACCAAGCAGACTGTGCATTAAACACTCTGCTCTGCGTTGGGACCTGAGCCACCCACTCCGGAGAACGCCCCAATTCCTACACCCTTCTAGCTCGAGAAAAACCCTAGGAGTATTCGAGGGGACGTGGTGAGGACGAGTCCCAGAGCGCCTATCCAGAACCTCCTTTTCACCACCGCAGAGGCTCCGGGAGCCCCCCTGTCCTGCGTCTGCACACCTTACAATGCTCCACCCCCGACACTCGGACGCAGGTGGCCCTAGGACTAGGGTGTCAGAAGTTCACTGGGTCTCAGGAAGGACGGAAGTGAGGAGGAATGTCCCGGAGGCCGAGCCTCCCCCGCGCCGCCCGAGCCTCCACCCCGCAAGAACGGTCTACGCGAAGGACTGTCCAGAAGAGGTGCGGGGTCACGGACTCCCTGGAAGAGGGCCGCATCCTGGCTCAGGCGCCGCCTCCTCCCCCCGACTCTGTCCGGCTGGAGACTGGACCCCGGCGCGAGCCGGACGCCGGGACCGGCCCCAGGAGGCTGGGCTGAGGCTCAGCACAGGATTTGACCCCGGCAGCCCGGAGCTCGCCACGAGGGGCCGCCTTAGCCCCAGCCCGTGCCACCTGTCCTGGCCGGGGTGGCAGCGCAGCCCCAGGACAGGCCCCCGGCTACTAGCCAACTCTCCCCGCTCTAGCCAACTACAAGAAAAGTCCTGGGGGGGAGGGGAACGCCAGGCGCGGAGACCGCCTCACCTGTCCGGCGACGTAGAGCAGGCACCAGGTGCCGCCGAGGATGCGAGCCAGGAGCCTCGAGTGCCAGGGCGCAGCCAGCCGTGCCATGGTCCCCCAGCAGGGAGGGAGGGGAGTCCGGGCGAGACCCCTCCTTGGAAGCGGCAGCCGCCTCCCGCGCGGGCTGCAGGGCTCGGCCGCGGCCGCAGCAGCCGGCGGGCGGACTGGGGCGTGCGCCTGCGGGGCAGGGCTGCGCTGGGCTCGCCCGCGCGTCCTCTGAGCCGCCCTGCGGCCGCCGAGCCCGGCTGCTTTGAATGGGAGCGCGTGCGCTGGGGGTGGGGGCGTTATTTGTGAATGTGCTGCTTGTCTTGGCTCGGGATGGTTCGCGCTCCAACCCCCCCCCCCCAGCACCCCCTCCGGCTCCTGCTCCTCCCCTCCTGTGTCAGCCCAGCAAAGGCGGGGAGCGCAGACACCCAGCCGCCCGGGCAGCAACTGCGTGCGCCTTTCGGGAAACCGGAGCGGGGCTAAGCGCTGGCTTCTATTTATTTATTCTTTTTAAAGGGAGGGTCTCGCACTGCACACCTTGGACGCGTTTGGAATCCGACCCTGCCTGCCCTGGGAAAACACGGGATGAGGAGGAGAGGCTCCTTTCCCCGGAACGAGTCCCCAGGGCCAATTCCCCGCGCGCTATCCCTAGAGCTTGGCGCGCAGCAGCCGCGCTGGGAACCACGCAAAGCCCTCCAGGGACCGGGGAAGAGGGGTCGATGATTAAGAAACTCTACCGCACACAATGCGCAGAACTGAACGTAATGATGTGTTGTCCGTGGAGACCCATCCTCTGGGTAGGCACAGAGATTCTCCCGTGGGGTTACCGTTTTGCAACCAGGGTCTGGGGAAAGAGGACTTCGCTCGAGAGCCCCGGGGACCCACGACAGCCGGGTTGGGACGCAGTGAACCAAGAGCCAGCGTCACCCATAAGTGACCCAAAGTGAGGCTGACTTTGCTTGTCTTCTTGTGCCAGTGGTTTTCTGGGGAAAGCCAGAGCACTCCCCTGTCCAGTGCGGGCCGTGTTCTTATTAATTAGACTTGAGGTTCTGTAACAGAAAGAAAACTTCGTGCCCTTTGGAGCTCTTTGCCATGGGGACCCAGGTTCATTTCTCCCTGAAAACCTGGCGCTCCAGAGCCAGTCTCCCAAAGCATATTTATGAGAAAGTAAATCCCCCATCCTTCTCCCAACCGTCTTGCAGGCCACTCCACCCCTCTCGAACCTTGGCAGTGAAGCTAACAGAGGCGGGGAGCTGGCCCCACTTCAGTAAACTCTACGATAAGAGGATTCAGCGCAGCGCTCGTGAAACAACTTTTGTGAAGTTCCCACGTGCGCGCACTGGGATGAGCCCAGCATAAAATGAAGACGCCGCCATACTCCCTAGCAACCATTCATTCAAGCCATGTATTCTTAAAGCCAAGCGCTGTACTTAAGCGCTGTAGCCCATCAGTGACCTAGACAGATTTGGATCTTGCCCACTTTAATTACATAAACAGACTGGACGCAAACTGTCTGCTGACCACAAGAGGCATAGTTAGGGCAGAAACGCCTATAGGAAGTGAATGTTTAAAATGTGCCGGCATGAGGGTTTGTGTCCAGAATACGGTGATTTTTTTTTCTAGTATAGAGTCAAGGAGCTGCTTCTCAGAATTCATCTATTTACTCTTATGAGTGTATTTGAGTTCTCAAGAAAATCAGAGGTGGAAAAGAAAAATAAAATCCCTCTTTGAACTTAGAATCCCAGAAACTCAAAGCTTGAAGTTCAAAACCTTGACATTTGTCTTAGGGTTGTAGGCCTGTTTTTCAAATTCAAATGGTAAAGAGGAAAGGGTAAGTTGTTTAAAGACAAGATACCAAACACAAAAAGGAACAGAGACCACAGAGGCTGGAAACAGGAAAGTGTTCTGTGGAGGACTGCAAACGGCTTATCTTGCTAGGATGTTTGAGTCACAGGTTGAGCAGAAAAAGGCTAGGTGCTTTGCTTGGTGCGGTGGTGGTCCTGACATGATGGGGTCGGAGAAGGTAAAGCACCAGGCTGGAAGATAAAAAGGAACCCACACTGGTGTACCAGGCAACATTAACTGAATTAAATCTTTAAACAGCCTTCCAGATAGGTGCATTTATAACAACTGGACATACGAGAATCCTATAACTCAATGGCTATACTGTTGGGATTGGAGCCAGACCTGGAGGGGTTATACAGTAACAGAATCTTCAACATTGGAAGGGAACTCTAGTCCAACTACATAGCCAAATCCCAAAGAGCTTGGCCATCTAGCTCAATTGGCACATTTTTATTTAGTTAAAGAAACTAAGGCCCAGAAAAGTAAAGTGACTTCTCCATGTCTCATTTAAGAGGCATATGAATTTATTCCCACCTCAATGTGGTAAAAAAAAAGGGGGGGGAGCTTCTATTCCTTGAACAATGAGGTAACAGGAGGAAACAGAAATTTAAATTAATAGGGCAATTAGGTGTAAGGTAAAAAAAGGGTAGTTAGCCCAAAAGGAGGGAGACCAGCTAAGAGGATGCTGCTGGAACCACCCACAAGGTGATGAAGGCTTCCATTAGTAGAGATGCACCCCAGCTACCAGAGAACAAAGTTGGTGTTTGGAAAGCCACACAAGAGAAGGAAAGCATTCTTAGTTCTCTATGTGAAGATGGCACTTCCATACCCCAGGGGTTCAACTCCAGATCCCTGACACCAGACTCAAATGTTAACAAATGGTCTGATTTTGTTGACTGTCCATCATTTGCTTAAAAATCTATAGATTCTTAAACTACTTTCCAACCAATATCACTGATAGTATAAGAAATAACTGAGGGAATCATTATCCACTGAAGATCAAGTTTCCTTGATACTGCATAAAACATAGGGAGGATGTTTTAAAACAGATGTCTTTGCTTAATATCTTAATGACCTCACTGTAACAAGAACTGAGAACTGTCACATTCCTCAGGTATTGGAATCCACAGGGACTATCCAAAGACCCCCTGCCACCACCGACGGCTCTTCATCTCACCCTGGACCCAGGCTTGCCAGAGCCTCTGCTCTGGGCCACGAGCCTTTTCATCTGGGACTTGCAGCAGGAGATGTCTTTTGGCATCACTGGTCAGACCTCTCAAAGAATCATTCCATTGGAACACTAGAATACACGATTCTGAGACAGACTGTAGTCTACCTGTTGATCTCCAGGGCACTTCTACTCCACTGTCTGCTCATTGTGTCCCATTTCCTTCTGCAGCCCTCTCTTTTCTTCCTGTCCCTTTTTATCCAGCATACTTTTTTCCCCCAGAGCTCATTTCCAATACCCCCAACTCCCTGCCTCTTGGTCTTTTCTTCACATCCCAATTCAAAACAAACTCGGTTACCTGCTTTCTCAGTGCCTGCCCTACAGAAGTCAAACCCTACAGGTGAGAGCCACAGAATAGGACAGATGAGTGGCACCATAGCATCATCTCACCAAGCTCAATGGGCTCAACACTGCCCATCGACCCTCCTGGACCATTCACTCTAGTACCATCCGGCCCCTTACAATGACTATTTCAAACCTTCTCCTTTCTCCAAACCTGCAGCCAGTTCCTCTTTCACCTCTCTCCCTTTCAAGATATGCAGAGCTCCAGGTTTTCAGAGAGAACCAAATCAGTCAAATGGGAACAACTTCTACCTTTACCCTTTTCCACCAAATCTACTTATATCCATAACCATCTTATTTAACTCTGTTTTCTTTCTGAGGCCAATCCTCCCATAGTGCTCTTGGTCTCATTCCCCCCTTGCCTTCAACTAGTAAGGAAACTTACTATAAATTTCCCCTTCTCTCTGTGGTATATTCAACAATGCCCTAAAAACTGTATCCTATCTTTTTTTCTTAAGATTTTATTTACTTATTTGACAGAGAGAAAGTGACAAGGAGAGAAGGAACACAAGCAGGGCAAGTGGGAGAGGGAGAAGCAGGCTTCCCGCTGAGCAGGGAGCCCAATGTGGGGCTCGATCCCAGGACCCTGAGATCATGACCTGAGCCAAAGGGAGACGCTTAGCGACTGAGCCACCCAAGCGCCCCTGTATCCTATCTTTAAATATGGTGCAGCCTCTGCCATGTATAACAAAAAATATATTCATTCTCCACCCACCCCATACCTTTTCTTCGTGACCTTACTTAGTGAAGGTTTTATTTACACTGTTTATTGCCTTCTTCCCTTTCTATTTAATCCTCAAACCTTTCCAGTCAAAATTCAGCCACCATCACTGTAGATACAGAACCTGCTCCAGTCACCAGTTACAGCCATGACGTCCAATCCAATGAATGTTTTCTGCTCCTCTTCCTACTTCCTACCTACAAAACCATATGGCATGTCCCATCATTCTTTTCTTCTGGGGTATTCCTCAGATATTAGCATAGTACTTCTAAGAATATATTTTTTTGTCAGGGCATCCCTTTCCCTCCCAATCCCTTTATCTAGTTACCTCATTACTAAGTCCGTCCCACATCTGGGTTGGATTCCTTATTTATATGTACTGTATATATCTGTATTACTTTCCTTCATAGAATTTATTCTAATTTGTAATTATACTTTTAGTGGTGTGATCAATTGACCAAAATGTGTCCCTTCCCTTCCCACGAGGTTATAAATTCTATAGGAGCAATTTACCATGCGGTTACAATGCCTACCAGTCCAACTTCCTAGCAAGTCATGTTTGACAAAAATAAAAATTAAATTAACAAATAAATTAACAAACTTCCCACCTTTCAGTGACCTGACCCAGAAACGTAACCATCAAGTAAAGCACAAACAGCAAGCTCCTTGAGGACAGACATTATATGCTATTGACCTTTATTCCAGTACCTATAAAAGTCCTAGGAACATAATAGATAAGAAAGAGAGACAGACAGACAGAGAGACAGAGACAAAGAGAAAGACAGAAAGAAAAAAGCTTGGCTGAGTGAATGGACAGACTCCACTAACAGAATGGGAAACTGCCTAGGCAAACTCCAAATAAAAATCCATAGGCCATATAATTCTTGAGTAGATAAAACTTTCCAACTACACTTCATTCTTCTAAAAAATAAAATAAAGTTTGATACTGAGCCAATTATGTTTCTTATCATCACCTTGAAGTTTCCCCAATAGGGAGAAAACAAAAAGTAAATAATTTAAATAATAGATACAGAATATCCACCAGAACACAAATTACATTTCTTACTAAATACTTCAAAGCAGTAGGAAGGGGGAGGTGCACATTCTATCACCCAGAGTTAAGATTTATCTAAATTATTTCTAGTTAGTATATCGTGTACATTATAAAATGTTCAGCAAGAAAAGAATTTTCTGATAACTGGCTCAAATCCTGCTTCATTCCCCTCTTGTTCTTTAACTAGCTGGAAATGCCCTTCTTGTCAGCCTTTATTTGCCTCAGTAGACAAGCAAAACACAGAGCAAAGCTGTTCAGTCCAGCAAAATGTTCATTTTTGACAAGTTGAACGTCACACACTTAGTTCAAAGAAAATATACATACCTGAATTATACAGTTAAGTCTCCTCACTTGAGTGAAGCTGTTTCAACAATATTCCAGTCCATAGAGACATGTGGCTTCAACTATTACAAACTGTTAAATTATGTGCATAATAAAAAAAATGATAGGAAACATAAAGTAGTATGTTTATATCTCACAGAAATGACTCAAAACCATCTTTCAAGAAAGTAAACACTGGAAACTAGCAGTTTTACTTATTCTCTGCCCTAATTTAATCTCTGGTCTAATTTTGTCTTTTAGAGGAACATACAGATTTTTCTTTCTTTTTAAGCTACCGTGTTTGTGGATTTTTAAATTAAAAGCATAAAGATTAGCTGAAACCAGATAAACATAGTTATGTGAATTAACATCCAGATCAAAATATTTTAAATTATCTCTGCTTCCTTCTGAGAGGAAAACGCAGTGTCCCGGGAGGGTTATGACTTAGTGGCAGACTTATCTTTCCGTTCTGTAGCACTGACTGACTGAGGAATGCCTGAGGTCGCAGGCGGTCCTGGCATCCATTTACCCTGCCGCCATGACAGGACAGTGTGTAAGGCGCGTACTTAATCTCTCCATGTTGGCTTGCGGGAGTCTCAAATATAAAATGTGACAGCATTTGTTTTTCTTACCACATAAAAAATGACATCACAAACTGTTAAGAGGTTTAAACCATATATCACAGCTTCATTCCAGAGTCACTGTTTGCGTCATATGACGGCCCAACAGGGGCCGAATCTAACACACTTAACATTCCTAAGGCTAGGAACATATATAAGCTCTGCTGGGTGAGGCCCATTGGGTGTGGTTCTATCACGCAGAAAATCTTATATAATAACAGTCTTTGCAAAAAATTGTCATTCTTTTTCCATGTGTTGAAGGATTTGTCCAAATAACACAGCAAAGGACAGCAGAGATTATAAAGGAATCAAAAAATTACATTTAGAAACAGACATTAATTCCTTTCATCGACTCTGGAGACCTCAGAAACTGTTTACCTGAACTTGGCAACAATTTTTCCATAATTCAGTCAATCTGTCAACAACAATATTCAGTTTCCGTTTTGTACTAGCCATTATGAAACTATGTAAAAGTAGTAAAAAATATCAGCCCTGTTCTTTCAGAAGTCACAATTAAGTTTCACAAAATACATTTATGAGAGAAATGTGTATCTCCAAAATACTTGTTCTTCATTATTTCAGAAGCCCTTTGCAAGCATGGTATCCTGTTGCAGTCCGTTTTGTATCAACAACGACCACACCACAGACCCTCAAATGTTTGATAAACTGCACTGAATACTTATTTTAGTGCAAACCACATCAATGAGTACTGTGAGGAGCAAACAAGAATTCTGTATTTTGGACTAGCTTCATAAAGCCCCATCAGAGTATATCAGTGATCAGAAACCTTATTTCTCTCAAATGCTGATATGGTGAGCTCCAACATAGAATTTAAACTATTATACAGAAAGTACTAGTGGTTTAGTAGATAGTTCTGTCAGCCAGTTCAACATTTTATTATAAGGGTTTGTTCTTGTATAAAAGAATACCATTTTCAAATCTGAGTATTTTGTATGTTTTGGTATGTTTTGCTTCATTACGACATCATCCAGCACCGTAGCTGTTCATGCTCTCTCTGGTCCCAGGCACACCAGGCATACCAGAAAGCTGGTGGATGAAGTATAGTACTGATTCCAAACTCGGCATCTGAAATTTCTTGACTGTGTCACAAGACTTCCAAAATAAGCCCCAGGAGCTGGGTTTCTCTGTCACAAGATTGCTTTACCCAATGTAAGGAAAGCAAAATACTGTCTTCTATATACCTGAGGAACATTCCACTTTTCAGTTGTTGCCTATGACTGGATATCAAGGGTTTCTGCTTATTATAACTACCTTTTCTTCTTTATTTGAAAGCAGTGTTCAAGCAAAAGGAAAATGGACCCCTTTCTTTTGAACTAAGATCTATCCTCAGTTTCTCTAGTGGTATCAATAAAAGGCAACAGCATAAGTACCACCCCTGTTCGGTTTATTCTGAAAGAAATATCAGTATAGGAACACCTGGGTGGCTCAGTCAGTTTAAGTATCTGCCTTCAGCTCTGGTCATGATCCCAGGGTCTTGGGATCGAGTCCCGCATGGGCTCCCTGCTCAGCAGGGAGCCTGCTTCTCCCTCTGCCTGCCACTTCCCCTGCTTGTGTTCCCTCTCTCTCTCTTTTTCTCTCTCTGGCAAATAAATAAATAAAAATCTTTAGAAAAAAGAAAAGAAATATCAGTGTATACATGGACACAATCCCCTTCAGTTTTGCTAGAAAGAGAAATCAGAAAATCAACAGTCTCTGGATAGTTCCAGAAAAATCACACAATACATGGGAACACCTGATACTGTTTGCTTTTCATTAACAACTTAGTAAAAATAATTCCTCATAGAATCATAAGTAAAACAAATTGGAATATGAAATAGAATTTGAAAGCAATTGTTACTTTTGACCCCCAATTAATCACTGATATATTTTTAACAGTTCTACTGTTCTATGTATTCTTATGTTGTCCTTCCTATTCTCAGATGCAAGTACCGATGATGTCACTACCCACTGGGAAGAATGGGAACATAAAGTCTGAAGCATGACATAGTTTTTTCTGAATTGGATACACTGGCCAAGAAAAAAAAAATGCACTGGCAAGAAAATGAAATTCAGCCAAATCAATGAGATTTTTGGCAATGATAAACATGTTTTAGAAGATACAACTGATCTTTGCTTATAAGATTAAATGAACTAAAGCTTGTGAAAGTGCTCTCTGTAGATTGTAAAGCACTATTACCAGCACCTTTATTCATTATTTAGAGGTGTTAAAAACCAAATTCAACTAAGTTTGAACATCTAACTGGCTTTATTTAATGATTCATGAATCATGCAGCATCCCACCTTAACAGAAAGAAAGGAGCTCCAAGGAGCTGTACAAAAGGGAAGGCTTTTATAGGCAGGTGGAGGTGGGGCAAGGAAGTCCTAGCAAAGAGTTGATTGTTTGAGGCAAAGTCATCTACATTTAAAAAAAGGTGAGGGTCTGTCAGGCAGATTATCTCACTGGTGCTGACCAGGGAATTCTAGATTGACTAGTAAAAGGTTACATTCCTGTGAGAGGTCAAAACTGTAATTAGGTTAGATACTATGTCTTGGTTTGCTGACTTGGGACTTAGCACAAGTGACTCTATTTAAGATCTGTTGTTTCTTTTTAACAGTGGTACACTGCCGTGCTCCAGAAGAATTAAAGACACCTTATAAAGATATTTGTTAAAACAAAATGTCAAGCTATCTGATTAAAGGTAGGTGAGAACATTGACATTCTCAGGGGATAAGGGTCAGGGTGGGATCCTTGGGATATTTCGGGTTCTACTTTGCTTTTCAAAATTGGTTGAACATTGTTACTTGGAGCATGAATTGACTTCATAATGGAACAATAAAGATATTTCCATTTGGAAAAAAAATTAGATGGGAAACAACAACAACAAAAAAGAATATGGCCTTCAAGCAGAGCCAGAGATGAAGATAATATAAATTCAGATTCCATAAAAAGCCATAGCCACAGAGTTGGCTCTCAACTTTCAAGCAGTCATGAAATCTAATAAATTACAGTGCCCATACTGAGGGGGAATCCGGCTATTGCATAGACTACTCCAGGCCTTGACAAAATTCAGAAAAGTTCCATAATTGTTTTTTATCCTGCCTCATCTAATTTTACCACACATGCCCTTAGGTTTATGAGCCCATAGTTCTTAGCAGAAAATGATACAGTAATATAATTGATAAAGGAAGCTATAATTGCGATTTATAGTGTCTACCTCTCATAGCAGAATTTCTTGAACATGTATTTTCCTCTTTAAATTGTACATTTAAGTTTTTCAAAGGTAACTCAAGACATAAAAAGGGACACTGGAGAAAATTCAGGATTGAAGTCTGGAGAAAGTAAGTAAATAAGTAACACAAATTCTTACTTTGATCAAAGAGCAGGTAATTGAGAGGAGGGAGAAGCAAGGCTCTTAGACCTCATCGGGGATTTCCAGAGGGTTCAGCCTCAGAGGCTGAATATGAATCGAGGGGTGGGTAACAGTACCTGCTGTGATAGATAAAGCCCTAAATCTCAATGGTTTAACACAATAGCTGTTTGAGATAAATAAGTAAAGTTTGGCCAATAGTTTAGTGGCTGGATTATGTGAGAAATCTTATCAGAAGGTCAGGGGAACTTTCAGAAATCTATCATTATAAAGTGCAAGGAATGATGATGCCATTTGGAGTTAAAAGACTGATTCCCTGGCCTCTGGAGACGTGTCTAGCAAGAAGTTGCTGTGGCCGATGTCAAAGAGGTGTTCAATCTGTGTTCTGCTCTAGGATTTCGATGGTTTCCTGTTTCACATTTAGGTCCTTCATCTATTTTGAATTTATTTTTGTGTATGGTGTAAGAAAGTGGTCCAGTTTTATTCTTCATGTTCCTTTCCAGTTTTCCCAATACCATTTGTTGAAGAAACTGTTTTTTTTCCATTGGATATTCTTTCCTGCTTTGTCAAAGATTAGTTGACCGTATAGTTGTGCGTAAAAACTTGAAGCAAACCAAACCAAACCAAAACAAGACTGAAATGGTCCGAAATTAACAACCACCTAACGGAGATTCTCCAGGAAACCTTCTTTGACCTCTCTTCCCCTCCCACTCAACTCATACTTCCCCTTCTATGCTTTGTGCCCATCACAGGCCATATTGCAACTGTTTAGTTATTTTACCCTCACTAGGCCGTAAACCCCCAGAGGAACAAAAGTTGTATCTTCTCACCCTGCATCCCAGGTGCTCAGAGAGTGTCTGGCACATAGTAGGTGATTAATCACATTCATTGAAGGAATGGATGGAGGCAAAGAGAAAAGGAGAAACGGAGAGGAGAAGCACAAGAACTCAGAAAGTTGTAAAACCCTACAAGATAAAGACTAGCTGTAATCTTCTAGTTGCATAAGAAAGTAAATTGATTAGAAAGTAACTCACAGAAATGTAATCAATTTAAATTTGTAAGCACATTTAGGCTGGGGGAAAAAATAGAACAGACTCGATTTCATTTTTGCTTTTAAGCTTTTCTATTATGGGCCATTAGGTGAAAATAATTTTTTTAAAGATTTTATTTATTTATTTGAGAAAGAGAGAATGAGAGAGAGAGAAAGCACATGAGATGGGGGGAGGGTCAGAGGGAGAAGCAGACTCCCGAGCAGGGAGCCCGATGCGGGACTCGATCCCGGGACTCCAGGATCATGACCTGAGCTGAATGCAGTCGCTTAACCAACTGAGCCACCCAGGTGCCCTGAAAATAATTTTAAAATCTAGGGAAGAAACATTAGGATTAAATGGCTAGTCTTAATTTATTTAACTGTAACATGTAAAGACTTTACTTTGGGAGAAAATCCTATTTGTGCCTCATTCCATCCTTTTTAAAAAGTAAAAAATACATAAATAAATAAATTTGTGGACAAAGATACAGAGCAAACAGCATCTCATGAAACCCTTGTGTCTTGGATACTGCTACTTAAGAGTACATGAATGTGTTCCCCAAGCTACATGTGCCAGTTATAGTGTTGGCTGTGCAAACAAAGGCACATTACGTTAGTCACTGATGGAGCCATAGATGAGATCTTTACAAAGTCTGTGCCAGCCTTATCAGAGATTATAAAGCTCCCTACTAACAGTCACCTTAAGTGGATTCGAGACTTATTTGAGAAAATAAAGTCTGAGGCTTACAGGGATACTTATAAAAGGGTAAAAGTTGTAAATTATCACAGGAACTTGTTCATTTATGCAACATTTGCACTTTTCTAAATATTTCCATATACTTTTAACATTTTCCTCTTGAACTTGATCCTTAAGATATGAAACAAAATTAATACACAAACTGTAGAGCAAAATCTACAAAGAAATGCCTACTATTTATAATTCACCATATTAATATCATGTATATTTAAAACTCCAGACTTTAGTGACCTTGATAAGGACAATTTTTACACTATCTTAATTTATGTATCTTTAGGATATCGTTTTATTTAGCATGACTGATACAAGTTTCACAGAAGTATAAATGCATGATCTTGAAATACTCTGCCTAATTTGCCAACTCTATATTTACATTTCTGTAAGTGATTTTTACATAATCCACTATATCCCTTAAATTTCATTAGAGGTAATATATTTCTTTTTTTTTTTTTTTGTAACAAATAAGCTCACATTCCCAATTACTTTCCTGTGTTCTTTTTCTATTGATAAAACCCTGAATTAAGTCATGTTTCAATAAACTGATTTTTCCTTTTTGAATTTTTGTGCCCTTGAAACATTAACACTCAAAGAACTTTACATTAATCTCAGTAGTGAACTTGGATTGATTATCCAGTTGATGAACGGAAGGTCCATTTGCTTCTCTTCCTTGTTCAAGTGAAGAAATTCTTTCTGTCAGGGTATGGAGATTTGGGAAGTTGTTGGAATCGATGGCTAAAAGGAGAGTTCTGAATTATTGGCAGATTTATATTACCTGGGGCCCTTGTAATCAAGAATAATTGCAGGTTCACAGTGGAAAGTTTGCAGATACATTTCAGGTGAATAGAGTCTTAGTGCTTCTCAAGGTGTGGTCTGGGGACCATCTGCAACAGAATCACCTGACATGCGTGTTAAAAATGCATATTCCCATGTCTCAGAGTCTCCCTTCTGTGTTTTAATATTTTTGAGACAAAAGAGTAACAATTTGAATAAAAATGGATTATCTGGTCAACATAGATCATAGATAATTCTACACCTCTCCAATTAGTTCAGTCTAAGAATAATTCTCCCAAATGAGACCAGCAGGGTTCACTGTTTGAGATTCCACTGAAGGATCGGAAGGTCTCTGTCTACCCTAATGTCATCTGCATTCTGCCCCCCTCCTGCCCCCTGAGGCTTATTAGAAAGGAATCTGAAATGGGCTTTCTGGGAAGAGTGTGTGGAATCTGAAATCTTGTTTCTTTCCAAGATCAGGGTGGCTGCCCAGAGGAAATCCCTCACTTTCTGGGATTACATTCCAGTTTCTAAATGTTTGGAAAACATCAGAGTTGACTAGCAAGATGGAGAGTTAGAGAGAAAATGAAGAGGATCTGAACCATGAAGGATTCAGCTAGTTGATTTGGGCCCCGTGCCTGGCTTAAAAGGCAATTGCTTTATTACTTGGCAAAATTCCCATCGCATGTCACTCCTTATAGCTTGCATTTCCTAGTCCTTCATATACATCAATTTTGTTAGGCCTCACATTCCTTTCTCCCATTCAAGGACTAAAGACAGACTTTACAGGTCTACAAAAGAAGTTCCCTCCCTGTATGTAGGAATGAATGGGAAATTCTAGGATTTCTTAAGGGTTCCTTGTATGAACTTATTATTGTTTCCTACTGACTTCTAAGTTGGAAATGTTAGAAATCTGATAGCAGCCTAATACCTGTCCAGGTGATTGTTGTTGTTTTTTTTTTCAGTTATGCTTATAAAACCAGAATGGCAAACACTGATAGCTTCAATGGCCAGAAAAGGAATTTGAGTGAACAAGCCATTTTAAGATAGTAGGAAGTGGTAAAACCTATGGCAAAGTGGAGAATTGATGTCCAGCCTGAAGGAATTTTTAAAAATTGTACAAGCCAAATAAAACAGTGGGTTTTAAATACTCCTGGCATGTATCCCTGAAAATGCTTTCCTAAACTTCTCCCTAAAATACCTACAATGATTCAGAATGAAGAAAAAAAAGCCAAAAACCAACAACTATGGTGAAAAACAGTACTATCACTCAAGCTATTTGAAAAGAACCTCCACTTACAAGATAGATGGAGCTAGATGGCAGAATAATGTGCTATGCCTACCTGAGGCTCTGTAAGAGAATTCTTTTTCACTGTCAGTCCACTCTAAAGCCTATTCCAAGCACGACATTGAGGAACCATCCTTGTTCCAAGTGGTAATTTTTTTGTGGGAAGAATAGTCTGTTTGATTCCCCTAAGTACATCTCTACCAACCAAAGACTATACCGCCTAGAAAGCTCATAGGCAGGAAGTAGAAAGGAGCATTGTGAAAAGCTCTCCCAAGCCAGGAAGAGGTTGGTGCATCATCAGACACTCCATGCATTGCACCTGGTGGAGAACCATACAGTAATGGTGGAAGAAGATTCTGTCTCACTCCTAGAGAGACTGGAAAGAGGTTAGGAGCATTCCACTTCAAATTGCCTAATATTCCAACCGGTGAATGTACCATAATTATTTAAACTATTTTCCATTCTATGAGCATTGCATATATATTTTTTAAATCCATTTCTATGATAAATAAGCCTGTGATGAACAGCCTTACAGCTAAATCTTTTTCCAAATCCTTTTCCCTTCCATATTAAAAACTTCTTTCAATATAATAATCTACTTCTTTTATTTTTTCTTCTTTATATAGACACAGTCCTCTCGTTATACCTCCAATTTCATCTGTTTCGTTCTTAAATAATTGTTTAGTCTCCCTTTACTAAATGTGAGTTCCTCTGGGGATGAAAGATGATGGTTTGGATAACAAGGCTAAAATAGTGCCTCAGATACATGGACAGCCAATGAATATTCATTGAATGAATGAATGAATGAATGAGAGCAAAGTGTAGAAAAGGAGAGTTAGTGGAGAGTCTTGATGGCCAATTTTGTTAGTTAGGAGATGGCATTTTGTAATCAAGCATCAGCAAAAGTTCTTGAGCTCAGAAACAATTTAAGAGGAATTGCTTGAGGAGTGGCGAGGGGCTCTGTGTGCCGAGGTCAGCGGGACTGGCGTGATGCTGAGGGCCTGGCTGACCACAAGTGCATATAGTGCCGCTCTAACAATCTAAATTGTCTTCTAAGGTGCCCAACTGTGCACATTTAAATCCTATAAATGAACATTTTACATAATTAAACAGCAAATTCCATAATGAAGGCTTTTCAAGTCCCCTGTGAAAAACAGAAAAAAAAAAGTTTCTTCTCATAAAAGAAGCCAACAGAAGCCCAGGGTACCTGTTCTATTTCTATTCAGGGAAAGGTATTTATTTTTAATGTGAAGTTCAATGGATTGTGCCATTGTGGATCTAGTAACAGAGAGTCTTTAAATCTGGATTCTGTTGCCATTTTCCTACCTGGACTTTTTGTGTGTGATATTCGGCTCTCTCCTTTCATCAGGGTCTTTATTTGTCACATGGATATCATAGCTTCCACCACCGCTCCCCACAGGAGTAGTAGGAAAATTAATGAGAAAATAATAGGGAAGGACTGAGGTGCTGAGTCATTTAATCCAACGACTCCATTTAAACACCGTGGATTACTATTGCTGTAGCACATCATATCATGCATTTTAATGTGGTCATTTAACCTGTGACCTAAATAAGACATATGTTCTTACACATAGTGAGAGAGAATGAAGAATAGCTCTTTATTCATCCATGAACTGAGTGGGAAGGTGGGTGACGAAGGAAGAGTCGCTGCTAATGTTCTGTTGGTCTATCTGTCAACATTTCATCCCACCCTGTTAGCTCCTGGAAGTCTCTCTCCCTTTCACCTCCCCCAGGACAACTGCTATTGTGTGATGTGAGTACAATTTAGAAAGTTCTCAGACATCCCTAGTCTCTTAACCACTTGCTTAACTGAAGCTTTGATTATTTGAACTGTTCTGGTCAACATGGATTTTTTTTTTAATCTCCTGTCTCTGTATCTAAAAAAAATTTACGATTTTTTTTTAGGTCATGGGCACAACACTGACATTCCCTGAAAAGAAATAATTCTTTTATAATGTTCATTCAAATAGAACTAAACTTACCTTCATAAGAAACAGACCATAATTTCTATCCATGTGCACAATGGAAAAAGCCAGAATCCAGTCAAAGTGAAGACATGCAATATAACAGTCATACAGTTATGATATTATAAAAGGGATAAAAATCATACTTATTAAGTAATTCCATCAGGATTAGCATTAACAGTAATCTGGGCAGGAGTTTTTAATACCCAAATAGTTGGCTCTCTGAAGTTGTCAAACACGAGAGAACTTTGTATTGCAGGCAGATTTACAGCCATCTCCTGGGCATTAGGACCAAAATTCCTGCTAAAATATTTATGTGTCAATTTATCAAATCAAATTTTTAATTTGCAGCATACTTCCATACTTGACTAGAGTTCAAAAAGGGCCTTTTTTAGTAAATGATAAATATTCTCATATCTATTTTAAAGCTTTAAGAAATTATTGCATTTATTTCTTTTCTTTTGAGGATAATTTAGAAGGAAGTTGAATTTGATTCGCTTGATTACACCATTCTAAATTACTATAAACTTTATAAATTAAGAGATATTTACATTGTTTAAAAAGTCTCAACTTGGCAAGGAGATGACATGCTAGGGAAAAAGAAACAAGTGCATTATTTTAGCAGATATAATAGTTTTGAAAGAGTAGAAACCTAAGATACCAGATAGAAAAGAGAACACCAAATTGTACTGGCTTTCTTCGTAATCAGTCTGCCATATTCTACATTGCAGAAAAGCTAACTCATTATTAGCCTGGTGGAGACTATTTACCAATAAGCTTTAAAATAAGCTCCATTGTGAGAGGGAAGAAAGGTGATGATGATATCTCTATGTAGGAACTGATCATAGCAAACCTGGAAATTTGGCCTTAAACACTGATACATCTTGGATCACTGAAGTCCTTTTGATACTGGGAAAAACCTTCCAACATCTCAAGCTTCATCATAATGGCATCTATTTGTTGTGCTGAAACTGTGAACTCATGATCTGTCCAGATATCTAAAATATGAGATGAGCTCTGAATAACTCCATTTTCCATGTCACAAATATTTTGGATATTTTCTAGCTCTGTTTGCCATTGATTAGTAAGGTGGTTTGTATTTGACCTAGGACATGGTCTCATCAGAGCCCCATTTTCATGTCTGTCTTGATCAGGGTTAGAATTTTGATTTCAGCGTTTGGATTACCAAAATCAGTTCTCCCTTGCCAAACAGAAAAAAAAAAAAAAAGAGAGAGAGAGAGGACATAATGAGAACGTTATCTCTTAAAGTTCAACCCCCATAACCTTGCATCAGCAAAAATAGCATCAGCAATATTGTTTCAATAGCATTAAACTTCTCTAAAATACTATCTAATTTGGTAGCACAAATATTTTTGAATTTAATAAGAATGTTTTCTCAACGCCTGTTTTTAACAGGTGTCATGATCAGGATTTTCTTAGAAGTTTCAATTCTGCTTTTAAGGTAAACTTAACCAAATATCTCTCTATGTTGTTCACTCATTTTTAAGTGCTTATGTTATGTATGCCAGACACTGTTATAAGGCCTGAGGATTGAGTGGTGATCAAGTCACAGTCCTTGCTCCAATGAAACTTATATTCTAACACTGAGATAGGCAATAAACAAATAAGCTAACAAATAGAGAACACACTACATGTAACAATGCCACACGTGATAAGTGGAATGAAGACAAATAGGCAGTGATAGGAGGGGGAGGGGTTGGCTATTTAGATAGAACAATCAGGGAAGGCTGCCAGAGGAGGTAACATTTGGGCAGAAACCTAATGAAATGAGGGAAGGAGTCATGGAAGATATAGGGCAGAATGTTCCAGGCAAAGGGAAAAGCAATTATAAAGGTCCTGGAATGCAACCTTACTTGGCATCATAATGGAAAAGGAAAAAGGCCAATGTAGCTGGAGCACAATGAGGAAAGAGGATATTGGTGGGAAATGAGATCAGAGAGGTAGCCAGGTACAAAGTCATGTAGGGCCTTGAGCTCATGGTGAGAAATCTGGATTTTATTCAGTGTCATGACAAATCCTGGGTGCATCCCACACAGAGTGACATGGCCTGATTTACATTAAAACACTCACTGTGGCTACAGTGATAGAGTTAACTTCGTGGAATGAGGAGAGCAGCTAGGCACTATTGCAGAGATCCAGGCAAAAGATGGAGGTGGCTTGGACCAAGATGACTGCAGGGGAGGCGGTGAGAAGTGGGCGATGCAGATTATATTTTAATGGCAGAACCTATAGGATTTGCTGCTGTACTGTATGTGCAGTCTGAGGGAAGGAGAGGTATCAAGGATCATTCTAGTTTTTAGGCATGAGCATCTTATTGAGAGGAGGAAAGGCAAATGTAGAATTGTGGAAAGAAGTCAAAAGTTCTTTTTGGTTATGCGAAGTGTGAGATTCTTCCTCCCCATTGACGTAGAGAAGTAAACTTGGCAGTTGGTGTATGTGTTTTCTATTGCTGTGTAGCAAATTACTGCAAATTTAGCAGCTGAAAACAACATCCACTTATTATCTCTCAGTTTCTGTAAATCAGAATTCCAATTATGGGTTAGCGGGGCCATTTGCTTAGGGTCTAAACCAGGATGAAATAAAGGTGTCGGCCAGGGCTGTGATTCTCATCTGAGGCTTGGGATCCTCTTCCAAGCTCACTGGTTGCTGGCAGAATTCATTTCCTTGCAGCTGTATTACTGAGGTCCCCATTCTCTTGCTGGCTGTCGGACAGGGATTGCTCTTAGCAACTGGTGGATGCTCTCAGCTCCTTGCTGTGTAGCTCCCATGGGCAGTTCACACCATCACTGTTTGCTGTCTTCCAGGCCAGCAGGAGTGCACCTCTCTGATGCCTCACCTTCTTTTAAAGGCTCACCTGATTAGGTGTGACCCAGTCAAGATAATCTCCCTTTTGATTGTCTCAAGGTCAACTGATTAGTATCCTAATAACAGGAGGGCTATCATATCATATTCACAGGATCCACCCACATGTGGGGGGCAGGGGAGGCAGTTTATACAGCATGTATATACCAAGGGACAGGAACCTTAGCGTCCGTCTTAGAATCCTGCCTACACAGTTGAATCTATGATGGTTGTATGAGTTTGGGGCTGAGAGGCAGTTCAGGGCTGTTAAAGCCGTGGGATTGGATAAAATCACCTACAGAGAGATTGTGGATGAGAAAAAAAGGAAATTACTACAAAAATAACTATATCTAATATTTGCCAAGTGCATTCTATGTGCCAGGCACTGTTCTAAGTGCTTGACACATATTACTCATTTAACTCTCACAGCAAAGCTTTGAGGTATCTACAATCCTCATTTCACAAACAAGGATACTGAGGCATGGCACTGAGAGGTTAATTTACCTCTCCAAACTCATGCTGCTATTTAAGTAGTGGAGCTAGTTCAAGAATCTACTCACCTAATCACTATTCAATATTGCATTTCTGTGGGAAGAGATGGGGAACTGAACTGAGACCCGAAGCTCCAACCTTCACATCCAGAAGTAAGAGGGGTTAGTAAAGGAGATGGTGATGGTGCAGCCCTTAAGGTAAAAGGTTAATTCAAAAGCACGTGGCCTCCCAAAAGCCAAATGTAGAAAGCATCATGAGAAGAAAAGAATAATCAGCTGGGTCAAGCATTAATATTTGGGGAAAAAATAACACAGGTTCTCATTCATAAAAGTGTACCAAAATGATTTCATCATCAATTCATTCACTCAGTAAATATGTATTTGTTGACTCTGTGCCTACGAGGACAACAGAGACCAAGACAGACAAGTCTTCCCCTTGTGGAGTTTATATTGTAAAAGGGAGAAGGGGATGGCCAAAAACATGTAAACAAATGCTTAATTTATGTCATTTCATGAGTATTGGGACAAAAATAAAACTGAGTTCAGCACTAGAGATAATTAGGATTGACCCCATGCAACATTTGCTTCATTCTTTGTCTTAGTCAGTGAGGGCCGTCACAAGATATCACAGACTGGTTGGCTTCAACAATAGGGATTTACCCTCTCTCAGCTCTGGAGCTGGAGGTCCATGATCAAGATGCCCTCAGGGTTGGTTTCTTATGAGACTGCTCTTCCTGGCTGTAGATGATTATCTTCTTGCTGTGTCCTCACAGTCTCTCTTCTGTGTGTGCATGGGGAAAGAAAGAGAACTGTGGTGTCTCTTCCTCTTCCAACAAGGATACCAGTCTATCAGATTAGGTCCCCACCCTTACGACTTCATTTAACCTTAATGCCTCCCTAAAGACCTTATCTCCAAATACAGTCATATTGTGTGTGACTGTATGAACCTACCCAACACAGGAATTTGGGGATGGAGGACACAATTCAGCCTATAACAGTCTTTGACCTCTAAAAGAACTTCATGACATGGTGTGGGGGAGGGAGAAAAAATAAGTCCTTCTATAGGAACAGTAGAGAAAATAGCAAAAACACAGAGACCCAGTTCTCCTGTAATATTAAAGAATATGGTTGGTTATCATCAAAAACTAATGATGTAATATATGGTGATTAACATAACAATAAAAAATTTTAAAAAAGAATATGGTTGGTTAAAATAAGTTCTTAAAAATATAAAAATCTTACTAATTGGTATTCATTGGAGAATCTGTGAAATGTTTGAATCTGAATAAACAAGTTACTGGGTTTTTTTTTCAATTATTATTTTAAAAGAATGGAACATATCTACATTTATTTATATATACTTACCCAGAAGTTACATGTATTTGTTTTCCATTCCATAGTAGGCAATTTTTAGATTTAAAAAATCATAGGGCTTTCCATGTTCCCAGGTTCTCCTAAATGGCGAAGCCTCTTCCCTGGACTTTAGATGGCTAACTGTAAGCCACATGAGTCTAAGACCCAGCCATTACAGGGTAAGGTAGCAAGCCAAAGACAAACAATTTGAAAGCCTGTCAGACACACATGAGGTCATCTGGGGTGAAAGGCTGAGCTGGTCCAACCTGATTCCCTCTTGCAGGAAATGGAAATGAGCCATGGGAACTGAAGTTCAAAGACAGCATAGGGACTATGAAGCAGAATCAAGGGGGACAGTTGTTATGCCAAGTTGTTTTGATAAATTAATAACCATAAGTATGCAGAATCTCTGAGAGAAATTGTATTGATAAGATAAGGAGGCAAAGTCAGAAGCAAGAAGAAACTGAAACAGTTTAGGGAGAAACATACATGTAAGTCACAAGGAAAGTACAAAATTCCCCCATGTGTCTTAATATAATCAGGCATGGTGCCCCTTAACTCAGAGATAAGGAGGGCAGGAAGAACAGTCAGGGAAAAAAAAAAAAAAGCCTGACTAATTGGTTAGCTAATAACTCTCTTTGCATGCCCCACTGATGGAAGCGTCCAACCTGGTTAAAGAGGGAAGGTACATTACCTCTCACCCTGCTTGCCCCTTTCCATGACTTTGTATGCATGAGAAAACAGGTCAGGTCAGGCAGACACATCCAAACCCTCCAAATCTAGACCAGTGATTCCTTACTTCAGCATCAAATGATAAAATTGAACCTATACAGAGTTGGGAAGGTAGGGAGAAGTCAGATCTGATGCTCCTATTCTTTCTACAACTGGGGATCCTAGTTCCAGAGCTTACGTTACCCCACACGGCCACTCCTTAAGCAGGGTAGAGAACTTCTCCCTTGGGCCCTCTTCATAACCCTTGCTCTTTTTTAGCACTTAGCCTTCCCATGAAGCATATACCTTCTAAGCTGTAAGTCCTGCTTACCCTGTGTGCTCCATTTCTATTGCTAGAATGGGAATGCTTTTATTCCTGAGGATGGAGAGAAAAGGACAGACATTAAGACACTCTCTCTCAGAATGAGATATCTAAAGAAAAACAGGACATTCCACCAAGAGAAGCTAATCTCCTTCCTACATTGTACTAAAAGTTCTTCCTTCTTTCCCAAACTTGAACTAAGTAACAAAGAGCCCTCTTAAGAATATGGCCACCAGACTTGGATTATGATAGCTTTGCAGATTCATGCGAGCAAACTCCTTTTCTTTTCTTTTAGGTTAATGGTAAACATTTCTGTTCTCTGCAATTCAAAGAGCCCAACTAAACCAAGGTTTTCAATAATTGTTTAAATAAAAAAATATAAATATTATAGATAACATATGAGTGAATGGATGCTGTTAATAGATTTTCAGTAGAATTTCCTAAGTATATGAATATTCTGTTTATTAATAATTTTCTTGATAAAGCCTTTCTTTATAACTAACACAAAAAGTCAATATCCAAATTATCATTAGTTTTGAGTGTAGCATAGTCTGAGTTATTGAGATTCTATTATGTTCTCAAATACCACTCAACTTCTGCTGACACTACATGTTAAAAGCATACTTGGACAACTGAATATCCACATGCAAAAGAATGAAGTTAGACCCCTATCTCATGCCACATACAAAAATTAACTCAAAGTGGATTAAAACCTAAACTTAAGAGATGAGACTATACAAATCTTAGAAGAAAACATATGTGACCATTTTGACTTTGAATTAGATACCAGTTTCTTAAAATATGACAATAAAGCATAGGCAGCCAAAGGAAAATACAGATACATTGGACTTCATCAAAATTAGGAACTGATGTGCTTCAAAGTTCACCATCAAAAGAGTGAAAAGAAAACCCAACTATTGGGAGAAAATATTTTAAAATTATTTATCTCATAAAGAACTTGTATCCAGAATAAAGAACTCTTAAAACTAAACAATAAAAGGAAAAATAACCCAATTTAAAAATGGGCAAAAGGTTTGAATACACATTTCTCCAAAGAAGATATACAAATAGCCAATAAGTAGATAAAAAGATACTCAACATCATTAGTCACCAGGGAAATGCAAATCAAAACCACAATGAGATACCATTTCATATACAGTAGGGTGGCTAAAATCAAAAAGACAGATAATACCAAGTATCGGTGAGGATGGGGAAAAATTTAAATCTTCATACACTGTGGGATTGTAAAATGGTGCAGTCACTTTGTAAAGCAGCTTGGCACTTCCTCCAAAAGTTAAAGAGAGAAAGAGCTACCATTTGACCCAGTAATTACCAGAATTACTGGGTATATACCCAAGAGAACTGAAAATATATGTTCACACAAAAACTTGTACATGAATGTTTATAGCAGCATTATTCATAACGGCCACAAAGTAGAAACAACCAAAATGTCCATGAACTGATGAATGGATGTGTCCAAACAATGATCTATTATTCAGCCATAAAAAGGTATGAAATATTGATTCATGGTACAGCATGGATAAACCTTGAAAACATTATGCTGACTGGAAGGAACACGACACAAAAAACCCACATATCATATGATTCTAATTATATAAAATATCCAGAAGAGCAAATCCACAGAGACAGAAAGTAAACTAGTGATTTACTAGTGGTTGCTAGGGCCTAAAGGGAGGTGGGTTTGGAAAAACCAAACACTAACGGGTACAGAACTTCTTTTTGAAATGATGAAAATGCTCTAAATTTAGAGAGTACTGATAATTACACAACATTTGTAAATATACTCAAAACCACTGAATCGTATTTTTATAAGGTAAATTTTATCATATGTGAATTATATCTCAATAAAGCTGTTTTTAAAGTTATTTAGACATTGGGTGCCTGGGTGGCTCAGTCATTAAGCATCTGCCTTCAGCTCAGTTCATGATCCCAGGGTCCTGGGATGGAGCCCCACATCAGGCTCCCTGCTCAGCCGGAAGCCTGCTTCTCCCTCTCCCTCGGCCTGCTGCTCCCCCTGCTTACACTCTCTCTTTCTCTGTCTCACTCTCTCTCTGGCAAATAAATAAATAAAATCTTAAAAAAAAAACTATTTTGATATCGTAATGGGTTGACATAATTATTCAGCCATATTTAAAATATTACTTGACCTTTTATTATTCATTTAGTTATTCAAAAATCATGAATTAAGAGCCCGCTATTTATTAGGCAATCTTTTGGGTACTAGGAATAGAGAGTTGAACATGATAGAGTGCCCTAAGGAACAAATACATTAGTCAGGCTAACAGAAACATTGACATGTAGTTATAATAGTATATGATATGTGCCATAAACCATAATAATCACATGTATAGAATACTGGCTAAGATTCTAACCTATGACAAAAGAATACCTTGAAATTAATTCCTTTGCCTTACTCTTTGGAGATCAAGCAGTCAAATGTCAGGAAATTGCAGAGACAAACGAGAAACAGGAAGCCAAGAAGCCTACTTTTCCCAGATCCTTGTGGTGGTATGAGGATTGCATACAAACTGCTGGTTGTAGGCCACATAAGCATTTTGGCTACTTCTTTTACCTTATAGAATAGTACAGCTTGTCAGGTATTTTTAGCCAGTGAGCTTTACTTTCAGTCTTGATTTAAATTCATATTTTCTCATCAAGATGCACATCCCATGATTTCCTCACAATCATCATATCTAGCAGCTAATGGAATTGGTGTAACATTTCCACCAAAGCAGCTTAGACATGTGTCTATTGGGTTTTTTTAAATATTTTTTTAAAGATTTATTTATTTATTTGAGAGAGAGAGTGCACAGGTGGAGGGTCAGAGAAAGAGAGAGAGAGAGAATCCCAAGCCGACTCCCCGCTGAGCATGGAGCCTGACCTGGGGCAGGGGGTGGTATTTGATCCCAAGACCCTGAGATCATGACCTGAGCTGAAATCAAGAGTTGGCTGCTTAACATACTGAGCCACCCAGGTGCCCCTATTGGTTTTATTGAAGGCAACAATAGTTATTTACCAAAAATTCCTAAAACGCTCATCTGCTTATCATCATCCATCTAGAAATCCCAGTCATACTATTAGATCAGTAAGATGTACCTAATTCTCACTGACTGATTCCCAGAAGCCTGCCTAAGTCCAAGTTGAGTCGGAGAGAAATCAATGAACTGATCACAGCGTCTTTAAAAAGCACATCCTATACCCAGGGAGCAGACTATTCCAGTATAACTTGGTTGTGTATGTTTTCAGAGGAACACTGACAATCAACAAATATCTGCCAGTAAAAATTACTCTGAAGTGGCTGGCAACTTTAACTATAGTCATTTCCCATTTATTTAACCTTAGAAACATTTCCAAAGATTTAAACCATTTCCTGTGCTTCATGGTATGGCTTCCCACACCCGAACGACTTTACATCATCGAAGGAGAATGCACAATGGGGAATGGTCAGAATCTAACGAAGAACAGTTTTATTTCAGCACAGTTGTATGGGTGGCTATTTTTTACTCCCTCCTCTCTGTATTTCATGAGCTAAAAGAGCAACCCTTTGATGACCATGTTCCAAGGAGATGCATTCCCGACAAAGCAGTGAAGCATCTAGGTAAGAAAATGCCTTCTACATTCCCAAGTAACTCACACTGGGTTCACTTGATATGAGACCATCCTCTTTGCTGCAGGCTGATTGTGTTCCAGCAGCAAAAGTTGTGTACATCTGATTCAAAAATAAACCCTGGGACATTTCTGGATTAAAAGTCATTAAGAATGTGTAATAATTACCTCTTTGTTTATATCTTTTCTGGCCCACTTGTTTTGGTCCAAATGATCTTACTAGCGCTCCATGGCTGAAGCTGGCTTTTCTAAGGTAACTTGTTGGCCCATATTGTCTTTAAGTTTCCTTTTCTCAATTTTGATGCAAAGGCAATGAGAGCTGCTCCAGCTAACAATCCCTGACATGACTCACAACAAAGGCTCCTCTTAAGAAAGAAAATAGAACCGTCACCTGTTTCCGGAAACCCCATTCAAAGATAAACTGCTCAGCCCAAGGGAATGCCGGCAGTTATCTACCCCAGCATGCGTGCGGGCATGCGCGCACGCACGCACGCACACACACACACACACACACACACACACACACACATTAAAATCATTTCATGCACATGATATTAGAAATACAAAAGGAAAAAAAGCCCTCCCAGCACAACTTGCCAGAGCACCTGTAAGCCAGCTGCCTTGTGCCAAGTCACTGCAGCACATGTGGTCTTATAATAATGTTACTTACATTCCATATTCATTCTGTCCTCGTGGGAAAACAAACAAGAGTACTTCCACCAAGACTTTATCCTACAGCATTACCCTTCATTACAGAGTTATGTGGCACCATCTGTGTTAGGGGACACTCTGGGATTTTTTTCTTTTGGTTGTCGTAACATGTTATTTTGTGTATATAAATAGTTCTGGATCAGAATAGAAAATGATCTGAGTAAATTTAAAAATTAAAAATTCAAGTAGGGGCGCCTTGGTGGCTCAGTCAGTTAAGCGGCTCAGGTCATGGTCTCAGGGTCGTGAGATTGAACCCGGGTGGAGCCTGCCTAATATTCTCTTTCTCCCTCTTCCTCTGCTCCTCACCCCCACTCAAGCACACACATGCACACTCTCTCTCTTAAAAAAAAAAAAAATTATGTTCAAGTGCTATCTTCATCTAAAAAGATAAGTTGCAAACTCCATAGACTACTGGATTATAATTTTTTAAATTATTTATTTCTGAAGTTTTTATTTTAATCACCCAGTTCTCATCACAAGCACACTCCTTAATCCCCATCACCTATTTCACTCATACCCCCAACCTCTACCCCTCTGGTCACCATCCGTTTGTTCTCTATAGTTAAGAGCCTGTTCCTTGGTTTGCCTCTCTTTTCTTTCTGTTTTTTTCCCCTTTGTTCAGGTGTTTTGTTTCTTAAATTCCACATATGAGTGAAATCAAATAGTATTTCTCTTTCTCTGACTGACTTACTTCCCTTAGCATTATACTCTCTAGCTCCATCCATGACGCACATGGCAAGATTTCATTCTTTTTTATGTTTGAATAATATTCCATTGTATATATATCAGAAGATATATATATCTTTTTTTATCCATTCGTCAATCAGTGGACACTTGGGCTGCTTCCACATCTTTGAGTGGAATATAAATAATGCTGCTATAAATTTAGGAGTACATGGATCCCTTTGAATTAGTATTTTTGTGTTCTTTGGGTAAATACACCAGTAGTGAGATTCCTGGTTCACAGCATAGTTCTATTTTTAACTTTTTAAGGAAACCTCATGCTGCTTTCCACAGTGGCTGCAGCAATTTGCATTCCTACCAACAGTGCACAAGGGTTCTTTTTTCTCCACATCCTCACCAACACCTGTTGTTTCTTGTGTTGTTGATTTTAGCCATTCTGACAGGTGTGAGGTGATATCTCATTGTAGTTTTGATTTGCATTTCCCTGATGATATGTGATGATGAGCATCTTTTCATGCATCTGTTGGCCATCTGTATGTCTTCTTTGGAGAAATATCTATTCATGTCTCCTGCCCATTTTTAATTTGATTATTTCTTTTTTGGATGTTGGGTTGTATAAGTTCTTTATATATTTTGAATACTAACTCTTTATTAGATATGTCATTTGCAAATGTCTTCCTCCATTCCATAGTTTGCCTTTTAGTTTTGTTAATTATTTCCTTCACTGTGTGGGAGCTTTGTATTTTGATGCTGTCCCCATAGTTTATTTTTGCTTTTGTTTCCCTTGCCTTAAGAGACATATCTAAAAAGAAGTTGCTACAGCTGATGTCAAAGAAGTTACTGCCTATGTTCTCCTCTACAATTTTTATGGTTTCAGGTTTCACATTTAGGTCTTTCATCCATTTTGAATTTATTTTTGTGTATGGTGTGAGAAAGTAGGTCCAGTTTCATTCTTTTGCATGTAGCTGTCCAGTTTTCCCAACACCAATTGTTGAGGAAATGGTCTTTTTTTCCACTGGATATTCTTTCCTGCTTTGTTAAAGATTAATTGACCATGTAATTGTGGGTTTATTCCTGGATTTTCTATTCTGTTCTGTTGAACTATGTGTTTATTTTTGTGCCAGTACCACACTGTTTTGATTACTACAGCTTTGTAATATAACTTGAAGTCTAGAATTGTGATGCCTGAATTACAATTTTTTTAGATCTGAGTTTTTATCTTATAAACTGCTTCCTCAATAAATATATGGTATCATATTCAAGTAGTTATAGGTAATTAATAAAATAATTGCATTCAGCTGTATGTTTTAGCCCGCTTGAGTTATTCTCCTTATATTGTCATTTATAGTTAGGAAGTCCTTCAAACTTGTATGTTCTGTCTTTATTGAGTGTTCATCCCATTCCCACCTTTGATGTATTAGCCCTATAGACACGAAGCTGAAGTCCTTAGTCAACCCACATGTCAGGGGAGGTAGAGCCTCCAATGTCAGGTCAGTTCTTCCTTCTTTCTGAATGGATACCTAGAATAAACCACAGATTCCCCAGAATAATCACTGAGGTTTTATTGATTTGGTCCTAAGACAGTAAAAAGATTAGCGACTTTCCAAGCTATTAACACAGACAAAATGATGGTTTTAGAATCCAAATTACAGTACTTCCCAAGAGAGGCTAAGCTAAAGCAAATTCATTTCAAGGAAGATATGAAAGTACTTTGAAAGAAAAAAAGTCAACTCCTGTGAAAAAGCAATTGGTTGCTTAATATTTTCATTACAAACCTGAACAGTTTCTAAGGGCTTCCTTCTAGAATGTTCTTTTAATGTACAATTTCCTTTAAAGCCAAAATATCAGCCAGAGCCTTATGACTAGTTACAGTGATAGGGCCTTTAACCTCCACCTATACATCTATGTTTGCTACTAAAGTATACAAAGGTTGACTATACATTTGACATTTCTACTTTATCCTTTTCTTTTTTTATATGGTGGTTAAACTGATCATCAGCTAATCATTTTTCAAAGTTAATTTGGACTCAGGAACAAACATCATCAGGAGATAATGGATTCCAAGAGCCTTGGGCCTGTGACATGACTTTGCATGCATTAGCTGGAAGGGATTACGGGTTGCTACCCCCAGGAATGGGGAAATTATATTAGTAGTTGTGTATGAGAAGATTGACCCATCTTAGGCAGAGGTAACACTGGATGGAAGAATAGACACAAAATTGTATACAATATCTACCCCTAGAAAAGGGAGAAATAGTTCAGGGTTATAAAATGATGTCTAAGAGGGACTTTTATTTTCTTTGAATGAATGAATGAGTGAATTAACTGATTTACAGAGGAATTTATTTCATGTATTTATGTAATAAAACATTAAACAATTAGAGGCTAAACATGTCACCTGGCCTAGGGAAAGCTAATGATAGGCCCAGAAGATCTGCCTTTAAGGACTGCAATATTTACAACTGAACAGCTAAGCACAGAGCCCCTCAGCCAGACTGACCAGGCTCATGTGCCAACTCTGTCACTGACAAGTTACTCAGCCCCTCAGCATGTCATTTTCCTCAGCTATAAAATGGAGGAAATAATTGTAATCTACCTCCCGGGAGATAAGGATTAAATAAGTTAATATTCAAAGACCACTGAAATAGTGTCTCGTGCATGTTATACTATATGTTTTAATTCATATTATTGAGTGTTACCATTATTTTTGTTTTTAACAAATTCTCATAAGGGTTTCCTTCAGCAAGGAGTATAGAAGTTGGAAAGTCCCTACTGTCTATCAAACTCAAAGTCAGAGGGATTCTGTCCAAACCGGTGGATGAGGGGAAGAGGAAGGCATTCCCAGGAATGTCACGTAATCAAAGGATGAGTTGCTGAAGTGGATAGAGAGGTTAACATGAAATGCCAGCTCTCTTGGATCAAGGGAGCGGCCATGTGCTCACCCACTCGTCCATTTCAGAAAACAAGCAAGTTTCATGCTCTCCAAACCAACACAGACTACAACTTGCCTTTGTGCCAGGCTCTATGCTAGATGCTGAGGGTGTTGAAGAAGAACCAAATATTAGCCTCATTTCCCAGAGGACCATATCCTCTTAAACAGAAGCCCAGATGAGGATTCAAATCTATTGCTCAGCTGACCCCACCATGGCCTTATGGCCGTAAATAAAGCACTGACATGGTTTTTGCCAAAATGAATGCCTACTTTGTGGAGGTTTATTCTTTATGTCTCAAGAGGAAGTGGCCCCTGTCCTTATGGAGCTTATATTTTACTGTCAACAGACAATAAACTGGCCATCAACTTGACCTGCAGAGTAATTATAGTTTATGATAAGCTATATGAAGGAAATTTACAGACTACTACGATAAAGAATTATGAAACAAGAGGATCCCTTTAGATAAAACTGCTGGGAAAAGGGTCTCTGAGGAGGCCCCTGTGAAGGAGCAAGGAGCCAGGTATGCAGGAGGAAGAGAGTTCCAGTCAAACCAAGGCTGTGAACTTGGTACATCCAGGAAAATATCAGAAGCCAGTATGGCTAAAATGGGATAAGCCAAAGGGAAATAAAACCATCGAGGTACGTAGTGGCTGGGTGATGTTGATTCAAAGTGAAATATGAGATTCTTGGGGCACCTGGGTGGCTCAGTCTGTTAAGTGACTGCCTTCGGCTCAGGTCATGATCCTGGAGTCCCGGGATCGAGTCCCACATCGGGCTCCCTGCCCAGCAGGGAGTCTGCTTCTCCCTCTGACCCTCCCCCTTCTCATGCTATCTCTCTCTCTTTCTCTCTCTCTCTCTTAGTCTCTCTCTCTCTCAAATAAATAAAATCTTAAAAAAAAAAAAAGAAATGCGAGACTCTTTAAGGGTTTTAAGATGCCAACAACAGGATATGATGACATTTCTCCACTCTCCCCTATATTTGTGAGAGTAAAGGAATGGCTAGCTAGGATATTTGTCTTAAGACATGTTAGAGGACAGTGTGTTTCAAGCCAACAATGCAGCAAAGACAGGCACTTTACAATTTACAAATAGCTTTCGCATGAATTTGTCCTTTGTTCGTAGTATAATTTTATTTGAACGGCTAACATTTTAAGGCATCGTTATTGCCATCATACAGATAAGGAGAGAAAAGGCTCACAAAAGTTTGGGGGCTTGTTCAAGGTGACCTAGTGAGTATGTGACCAAGCTAGGCATACAAGCCAGATTTTATGGCTCTTATCTTCCTTCTGCTAAACTAGACCAAGAAGAACAGGATGGGGTCCCGGGATGTCTGCCTCACTACTGTCTGTCTGGAAGACATCAGGGCCGAGGGAGAAGAGAGGCCCGTGTTCCTGAGATGGAAAAGTAAGTGTGGCATATGCAGTGGAGAGAATGTCTTACCCCAAACGGAGGGAAAAAAAAATACAAAAACTGCAGCCCTCCAAGCCCTGCCAAATTCCATTTGGCCTGGTCTGATCAGCTGTGTAACTGCTGAAGTTGCAATAGAAAGACTCCGTCCACCATTCCAGCTCACTCCTGCAACTGCACACAATTTGGAGGATTCATGTCCTGTGTTCAATTGGGCTGTGTCTTCCTCAGTCTCTAGATTGTCGTGTTACTTAGGATATGCAAGAATTTGGCAAATTTACCTAAATCAACACCAAATTCCGGGAGTTTGAATGCTGACATAAGACCTCTTAAAAAAAAAAAAGTTCTTTTTAAATGTTCTTCATTCAAGAAAAGTATTAGCAAGCAGTGACTTGAGAGGGGCTGCCCTTGTGAGGGAGTGTTCAAAACAGTTTAAGAAACTATGCTCCTTTTCCAAATTACACATATCTACTAGCTCTCAGGAGACTTTATTAAAGACTGATGCTTAATAACATCATAGATCAGCAAGGAACCAAGTTTCTGGAATCTTTCCACCATTGCTTCTATGCTGGTTCATGGTCATGCTGCTTAACCCATGCCTCATTGAAGCAAGCTAACAGCCACTAACTGAAAATTTTCCTAAATGCTGAATGAAGTACGGCTAGGTTTCCCAAAATACTGATGGACATCATTGATAGTTTGTAAAGTAAGTTAGGGGGAGGAGGCATGTGGAAGAATAATTTTAGTGGATATGATCTTATCTTAATTCATATTCAAAAATATAATTAGTATATCAAACTTGTGATTTTTATAAACATACTTGCCCAGAGAGAGGTTGAAGCCAGTAACAACATCATAATTTGCCTTATACTAACCCCCAAAATCACAGGTGCGGTGATAGGATGTTATAATAAAAAGTCATGATGGTGATGTGCTAATAGCTGGTAATTGGGAAATAACAAGGTAGCACAAAGAACACAAAATTGAGAATGATTAACATCAGCCAACTGAGTTGGTTAAGCAGGAATAATAGTGTCCCTGAAGACAGGCACTGTGTCTTAACTAAAGTTATATTAGTTTCCCATTACTGCTCTACCAAATAACCACAAACTTAGTGGCTTAAAGCAACACAAATCTATTACCTTACAGTTCTGGAAGTAAGAGTCAGAAATAGATTTTACAGGGTGAAAATCATGGTGTTGGCAAAGCTGTATTCCTTCTGTTGGCTCTAGGGGTGAATCTGTTACTTGTCTTTTCCAGCTTCTAGAAGTTGCCTGCATTCCTTTGCTCATGACCATATCACTCCAACCTCCGTTTCCATCATATCTCTCTTTTTGACTCTAACTCTTTTATCTTCCTCTTGCAGACCTGTCCCTACACTGGTCCCACCTGGATAACCCAGGATAATCTCTTCATCTCAAGAGCCTGGGCTCAATCACAGCTGCAAAGTCTCTTTGGCCACGTAAAGTAACATATTCATAGAGTCTGAGGACTAAGATGTGGACATCTTTGGGGGCCATTTTTCTACCTTCCACAAAAATTGTATCTCTAGTATGGAACATAGTGCCTGGTGCAACACAAACTCTCAACAAAAGTCTCTTATATACATTTTATTTTATTTTTAAAGATTTTATTTACCCATTTATTTCAGAGAAAGAGAGAGAGAGCACAAGTGGGGAGAGGGAGAGGGACAAACAGACTCTGTGCTGACAGTGTCCAGCACGGGGTCCGATCCCAGGACCCTGAGATCACAACCCAAGCAGAAACCAAGAGTTGGTCGATCAACCAACCGAGCCACCCAGGCGCCCCTGTTAAATACATTTTAAATGATAGTTTTGTTGTTATAGTTGTCTAAGATTTCAAGACTTCATTAGCTACTTTTCATGCCCGTTCCTTCCGACCCAAATGAAGCAGCTAAAACCTTGAGAGGTTATATGACATCACTAAGTTCAAATGAGTAGTCAATTGTGGAGACAAGAAACAAGCACAGGTCTGTAATGATCTCAGAGCCTTTGCTTTGCCACTACTTTATTCTATTTCATTTAAGCACTCCAAGCTTCATTTTCTCCATCAACAAAAATAGAGGAATAGAGTAGGTGATCTCTGAGGTCCTTTCCAGTTTGAGGAACCATTCTTTTTATACCTTTATTTTCTTACTATTTTTTTAATCTTTTTGTACCTTTAAATAGACTTTTAAAACATGAAACTGTAGGTTGGTATTACCTCCAAAGTCATCTTCAGAGTCACTAAAGTTATCACAGGTAGTGGCAAGCAAAAATGGAAAAATTATGTTATTTCCCTTGGGCATGCCTTCTCCAAGTCCTTCCTAACTCCTAAAATGTTATTAAAATTGAAAAACAATGGTTTGGTTTATATAACACCATATATGCCTTTCTTCTACAAATTCCCCTTGCCAAGTTCCAACTTGATGCTCTTTAAGATGGCAGAACAACATTTAGACATTTCATGAGAAGTACCTACTATAAAGTAGAATTCTAGCTAATTAAATTCAGGACAAATGATAGAATTTTAAAAATTATGATTTATGATCCTAATGAAATAATGTCAAATATCACAAATGCCAAATGCCAAAGCTATTAGTTAAAAGGGAACTTTTTGATTGGTAGAATCTATATGACCAGACTGGACTGGTAATATCTGAACTCAATGACCCATCTAAGCATTACTGAAAGTTGGAAAGCCAGATGTTATTTGCTTCACAATGTAATGCATTAGGAGTGTACATAGTACAAATGAAGTATTATGGCCCTGAAAACTTTCACCTGAATCATTGAATCTCTATATCTAACTAGAGTTCTCCAGAAACAGACAAGTAAGTTAAATGACAACACTAAGAAGAAATCAGTCAAATCCAGAATGTCAAAGTACAACTATCCAGTTTATCTAAGAAATAAGGGGCATAAAAAAAAGAGGGGATAAGTTATAGAACAAGAGATTTTTACAGACAAAACTTCTATATGTAATACATGAAACTTTTTTAGGTCCCAATTCAAGCAAACTAACTGTAAAAAGATTTATTTGAGAAGGTCTACTTCCAACCCTGAAGAAGTAGCAAAGATTTGATTTACGTTCCCCAAATAGGTAACTAGAAAACGAGGTGAGGGTGAGGGGTGGGGAATGAAACAGCTGCTTTCAGAATTGGCCAATGGGCACATCAGGATTCTGATCCCTGAGAGATGAGAAACAAAAGAGATGATTCCTACAGTCATGCTTACTTTCTGCCAAAAGGCATACTGCAGTCCCCACCAGAGCATCGCAGACTTGTTAAATACAGAAAACAGAGATCCAACTTCTGGAAGAGTGAGATGATTAGAAGCCGCAGGGCAAAGTTCTAAGAGCAGAAAAATAGCTTCAGAAATCTTCACTTGGGTAAGCTGGAGTCTCTGCTGAAATACTAAGATCTGCATGCATGAGGGTAAAAATTCAGGCATCTAGGAAAGCTGCACCTTAGGAGCTATGGATGGACTGGTTCACAGAGCTCACACAGGGCTGGGAGATGTTCTATTTCTAACCATATGAGGTGGTGAGTCTTGTTTTATCACTTTGGGTACTCAGTAGAAACCCAAGAAAGGCTGCATATTAGAAGTGGTTAAAATATTCCTAAAGTATAGGATACTCTAGAACCACCTTAAGGAAGGTTTTTAAAAGTCTCACGAGGATCAAAATGAACAGCAAACTGAAATAAACACCAGGAGAAAAGCTAACACTCTTTAAAGGATGACAATGAAATCCAGACCCTTGATAATATAATATTCCCGAAGCCCAGCAATGTAACAAAAAAATGATTAGACATTCCAAGAAGGGAGAAAATGTACCCGTAACCAAGATTAAAATTTTTCTATAGAAACAGACCAACAAATGACTGTTTCAGTGGCCTGTGAGACGATAGCAAGTGGCCTAACATATGCATGTTTGGAGTCCTAGAGAGGACAGGGGTGACAGAATAAAAATGTTGGAAGGTATAACTGCCGAAATTTTTCTAAATTTGATGATACACAAAGCCCAATTAACCCAAAGAAGGATTTTTTAAAAGAGAGAAAAAAACAAAGCACACAATAATCAAATTTCTGAAGACACATTACTTAAGTAGGACAAGGGTAAGAAAAAGGTTTCTTGTCCTTTAACCACGCAAGCCAGAAAATGATGGAACATCTTCTAAGTTCTAAAGGGAGGTTTCAGGGACGCCTGGGTGGCTCAGTCGGTTAAGCAGCTGCCTTCGGCCCAGGTCATGATCCCAAAGTCCTGGGATCGAGTCCCACATCGGGCTCCTTGCTCAGCAGGGAACCTGCTTCTCCCTCTCTCTCCCTCTGCTTGTGTTCTCTCTGTCCAATAAATAAAACCTTTAAAAAATAAAAAATAAAAAATAAAAATAAAGGGAGGTTGGGGGCAGGAGAGCTTATCAATGTAAAATTCTAAATCCAGCAAAAATGTCTTTCAAAATGAAGGAAAAATCAAGATTTTTCAGAGAAGCAAAATTTCAGAGATCATTGTAGCATTACATGATTTGTTAAAGTTAGGAAGGAAATGAAAGGAAAATGGAAGAGATAGGAACTGGGATCTTCACAAACGAATGAAGCACACCAGCAATGATAAAAATATAGATAAATATTTAAAAGTTTTCCATTTTTGTTTTATTTAAGAGATAAAGAAAAACTAGCAACAATGCATTATGGAATTAACATATGTATGTTTAAAGCAAAAATAATCACTATGTGTTGTGGGTTTATAATACGCATGAACACATAGCCAGGCAGGACAGGATAATAGAAATGAATATAGATTGTTGTTTCTTTCATTATACAAGAAATGCTATAATATTTTTAAATAGAATGTGAAAAGGTAAGGAAAAGTACTGTAAACTGAGAGCAACCACTAAAAGCCAAATCAACAAGGTCTACTTACATAAGCTTTTAAGCCAATAATGGCCATAAAATGATATCATGAAAAATTCTCAGTCCCAAAGAAGGAAAGAAAAAAAGGAAAACAAGGAACAAAGATAAATAAAAACAAATAACAAAATGGTTAACTTAAATCGGACTAGACCAATAATCACCTTAAGTGTGAAGAATGCAAATTACAATAAAAGCAGAGATTTTCATAATGAATAAAAAAGCAAGTACAAGTAAGCATTGCCTATAGACAAGAGATAAATCCGAATATAAAAGGATGGAAAATATCTGCCACAGAGACATTAATCTTGATCATGACAGCAAACAGCTTATTGTATTTTCTTTCTTGTTTTTTATATGAGGTGCTGCTGTGCAATAACTTCCAGAACAAAATGGGTCTAACAAATGTGCATGTGACACCTTTAAAACTGAGGAACAGAGGGGTGTCCGGGTGGCTCAGTTGGTTAAGTGTCCAACTGTTGATTTTGGCCCAGGTCATGATCTCAGGGCTGTGAGATCAAGTCCCGCGTCAGGCTCCATGCTGGGCGTGGAGACTGCTTGGGATTCTCTCTCTCCCCCTCTCCTTCTGCCCCTCCCCTCTCAAACACTCTCTCTCTCTCAAAACAAACAAACGAACAAAAAACAGAAAAACAAAACCAAGATATCTGGGAATAAAACAACTGAGGAACAGAGAATGCTAGTTGGCATCAGATTGAGAGTTTATAAGAGAGACAGGCAGAGGTTTGCATTTGATTTGAGATAGAATTCAAGCAAAACAAAGCACTTTGATGAAGTTCGAAGCAGGGCCCACTGCCTGTTAGGCTGGGTCGCCTCTGAAGCAGTTTGAGTTCTCATCTGTTTATGAAGCATGTATAGTTGCAGGCCTCCTCCTCAGCAACAGAGAGCCTGCCCAGAAAACGTTAACCAAGAATTAGAAAGAGTAGGCCAAGGACATTCTAAACAATCATTTCATACTTTGGGTTTATCCTGGGTTTCCCTGAGTTGCCAGGGTAACGATTTACTGTAAAGTCTTGGCATCTTTTGGGTTAAGTTATAGGGCAAAATCCTATAAAATTAGTGGAGCAGAGCTCTGTTGAGGTCTTTGAGTCTATCAAGCAGCCCAAGCCAAGGTCTGGCTTTAGGACCACATCTAGCTTCTCTACTCCCAGCCTCTCTACCCTCTCTGTGATTCCTCTGGAATGGAGAGGCAGTGGAGTAGCAAAGGTTTCCCTGAATCTTCAGAATGTATTTCACCACTAGGGACTGGCTACTATAGAGAGGAATAGAAGGAAAACCCCATTTGCAAATCCTGATATTAATTCATACCATTTTAGCAAGGACCACAAGGAGGAAGTTAATCTGGAAATCTCACTTGGGAAGTCTGGGATGCGGAGTTTGGCCACCAGGAAAGTTGTGTCCTTCAGGGCATCTAGACAAGGACAGTGAAGGGTACTTCAGCAGAAATGCTGATAATCCTCATTCCACCCCCTCTCCTCACTCCCCACTCTGAAGAAAGAGTAAGGAAGACTCTTCCTCACAATGATAAAGGCCCTTGAACAAAGAAAGGCAGAGTCAACCTTTGCCAGCTCCTGAGGGGGAGGTCCCTGAGAAACAAACTAGCTACACTGAGGCATAGGATTATTGAGTCCAACTCAGAATAGAGATGAAACTAGACATAGCAGTTATGTATCCCAGCTGACAGGCACTATTACCCAGCCTCTAGGGATGGACTCCTCAATAGCAAGAGAGACATATAGACATAATCTACTTACAAACTTCCAACTTGCATACTTCCAAATCATAAAGAAATGATCCCCTAAAGCAAAAAGACTATAAACTCTGCCTGCCCCCACAGATGCTGTCATTGGTCATGTTGGTCATTTTAGGCTTCACCAATCTTTGGTTTGTTAGCCCACACTGTGATTTCTCCTATTTCCATCATTACTGATAAGTGTTTAATTTCTGGTGAGCACAAAAGGTACTGAGAACTTTGAAAGTGCAACTAATAAAAGGTTATGATGCCAATGAAAACAAAAATCCAAACTTCAAAAAAATTGAAAGTGGCAAGAAGATGACGAATGTCCAGAGATTCATGGGCTGAGTCGTTCATCAGTGGAAACAGTTTTGAAGGACAAAAAGCAAATCATGCAAAGTAAAAACCTCTGGGTATACGCAAAAGGCAGTAGTCAGCAAGAGACAAGTAAAAATGATCAATGAAATGGAATATTAAACCTTAACATCAAAAGTCTGTTAGCCTAATAGTAATTCAGGAGAAGGCTAAGAGGATGTTGAAGAACTTAACTATGAAAGTCTGTTGCACAAACCTTTTGTCTCAATGTTTCCTATGACCCCATTGTTTCCAGGCCCCTTTGAGTCTGCACAACATCAGAGTGAGTGTTGATAAGGCTGCTGTGTGAATCACTTGCAGAGGTCATGGGGTAAGGTAAGACTGGGCAGAAATGGAGGGGGGGTCGTGCTGCAATAGGAGTTCAGTATGGTTAAAAGTGGTTTACTTTTTCAAAAAGATGCCCAAAAGGACACATATCGGCACAAAAGAAAATAACATGCCTGGTTTTAACATTTAAATCCTTAATCATGAAGAACTTAGGAACAAATGGATCCATAACAGACTTTTAAAGCCTACCCTTTGTGAAAGTAGAGGTGTTTGGGATGGATTAAAATTCTCTTGGGGTGCTCTAACAGAGGTGTCATCACTGGGGATGACCCACTGCAGGGAGATGTCAATCCCAACTGGGATGAGAACAAGTGGCAGTTCTAAGTAGTGTATTTGCCCCCCCCCCCACCCCGTTTTGGCAGTAGCAAGGCAGAGGGCACGGGGAGCTAAAAGGGCAAGAGAAGTCTCCTGTAATCATGAGGAGATTTTAGGGAAAGAGTTGAAAAGAAGGGCCTATACATTCTTCTTAATTCTGCCCTTTAGCAGAGGAGGAGAGTGATTTGGCAGAGGAGAAATTCCAGGGCCGCCATGATTCCATTTCCAACTCTGGTGTGGTTCAATGAGAAAGGGCCATCGAACTTATATTCCCACAGATGGAGTGGAGAAGGGCTTAACGTGCACAAAAGGTACTTTTATTGACTGAGTGATTGGTGTGCACTGAAGCACTGAAATGAAGTGAGAATTCACTAAACATAGTTATTTCACCCTTGCTACATAAGAGAATTCCTTCGACGGAAAGAACCATCTTTGTTTAGGCTTAATGGAGTTTTGGGGGGAATGAAGTCAAAGATAAACTAAGATGATAATTGAGACACAGAGATCAGTTAAACTGATCTCTATATCAACGTGAATAGGAATTTAAGGGGAAGTGAACGAATAAATGAGCTGGAGAGGAGAAGGAAAAACAAAGATTGAGTTGGAGACGGAGGGCAATATGGGGGAGGAAAGTTCCTGGTTTCAGGAATTGCCACAATATTTTAAGAGGAGGAATGTCAAGTTTCCATTTTGGATTTTTATATCATACAGTCCTAGTCCCAAAACTTTAGTGAGGACTGCCATACACAGCCTTGGGTTCATGCACTTTGGACAAGCAGGGATTAGGATTGTGCTCTGTGGGATGATATGACGCTGTGAAGGAACAGGAGTAAAAATCCAAGATGGCCCAGAGACTTCATTGCACATACAAGTTCAGAGTCAGAGCTTACTAAGAGAAAGCCTCACCGCCACCACCACCACTGTCACCATTTATCATCATCACCATCAAGAACCTCCAGATATGTTAGAAAACACACCAGATACACCATTGTATATCTCATGGGCTTTAAACCAATTGCACCTAAATCTTACAGGGCAAAGTAGCACAAGCAATTGGAGGGCTTGGACACAGCCAGAAGCGGCTGAAATCTGGGTCTACACTCTGAAGTAAATAAATAGAGCACCCTGAACCTTCACTGTCACTCTAACAACAGACCAGTTCCAAATCCTAGGTGTTGGGGGTTTCGTTTTTTGTTTTTTTCCATTCCCCTTAATACCTTCCCGGGATTTCTCAGGGATGAGAAGAGAAGTCCCAGAAGAAAAAATCAGGTAAATCGCAGGTCTTGAGCAAACAACCTCTCTCTATTAAGAGAGATCCCTGTGCAATTTTCCAGTGCCTTGGGGAGAAACTTCCATCGCTTCTAGTTCTTTAGTCAGGATCACTATACATGTAAATATATTTACTTCCCATTCCATTAGCATGGGAATAGGATGTGGAAGTCTTCTGCTACAACTGCTCATCTTCAGAGCATGTCAGATAACTTAAAATATCTGTAAGTCAAGGTAAGGGTGTGTTGGAGGTCTTTGAGATATCAAATTGCAATGAACTCTTCATTGTTAGAGACAAATTCTTTATCTAAAGGCAGTATCTGATATTCCTTCAAGACTTGTAATTTTAAATTTTTTTTGCTTTATTTTTTTGCTTAAGCTCAAATGGAATGTAGAATCTGCTAAGGAATCTAACAAGGAGGGCTAAACCCTACAACTTTGGTGTCATCTGGATTTTCTGTTTAGGATGTGCAACTACATCATTTTCATGATCAAAATATCTCATTATGTGTACAGACCAGACATTGGATTGACAGACTCAACCACATGGGGCTGTTTCTTCAGCTTTTCTCAAGACAGCCCATAATTCCTATCTTACTCATAAACTGTAGACAAGAACTTTGTGTCTATATCCTAACTATTTTCCAACATGGCATCTTTTTGTCCTAATACTTTTGCAAAGTACCTTGCTTTTCACAATATGTTGACTACTGAAAAAGCAATATACCCATTAGGTGTTTGCAAATCAAACAAGTATTAACTGTAACCAGGAAACTTACACTTTATGGAAATCTAAGCAAAAAAGCAAAGAAATTTTGTAATGTAAAAAAATAGTCCCTAATTCATTAGTTCTGTAAGTTTGTATGTAAGCAGGCTTTCCTAAAGTCAATGATATCTATCTATATACTTTAAAATATGATAAGTTATTTTTGTTATCAAAGAACTAGTAAACTACTCATGATCTCTCTTTTTTTTCTCCGATCCCAATTACACTAGAAATCTACAATTCTGCAGCAAATCTTAGTCACACTGCACAATGGTGTCCCACTGACACTTCTTTTCCTAATGGAATGACTTTCTAATTGGCTTAAATATAGAATAATTGTGTCACAAAAGAAAAATGCCCATTACCATTAAACCCATGCTCAGAGAGGGAGGAGGGGTTGAGGAAGACTGACTCCTCCAAACCCCTAGCCTAAGATTAAATGTGTACTAATCTATCATTGTATCAGTCTATAAAAGCATTCTGCTGCTGCCTCAGCCTTCACACTGCACAGAATCAGTTCATATATATTTCCCATTTGGGGTTTTGGGCAAAGTTCCATTGAGGTCTGGTCCAGGAAAGTCCCCCAGGGCTTTCAGGGTCATAAGTCCTGCAGGTTTATGATGGTTTGGTTTTAACTTCTGACTACACTGGGCAAGATTTTACATACCTGATGATAGCAAGCCTTTCTGTGGGCCAAAAAGTTCTGCAATTCAATTGGTGGTAAGTCTTGCTAATTCCCTAAAGCCTAGCAAGGAAGCTGAGAAGAAGGATAAAACACACAAAAAATAGAATTGTTGCTAGGCATACGGACTCTGGCCCTCTGAAAGTGTTAGAGGATTGACTTGCGAAAATGTATGCTTGTGAATTTTTATGTAGGGAGTGTGTCTTGTGAATTCTATGGCCACGCTGCACTTGACAATGATGTCCCCTAAAATTATTGTGCAAATCTTAGGGAATCAAAGACTTGAATCGGTGAAGTCATATCCAATAAGAAGAAACCAGAGGACCAGCAAGAGCTCCTTGACTTTTGACGTGTTTGCATCTCCCATGAAGAATTTCCTAATCTTTCTTTTTCCCCCCAAGCCTACCCCATACTTCCAATGGGGTAAAAGTTCTTAAATGTTTAGAAATTCACTTTTTGAGAAATAACTTTGGATGGTGTTTATATTTCTGATTAATGATCTCAACCCTATATTTGTTTTGCTTCCGAGGCAAAGCAGCAGCAGCTCAGCAAGTTCATTTATCTTTATTTCTTCTTTTCTTCTTTTCTTTTCAGATTATATTTGGACCCAAGCATCAACCAACAGATTAGGAGAAGCTCCTTTTGCAAAGAGAACCAAGAGCTTTCTAACAGGACTTGTTACATTCCAACATACTCTCAAAATGTCGCTTCTCCAATGGCCTCCCCCTACCAGCAATAACCTGTAGACACCCTCATAATTACCAAGATATTCCACATTTCTTCTGAGAAATGAAGTAAGGAGATGAGTTTCAATCACATCTGATGCAATGTTTCACGTGGCAGAATGAGTTCACAGACAGACGAATTCTGCTACCACCAGAGTTTTTTGTTTGCTTTTGTTTTTTAATATTTTTCTCTACATGCTGAAAACACTGTTGTTAAATGGTTGACATTTTGGATTCACCCTACTGCCCATGGTGGTGGTATTTTTTAAAACCTCACCTGAGTAATTAATCAACAAATATTTCTTGAATTCTCACCAAGTATTCATCTTGTGCTATGAGTTGTAGAAGATGTATAAGCCAGGGAAAATATGTTTGTTCCCCCTCAAGAAGCTCATAATTAAGTTAGGAAAAGAGGGCTAACAGCATGAAGCAATAACCAGCATACAAGATGATATATCATGATGGTTGAGTTATCCAGTTCATCTAGTATCAATGGCTCAGAACCTCTCCTGGGTCCAGCAGCACTTTGAAGTTCAGGTAAAGGCTTTTCAGTTTCTCCCCAGAAATATGCATATAGTTCATACACATATAATTTCACATTGAATCCAAAGGAGAGGACAATGGTCCATGGACTTCCTCAAATCCATTAGTGAATGCAGGAGTAGTTTATGGATCACTCCCCTAAGAACTATAGAAGTTCAGAGGAGAAGGAGCTCATTTAATTCAGAGAAACCTAAAGGGGTTTAGGGAAGGTATCAGGGTTTACAATTTATCTTGGATGGTGGATGAAATTTAGTAGAAAGGAAAGGAAATGAATCTTTATGAGAGACGTAAGTAATTCATATGTCATTTAATTTCATCTACACAGCAATTCAGTGAAGGAGTTACTGTGTTCTCCATGAGAGAGAAATGGAGATCAGAGAAGCTTAATAAATTGCCCAATATCCCTCTCAGCTATTTAGTTCCTAAGCTGGATTGAAACTCATGTTTTTATGAAAATAGATCCCAGCTACTTCCTCTATACACTATTGAAGAGGAGAGATGATAAATCTTCTGTAATCTAGGGAATATGTCTTCTCGTGCACATACATGATCTGATAGAGGATTTGGGGGTGAGGATAATAGAAGAACTCTTCTAGCTCTCCAGCAAAATTAAGTTAAATGAGGCCATGATTGAGATTGGCACTCTACTTTAATATGTTACCTATGAACTAAGGACATATAGTAAATTTGGTGTGAATTCTGAATTTTTTTCCAGGCCCTTATATACAGTTGGTGTGGTGGGACAGGATTATTGTTTTCACCTTTTTGTTCTGTCCCTGTAATAACATAATACTGATTTTTCATGTGATTTGCCCGTATTTCCTAGCAGGCAGAGTATACATCGCCACCCCATTGACCTTGGATTTGGCCTTGTGAATTAATTGCTTTGACCAATGGAGTGTGGATGGAAGAGTCAGTATGACAGTTTGGAGCAGAGGCTTCTAGGAGGGGTGTTTTCTCTTCCTCCTTCTGATCTTCTGCTCTCCTCCGTAACGTCACAGACAGTAGCTGGCCCCATCAGCCCGGGCTATAGAATGAGAAGATATATGGAGCAGATGGGGACTCAGTCTGTAGCCTGGAGGCAATTCCAGCTGAGGCTAGTTAAACCAGCAGAGCTGGAGCTGACTTGTAGAACCATGAGTAAGAAGTGAATATTTATTGTAGTAACTAATCGAGATTTTGAAGTCGTTAGCACAGAAAATATTGGCTTTTGATAGTTGGTCCAGCATGGCCTCAAGATTTTAAAACGAACCAAGAGTCTAAGTCTCACCAGAGAAATTCAAATAACATCAGAGATAATTCTAGAACTAACCTAAGGAACTGGCGTTTCCAGTCAGGAATAATAACATGTACAAGTAGGATTCTTAGCCTCTTATTTCCCCATCCTGTCAGCATAGGCCCCAGCCTCCAGGGAGATGGTAGGAGGCTAAACATCATTTGAGGACTTAGCTCTGGATTAGAGCTAGAAATTCTCATTGATAGAAATCAACTCAAGCATTCAGCTGTGGGTTTTCCCTTCTCTTCCATGTTCTCAGTGTAGAGGAGGGAGGTAAGATGGATATAAGACAGAAACATATAGGAAAATGACAGGCTCTTAGGCAGTTCACAAAGTTGACAACTAGACTCTGAGTAACTGAGAGTATGTTGTATTTGTAGGATCCACAGACACATACAGAAACGAGCATATGCATGTTTGCTCTTTCCCAATCATTTGTGTGAGAACATTGCTTCAGTTATAGGCCACACAATCTCAACGCCAATCCTGACACGGTCTAATTAGCATTCTCTCATAGGTTAATTCTCTACTGAGAGTTGTGTAGATTAGAGCACCCGTGACAGATGACCACCAGCTCCTCATTAGCACACTCTAACACCTAAGGATTTTAATGCATTCAAATATCCATCTGCAGCTTCAGCAAAAAGACTTTTAAAGATATTGTGTACCCTTGATTTGATCCTGCCTCTCAGTCACGCTGTTCTACTAAAACTACAGACAGCCAGGCTCAGAGCCCTTGAGTTCTGGTGAGAAAGAAGCGGGGCAACAGAAACAAACACACTCGCACACTATCTTTCTATTCCACCCAGCCGAACACATCCTGAGGCCCTGAAGGGAAATCACCAGTGTGCAGGGCAGTCCATCAAACAGAGTCTAGACTGACACTTGTTAAATTCGGGTTTTGTAAAGCAAGCTGTGAGGACTCTGCAGTTTTGGCTCCAGGACTTTGCTGGGCTCCAGCAGTTCCAGTGTTGGAGCCCAAGCCCCGTTCCAGTGCCAAACATTTGTCCACATGCTGTTCCCATGCAGCAAAGACTCAGCTCTGTCAACATCCCTGTGACTGGAGGAAGGTACTCCTCCTCCCATCCCACATGTGGGAAGTGTCCCCTGGTAATGAAGTCATCGACGGCTGGATGCACATGCTCAAAATGATCTGCAGTGCTGATCCTCAGGGGAGAGAGGGAAATTGGTCTGCCTCCCACAGTAACTGACCCCTGAGCGGGGAGAACACAATCTGCTCTCGGGGTTGTGTGGCTTTCTCATTCAGGTGTTTCTAAGCTCTGCTATTAGATCATTATAATTTACAGAATCTCTCCAACATAAGGTGAATGGGTTAAAAGATCAGATGGTTTCATCAATGTAGTCTTTCTGTCAATGCCGTCTCCCCAGACAATGAGAAACTTTGTTATGGGAAACCTACTCCTCAATTAGAATTCTCCCTGTCTTAGAAAACTAGTCCCAACTGAATAGACCTTTCTTTCCTGTCAGGTACATGATGAGTTATCTACAAGGATATCAACATAACCATATTTTGGACTAAAGGGCTTTTTTTTACTTTTAAGAAATGAAGACTGGGGGAAAGTTGGGTTTAAAATGGCATTTGGCTTAAAGGCCCTTATTCAGCCTCTCCCAACAATTCAACAAAATACTCATGTCTTTAACATAGAAAAAAAAAAAAAATGCAAACTCAGGCCATCGCCAAAACCAGAACTAAACAACTTCTCAGAATCTTGGATCAATCTCCATTAACAGCAAGACTGGCAAAATGAGATTAAAAACACAACTCATGATTTCCTGTGCTATAACCACTGGAAACAGAGCTTCCTTTCTTCCCCTCCCATCCTGAAACTAGATGGGAGGCGGGTAAGAAGTCCCTGTCCCCTCTTAATATCCGATGTCTGGCTCAGAAATGCAAGATATGTCCTAACTGGATAACTGAGGCCATCTCTCTATGTGGGGGATGCTCCCAGAAGCCTGATGCCCTCCTCTGTTCACTTTCTATCCTGGCCCGGATCTGTTTCCTATATCCAGTCATAGAGGGGAATGCCAGAAAGTGCACGGGGGATGCAGTGTCACAAAGCAAATCCCCACAGGTGAGGTTGCTTCCCAGAAGCAGTCCCAGCAGCAGCACATACTAGGAATTACAGCCCTTTAGGATTTCCATCAGGATCAGTGTCTGGCAGCGAGAATGAGTTGTGAGGAAATGTCAACATCACAGGAGTACTTGAGATTCCTCAGCCTAGAGTGGGTCTAGAAGCTGTACATGTTAGCATGCTATTCAGCTGCTCATTTGAGGGATAAGCTAAAGACAAACCACAAACTTTGTTTTTGGAAAACATTGCATCTCTCCTTCTTTAAAAATAAGAAAAGAGGAAAAAAATACTACCATCAGGCCTACACACGTCAGACAAAAAAAAAAAAGGTGTGGGGGGGTCCTATACTCTAAAGACTTATAGGATGAACCACAATTTGAAAATGATGATAGCAACCAAAAGGAAACTTTAGAAAACCATCTCTCAGCCTCAGTAACAAGATACAGAGAAGCAAAACACTTTGTGAAAATGGGCTCAAGTGATAAGCCAGCAAATGAGAGAAAATGCGTGGTGAGTAGGTAGGGATTGCCAAAACAGTAAACATGGAAGAACAGAATTTCACGCTGGATAGGAAATAAAGAAAAAGGTTGAGAATAGCCCCAAATTAAAATAGTTTAAGACAGTATCATGCAATAAGAGTCCAATAGATATTTGTTGGAAATGCAACAGAGAGGTCTACAAGAAGGCTGACAGAGCTGACAGAGCCTCCACATAGCTAGAGTGATGGGAGGAAGTGGCTGGAGGACAGAGGAACATTACATAAAGGCTCATGGCAGGGGAGAGAGAGAGTAAGAAACAAATTGGTGTGCAAACAGGATGACTAGACCTGACACACAGTTCTTTAAGCTAGGGCATCAGGTGTCCTGAGATCAGGTCTGCATACATTTCCCCAGGGCCAGGTGGAAATGAGGGTGTGAATCGACAGAGGGTTTATTTTGCATCGAGGCAGCACATTTTTACCAGGGAGTAGAGAGCAGCACCTTACCACAGTTCTCTTAGCAAATAATGAGGGACGGGAACCCAAATGGTGATTCCCACTTTTGTGGTTCTAGAAGAAAAAGACTTCTGGGATGTCAACGAACATCTGGAGAGTCAGGCAGCTCAAGGAGACTGAGAATTTGCAGGGATAGCTGTGTTCCTGGGTGGGCAACTACACATTCCATGGTGTTAAGCATCTAAATTTAGTCACTGGTTTCATGTTAGGTATGATTTATTCTGAATTCCTTATTATGCCTCTCCCACAAATCAAACCATGCTACAGTACACACTTAACTAGGACTGAAATTCTTCCAAACATGTTTGGTGCTTGTTAACTTCCTCTTTATTCGAGGTTAACCAAAAGACAAGGATAAAAATGTTCAGCACCAGCCATCTAAGGAGAAATAGATGAAGTGTTAAAACAATAACACCCACTGTTAGAACTGTAACAAATATCATCCATCAGCCCACTGCAGGCCGGCCCCACTTCCAGCTGTGAGGCTGTCAGGGCTCAGAATCTCAGCAGGGCTGGGCTGGAGCAGAGGGTCAAAGGCAAGCTTCCTGAGAAAGCCAAACCACTGACTCACTGGTTGGTCCTCTTCCCCTTCAGTTAGACTCCAGCACACACATGACCAGGAAGCTGGGGCTGTTGGGGTGGCCTCACCCTGGTAGCTGTCCTGCCTGCCCCACAAGAGAGAGGCTTCCAAGTCGGTGGGTGGGGGACGGCGGTGTGGGCATGGGTATGACAAGGTTGAAAGAAGATGAAGGACTTAGGAGTTATACTCCTGGTCAATTCTGGACTGCCACTTGTGAGCTGTGTGATTTAATTTCCCCCAACCTCTGTTTCTTTGACTATAAAATGAGACTACTAGTAGTTGTCTTGCCGAGTTGTTGAGAGGAATAAATAAGAAAAAGAAAACAAGCACTTAGGGCTATAGTCAATGTCAAAACCCCTTGGATCAGGGGAGAACCTGGCACTGGCTGCCTGGGGGATAGCCCAGCAAATAAATAATTAGTGAAACAGGGGTACTCAGAGAATCAGAACACTGCTGTTGGACTCTGACACACTTGGATTCAAACTCTGGCTTGTCTGATTAGTAGCTCTGTGAGCACAGGGAAGATACTTAACGCACCACACACAGGCGTGCGCGCACACAGCCTACTGCCCCCTCTATAAAGCAAGAATAACAGTAGCACCTACTATTGATGTAGGATTAAATGAACTCACATTTGCAAAATGCTTTGTGTAATACCCATTATAAAGACAAATCTCCATAAATCAGCCATAATATTTTAAATGATTAGTAAATAATGATTGTTTTCATTAATATACTAATATATACTTTATTTAGTACATGAATATATAATATAACGTAATTACTTAACATAATATATAACATAATAATATATTTCACCCCATACATAATAGTATTATATTTACTTCCTATAAATTGTTGAAAAATGCAACCCTACATAGTTGGTTCAGGAAATATTCTACACATGTTTCATTTTGGTTAACTTATTAAGTGGTTAAAGTGACTAATAAATATATTTGAGCATACAGACATATACATTTATTACATTAACTTTCCAAAAATCCTTGTTTATTTTCATTTTTGAACATTTAGTATGTGTCAGAAACTATGCTATGTACTTTGCATACATTTTAAATTAATCCTCACATAATCCCACTCATCAGGATGAAGTCCTGGCTTGAGATTTCAGTTATGATCTTGTTGATGGTACCTGGCATGACACAAAACTACCCTTTAAGAGAATGGAGCCTTAGACACAAAATGATGTCGTGTGACTATATTGTCTATTTAAACCTGACCAGGTCACCAGATCTGCCTGGGAGAATTCTCAAAAACCACAGGGGACAGGTGAGTGGCTAAATACCCAAAGCCCTTTTTCTCACTGGCTCCAAGCACCAATCCGGGACCTCTAGATCCCCTATCACAGAGAGACAAGAATGCCACTGAAATTCAAGTTCTTGGCAGAATCAATCTTCAGGGGGTAAAACTAACACAGTATTGCCTGTGCAGTCATCCAGGTCAACCAGGGGAGTCTCAAACTGCAGGCAAATGAAGTGATGAAGGGATCTCTGAAAGGCAATCCCAGAAGAGCAGATGTGATGGGTACCAGCTTGGCAAGCCCCAGACAGCGCCAGCAGAGCAAGCCATGTGGGATCTGAGATTGTTTCCTTGCCCAGGACTCTATGTAAATTTTTAGGACTCTGAGTCTTTTCCAGCATGTTCCAAATTTAATTATTTATGATCCCCAAAGGTGTAAATAATTCAGACATGGTAGATCCCGAACTATAGTATAATTTTTCTCACATATCAGAAAAGATTTTTAACATTTCATTCTGGATCAGTGTGAAAATGTTGCTGCTCTTTGGCATTTGTGATATTTTAGTTGTAAGTGAATGAGCTCTTCTATGAGTCAAAAGCACCTTCTTATTTTCTTGTTTGTGAGACATCTAGATCCAAACATCACAGATCATTTAAGAGACTAAGACAAGGCCTGTCAAGTGGTTAAAATAATTGATAAAAATGGTATATACTCTCATACAAATGGAACGATGCAATAATGTTCAAAAGAGATCTAGTTCTCCTGTGTTCATACTGCTTTAAAATTTCTCACAGAATTGGACCTGGATTGAGCAGAACTAAAGATTCCAAAGGGGGGCAAAAGCAGAGGAGGCAGATGTGAGAGGAAGAGAAGGCAGTTGGGTGAACAAAACAGAACCAGGGCAAGCAGAGAATCTAGCTTGTCTTCAGTCCTTCCCACAGAGGAGCCCACCGCATTCCCAGCCTCCCAGGGGCACCTGCCCCATGCCTCAGCCAGCTAAATAACTGCCCCAACTACTCCAGTTCCTGAGGCTAAACTCCTTCTAAACTTCTTCCCGTCCTCACCTGCTCTTCAAGTTTCCCCATCAATAGAAGTCAAAAGAAAATTGGGGTCTCAGATATCAGTGAGGAAAATGAAAACTATAGACCCCTCTTTCTATCCATTGGTAGAGAGGGTGCAAGATTCTCTGCAATTCACAGCAAGTGAGCAGTGTCAGGTCAGTGTAGCTGACACAAACTCTAACAAGCATCCCCTTGATGCTAATGAACTGCGGCTTGCTTCTCCTTAGAAGACAGGTGAGGCTCTTCAGCCCTGGAGCAGAAATTCAAATGATATATTAGATTTCAGGAAAAGACAGCAGAACAAATTCTGATTACAAGATCTTCTTCTGGTATCCAACAAAACACGTTAAAATTAATAAACAAAAACAGCCAAAAAAAAAAAGTTAAGCCTCATGACATGAATGTTAAAAAAATGTCAGGCAAAGAAAGACAACAAAAGATTCCTTTGTGGCTTGCTTTCGAACCCTACCCTTCCAGGGAGTATACTAAAGAAAGAAGGATTGATAAAATTCTGTACTTCTTAGAAATATATCCCAATTTGAACATAGGCAGATTATGGGAGAGAGTACACAGCTCAAAAGAAAATCAAGGCGAAGACTTAAAGCTCCTACATGCCTGAAGGATCCAACTCCCAGGTGAAAGGCACTGCTTGGGATCTGAGCTGACTGGGGAAACAACCCAAAGGATGGGAGATGGGTACAGTCCTGAAGAAATGGGTCCTATTACATGGCACTTAATGGACTCTTAAAACAGAGAGAATTCAAGTCCTTTGACAAAGATTACATCCAGCTCATTTCTCCCTCCTTCCCACAATGCTTTAGGCTGTAGAAAAATGAACAGAAATCTATACTTATCCCTCAAACTGCAGCTGAGAGAGGAAGAAGTGTAGGCTTAGAAAAAGAAGGGAGGGTGGTGAGGAGTATGTACTCATAATCTCTCAGCACAAAGAAGACTGGTTAAAGATGCCTACATTATACATTACATATAAACAAGAAGTGGCCTGGCAACTCTACACACATGCTAGAAGGAGAAAAAGAAAAGAAAAAGAAATGAAGGATCAGAGCACACAAAAGACAGATGAACTGGTCTCAAAGAAAATCTGTCCCAAAAAAACAGAATGATACTCCTTGGGAATTTGTTAAAATTGTTAACTTTTTAAAAAAATATCTGAATTCAATAAAGGAAGATTGTAAAACTATCAAATGTGTTAGAAATGCATGCTGCCAAGCTAAGGAGACTAATGGACTACCAAAACAAGAGCATAACATATCTAAAACGTAAATAAGCGCAAAGAAAAAAAATAGATGTGGCTGAATTCATTAATTTGAAAGAAAGATTTTAAGTAATCAGAATGAATGTAGATGAGAATGACAAAGAGTTTATAGCAAATAAAGCAGAGATGCTATATAGAGAGAATAAATCAAGAATGACTCACCACTTCATATTATAAAAACAAGCAAACAAAAAACCCCAGAAAACAGCAAGTGTTGACAGGGATATGGAAAAAATTGAAATCATTGTAAATTGTTAGTGGAGTGTAAAATGGTCCAGCTGATACGGAAAATGGCATGGCAGTTTCTCAAAAAATTAGAATCACCATACGATCCAGCAATTCCATTCCTGGGTACATACCCAAAAGAAGTGAAAGCAGAGACTTGAACAGATATTTGTGTAAAAGCATGTTTGTTTTGATAGATATTTGTTTATAGCAGCATGATTCACAATAATCAAAAGGTGGAAGCAACCAAAGTATTCATCAATAGATGAATAAATAAACAAAACATGATATATACAAGCAACAAAATACTATTCAGCCTTAAAAAAGAAAGAAATTGTGACACATGACACATACAACACAGATGAATTTTGAAGCCATTATGCTAAGTGAAAGAAGCCAGTCACAAAAGGACAAATACTGTATGAGTCTGCTTATATGAGGTACCTAGAGTTGTCATATTCACAGAGACAAAGTAGAATGGTAGTAGCTAGGGGTAGGCGGGGGAAGGAATAGGGCGTTATTGTTTACTGAGTAGAGAGTTGCACTTTTGTGAGATGAAAAATTTCTGGAGATGGAGAGTGTTTATGTTGGTATGACAATGTGAATGTACTTAATGTCACTGAATTATACACTTAAAAATGGATAAAAGGTGGGGCGCCTGGGTGGTTCTGTTGGTTAAGCATCTGCCTTCAGCTCAGGTCATGATCTCGGGGTGCTGGGATGGAGCCCCACGTCTGGCTCCCTGCTCAGCATGGAGTTGGCTTCTCCCTCGCCCTCTGCCCCTCCCCCTTGCTCATGCTCTCTTTCTCTCTCTCAAATGAATAAATATAATCTTTTAAAAGATGGATAAAAGGCTACATTTCCTGTTATGCATATTTTACCACAACTTCTAAAAATTAAAACTTAAAAAAAGAAATGATCTATTACATAGATAATTTGAAATAGAGAATCCAACAAATCAAACAGAAAAAAATATTCAAGTTATAATAAAGGAGTTTCCATAACATGAAAAACCTGAAAATAGAAAAGAATCTAAAAACCTTGATATATAATGATCCATATAGAGACATATCCTGGTTGTTTAACTGAACTTCAAATGAACAAACAAACAAGAAGTTACTTATAGGGAGACAAACATCAGCCTGGCCTTGGAATGTTTTTATCATATCATTCAACTTACAGGTTTAATTCTTTTGACATTATGGTCAAAACTCTAAGGTCAAGAAATTATAATATGAGAATATTATACCCCAGCTAAGTTGGTATTCAAGTAGAGAAGGGCCACAAGAAAGTATCTACAAACTTGAAAATATTCACAAAATAGGGCAATCATGAACTCTTCTAGAAACCACTTGATAATGAAATCAAGGTGACTCGAGAGAGGAATCAAAACAAATCACACAGAAATAGAGGAGCCTTAGTAATAGAATCGATACTCAACACTAAATCATTTAAACATTACACTAAGACTAACAATTGGAGTAATTGCGTTTATAGGACAGAATATAAATCTGTAAAGTTTTTAAAATTAGTTACCACTTTTGATGCTGTAACATACAGACTCAGTTTCCTACGGGCTTACGTTAACGTTTATATTTCGCTCGCATTAGGTAAGGGTGGGGGCTGAGTTGCAGCTCTGCTGGACCCATCTCCACATGTTCTCCCCTTGCTGAAACCCCACTGACCAGGCAGCCCCTCTTGAGCACATGCCATTTGCATTGTGGAGGGCTGAAGCAAGATGTCTCAAACCAAAGCACACATTCCCATTAAAACCTTTGGCTTAGGGCGCCTAGGTGGCTCAGTCGGTTAAGGGTCTGACCCTTGATTTCAGCTCAGGGAATGAGCTCAGAGTCCTGGGATTGAGCCCCATGTCCCTCTCTGTGCTCAGTGGGGAGCCTGCTTGATATTCTCTCCCTCTCCCTCTGCTCCTCCCCCCACCCCACACATCATGCACATTCTCTCTCTCTAAAATAACTAAATAAAATCTTCTAAAAAAAAAAAAGCCGGGGCGCCTGGGTGGCTCAGTCGTTAAGCATCTGCCTTCAGCTCAGGTCATGATCCCAGGGTCCTGGGATCGAGCCCCACATCAGGCTCCCTGCTTGGAGGGAAGCCTGCTTCTCCCTCTCCAACTCTCCCTGCTTGTGTTCCCTCTCTCACTGTGTCTCTTTCTGTCAAATAAATAAATAAAATCTTTAAAAAAAAAAAAGCCACCTTTGGCTTAGAAGAGGCAAACGTCATGTTCCATCACAATATATTGGCCAAAGCTGGTCACGTGGCCAAGTCCAAAGTCACTGAGACTGGATTTTAACTAAATGTGGAACCTGGGGGCAGTGGAGTGGGAGGAAATGCAAAAACACGAATCTCATGTTTTCCCTCAGGAACCAATTGATACTTCATAAAATCGAAAGGTGTTGTTATAAACAAAACATAATGATTTCAACCTCTTCATGTTTTTTCCCCCTTAACTGTCAAAGAATCGTATATGAAATAGTATCTCATGTGGTAAAGAAACAATTATGTGAAGTACAGCAATTCCTTTAGTTTAGCTTTACTATCATTTTTCCTATGTTAAATTAAAGTAAAATTAAGTATAATCCTTCTTACTTAAGTATAGCACACATAATAGGATCCCATTAAAAAAATAATTTCTATTTATCTATCTATTCATCTTTTTATCGGTGATTACCCATAGAGATATATCTAGAATGAGGTTCACCAACTGTCAATACAGGTTATCTCTGTGGGATGTTTTTTGTTTTTTTTTCTTTTTCTGTTTGTCTATTATTTTTTTTGTCATAAGGATTTATCACTTTTATAAATTGACACTTGTAAAAGTGCAACAAAACGCCAATATGAACATAGTTAAGTATATATATCTCATAAATCTCTTTAAAATTTTTTAAACTTTGGGACACCTGGGTGGCTCAGTTGGTTAAGCATCTGCCTTTGGCTCAGGTTATGATCCTGGGGTCCTGGGATAGAGCCCCGCATCGGGCTCCCTGCTCCGTGGGGAGCCTGCTTCTCCCTCTGCCTGTTGCTCCCCCTGCTTGTGCTTACTCTCTCTCTCTCTCCCTCTCTCTCTCTGACAAATAAAAAATAAATACATACATAAAATCTTAAAAATAAATAAATAAAAATTTTAAAACTTTTTAAACACAGTTTAATGTATTTCCCAGGCTCCCATAATTTCAGGAACGTGGGCCGACATAATAGGGGAGGTGTTTGTATGGGGGGTGGAGAGAGGGAAGGGTGGATCATCTGATCCTCAATTCATCTCTCCATGCCAGTTGTCCTGACGCAGCCTGTGTTCACGTCCACATGGCCCATGTCGTGTGATGGCTTTCTCCCCTTCCCCCACTCTACCTCTGAGCCACACAGCCATCAGTGAGGCTGACCATGGCATTACCTGCCTAAAAGCATCAAGGAACAGTTCCCTCCCTGGTGTCCTGGCAGCTCCCTGCGACGACGGTACTCAGGAGCAGGAAACCAGGTCAGGTGGGCCTGTGGAGAAGCCCCAGCATGCTCCCCTACAGACGAAGCTAAACACAGGCAAACAGTAATAATGCGAGGCCTGAGTCCCCTCTTGCTCCCAGCCCTGAGCATAGATCAGGAAACTGCCGAGCTCTGGTAACAGCATCCCTCTGTCGCCAGCCCCACCCTAATTCCTGGTGGTATTTTCTTATCTAGGGACACCAGGAGGAAGGAAGCCGCTGTTTCTTGAGGCAGAGATCAGTGAAGTTACTCTCTGAGACTCCTGAATGATGCAGTCCTTCCTCTCTCTCTCAGAGGCATCTGGCACAAACTGGTTAATGTGCTTAGGTATCTGGACTGCAGAGCCAGGAGAGCTTCCAGTCCCACCGCAACCCTCCTCTAAGGTCATCTGCTTGTTGAGTGGAAGTGAGGGAAAGGGAGAGAACACCTAAAGGAAGGTTGGAGAAATAACTCAGAACTGCCGCTTTGCTTTCGTAACACCGAATTAAAAAACTCTGTAATCTCAGTCAAGAAGGTAGCGTAACTGCCATGTTACAGGCTATTATGTTTGCTTTAGGAAAGGAGACGCTCACAGTGGGTAAGAGGTTGAGGGTAAAACTGATTTGCTGGAAGACTGTCCTCCGATTACTTCCAAAACAAAGGCAAGCACATTTTGTCTTGGTCTCCAACAAGCCAAGTGCTCTGCAGACCAAAAGAATGCTGGGAAGGGTCTGAAATATTGGAGAGGGAGAGTGAGCAGGATATTCGAGGAGGCCAGCAAGAGGATTTGTGGCTAGTGGGATACCACAGTCAGACAGACCCTCGTTCAGAGAGAAGGCAAAAGGAAGAAAAGAAGAACAACAACACAGCAAAAGGGGAAAAGGAAATGTGGTAATAAAAGGAAAGAAATAAAAAAGGCAGTTACAGGTCTGAACTTAACTTGAGGAAATCCTTCTGGACTAACAAGGGTACATAATGGAGGATAAATCAAATAATTTCCAGGTCTTTCCTGAGACTTAAAGGTATACATACATGATGCATGCAGGATGACTCATCCAATGTGTATAAAATTTTGAAAACACCTTTGCTTTCTACTGGAACATTAATCATAAGACCATTTAAAATGAAGAGAACATCTGCTCAAATACATGTGTGTCCAAAATCATCCATGGAGGGCTTATGTGCCCCAGATGACGCATCTTCCTGCTTAACTACTGGGGACATTGTCCATATTTCTATAGGGAATCACTATAGCATATCACATTTCCCAAACAACTAATGTTGTCCTTTTTAATTTAGTTGAAGTAGGAAAGATTGTAAGTGAAAAAAATCTCGTAAGTAAACAAAGCTTATAAATAAGTAAAAATCTAGAAACATTGTCAAAGGTTTTCTGAAAGCTAATTTTATTTTTGAAACAAAAATCTTTGCTCAATTATGCCCAAGTATTTTATTAAATTGTGCCGATGCTCCACCTCATTCCAAAAGAATCTGATGCATGTGATATGCACAATTAAATAGTTGTGACATAAACACTGGCAACCTCCCATGATATAGGTCTTACTCTTTTCCTTGATATTCATAACCAGAGGGTCAAGTTTCCAAAATCAATAACCACTATTAACTGAATGAAGGACTTCTGTAGTCGGAAGGAAGACTGTTGAAATGTATCTTGCCATTGATATTGTCTTTTCTGAACATCAATTATCCAACGGTAAGTGGCTAAATTATGTACAAAGAGTAAAAGAAATTAAAGCTTTGTCTGCCTTTGGAAGAAAAATGGCATAGCAACTATCTCCCCATTATTTCTGATCCATTCTTCCCAGAACTTCCTGTAGGTTCAGAGCAACACTGATAATCTATGTCAAATGCCTTTAATCTCTTACTAACTTCCAGGCAAAAGAATTTTAGTATATCACTTAGGACTAGTGTCATCTAACATTTACAGAGGACCAAATGCTAACTTTCCTAAATAAATTTAATCTTGAACCAGGAGCTCATATATTTTATTTAGCCAATTATCACCAACATTATCAGTTACCTTTAAAAAAAAAATCTATCTCGGGCACCTGGGTGGCTCAGATGGTTAAGCGTCTGCCTTTGGCTCAGGTCATGATCCCAGGGTCCTGGGATCGAGTCCTGAGTCGGGCTCCCTGCTCCTTGAGAGCCTGCTTCTCCCTCTGCCTCTCTCTCTCTCTCTCTGTCTTTCATGAATAAATAAAATCTTTAAAAAAAATCTATCTCTAAAGGAGGCTCTTTTCTTTCTCAAACATTGCCATACTGTTTTATGCTTTATATATCCTCCATTCTAAAGGGTAGGGGTTACTTTATTAGAAGCACGCTGCATATAATGATCTTAGGGAATTTTAGAAAATCTGATGCCCAGAGTAAATGCCCTAGATAGAGTATAAGTATGTGGTTTAATAGTTACATTGTTCCTTGTTTTACTAGAACTCCCATAAGGATATGATCTTTGGAGTTCATCTTGGCATTTATAAAAAAGTGGTACCTGGTTTATAACTGTAATCTTCATGGAGCAGAACATACACTGCTCCATGATTCTGCTCTTAAATGCACTTGATGCCTAAGTTAGACTCTACTGCTAAAAATAATTTTCCATTTTGAAAAGTTCATAGCATATCCTTCCATTTTGAAAAGTTCCATAGCATATGCTATAAAATGCCACTAATTCTTAATCAACCCTAAATTGTTCACTGGTTTTATCCACTACATAAGAATGAGAGTTTGTTTCTTGGTACATAGCTGTCTGACCTCCTCAACACATTTCCTAATGAAATCCTCATGTTTTGCTCATAGATGCTCTTTATATCTGGGTCAAGACAAAGTTCAAGTCTGAGGTCACAGGCCTCTTTTTAAACCATAGGGACTGAGAGCCTGGCAGGAGTTGGGGAAATGAACAGAGTGAGCCACAGGCATTTAGGGAGTTGGGGCTGTCTTCTTGTCCCCATGATTTTCATGTTCCATTTGATACTACAGGGAGCTTTTTGAAGAATGAACAAGGTTAGTTCCTGATACATATATATCAGCTGCTAAGAATTTGCCATGATTCTTGGTTGAGAATGAAAACACGGATCCATAAGTATGTACGACTAATAGTAAAATTGGTTTTTCCAGGGGCTGGAAAAAGGAACACTGTAATTGGGAACATTGCAGCGGTGTATAAGATGAGCATTCTACACTGGAAAGCATTAAGTAAGGGGTTTTACAGCACGTGAAATTCAGCACGGTTTTTACTTCATGCTCCTTCATGGAGAAAGAAACTGTTACATCATTCTCCCTGGGGACAAATCACCCATTTGGGCAAAAAGAGCCACACCGTGAATGAGGGGGCAAGAGAGGCTTTATCAACACAGATGTCTTTTTTTGAACTAAAGGGAAATGCTTTTCTTCAATAAAAGTGTGCTTTGAGATCTAATCTTTCAAGAGGTCATTTCTTGCTTATAACTTATAGGACCTAAAGACCTTTGATTTCTCACATTATGAAAGGAACATTACCAAATGCATACTTGATTCTCAAGGAGATATGGGACACTGACTCTGAAATAAAACCAGTGAGCAGAATTCCCTTCCCAGCCCATAGGCAAAAGAGAGGCTTGCTAATGAGGTTGGAACCCTTTGGCAGGTGTGAGCCAACTTCCCAATAGGGAAGTTCCACATCAGAGACCCCAGCATCACACCTGGAACTAATTGGCCTCCTTTTTGGCAAATTCAAAAACTAGGCCAAAGATTAAACAGACCTTGGAGACTGTATAACCACTTCCGTTTCTAAGTGCCGTCAACCCCAGGGCAGGAAGGAGGGATGCTGGGGAGATGGCCCAGAGAAAGGGCTGCCCCACTGGCCCTGCACCTGCGCCAGGAACAGGCTAAACACACTTCAGTTTTCAAAGTCCCCAATTTAAATGTTTGTGCATTATTCTGATCATTGCTTTCAGGATGCCGAGTCACATTTTTCTGCACTCTGTCCTGGAAATATTCACTTTTAGAGGCAGGTATGTATACAAATACAAAATACTACTTTCAATAACATCACATACTCCGGAGGAGGTGGAATGTAAAATATGAAATTGTTTAATTAGTAAGAGGAGTTATTTTAAAATAATTTGGATTTCCTTCATTTTAGAAGATGACTGCATTTTCCTTTCAATTTATACACACAAAATGAATATGTTTGTTAAAATGATATTGATTCAGGACCTTTTCAGCCAGGCTTTCCTCTGCAAGTCCTCCCCCACGCCAAGACTGAGCATACCAACAATACATAAAAAGACCTTGTCTACAGGAACACACAGTCTGATGGATGAGAAAGACTAATAAACAGACAATTAAAATGAAGTGTTATAATTACATAATTGGCAAAGGGAAACAGAGGGTCGTCTTTGAATGCAGAAGGGGGATGAGGAAGGAAGAAGCAGAAGCTGTGTGATTTATTTGCGTGTTTGGTTTGGAGTCTGAAGACTCTTGGGTCAGAAGGGCCCCTCACTCTCCACACTCCCCTCTCTGGAAGTCCTAGTTAAGGAACCAGGTGAAGGGGGTTGGGAGGGTGTGGAGAATTGCAGAGCCAGTGGGTGGAACCCTGAGTCCAGGGGAGAAGCTATTAGAGATAAGGCTGCACAATTCAGAAGAAGTCAGATCTTTTTTTTTAAGATTTTATTTATTTATTTGACAGAGAGAGAGAGACAGCAAGAGCAGGAACACAAGCAGGCAGAGTGGGAGAGGGAGAAGCAGGCTTCCCGCCAAGCAGGGAGCCCGACGCGGGGCTGGATCCCAGGACCCCAGGATCATGACCTGAGCTGAAGGCAGACGCTTAACGATGGAGCCACCCAGGCGCCCCAGGAAGTCAGATCTTAAGAGCTGCATATGCTATGCAAAAGAGGTAGGGCTGAACCTGGAGGAAATGAGAAGACTCTGAAGTCTTTTAATCCAGGGAGTGCCATTAGCAGTTTTGTGTGCGGGAAGGATGATTTGGAGGGTGAGGACCTAAAGTCAAGGAAAACAGGCACGAGGCTGCTGTGGCTGTCACCTGGTGAGGGATGATGTGGATGTGGGCTGCGGTGAGGGCAGAGATCTGGGGACTGCATTCAGAGACATCCAGTAGGTAGAACTAAGTGAATAATACTGAATGTTGGGGAAACGAAAGACAAGGTTGCATCCAAGATTTTTGGCTTGGTTTATCTAGGGCAGTTTAAAATCTACTGCCTAAAATTACCTGTTCTCATGGGAAATGTCATGATTCATTCAGTCATTCCTTCATTCATTCATCTACCAACAAACATGGACTGAGTATGCCAGGCCTTGTTGAAGATGCTGGGGATACAGCACTGAACAAAGTTGTAAAAATCCCTGCCCTGGGGGAGGTTACATTCCAGTAAAGAGAGAAGGGTAGTAGACAAATAGATTAAAATGTGTCAGATGATGATATCTGATAAGGAAAACATGGGGGTTGCCAGATAAGGGGCTGGAGAGTGATGGAGGGGTGCTAGCTAACACAGGCTGGTGTGACAAGACGACCCTCGAGCAGAGCCCTACACAAAGTGAAAAAGGGAAGGGAAAGAATGTACCTGGCAGAGAGAACTGCTAGTGCAAAGGTTTGAGGCTAGAGCTGATGCGGCTAGGAACAATCCTTACCCATCACGGAGGCTGCCATTGCCCAAATGCAGCTCCTATGACAAGGCCTCCCTGAGGCTGTATTCTGTCCCTACTCCCTCCCCCCGAGGCAAATACTGCAATTCTCTCTGAAAGAAATGCTTGAGACCTCAGAGCAAAACATCCTGTGTTTGTTGGACTGGAGAACTCTCAAGTCATGGGAAGCAGCAGGGTTGTTACCATCAAGGAGTGGACAATGAAAGAGACTCTACATTTACTCCTGCAAGAAGCTGTGGGATGGGAAAGGCAGGATCAAAGGTGTGCTTAGGCAAAGACAGGTCTCCCAGAGCACAGAGACCCCATGCCAGCACTCCCTACCATCATCTATAGAGCAAATAGAGGGTGCAGCACTCCCTCTTGCTTGCAGACAAGTACCCTCCCTGCAACCTGCTTTCCATCAGAAGGCTAAAGAGGCATGTGTCTAAGCACCAGTTTCCAGAGGAACAAAGAAGAAACTCTAAAGGGCTGGAAGGCAGATGCAAAGGACATGTCTCATGGTCTCTAAGTCCTTGGAGGAGGATGCAAGTAGTAAAGAGAGCCACAGGTGGAACCCAGGCAACAGCAACCTCAAAAGTATGTCCAGAGGCGGACGAGCTCACTGAGGAGGCCAACAAATGGTCAGAGAAGTAGAAGGAAACCCAGGAGAGCCTGGGCCAGAGGAGGAGAGAGCTTTAAGAGTCCACAAGTCAAGGAGAGCGAATCCTGCTGGGAGGTCAAGGGAGACATGCCCACTGGATTCAAAAGCCAAAATGGAAGGGTTTGGGAGTGAAGACCAGATGAGTATGCTCCTCTTTCAAAAGTGTCATGTAGGATAGAGATAGAAGTGGACATACAATTAGGAAGGAATTTTGTTGAGTTTTTGTTTGTAAGTCTGTATTGATGGGGATGTTAAAAGATACACTGAGGTATATTAAAATTTTTAAGAGTTTCTTTGAGCAAAAATCTATTCAAATTGGGGAGTGACAAGCCAGAGTGGTTAGGAGTGCTCCACTGGTAAGAGCTAGAGGCAAAGACTTTTATAGAGAAGATGCAGAAGCAAAGCAAGGAAATTATTTGATTGGCCAAATATTAAGCAGTTGCCTTATTTGGGAAAGACTCCTTGGCTGTTCGTATCTGTCTTTAGGTTTTGATTTCTTAACCTTGAGGCATTACAGGCTTAGGTTTGGTTTGCTATGTAGGATGCTAAGTCATTAGAAGCGCCTCAGTCTAATGACCTCTTCGTTAAATTTAACAGGGAAAACATAAAGATGGTTAAATGTTGAGGATACAGAGCCGGTAAAAAGGGAGACACTGCCATTCTGGAAGAGAATGAGAGGCAAGGCCAGACTGGGACCAGAGTTCTGATAATAGGGAACACGAGAGCCAGGTATGAGTGTGCAGATGTAGGGACAGGAAGTTTCAATGTCAACTTTTTTTAAACATCTGTTTTATTGGGCGCCTGGGTGGCTCAGTTGGTTAAGCGACTGCCTTCGGCTCAGGTCACGATCCCGGAGTCCTGGGATTGAGTCCTGCATCGGGCTCTCGGCTCAGTGGGGAGCCTGCTTCTCCCTCTGACCGTCTCCCCTCTCATGCTTTCTCTCTCTCTGTCAAATAAATAAAATAAATAAATAAAATCTTTAAAAAAAATCTGTTTTATCTTCCTCTACCTGCCTATAAATGGCTTTCTATACCCACAATCCTCAGTGAAAAAACTCAGCTCTCAGTTTCAAGACAGAGTTCCTCAAGTCCCTGGTAAGGCATGTCTGAAGGCTGAGTGTTTCTGATTTGTAAGAGCTGGGACTTGCTGAAAGAAAAAAGCCAGGGCTGGACCATGCAAGGCCGACCTGGAGATGACAGCATAGGCCTATGAAATTAGCCATAGGGTGGCAGGAGGAAGCCATGGGAAGGAGGCAGAATATGTTAATTTTCCCATCACCGAGGAAGGAGATAAAAGCCCTTTCTTGGCTGAGAGAAAATCTCAAAAGAGATTAAGAGAGGAGAGCCCAAAGGCGGGCCTGCTCTGTGCCTCACCCCTCAAAGTCAAAACCAGCAAGGGGATGGAGACAGGACAGAAATACCCAGATAGGCTTAGAGAACGGCAGTACTTCACAGTGTGCCTCAGTCACCATGGTAGAGAAAAATGGGGCAATAGCAATGGCATATTAGGCAAGGAGGGCCTGAAATAGCTCCCCTCCACCCACCCCCTAAGTATTCCTGGCCTCCAGTAGGGCATGGGAAAAACTGAAAAAAAAAAAAAAAATCCTATAACAAACAGCCCTGAAATTTAAGGAACTTAACAAATTTTTCTATTTCTTTAATTTTTTTATTACAGTAAACTCTACCCCCAACATGGGGATCAAACTCACGATCCTGAAATCAAGAATCACATGCTCTATTGACTGAGCCAGCTAGGCACTCCTCAAATTTGTATATTTTTGAGCACACTACACAACCATCACCAGTTGGCAGGGATGTCAGCTCGTCTTTGACACTCAGGGCCCAGGGGAATGGATCAATAGCCATCTTGGATACAGCTGGGTGGTCTGGCAGAGGAAAGAATATTCGGGAGGCTCTTGCCCAGACAATTAAATGTTTACCTTAACTCACCTCATTTTTGCTAGTTGGTCAAATGAACCACATGGCTCTAGCCACCTACAGGGGGCCCAGAAAGAATAATTCAGAGATATTTGGTGAACAACACTAATGATGGCCACGTCTTCCATGGGAAAAGGGAGCACTCTACCAGCTAGAACAGTGGGTGGCTCAGGGTGCAGAGATAATCAGGAGAAGCTAATGGAAGAAAAGGCGAGTGTCAGGGTTACTGGGCAGAGGTGTTGCTGGGCAGGGGTGGCATAGGGTCCAGGAGGAGATCCATTCACTACACCAGCCACCAGTGCTTCAGCAGAGGATGCAAAAATGCTCCAGGGCCACAGCCCAGGCCTGGGGGTGGGGGAAGGCAGAGCAATGGTCAGTAAAGAATGAAGAACAACACATGGACAGCTGCCATGGTCCAGGGAATCTACCAAGAATTTAAACTGAATTGAAAGAGTTAAATGCAGCATTGACTTATCTAAAACTGTAAGTGAGTCATCTTGAAGTAGCAAAAGAAGTGTATGTCACCATTGGAGGAAAAGGGGGGAACTGTGAGAAATTCTGGTCCAGTCATAGAGTAATAAATAATGACAAGTATAGGACTGTCCATGTAAGCTGTGATTGGGAATTTTCTGCTACGACGAGTAGATATGTGGTGGAGTAAGAGGGCAGAGATTAGTAGCACCCTACAGACCGGGATGTTCATGTGCAAAGGCCTCTATTTTCTTTGCGAATGAAAAGAGAAGGTCATCTAGGACTGTGTTCTGAATGACCAAACCCCTGGAAACATGATGGTGACCCAAGAGCCAGTAAGCCTGAGTGATATCCACCCCAGGGAGCACCAGCACTATCAGACACCAGTGTTCCCCACCCCCCACCCCCAGGGCAGGAACTTGGCATTCTGAGCCTGGATAGAGGGGAGATGAGAGTGTAACACAAGCCCATAGCCAGGCAGCACACATTTGGTTCAATGATGGCCATGCACTGCTGGAGAGAAGTCACAGAATGACCCCTGCCTCAGAGAAGGGTGGGAGGGGCAGCTGTCCCGTTCATCCTGCATATTGGGTGGCTCTGTGTATCTGACTCTAATGAGTGAAAAGAGAAGTGACATTGGAATCAGACGGAGGTTCAAGTCCTGGCTCTTCCAGCCACCTTCAAAGTACAATCTCTCTGAATCAGTTTTCCCATCTATAAAATGGGGAGAAATGCAACTCCCCTAGGTGTTTGAATGAGGATCAGATGAGATATTCATGGATTGTCCCTCAAACAGGAAGCATTTATAAAATAAGATTCCCCACTCACATTTCTGTCTACTAGTGACCCATCTGGTATTCAAAGAACATACATCTTGCCATCCTTCATGCTGTGAAGTATTCTCTAGTGGTCCCAGTAAATAATTTGAAAAATCAAATTCAAAAGCATGCTGGACAAGTCAGAAGTATAAATGTCAGTAATGAACTACAGGAACAGTAATTGAGCTTTGACAATCCTTACTCCCCACCCTCTCCCCGGCAGACCTGTTCTGTTGCATTATGTCACAACATGGGCGTGAAAGGGTGATAAGGATTTTTTTAAAAGCTCCAATCCTTCACTGCCCTTCAACCTAATGACAACAAAATTTAATTCAGCAGCCAGTGATCCTCTCTGGGTTTGGAAACTTTTTCGTTTATTTTTGTGTATGGGAGGTTGGAGATATTTCTGCATTAGCACTAGGTATTACGAGATATTAAGTGAATTAGCATATTAACTCACTATGGTTATCTTTTGCAGCATAACAAATTTCCCAACACTGTGGCTTAAAACAACAATTTCGTTTTCTTTCTTACGTTTCTGGGTTTGATATACTCAAATGAGCATTGCTCACTTGGAGCCCCTCCATGCGGCTGTGGTCAGATGGTACGCTGGGGCTGGGGTTCTCTGCAGGCTGGCTAGGACCTGGGTGGGATGGCTGGTGCCTGGGTGAGCATCTCTCACCCACGGGGGCTTCTCCTATCTCAGAGAAAATGGTAGGATTTCTTTTTAAGCTTGACAATTCATTTCCCTGAAGGAAGCAGTAGATGATTTAGGGTAATTGTAACACCTGACTTGGATGAAAGGTGGGGGGGGGGCAGCATAGGAGGCAGGCCTGAGAAGGTCCAATAGAGGCATTAGGGCATAGCAGATAAGAACATAGTCTTTAGAGATGGAGGCCTTAGGCTCTGTTGACCTCTTTGCTACTTTGTCTGCTCTCCAACCCACTAGTTGTGTGGCTTTGGAGCAGATTTATCTTCTCTGAGCTTCATTTTTGCCATCTCTAAAAGAGGCTAAAATAATGCCCACCTCGCATGGTATCTGTGAAGATGGAACAAGATTAATAGAGTGCAATGCCCTGTGTTTAGAGGATGCTTATTAGGTGTTCAATAGTGACAGGAGGAAGTGTCTTAGGAGCCACACCTAGAAGCAGTCCAACGAATGAGAAATCCCAGTGCTAAGAAATTTGGTTGGTTCCAGAATCTCTGGCAATGACTAGAATCAAACATTCCCCGCAGTATTTTAATCCAAGAAGGAAAAACGTACTTTTGATGAGCAAACTTGCTTATAGTTACTTGTTTTTACATGCATCAATATCTTTGTAGGGAGTCCCCAAAAGAAAACTATGGTGTGGCTTATTCTGGTGCCTTGTAAATGGGGTTGTTTTTTATTACATAGGTTGTGTTTGGCTCTAGGGAAAGGGGAAGCTCAGATCACAGCATGTTCTGAGTGGGTGTGTGCTGGGAATGCCCACTGCTGGTCCTTTGTACCTAGCACCTCTCCCATAAACTGTCAGATCTCTCTATGACAGTTAAATACATGCTTTAGACATGTGTTAAAAATCAGGCATGCCAGGCCCAGCTCAGATTTCATCTCACTGAATCACCTTCTGCGTAGGACCTTAGGAAGAAGGCAACAACCTCAAACAGAGCTTAAAGTGCTCTCAGGTAGAATTACAGGACAGGGTCTTCCCTGGGGAAATGTTCCTATGATTTAAGGGCATCATAGAGGACCCTACTGCTTGAGTGCTTCAAGAACTGCAGAAATTGGCAAGCATTTTGCTGCTGCTGCTGCTGCTGCTGCTGCTGCTGCTGCTTCTTCTTCTTCTTCTTCTGTTGCTGCTGCTGCTGCTGCTGCTGCTTCTGCTGCTGCTGCTGCTGCTGCTGCTGCTTCTTCTTCTTCTTCTTCTTCTTCTTCTTCTTCTTCTTCTTCTTCTTCTTCTTCTGTTGCTGCTGCTGCTGCTGCTGCTGCTTCTGCTGCTGCTGCTGCTGCTGCTGCTGCTGCTTCTTCTTCTTCTTCTTCTTCTTCTTCTTCTTCTTCTTCTTCTTCTTCTTCTTTTGAATCTTTGTGGGACTATAAAACTCTAAGTGCCAGTTCAAAACTGGATAGACAACAGTAATTTCTATCTCCATCAATATTAATGCTAGGGACAAGCCCTCCACCCAAGTGACAGGAAAGCATCCAGAACCAATTTGAATCCCCAGGCAGATTTAGAAAATTATCATGCCTCAACAGGGGGTAGGGTTGAATCTATCTGCTTTGACCCACTTTGGAACATGATCTCTTCCCACTACAAATAAACAGATGATGGAAAATGCAGGCCAGGGGTAGAGAAAGCCTGACTAGGTAATTTTAGCCATTGACACAGAGACATTCTTGCTGCTCAACAAGATCAAGGCTAAACTTGGAGTGGGCAGAGCTCCTCAACATTTTCTGTGGTCAAATATGCAGCTTGGCAATCAGTCAGGAGAGGAATGAACAGAGGATTCATCGCCTTCAGCTCAGCCGCATGGCTCAGCCAGACTCTTCACAGCAAGAAGGTTCTATTTGTTTCTTCCTCCTCTAAAGGAAAGGACAGTTTTTCAAAGGACCAGAAAAAAAACCTTTGGCCAAATTTGGATTATGAGATCAAGAAATAAAATTATCAGGAAGCTTAAGTAGACATAGAGGCAATCAATTAGTCTGAAATTAGATGAAGTGAATACATAAGGCTATTTAACAAATATTTCTTGAAACCCAAACCAAGTACTTAGCTATAATTTCTAAATCTATTTTATTTGAACCATATATAGATGAAAATTGATTTCCTGAAGTAACTAACCAAATAATGTGAAGTATAGAAACTAGAAAGAGGAAGCGATGTTATTATTTCTTTCTGTGCTGTAACTTTTCCACCACATTTTAAGACGGGGTTGTGATGACCTGGGGCATGTCCAAAAGAGAGAAACCCAGGTAGAAGGGAGATGCAAAACCCTGTCACATAGAGACTATTCAAGGACTGGGACCATTGAGGGGGAGGAGTTCTCAAGGGGCAAAGGGACACGATGCTTTGTTTGATTTTTTTGTTTTGTTTTGTTTTCATTTTGAAAGTCAGTGTTGAGGTCATAACATATTTGTGTAGAAGTTCAGGACAAAATACTGGGTATGAGCTGCAGAAGGGCACTCATGTATGGAATGGGTGCCCCGGTGGTGGCAGGTTCCTTGCCATGCTTAAGATGGATGGTTTGTTGACAGTGGTATGGGAGAGGGATTTGAACATAGGGATGACACTGGATTGGGATGAGATAGAATTCAGGGGCAGGGTGGTGCTGGGTTGCATTAAGAGCTCAGTTCTAGAAACAGACTTATTTGGGGGGGGTCTCAATCACTGAACACTCTGCTTAACTTCTACGAGCTTTGACTGTTTCACAAGGAAATGGAGATAACAGTGCCTGTCCCATGAGGTTGTTTTGAGAAATAAATGCCTTATGCATACATAGAGCTTCACATTCTGCTTGACACACAATGCTTAATAAACAGCAGCTCATGAGTACTGGGGTTTTTATTACCCTGATAGTCAAATGTAAACTTTCCAAATTCTCCAGATTCAAGTAAGTTCACCTACAACACAACTACAAGATGGCAGACAGATTGGCACCTTAATTCATGCTTTGGGATCTAGCTTGGAGGTGAGGAGCCATGAGAAAGCAGTCAACAGTGAAAAGGGAGAGAGAAATGAACCTGGACCCACATGCTCACAGCCAGAAACACAGCAGGGCGGGACCCATGAAATTAGGCCATGAATTTACAGGGAGTTTACTATACTCTGACTTTTAAATGATTACTTTTTTGTTTGACTTTTATAGGAATAAAATATCCGTTGAATAATGAATAGGGGTTTTCCTGGAAGCTGAGGCTTATGGTGACCTTACTCAGTGGCAGAGAGACAAGTGGAAAAAGATGGTAGAAAAGGGAGGTATGTGTTAACTGTTGCGTAAGGAAGATACTGGACATATATACAGCAACATCCTTTCCACTGTCCTCAGACCCAGACTCACATCTACGTGCATGAAGATATAAACCACATGTACAGGCACAGTCCTTTCTTGCCTACTTGTCCTCCAAGATTACCTCCCCCCAACTCCTAGAAAAGTAAATATAAAAGGACAGCTTTCCTTTGGGAAAGGACATTGACTTAGGGGCCAGTACGTGGATCCTCATCCTGGCCAGGCTGCTTAAGTAGCTGGTTCGGCTTGAATGATCCCTTACTCTGTTCTCACTCACATGGTGAAGGTATAACAGCCCTAATTGAGCTCCAACAGATCCTCCCATCCTATTAGTCTCTCACTCTCTAAAGCACAGAGTAACACCTTTTTTTTTGAAGCCTACCATCTATTTCTCTGCGACCTAGCCTATGTGCCACAATTCACATAAAAGCACACAGATGCACACAATATCAGAAGAACTGGACAGGGTACCTGGGTGGCTCAGTTGGTTAGGCGACTGCCTTCGGCTCAGGTCATGATCCTGGAGTCCCGGGATCAAGTCCCGCATCGGGCTCCCTGCTTGACGGGGAGTCTGCTTCTCCCTCTGACCCTCCCCCCTCTCATGCGCTCTCTATCTCATTCTCTCTCTCAAATAAATAAATAAATAAAATATTTTTTAAAAAAAGAAGAAGAACTGGAGAAACTTTAGAAATCAAATATCCTTGCCCCTTCAGTTTATGGATGAAGAAGCCGAGATTCAGAGTAATAACATAATTTTTCCAAAGAGAGACAGCTAATTAGTTATCAGGCCAGGACTAGGGCCCAAACCCTCAGAAATTCAGATGATTGTTCTTACTTACATGTATGCATATACACCACACCCACATAGTGATATTTTAAGAGTTCTGTTGAATATAACTTAGATACTATAAAATCCACCCACATTAATTATACAATTCACTAATTTTTAGTAAATTTACAGAGTTATGAAACCATTACCACAACCCAATTTTGGAACATTTTCATCATCCCATAAAGATTCCTTGTGTCCATTTACAGTCATTCCCCATTCCCATGAGGGGGCAAACATTAATCCACTCTGTGTCTCTACAGATTTACTTCTCTGGATATTTTATATAAATGGGATCATACAATGTATGGTCTTTTCCCCAATTTAGAGCAGAAAGCAGTCAGCCTCTCACCAGTAAGTATGATGCTAGCTATAGATTTTTGGTAGAATCCCTTACCAAGTTGAGAACATTTTTTTCTATTTCTAGTTTATTGAAAGTTTTTATCATGAATGGGTGTTACATTTTATCAAATGCTTTTTGTGATCATCTATCATCTATTGAGATGATCATATGGGCTTTGCCCTTTATTCATATTATTCAATTAATATGATATTATGGTGATTTTGAGATATTAAGCTAACCTTATATTCCTGGGAGAAATCCTACTTGGTCATGGTGTATAATCCTTTTTATATGTAGATGGATTCATTTTGCTATTTCGTTGAGGATTTTTGCATCTAGATTCATGAGGGATATTGGTCTATGGTTTTCTTGTGATGTCTTCCGGCTTTGGTATTAGGGTAATACTAGCCTTCTGGAATTAGTTGGGAAGTGTCCTCTCAGGGTTTATGGAAAAGTTTCTGAAGAATTGGTATTTTTTTTCTTTGACTATTTTATTTATTTATTTATTTATTTATTTATTTATTTATTTATTAGGAAACACACAGGTAGTTTTATTTTTTAATTTATTTTTTGATGTAGTGTTCCATGACTCATTGTTTGCATATAACACCCAGTGTTCATTGCAATATGTGCCCTCCTTAATACCCATCACCTGGCTACCCCATCCTCTCACCCCCTCCCCTCTGAAACCCTCAGTTTGTTTCCCGGGGTCCATAGTCTCTCATGGTTCGTCTCCCCCTCTGATTGCCCCCCTTCATTGTTCCCTTCCTTCTCCTAATATCTTCCATGCTATTCCTTATGTTCCACATATAAGTGATGAATTCTATAAAATATTCAAAGAAAAGACAATTATCATATGGTTTCTCTTTGAATATTTTATAGAATTCATCAGTAAAGACATCTGGGCCTAGGCTTTTCTTTGAGGGAAGATTTTCAATTACTAATCTAATTTTATGGGTCTACCCAGATTTTATATCTCTTCTTCAGTCAGTTTCATTAATTTTTGTCTTTCTATAAATATTCCTATTCTAAATTATCTAATATGTTAGCATAAAGTTTTGTATAGGATGCCTTTATAATCCTTTTAATTTCTGTAAAGTTGGTACTGATGTCTCCTCTTTCATTCCTATTCTGGTAATTTGTGACTTCACTTTTTTCTGGGTTCTCAACCTCAGCACTATTGATATCTGGGCCCAATCTTTATTATGAAGAGGGCTGTCATGCATTGTAGAATGTTTAGCAGCATCTCTGGCCTCTACACACCAGATACCAATAGCACGCACAAAGTGCATATACACCAAGGTATGACAATTAAAAATTTCTCCAGATACTGAAAAGTGTTCCCTGAGAAGAAAAATCATCCCTGGTTTAGAACCACTGGTCTAGATGAAGTTGTAATTTTGTTGATTTTCTCAAAGAATCAACTTTTGTTTTCATTGATTTTATCTATTTTGTTATTTTTCATTTCATTGATGTCTATTCTAATCTTTAACTTCTACCTTCTATTTGTTTTGGGTTTAATTAACTCCTTTTTTTCTAGTTTCTTAAGGTGGAAACTTAGGTTATTAATTTGGAGTACACACGTTGATTTTAAGACAAATTGTATTTTGGACAACTTGGAGTTTGGTAAACCTAGTCTCTTAGCTAGAAGAACTGTTTGTATATTAATAAACAGAAAATGGTAAAAGAAGAGCTTTCCCCCAGCTCTTATTTTTCCCTTTCCTAAGCAAAATGTTATGTAAAAGAAACTTAGCTTATGGTGAACTTCTAGCCAGTTTTCTTACCTAATAACCCCGGCTTCCCTGAAGACACCAATTGTCAGCCTTTTTTTGCAACTTCTTTTTCACTTCCAGTCTACATCCTGACTTCTTTTCATTCACTCACACTGATTAGCTAATCTGACTGAACAACTGCTGCTGATTATATAGGAGAATATGATCTTTTCTAAGTGCTATAAATAATGAATGCTACATGTAAGTGATCAATAGACAGTAGCTGCTAATGTAATCATTATCATAGTGGTGATGTGTAGACAGTAAGGAATTACCTTTTGGAAAAATTAGACTTTCAAACAAGGACATTTTCAAATCATGGAAGGACAGAAGAGATATAATCAGGCACACTAGAAAGGAAAACAGTTTAGTGGCCAGACTGATAGTCAACCTCCATTCTAAAAGCAGGTGCTAAAGCTGGGATGGGGTTGCCACCAGGAGCTAAAGGAAGAGATGACTGTTAAGCCTCTTAGCAAGCATTAGAGCCAAGCCATGGAAACCAGATTCAGTCACTGAGCACCAGGGTCAGGAGCAGAGGTGATATAGCAGGAGACTAGATAAAGATAAGGAGCAGGGCAAGATAAGAATATCTGGGACAATGTCAAGAGGCCCTGGGTGGAGCAAACTAACAGTCAGTTTGCAGGTTGCCTTTCTGGGTTCTCCAGAAAGGCAGGACATGCCAATGGTCTGGTGGGCTTTTCGTTACAAGAAAGCTGCCATCAACTGGTAGCCTTTTCTTCCTGTATGCTGTGCCCCTGGGGCAGGTGCTGTGCCCCTGTGAGGCCCAGGAGAAAGGAAGGACACTTAGCTCCACACTTCTTTCCATGATTCCAGTCCCTCTCCCTCTCTATCCCTATCCTTATCCCTGTCCTTTTACCAGTCCTAATTCATCTTTCATTTGCCCTCACTCTCTCCCTGTCCAGATCCAGTTTCTCTTTCACATGTTACATTATCCAGGCCATATCCAGACCTCACTCCAGAGCTTTGGGAAATATTCTTTCTCTACTTCAAGTCACGCTTCTTACGTAAGAAATCAGTTCTTCCTGTTTCAGGACATCCCGGGGGTGGTGCACTTCTGTTTACAGTACAAGAACATGTGGTAGCATTACACAGCCACACAACTGGGAAAATGTTAAAATAGGAAAACTTGGGCTGGAACTGAGATCATCTGGGTACCTTGTTCTGGGCTATGAGACATGTCTATGAGCTGGCAGATGAGACATGAAAATAGGAGAACATTCGCAAAAAGAGCTTTAAGGAAAAGGAGGAAGGGAATCTAGAAGGCCCCTGTACCTGCATGTGATAGAAGCTTTACATGTATTCATTAATTTAAATTCAGCAATTCTATAAGAGAATTCTCTTCTTCCTTGTTTTATAGAAGGGAAAAGTGAGGCTAACCAACCCTACATAACTATGAGTATGTAGCAGAACTGGGATTCCAACCCAGGTCTGGATGACTCCAAAGTCTCCCCCTTATACCACACTGTTCACACACCACTCAATGGAGAACATAATGGTTACCTTGGTGATCTCTGTGGTCAGTTTTCTTTTGCTTTACAGTAGTCTCTAGAGTAGAATATTCAGGAAGGATGGCAGGTTGAATATGTCCTGACTCCCTTCATTCCAATACAGCTATTTCTCCTGCATCAAGTATTATGGATGCAGTTAACAATGGTGAAGGTGGTGATCAATATGTGTGCAGGACTTTCCCTGCCTGAGCCAGGTAAGAACCTAGAAACAAAGTCAGAGACCTTAAGATCAAAGATTAGAATATATGGATACAGAAGGAGAACTGAATCCATGAGATTTATGCACCCCACCTCTCATTACAATAACACTACCAAGAGAAGGGCAACTAGGTCCACATAAGTAGGTTTGGGCTCCCTGCCCCTGAGATGCTTAGGAGAAGATGAAAAAGAGAACTTTCTTCTCTATACTCTTAAGGTAGGAGACCTCAAGTTGGCTGAGAAACAGAAAGGCTTCTTCCTGATGTTGCTATCTCAGTAGAGGATGATAAAGTTCTTCTACTGGCTCAAAGGAACAGAGACCACCAAGCTTTCCATTACTCATGAGACAGTCCCACTTAAAATACATCAACAGCTGAACCTGAGCCTAAGTGAACAGACTATCAAATCAAAAAACAATTTTACATGAGGGTGTCTGACAGTCAGGGGGGGAGAACAAGTAGAACATTCTGAACTGGCCTTTAGTGAAACAGAGCTGCTGGAGGAGGCTAACAACAAATTGGACAGGAAAAACAGTTATTAAAGAGGTTCAAAGGACAACACAAAGATGGCTCTCAGCACTGAAAAACATGATTTAGATGAATATAGTCAATAAATAAATGAACAAAGGAATCACCACTGAGATTCAAATCACAAGCCAGATGAATGGGAGAAATATTTTCAAAAACTGAGCTACAATACAAAAAGATGAGAGTATACTGAGGCAAACTGAGAAACAAGAGAGTTCCAGAAGGAGAAAAAAGAAGAGGTGGAGTGGAGGCCATTGTTAAACGTAATTAAATAAGTCATAGAAGAAAATATTCCTGACCTGAAGATGAATCTGTGTCTGCATGGTAAAAAGTATCACATAATTATATGTTTAAAGTACAAATCAAAGCAATGCAGTGTGTGGTTTATAACATGTAAAAGTAAAATGTAAGACAACAATAGCACAAAAGAAAAAGGAGATAAATGGAAATATGCTGTTAAGGATCCTTAATTGTATATGAAGTGGTATACACATTAATTCATAGTAGACTATGATTAGTTAGGGATGACTATTTTGATCCCTAAAGCAACATTACAAAATAAAACAAAGAGGTGTAGCTAAAATCCAATTAAGCATATAAAAGGAAACACTAAACAATATATTTTTTTAAAGATTTTATTTATTTATTTGATGGAGAGATAAAGAGAGAGCACAAGTAGGCAGAGAAGCAGGCAGAGGGAGAGGGAGAAGCAGACTCCCTGCTGAGCAGGGAGCCCGATGTGGGGCTTGATTCCAGGACCTGGGATCATGACCTGAGCCAAAGGCAGCTGCTTAACCAACTGAGCCACCCAGGCACCCCGAACACTAAACAATATTCAACTAATCCAAAAGAAATCAGCAAAGGAAGAAAAGTAAGCCCAAAACAGGACAAATAAAACAGATAGCAAGACAGTGGACTTCAACCAAATCTTGTCAATAATTACATTAAATGTAAATGGACTAAACACTAATTTTAAAAAGTTAAAGTGATTATCAGAGTTAAAAGAAGGCAAGAACAACTATATGCTGTCTACAAGAAAAGCACTTTATTTTTGTAATCTTATTTTATTTTTTATTTTTTTGTTATGTTATATTAATCACCATGCATTACATCATTAGTTTTTGATGTAGTGTTCCATGATTCATTGTTTGCATATAACACCCAGTGCTCCATTCAGTACGTGCCCTCTTTAATACCCATCACCAGGCTAACCCATCCCCCTACCCACTCCCCTCTAGAACCATCAGTTTGTTTCTCAGAGTCCATAGTCTCTCATGGTTCGTCTCCCCCTCCGATTTCCCCCACTTCTTTTTTCCCTTCCTGCTATCTTCTTCTTCTTTTTTTTTTTTTTAACCAATGATGGAAAATAAGGAAGCTGAGAGAAAGAGAGATAAACAACTACTGGATCACAAGGGCAGAATTCGAGAGATAAGTGATACCATAAGATGAAACAATATTAGAATAATTGGGATCCCAGAAGAAGAAAGAGAGAGAGGGGCAGAAGGTATATTGGAGCAAATTATAGCAGAGCACTTCCCTAATTTGGGGAAGGAAACAGGCATCAAAATCCTGGAGGCACAGAGAACCCCCTTCAAAATCAATAAAAATAGGTCAACACCCCATCATCTAAGAGTAAAACTTATGAGTTTCAGAGACAAAGAGAAAATCCTGAAAGCAGCTTGGGAGAAGAGATCTGTAACCTACAATGGTAGAAACATTAGATTGGCAACAGACCTATCCACAGAGACCTGGCAGATCAGAAAGGACTGGCATAATATATTCAGAGCACCAAATGAGAAAAATATGCAGCCAAGAATACTATACCCAGCTAGGCTGTCATTGAAAATAGAAGGAGAGACAAAAAGCTTCCAGGACAAACAAAAACTAAAGGAATTTGCAAACACGAAACCAGCCCTGAGAAAAATATTGAAAGGGGTCCTCTAAGCAAAGAGAGAGCCTAAAAGCAGCACAGACCAGAAAGGAACACAGACAATATACAGTAACAATCACCTTACAGGCAATACAATGGCACTAAGTTCATATCTTTCAATAGCTACCCTGAATGTAAATGGGCTAAATGCCCCAATCAAAAGACTCAGGCTATCAGATTGGATAAAAAAACAAGACCCATCGATATGCTGTCTGCAAGAGACTCATTTTAGACCCAAAGACACCCCCACATTGAAAGTGAGGGAGTGGACAACCATTTATCATGCTAATGGACACCAAAAGAAAGCTGGGGTGGCAATCCTTATATCAGACAAATTACATTTTAAACCAAAGACTGTAATAAGAGATGAGGAAGGACACTATATCCTACTTAAAGGGTCTATCCAACAAGAAGATCGAACAATTGTAAATATCTATGCCCCTAACATGGGAGCAGCCAATTATATAAGCCAATTAATAACAAAAGCAAAGAAACACATTGACAACAATACATTAATAGTGGGGGACTTTAACACCCCCCTCAATGAAATGGACAGATGATCTAAGCAAAAGATCAACAAGGAAATAAAGACTTTAAATGACACACTGGACGAAATGTACTTCACAGATATATTCAGAACATTCCATCCCAAAGCAACAGAATACACATTCTTCTCAAGAAATGCACTTTAAATATGAAGCCACAGATCAGTTAAAAGAATGACAAAAGATATACTATACAATTATTATTTATGTATTTTTCAAAAGCTGGAGTGGCTATATGAATATCAGACAAATTAGACTTCAAAACAAAGTGCATTGCCAGTGATAAAGAGGAACATATGAAAGAGCCAATTCATTGAGAAACATGAAAATACTAAATTTGCATTCACAAAATAACAAAGCTTTAAAACACATGAAGTAAAATCTGACAGAGTTATAGATTTTCATACTCCTGGTAGAAGAGGTATATCCCCAAAATCAGTAAATATAGAGTATAGGTTCTCAAAATGTGATCCGGCTACCACTAAGGGTCCCCGAGACCCTTTCAGGGAGGCTGTAAACTCAAAACTGATTTCATAATAATACCAAAAGGTTATGTGCCTTTTTCACTTTCATTCTATACTGGAATAAAGTATAAGAGAGTATCTTCACAATCAGGCAAAAGTTCCTTAGATGGGATATAGAAAGTATTAACCTCACAAGAAAAAAAACATAAATTCTACTTGACCAAAATTAAAGAAAAAACTTCTGCTTATCCAATGACACTAATAGCAGAATGTAAAGGCAAGTCACAGACTAGAAGAAAATACTTATAGTAAATATATCTAATAAAGTACTTCTATGTATTTTATATAAAGAACTCCTACAAATAACAAAGGATAGTCAAATTTTTAAATGGGCAAAAGACCTAAAAAGATACTTCACAAAAACAGATATACAGATGGCTAATAAGCATATGAAAGGTGATTAACATCATTAGTCATCAGGCAAATGTAAACCCTAATGGAATAACCATCTCACTAGAATGACTGAAGTGAAAAAACTGTTGACATCAGATGTTAGTGAGAATATGGAGCTACCTAACTCTCACAGACCACTAGTGAGAGTAAAAAATAGAACAAACATCTCGGAAAACTAATTGTCAAACATGTACCAATTCATGACATCATGCATGAATCCCAAAAGCATTATGGTAAGCAAGAAAAAAAAAAAAAAAAGCCAAACACAAAAAACACAAAATTTGGATTCTCCTCTTCGAGGTTTTTATATCTATGGGAGATTTCATGGCTACTGTGCATCGTAAGTACTTAATGAATCCACCACTGTCAATTCTTATTTAAAATACTAGCAAACTTTGAATTCTTACTTCTAGGAAGTTCTAATATTCTTTTCTTGTACTCCAAGGGGTCATCTTGCACAAACTCTAGTTATCTGTCTGCCACTTAGGAGATCAGCAATTAAAGTCCTTTGCATCAGAATTTTCTGCTACCTGCAGCTGAAGAATCTGAAGTGATAAAGCTTGATGTTGAAGAAGGGGCCAGAACATGAAGGTGACTATATCTCATGCTAAGGAAATAAGATTTTATCCTGTCAACAATAAGTAGCTTCCAAAGTTTTCAAAAAAGCGAGAGGGGCGCCTGGGTGGCTCAGTAGTTGAGCATGTGCCTTCGGCTTAGGTCATGATCCCTGGATCCTGGGATCGAGCCCTGCATCGGGCTCCCCGCTTGGTGGGAAGCCTGCTTCTCCCTCGCCCACTCCCCCTGCTTGTGTTCCCTCTCTCACTGTCTCTCTCTCTCTCTCTCTCTCTCTCTCTCTCTCTCTCTGTCAAATAAATAAATAAATAATCTTTAAAAAGAAGGGAGAGAAGTATCTAGCAGCATTGTGCTGCTCAGATTAAAGGCAGAAAGATCAGTTTGAAGTCTGGGAGGGATTGTTGCCTGAATTAAGACAGTGACAGTGGAGTAGAGATAAGACAATGGAATTAAAAGCAAGCAAAATCCAAAGACATCCGGGTGAAAATACGGACAGGTGTTGGTGGTGGGTCCGATGTGGAAAGTAAGGGCATGAGAGGCATTATAAACGATACCTGGATTCCTGGCTCAGACAACTGGGATTGTGGTAGGACCCCTGCCAAGGAGAAAGTTCAGGAAGTGGAGGGGTAGTGATGAATCCAGCTCTGGGCTTCCCAAACTTGGGTGTCCAGGACATTTCCAGGGGGCAGCTGGTGCTCCACAGTGAAGTTGTGGTTGTAGAGTGGGCCTCTCGGTCATCTGCTCCAGACTGAGGCTTTTGTCTTACCAGCCTCAGTCACTTCAGCAATTCCTTAGCACACAGTGGTGCCTGAAAAGAGTCCCATCTTGCTTCCCTAGCATCACTCCTGGTCCCTCCCCTCCTCACTAGACTTGCGGAAAGCTGAAATGGATGCCACTGTCCTCTCCCTCCTCTTGTTTGTTCGGTCTTAGGTTTGGTGTTACCTCCCACTTCCAGGGAGAGGCTCCTATTGGAGCCTTCAAAAGTGCATGCCTGGTGACCAACTTCCTGTTCTCTTCATCAAGAGCACAGATCCACAACCATTTGACATTTACTGAGCTTTATAATGTTCTAGACTTTGTGCCGCAGACCAGATACACAGAAATGCAAGGTCATGGCTCCTGCCTTCAATGAGCTCGCAGCAAAAAAGACAGACATACACAACTGCAGTGATTAGATTGGCACGGGTATGGCTGAAATTCAGTGGGGTTTTGGAGGAAGGGAGAGTGGGAAAGGCTGCAGAAATAAGGGATGGTGTCAAGAGGTGGGAGCCTTTGGCCTTACATTGAAGAATGTATAAAAAATCAGCGAGATAAAGCAAGATGTGGCAGATTCTCTAAACAAAAGATCTCAGGCACCTGGGTGGCTCAGATGGTTAAGCATCTGCCTTTGGCTCGGGTCATGATCCCGGGGTCCTGGGATCGAGTCCCGCATCGGGCTCCCTGCTCCTTGGGAGCCTGCTTCTCCCTCTGCTTCTCTCTCCCTCTCTCCCTCTGTCTCTCATGAATAAATAAATAAAAAATCTTTAAAAAAAAAAAAAAAACAAAAGATCTCATAAAGACCTGAGGTATGAGAGAGCCTGGCATAACTGGAAAGTGGGAAGTTTCAGACAGCTTAGTGGGGCTGGAGTCTAATGTGCAAGGACAGGAATGTTTGCCACAGGTCTGCAGAGAGAGTAAGCGGTTTGTTTGTAGAGCAAGTGCTAAGCCTTGCACAGTGTTTAAAGCTTCACAGGCAATAGGAACAGCCTTTCTCTCCTGGGTTCTCTCCCATAGGAGAAGCTCTTTAACAATCTGGGAGAAGTCTCATTAATAGCCACAGTCTCCTCAGCATCATCATGTGGTGCGCCATAAAAGGACATTTTGCTGGCTAGGGAGGATATTTGCAGCTAGAGCAAAACAGGTTACACAGTCAACTTGTGGCATTCCTGGGAACTAGCAAGGTGGGGAACCAGCATTAGGGTTTAGATACGAGCACCAGCTTGGGCTGCAGACAGCCAGAGAAGCTACCTCAGAGCACTACTAGGGCTCAGGGTAGGATGATAGGCAGTCATCCCCAGACCCCAAGCCTTGGCTCTACTGCAGTTCCTGCCTAAAATAGGGCTAATTAACTCTAGTGGACATGGTAAGGTGGCCAGGGTCTCAGGGCAAACAATGTCACGGCAAGAGCCACAGGACCACCAGGACTCAGAAGGGCAGAGCCACTCTGGGCCCAGGCAGCACTTACAATGGCCACAAGATGGGGGAAGAATACAGGACAAAGAGAGATGTAACACCAGCAAGGGAACACCAGAGATGGCCAAGGCTAGCTCCTCTTATACACATGCAAATGGCACAGCCTTGGTGCAGCAGCTCCCACAAAGATATCCTGTGAGCTTCTGGATTAGCTTATTTGTTGTGAGTGTTTTTATGACACAAGAGTGAATTTTATGCCTCTGTGATGGTAGGGCTAGGAAGAAATCCTGTTAATAGTCTAGTACTACTATCCATAAAAGCTACAATCTACCATAGAATCTAAGAGGCCACATAGTGCCAGAAACATTACTATTTTACCTACCTATCTGAAGCATTTAGTTGTCATTGGTCTTATTGCCAAATAGTCCCTGTTCTCCCTGCTTCTAGGAACATGATGAATGAGAAGACTACCTGACCGCTTTGTGATTGGGTGAAGCCATATGCTAACCCTGGCTAATGAGTTGTGAGTGGAAGTGACCAACTCATTACTTGTGAGTCTGAGACCTTCAAGGCACCTTCTAATTTGTGCAAAGTTACCATATAGGCTGAAGGCAGCAATGGACACGGTATGCAAGATGCATGGCTAGCTGTGATTACAATGAACCCAAGCCCCTGAGCTGTGAGTCAGCTCTGACAAGCCTCCTTTGTGTTTCTGCTTCCATTGGATTAGAAAAGGCCACAGTCTCTAAGATTCATAAAAACTGCTATCACTCCAAGAAGACATTTCAGGATACACAACTGGCATCAACTAACACACATTTTTTAAACAAAGACATATGCTTCCAAATGAAATGATAACAAAGCACAACTTTAAGACATAATAAAAATGCCAGACTTGGCCCGGGAAAACTTTCAAAACTGAGAAAGTGAAACATATCTGTTATGTTACTTTTTCTGTCTACCGTCACTCACTGCATTTGGTCTTTTGGGGGAAGGTTGATATTTAGAGCATTTAGGAATTCGTATGGAGAGCAAATGCTTTGACAAGGTCCTAATTCAGCCCTGAGATATCCAGGATGAGAAAGAGAGAAGGATTTGTGAGCTTTACTACCAGGAATTAAAGAGGCATAAGAGACAGGGGCCTTCCCTAAACCTTCTCAGAAAAAATGTTTGGGAAACATAGACCAGGGTAACAGGTTACAGGTTCATGAGCAATGTTTTTGAAATGCTGAGTTCCACCCATATTTGCCAATTTTGTTCTTTCTTGTCTGTGATCCCACGTAAAGAAAAAGAGTGAGGCTTTTGTACTTGTTGATGAATACAATTTCTAGGACTTCCCTGATTTTAATTACCTTGATCCATTCTATCCACAAGCATTTTTAAGATGGCAATTCCTTAGTTTTGGGTTCAGAATACATGGTTGCTGTGGGACCCGACTCTAAAGAGAACCCTTCTTGGGCTCTGGGCAGCTTGCATCCAACTTTGTTAGACATCAGGAGACGAGATGTTACTGTGAAAATGAGCACAAACAGATGGAAGCTTCTTCCTGGAAGATAAACAGCACCAGAACTGAGATGGGGAACGTGGACCCTGAGCCTCATCTAGCAGAAAAACCCAACAAGTTCCCAAAGTGAGATGATAAAAGCAAAGCTTGTGGAAGTGTCATTTGGGACTTCCCCATACAAACAAACTTAACACCCAAATCTTAGATTCTGAATACGATTCTCCACTGAAAGGAATCAGGGTTCTTTGAAGAAATGGCTGGTTTTAGGTGTGGAGCTGAAAAAGTACAAGATGAAGTTGAAACATCTTGCTGGGGTGCTTGGGTGGCTCAGATGGTTAAGCAACTGCCTTCGGCTCAGGTCATGATCCTGGAGTCCTGGGATCGAGTCCCACATAGGGCTCCCTGCTCAGCAGGGAGTCTGCTTCTCCCTCTGACCCTCTTCCCTCTCATGCTCTCTATCTCTCATTCTCTCTCTTCTCAAATAAATAAATAAAATCTTAAAAAAAAAAAGATCTGGGTCAGAAAGTAGAGACATGCAAAAAGAATATGGGGACATGTCAAATGGTAAGGAGCCAGCTTGAAGAGACTCAATCTGGGACAATTTCAGCCTCAAAATAAATAGTGATAGTGCAGATTATAACCCACAGAATACAGTAAGAATCCATGGGCCCATACTTATGTAAACACATAAATAAATATATGAGAAAGAAGAGAAGTCTCTTTGCTACAGTCCAGTGGCAACTAACAGGGAAGAAATTATGGGAACAAATGTGGAAGGAATGATGGAACCTGAAAATATTTACCATTTGGCAATAATTGTTTTAGGTCTTTTGCCTTTTGAGATGATATACTGAGAAAAACATATCATTACTTCTGTGGCAATACTTCCAAAAAGATATAACCTGAATCTAATCATGGGGAAACATCAGATAAACCAAAACTGAAAGACATTCTACAAATCAGCTGGCCAGTAATCTTCAAACACGTCTAAGAAGACCAAGAAACCTGAAGGAAACTATAGAGACAATGACAACCAATGCATCATGCAAAACTAGATTGGTCCTAAACCAGAAAACTGAATTTTTCTTTTGCCAGAAGCACGTTAGTGTGACAACTGATGAAATGGAAATGTCTGTTGATTAGATGATAGCTATATGAATGTTAATTTCCTGGTTTGATAATAGTACTATGATTATGTAAAAGAATATTCTTGTTTTGAGATACACACATTGAAGAATTTAGGCATAAAGAGGCATTATATCTTCAATGTACCTTCAAATGATTCCAAAAGAGAGAAAGATAAATCAAATCAGTAAAATGTTAACAGACTGGCAATCTGGGTGAAGAATATACGGAAATTCTTCACACTATTTTTGCAAACTTTCCATATATCTGAAATTATTTCAAAATAAAAGTTTTTTTTTTTAAAGGATAGAGAGATAGAAAGAATTGTCTATGAAGTTTCTATTGCGGGAAAATGTGTGGAATTCTACGTAGAATGGACTGCACTAAGGCTGGAGGCTGGGAGAGATTTCTTTTAGTATGAAGAAATATTTCTTCTAGTCTTACCAGATTTCCTCTAGTATTTCCAGTATGGGCTCCAGAGCCACATTTCCTCTTTCCTAACAGTTTTTGGTCTTATTCCATAATGCATACAAGAAATACTTGTTCTCTCCTTCCACACAGTCACCCCCAAATTTAATGCCCTTCTTCAGAGGGCACCCCCAGAATCCTCTCTGAGCATCCCCTGAGGTTAGACCACCTAAAAGGCAATACCTGTCTCTAACTAAAGACTCTAATTAGTTTGCAGATTATGTCTCTCCAACTATAGTCTTCTCCCCACCTCCAAGCACCTAACTAAGGTTTTACAAGGTTTTGTTTAGGTCAATGCACGGTCTCATCTGCGTTCTAATCAGACTCTACTTGTGTTCATGTTTAGTCATAATCCATTGGGAAAATAATCCTAAATGGGGAGAAACCACTACTATAGTGAGAAGAACTCTGAATTTATAGTCTTAACCCTCTCCACCAACTAGCTATATAAGCCTGGATAAATCATCTCTATAGTTCTCACCATAAAATCAGGAATCTGAACTAAATCTTAATAGCCATCTCTTCCAATTCTTAAAAAGGTGTGGTTATTAAACAAAAGGGCCTTCTAACGTAGTTTGCGTACATGTAAGAATGAACTATTTCCCCCTGAATTAAAAAGATGAGATCTTACACTCAATTCTCAAAAAGTTGACCTTGGTTTGAGTACATGGCATTGACATCGCTTTACCCAGGGGAAGGATTACAGCTAAGAGGCATCATTCCCACCCCCAAGTTCTATTTTATAAACAGCCTCTACCAGCTATGCTATGTTGAGCTTAAACTATTTCTGGCTGTGCTACAGTTAATCACCTCTTCCAGTGAAAAATTAAAGGAGAAAAAAAAATTTTTAAATTCCTGTAATCATTTCTAAATACCTTTAACTTTTCTTCTGGTTACCTGTCCCCCCTGCCCTTCATCTCTGAGATTTCTCTATAATCGCTGCAACAGCATGCACATGAGCTGTTCCCCTGTGTCTAGTATGCTCAGGTATCTATTTCCTCCAGGCCTGGCTCGGATTCAGCAGCTCCTAGTTGTCAAGGAGTTGGGAGAGAGAGACTAGCTGTGCCCAGTTTTGCCTGAAAGCACAACTCAGGCACACACATTTTGGAATCATTCTCCAGGCTCTGCCTTCCCCCTTGAGCTGCTCATCGGTGCTAAAGTCTTTGCTACAGGCAGAAAGGACTTTTATTCTAAATCCCAAGCTTCTAGAACATTGTCTCTTCTCCTGGTGACTATTAAATGCTACTCCATTTACTTATTCAGATTTTGTTCTGATCTGATTGTTCCTTTTTTTCAGAGGAAAAAAAAAATCCAAGTAAGAGAGAGAAAATTATGCTGAATTTCTCTTGTGGGCCGGACAAGGGAATACAATGGGAATCTTATATCCTGAAGGAATGCAAGGAATCCCAAAGATGGGCACAGGCCGCCTGAGCTGAGTGCTTTTTATAACAGAAGACACAAGAGCAATGAGAGAATGGACCGTGTCTACTTGGTGCAGGCAGGATAAATTAACCTTGACACCCAGGGGAATTCCTAAAGTCATGAAGTTTCTGTAAAAAAAGAGTAAGTGAAAAATACTTTAATTCCTCTTACATGTCAATTTTGTAAAATTATAAAACATGAAAAATAGCAAATGTGCAAAAAGTAAAAAGATTAGTCTAATAAACACCTGTAATATTTTGCCATATTTGCTTTATATTTTCATATATACTTCCATATACATACATGTATATATATGTATATATGTATAAATTACTGAAGTATTTTAAAGGAATTACAGACATTAGGAAATGTCACTTCTAAATACTTAAGCTTCTATGTTCCCCAAATAAGGACATTTTGTGATTTAATGGCAATAACATTATTGATCTTAAAATTAACAATAACTGCAAAATATCATGTAATACCCTATCTCCAACAAATTATCCCAGTGATATCAAATATGTATTTTATTTTATTTTTTAAAAAGATTTTATTTATTTATTTGACAGAGAGAGAGAGAGCACAAGCAGGCAGAGAGGCAGGCAGAGGGAGAGGGAGAAGCAGGCTCTCCACTGAGCAGGGAGCCCGATGTGGGGCTCGATCCCAGGACTCCGGGATCATGACCTGAGCCGAAGGCAGCCGCTTAACCGACTGAGCCACCCAGGTGCCCTCAAATATGTATTTTATAGTTGATTTCTTCAAAGTGGAATTTAATCAGACCAAGCCAATCATGTGACTGTAAACATCTTGCATTTATCTGTTTCTTCGTGGTGTCATTTAACCTTTTTCTCTCTCCCCTGTTTTTCTTTACAATGGAAGTTAAGTCTAAAGGCTTGAGTAGTTTTAGGTTCAAGATTTTTGGTAAGAAGTCTTCATAGGTGATGCTGTATAACTGCAACATATCAGGAGGCACAAGACGTCTGGTAGTGCTACGTAGAGCATTAAATTTCATCACCTAGTGAAGTACCCAGCAAAGTCAGTTTTTCTATAATGCTACATATATGTTCTTAAAAACTACTGGTTATGCAAAATTACACAGTAAAGTCCATGAAGCTTATGCGGAAAATAGGGATAGGGGTACAACATTCAAGAACTTCCTCAGGGAAATCTAACAACAAACAATGTTAGGAATTTATTAAAAACAGTAGCAGTTATACATTTGTGAAATCGGTAAGAAATACATAGATAGGGGCACCGGGGTGGTTCAGTCAGTTAAGCACCTGACTCTTGGTTTTGGCTCAGGTCATAATCTCAGGGTCATGAGATCAAGCCCCACATCAGGCTCTGTGCTGGGTATGGAGCTTGCTTGGGATTCTCTCTCTACCTCTCGCTCTGCGCCTCCCCTTCCCCCTCCCCCCTCAGGTTCATGTGCTCTCTTTCTCTAAATAAATAAATAAATAAATAAATTTTAAAAAGAAATCCATAAATACTACAACATATGTGACATTTCATTTTGAAAAAAGACCTGAAACTTAGTTGTGGAAGTGGGCATCAGAAGGGTTGTACCTTGTGGGTTATTATGAAGTGAGGGAGGGAGAGTTATCGAAAATTAGACTGAAAGCTCCAACTCCACATGTGGATGGTGTGGCTTATCACTCATTTGTTGAAATGAGGTAGCTGGTAGATGTTTGAGATCTGCACTTGTGTGCATTTTATGTATTCCTAGGTAGCTTGGTTCAGCTGGGTGCAGTTTTCCGCATTCACCCAGTGTTTCCTGTGGCAAGAATCACACACAAATAACTGTGAGAGTGCATTATGCTCAAAGTGTTCCCCAGTGTATCAATTGCATTGGAAAAAATTCACATCTTGAAACAAGCGTTATATCAGAACTGACAGTACTGGTACGTTGTGTCTTCTCTCTTTTTCCTCTCTTTTTCTTCATCCCTCTAGCTGGAGGCTTATCAATTTTGCTGATCTTGTCAGAGAAAGAGCTGTTGACTTCAACGAATTTTTCTATTCTTCTGTTCTCTAGTCCATTTGTTGTGTTTTATCATGATTATTTCCTTTTACTATTTACTTAGATTGAATTTGCCCTCTTTATTCTAGCTTTCTAAGGTGGAGGTTTAGGTCACCAATTGTAGATCATTTTTATTTCCTAATATAAGTTTTTAGAGTTATATATCTCTAAGTACTTCTTTAGAAGCACCTCACAAAATTTGATAAGTGTTTTCATTATCAATTGCATTAAAAATATTTTCTAAGATTTCCACATCTGCAAAGATGGAGTACCCATACTTTTCCCTATTCTTATATTAAGTACAGCTAAAGATCTCAGAAATTACATATAAAAGAAACAGAAGAAGACTCTGCAAGGTACAGGACAAAAGGCAGGCAGGCTAGGGACCTCAAACTAAGGACAGGTACCAGGGTGCTGTAAATGGAGGCATAGTGAGGGTGTCCACAGCTCCCACCTCACCCAGCAGTAATGGGGAGTGGGAATGTCACTGGAGGTCAGCTAGGGAACCTGGACTTCAGTCCCCACCGGTCTGCAACAAACCATGCCTCCCTTCTCTAAACATAAAGAAATGATAAAGGAAGGAATCCTGGGGCATCAAGAAGGAAGAAAGAACACTGGAAAGAGCAAAGATATAAAGAAAGAAAACTTTACTTTCCCTCTTGAGTTTTCTAAATTATGCTTGACAATTGAAGCAAAAGTTTTAATGCTCTCTGATTTGGTTCTCAGTATACACAGAGAAACTTTTTAAATTTAGTATTTACTTAAGACAATTATATTATAAATAGAAGAGAGCAAAGGAATATAAGGTAGGATAAAGTTCTTATACACCATTCGCCATTCTAACTGGTAGTGTTGACACCAGTAGACTATGTGTCATATAGATTCATAGATATATAAATAATAAAATACCTGAGGCAATCAATAAAAAGGCTATATCAAGTGATACACTCAAAAACACTGCAGATAATATGTAAAAATGATAAATAAAAATGGATTTCTAAAAATTACTAAAGTAACCCACAGAAAGGTAGGAAAAAGAAAACAGAAACTAAAAACAGAAAGGATAAACAAAAACTTAAAAATACAGACTTAAGGCCTAACATTTGCTAAGAATTTGTCTAAAAAATTCAGTTAAAAGACAGAGATTGGTAGAGAGGCTTAAAAAAAATTGGGGAAATTTATAAGTTCTTTATATGCCATTAAGATAAGGAAAACCAAAGCACTTGGCATCCTTGTTCCTCTAATAGCTAACCCTTTTCATCGTCTGTTGCCTAAAGCACCACTGGGTGCTCTTCTAATTAATTCAAATATCATAACTCCTATGAGCTCAATGCTGCCATTTTACAATGTTCAAAATAAAGCAATGGGATGAAGCCTCTTTATGATAGTTCTAAAGAACATATATGAAGAGATAAATAAGATGATTGGACCCAAGCAAAATATGCTTATAAAAATGCAAATTTTTTAAGAAATTGTCTTACATATTACTCATACATTATCTTATCGCTATTTATCTCTAGCTTTAGTAACAAAATATGCTGTGTAATATTTCAGTCTTTTGAAATATAATGCACCAGCATATGGTCTATTTTGATGGAAGTCCCTTACCTATGTGCACTGGAAAAACTGTGTATGCTACAGAGGTTATGGGTCATATTCTGGCAATGCTGGGTCAGCATGTGGTTCAAGTCCTTATCTGTCCTGAATTTGACTAAGTATTCTGTCAATTACTGAGAAAGGGGTGTTAAAATCACTAATGATGATTTCTATTTATCCCTTTATTACATCAGTTATTTCTTGTATTTTGAAATTACTGAATATGTACGCATTCATGATTGTTTCCTTGATGAATTAATCTTTTTTTAAAATATTTTATTTATTTATTTGAGAGAGAGTATGAGCAGGGTGGGGGGGAGGCGGTGCAAAGGGAGGAAGAGAGACAGACTCCCCACTGAGTGGGGAGCCTGACACAGGGCTTGACCCCAGGACCCAGGAATCATGACCTGAGCCGAAGGCAGACACTTAACCAACTAAGCCATCCAGACGCCCCTGAATTAATCTTTTTTATCATTATGAAGTGTCCCTCATTATCTCCAATAATCTCTTTGCTGATGTCTACTACCTTTGACATTAAAAAGCTATACTACCATTCTTATACTTCTGTTTGTATAGGATGTCTTTTTCCTATGCTTTTACCTTTATCTATAAGTGTCTTTATGTTAAATTGTGTCTTTTGAAATTAGTATATAGTTGACACTTGATTTTTTTATCTATTCTGACAATCTCTGACTTAATTAAGGTGTTTAGTACATGCATATTTAATGTAATTGTTGCTATAGACGGCTTTAAGTTTGTCATCTTGTTGCTACCTAAAACAATGCTTTTTGTTTCATTATTTTTCATTTCCTACCTCCTTTTGAATTGATTAATTTTAAATAATCTTTGAATTCTTCTATTAGCTTTTTAGCTATACCTTTTTAATGTGACTTTTATTTTTAGTGTTTACTCTAGATATTACAATAAAAATTCTTAATTTAGTCTACTAAATTTAGTCTACTTTGACTAAAACAGGTAACTCACCATTCACTCACTTTGCATGGCAGTGCAGGACTATAAAAATGACCATATAAGCTGAAACCATGCAAAGCAATCTTAGTAATCAATGAAAAAATTACAATTGTTCTGTGACCTTTAAAGAATTTATCATAATATTAAAAACTTATTGTTGGTTATAAGTGGATAGGGAAATGAAAAGAAATAGTAAAACTAACATTTATTTCGTACATTGCAATTTAAAACATCAGGAACATTAAAAATCAAAATGTTTTATTTGTTAGTAAAAAAAAAAACAACCTGTCAAGGGCAGCTTGAACAGTGTTTGCCTTCTCCTCATCATCATGTAATTTAGGATATAGAGAAAGCATAGTTCATATGCTGATGAACTGTCATACTCCTTTCTGTGTTAGGATCTACTTCCAATATTATATCCTTTATTCTTCCAATGCCATGAAATATTTCTGAGAGTTCCTTTAATGTGAAGTTCTTTGCCAGATATCCCCACTTCCTCTGGCGTATCTTCATCCTTTACGTCACACTTTCCTTAATTTAGATCCACAATTTCATCTTCCCTAAGTTCTTCCAGCTGCCTGTTTAGAATCTCTCAGAAAGCAGGGTCAACATTCCCACAGTCAACAATCCCTTCTATGGCTCCATTTGTGTTGGATTCAGATTTCAATTTTCATTTCTTTGTTGCCCTTTCATTTTTGTTGGTCAAATTCCTCTTGACTATCCATTTTTATAAAATGTTGGGTGGGTTTATCAGGGGGAGATGAGGAGGTAACACAACTACATGCTTTGCTGTCTGTGCAAACTGAAAACCAGGTGTGTATTGACCAGTCACTGCAGACTTCAATATAAATGGCATGATTGGTTACTGATCATGACGTGCATGTTATTCACATAGTTATTTGTCTGTTGCCTGGACTGAGTCATAAATTATTTTGCAATTCCTTAGGACGCTATGGTAATTTTTTAATATTTTTGTGGGACTCATGTTATTTAACTAAATTTTAGTAACTGAAATGTATGCATATTGGAGCCAGGCAAGGGAAGACTGCCTGTACTGTACTACTTCATGTAAGAATAACAATATGGACCTTCTCATTCAGCCCCTTAATCCACTTGGCTATCCCAGAGACTGGCTTACCTTTGAGATCTGCACAGAAAGAGCCTCCAATCCCTTTTAGTGTTACCCAGCCCTAGGCTTAGAAAGCTTCTTTTTTAAAGAATCCCCACCACTGCCATTTAGACCACCAATTTCACAGTAATTTCATGGTCTCCTTAGCAATAGACAAATTTCTAAGTAGGCTCAAAGCTGAAGTATTTAACATTAATCAATTTAGGTTTAAAATTCTGTTTTTTTAAAAAAAGTAGTAAATGTACATTGAACATCCGTTTGTGTGGCCATTCATCTCTTGGAGATCTTAAAGAGTTATATACTTGGTTGTCCCCAGGTCAGAGGGAACCAGATCCACAGACCTCAAAAATGACGAAGGATAGAAAATGGGAAATTGATTCTGTAAGTATTCAGATAATAGAGCACTTTGCTCAATCAGGTACTCAGAGAAGGTCTCTTCCAAGATAAGAGACATGAACTGAGCCTAAAGAATAGTCAGGCTTTGGAAGAAAAACACAGAGACAAGTGCTTAAATAAGGAACATAAACAAAATGCCTACTTGTGGAGGCAGCACGGCACAGTTACAGCAAAGACCTGGTAACTTGGAAAAACAGATTTCTAAGGGCTCAACTGAAAGCTCCCCAGGTGTTTCCACTGACAAGCCAGATTTGGGCAGCTATAGTAAAAAACATGCTTAACACATGTTCACTGTTTGAATAACTGTGAAACAGCATTTGGATGTTTCCATATAATTACTTGATTCCTCTAAAGCAGATTTATTCCAAAGACTGTAAGGTCTATCATTAATACAACACCAACTTTAGACCGAATTGATTCAATGACATGCATCATTTCTCTGTTTACTGAAGAGTAAATCCAGGGACACCACCATGCTTATGAAAAAGTTTTACAGGAAGACACAGCTTTGGAGTGTTGTTTTCTGGGGGCAGCTTTTGTTTCCTTTTTTGTTGCTGTTAGCTCCCACCACCCTGCCATCCCCATTGTCTGGCTCAACAGGCTTCTTCAGGTGAACAAGAATCTCTTGCTTATAAGGCTGCCTGCAGCATTCGGCCCTTTCTGTTTCTTGGGGCACTTTTTCCTTGGGCTTGCCCTTCCTCCCCCTGAAGGACAAAGCTCAGAGACTGAAGAGAAAATGGAATCCAGGAAGTCCCCCTTCTGTCAGCTTGGGCCAGCACACTCCAGGTGAGAGGGACCGTGTGAGACCTCGAGCTGGCCAAGTCAGAGACCAGGTTAGGCCCCAGCAGGCCCTCTGCCTCGACTCATTCTTTTCTCCCTCCAGTTCCAGGGGCAAGAGGCTGGGGCAAGACAGGTTCTAAACTTCCCGGGTCACCCAACTACCTACTAATCTCCTTCCATGAGATGCAAGTGTCACAGTGTGTTATAGGAGCTTAAATGCTAGAGACTTGCAAATCTTACAGAAATCATCAGCCCCATAATTAAATCATTCAAATCTAATTACTTTTAAAGCAATTTAGCAGAGTGGGGTAATTGTGAACTGCTGAAAAACAGCTGTGGATGGAAACAATTCTGCCCTAGCACAGGCTAAAATAACTGCAGCATGATAAAATGTTCTCATGGTTTGGGAATCACGAAACTTGTCAACTAATTTATAATTATCCCAGAAACAAGAACGGGCTTTTTGCTAACAGGTCCCATTGAGGGATTTTCCACAGCCCATCCATAGGGGTAAGTTGTGTCCGAGTTCCTCATGAAAGACAAAGATGTTCATCACAAAAAGATACCTCTCCCAAGCTCTCCATTTGAGGACCATCCTCACAGAGATTGGGTTCAAGAGTGTAAATTACTTCTACCATCTGTCTGTTCTTGAATACACTTAGGGCTTGCCTGAATTTGTGGTTTGCTTGTTTGAAGCCTAACCTGCCCTCACAGGTGTTTTGATGGGGTGATGACAATGATGACGATGATGATAATGATGCTGATAACAAGCTTATAATAAAGCAAAGTAAACAAAAACCAAACAAAGACACACTGCTAACCTGCTTAATCTGTACTGAACTTCATATAGATAGGCGGGGTCCCCATACATGCATTCTGCCACAGCTCCCTTTGGCACCCCCATGCCCAGAGCCTGAAAATCACATGAACTATGGTATAAAAGTGTTGAAGTAGAGGTGAGTGGTACTTTGGTCCCCTGTCAGAGCCATGGGAAGCTGGGCTGTCTTCAAAGAGCATCTGGAGACACATGTCAAAAAAGTCTTTGTCTCCTGCCCACTGAAGGGACCTGTCAATCATGAATCAGTCTTTTCGATAAGCAATTATTCTCAATCCTACACCTTTAAAATGTAAGACACTGTGCTAGTGGTAAACTTTCTCAGCTTTTACAGAAATACTTTTTAGAAGTGAAATATAGCAGGGACTGGACTTGGGTCCCTTCAACCCTGACTGTGAAACCCAGCATTCCTTGATAGCAGAAACCCTATGCCTCTGGAGTAGCCTATCTTGCAGGAATGCAGAAGCAGACTGCTTACCAAAGGAGGAACTTGACTACAAAGACACTAAGACCTGACCAAACCAGTCTGTGCCAAGGGGTACCCCAGCACTGACCTTTCCCCCTATTATAATACTAAAAATCATGCCCTGGATGGAGATTTAACATGCTAAGGAGACATGCCATGCATGACAGCTTGTGCTATCTACTGCATCTGCACACAAAACTTTCTGTGTCTCTTCCTGCCCCTGCATCCTTAGAAGTCACTCCTTTCCTGCCTTAGCCTCTTTTAAAACTTTCCCGGGCCTTTGTTTGGGGAGTCAGCCTGAAGGACCCTTTCCTTTGTGCTATCTCCCTTGCTCAGGAGCATAAGCCCCAGTAAAAGTCTTGCCTGGAATTCCTGTTTGGCCCCACTTAATTTCTTTGCTTGGAGAGCCCAAGGACCCGAGTTGGTAACCAAATCTGCATGTGGAGTCAGGCTTCAGGGGCAAAGAGAGAACCAAAGCATGTCCTCATCTATTCACTCACTGATTCATTCAAGGTTTTGTTTGTTTGTTTAAAGGTTTTATTTATTTGAGAGAGAGAGAATGCCAGTGGTGGGAGGGGCAGAGGCAGAGAATGTCATGCAGACTCGGTGCTGAGCACAGAGACTGACTGACGCAGGGCTCGATCTCATGACCTTGAGATCACAACCTGAGCGGAAACCGAGTCATTCGCTTAACTGACTGTGCCCCAGGTGGCCCTCACCAAGATTTGTTAGTCAACCAACAGTCTAGGTTCTCAATTAAGTTCTAGAGGTACAAAAATAATGTTTGCTTCTTTCTCCCAAATAGTTCACAATCTGGCAAGAGAGAGACACACACAAACAGTGCATTATAGGACACCATAGCAAGAACTGCAGGGAAAAGCCTCTAAGCTCCACCTCTCCCAACTCACACACTCACAAGATTAGTCAGTATGAACCCCATCGTGTCTAGACATAATGGCTGGGGGGCAGTACACCTTATAAATGATTTGTTCAGTTTTGTGTTTTTCTACATTTCTACATTTTTCTACATTTCTTGTGCTCCCTAAATGAGGAACCTAACTGCAGCTTCCCTTGGACAGCCAGTAAAATGAGTGGAAATCCAAGTCTCCTGAAGTTCTTCTCTTTCCAGGTTGGTCACATGAGGTGCCACTGAGGTGCTCCCACCACCACTGGGGTCACTCTTTGCTTGCCCGATGGGGACTTTCCTTTGGTAGCTGCTACTGATTCTGTTTTCCTTTTGTGGAATGGATAGGATAAGTTTCATTTCACACCAATATTTGTGTCTCCTTGTTAGGCTCTGGGACAGGAACATGTCCTGCTAGTATTTTTAGTCTCCTGTCTTGAGAAATTTAGGTCCAAGATTCCTGGACTCTGTTTGGAAGGCATTGGAATGGTACCTCTTCCTTTTACACTAAACATTCCCCTCTGGCTTTGTGCTAGGCTATACTGCTGTGTTCTCAGCAGGGTATCTCTGCATATCCGGGCACTCATCCCAGAGGCAGGTGATGGGGAGCAGAATTTGTTACCCCAAAATATGTCATTTTGGCTTGAGCATTATTTTGAGCTAAAGGCAATCAAAACCTAGCAGATTCAGGAAAAATTCTTTACTTCCCACTCAACTCCTCAATTTACATTGGAAAAGGGGCCTTCACCAGGAGGAGAGCTATTGCCAGAGATAATCTTGCATAACAGGGCAACTTCTGTTTTCCAAACATGTCCTCTCAAAAGGTCTTCCTCCCTTTTGTATTCCCAGACCACTACTGCTGTCATAGTTTGAAGGGGCTCCTAAGCTACGAAATTTGTTTTTCTCCTATTAATCTGTCTTGTATCAGTTTCATTATTAAACCAGCCAAAGAACCTAGAAGGGAAGAAGGGAAATTTTTTTCCACCCTCACACAGGCATTAATTTTGGTCTCCTTACATTAACAGTCTTAATCCAGGTTTTGAAGGGCCTGATTACACGTCTACCAATCAGCCTGTCATGCAAGTATCTCCATTTTTTTTAAACCTTCTCTTTCTCATCATGGAAAAAAATATTCCTTCACATCCTAGAGTTCTCATAGTAGGAATTTAGATTAGCTACTTTCCCCTGCAGTTACAAGAACAAGCAGCTGTTTGCAGATTTTCCATCCTTCTGGGTCCAAAGCAGCTTGAGGAGAAAGCTGAATCCACATCATTCCCTATATTTGTGACATTTTTAATTCCAACAAACTGAATAGAAACTCCTAGTATCCCTTGCAACTTTTCAGAGTGAAGAAAAACTTTTTTACTTGTTCTCTGTTTTTATACCAGAACTCCTTAAAACATTTTAAACTCTACAAGGGACAAGGGGAAGGGAAGAAAACTGAGTTATTTATTTAGCACACATGCGAATAGACCCTCACAACACCACACTGGGTAACTCGATTACCTTTCATCTTCTTATCCAAAACATGTTAGATCTGCAATGCCAGGAAGTTGAAAATGCTCTTAATACGAGAGAGGAGTGAATTGGTTTTCCCTCTGTGATAAATTGTGGCGTGGCCTTTGGGGAATGAGGCATTCCCCCCCACCCCGCACCCCGCCAACCTCATCCCAGTGCAAAGGGGCATATTTTAGTCTTTTCAGAATTCTAATAGTAACTCTTACAAAATCTTACCGGTATTCTTACAATCATCAGGAAGTGCTTAAGAACCAACAAGATCAAAACCAAAATCTTCGGGTCTTTAATCAATGGACAACTCATAAACATCTACTGTGCCTCGGATACATTACTAAAGCCTGAAATGTTACAGGATGTAAACAAAACTTGATGCTCAAGCAGTCTCATATGGGAGACATATATTCACATTACTGTCAAGAGAAAGGGCCTCACGGAGAGTCCCTTGCACATAGAAAGCTCCTCACAAATACTGGCTTTGGTTATTAGCTTCTGCGTTGTAAGAGTCACGTGAGGTTTTAAAAAATTGCTATGGCAGCATGGAGAGGACGTGTCAGGAAGGAGATGTATGAGGTCTTACAGAAGAGGTGCTTTGAGCCAAGCACTGGATAATCAGTATGGAGTTTTCAAGGAAAAAGGAAAGAGCACTGAAGGCAAAAGGAACAGCACAGAGAAAATCAAAGGCTCGGATATACACCTTAATCTTACTAAAGGAACTCCAAGTGTGGCCAGTATCAAGAGAACACAGGGTCGAAATGATGGCATGGGAGCACATGGAAAGGTACAGGTAAATTGGGCCCAGATTAGGAAGGACTTAAAGCTCAGGGCTTGTTCTGTAGATAACTAGATAATGGGGGCAACATTTTTAGGGGGAAAGTGACGAGACCGAACTTATAATTTGGAAAAATCTCTGTGGGGTAAAAAAATAAAAGGGTATATGACTGGCGAGAAGCCGGGATGCAAATGGGAGGCTCTTGTGGGAATGGGGGAGATCTGAGCAGGAGGGGTCTAAAACAGGCAGTAAGCAGCAGAGAAGGAGAGAGATTGGGAAGCATATAAAAGACAAGCTTTTTCTTCTGCTATTTTCTTTTGCTATTATTCTTTCCAAGTTATTGAGTATAGTTTTTAATGGAGTTCATTTCCATAAACTGCAAGCTCTTTGCGGGGGGGGGGGGGGGAAGAGAGAGAGAGACTGGATTTTGCCCTTTCTTCCTACTACTGTGTTATGGGTGCCTGAGGAGGCCTACCCTGTTGGACTTTGCAGGCGCCACTTGGTTGCAGCTCCTGGAGTTACAGGCACAGGACCCAAAAGTATTATAATCAGCCCTGACCAATGCTTTCTGCCAACTTGTCTTGAAATCATGACAAATGCCACACTGAGATTTCACTTTTGGAAGGGATAGAAAATGCTCTTTCTTGGGTTATAGGGATGAACGTTTACAAAGTGGCTTGCCTCAGCTAACAAAATGAAATGCTGCATTCCAGGTAAAAGAGTAGAAAAGAGAGTAGGGGAGTGGGAAACAGAGGCTACTAAGGGTAAGACCTCTGGTTACCAGATTTTCCAAACCTGACCAACAGACTGCTGTCAATTATAGAACAACGAAGGAAACCCCCATGTCATGGTCCTGTTATCTGAAATCAGAGCTCCTCCCTGCTAACAGCTGCATAAACTACAGCTCTTAGGTGCTAGGCTTGGTGTTAAGGGTCCAAGAGTCGAAGACAAATGACTGCCTTGATCTTGATTTAAACTGCATCCTCAGAAAAAGAGAAAAATGAGACCCTGGATTTGACCAATCTCTCTCTCTCTCTCTCTCTCATATACACCCTTTATATAATCAATCCATCATCAGTCCCAGAAACTCCATCTTTAAAATCTTCCAAATGTTCCCTAATTTGCCCACTGCCTGATACCTCTGTCACTGCCACCATGGTCCTGCCACCGATCCTCTGTCCTGGACTCTGCAATAACCTCCTGGCGGGCTTCTCTGCTCCCGTGGTTTCTCGTCACACTGACAAGAAACTTGCAGCCTTCCCAAGCCCTTCTTGTCCCTCCCCTGCTGCTTTCCTGACCTGTGACCTATCTCCCACCACCTGCTCTCCACAACCCGGCTCCAGCCCCTTTGGCCTCTTTTCAATCCCTTATACACACCAGGCTCTCTCCTGCACTGGGCCCCCGCACTTGCTGAATCCTCTGTCTAGAATGTTCTCTCCATGGCATTTACCTAAACAGCACCTTCCCCCTCTCTCTAGCCCTTTATCAAGCTTTATGGACTTTTATCCCTGAGATTTTTTTTTTCCCTGATATTTTGTTATGCATTTGTTTATTTGTTTATCTCCCTCCCTGGAATATAAACTCCATGAGGTCAAGGATTTAATCTGTTTTATTTACTGCTATATCCCTGTGACTGGAATAATGTCAGGCACATGGTAGTTTCTCAAATACTTAAACTTATGAAAAACTGGCTGACTGAATGAATGATACACTATTCTCATTTCCCAACCCAGACTGAACCCACCCCTTCCCCAGTCCTGAAATAACATTTACCTTTACTCTTGCAGCTTATCAAAACCACTGTAGGCCAACGTGGCCTAAGTGATTCTCCACAAAGTGAGGGACTGGAGCAGTCTTTGGATCTGGTGAATGGTTAGTACATTTTCAAGACACCAGATTATGCTCTTCAGACCACTTCAGCTACTGTCAAGAACTCAACAGCTGCAGCAACTCTGCCCCAGGAGGGGGATTTAGAATGTGTATCATTTTAGCCATAAACTTCAGAAGGTAAGTGAAGGTATGTCCTAACTCTGAATGTCGTAGATATACTCCATGGGTGCATTATGCAAACAAAATGTACGTTTAGATAACTAATGTATGATTTCAGTTTTTTGATCAAGAAACTCAAAATCAGCACCTCTTTGAGGGAAAATAAAAATAAAAGCAAACTTAATTCTAAAGGAATCCAAGGATCTCAAAAGGGAACTTTAGTCAAAGGCCAGGGTGCCCTCTACTGGCCATTGGCAGCTAACAAAACCATGGGGGAGGGGTCAGGAATCACAGAGGTAGCAACTTTATATTTAAATTCATAAATGGGATTATTAAAAAATATTCCAGTCCCTTCCAAGAAAACGGACTGTGGCTATAATAAAGGGAAAGTCCTGTTCAGACCCTGTTTTCAGGGACTTGAAGATTACTATGAGGAACCAAAATTTGAGTTACAACAGGGTAGGGTAAATGATACAATCTAGAACACAAGATGTGCACATAATCCATCATGCAGGGGTGTGGGGTGATGCCTGAGCTGAGGTTTGTAAAAGGGTGGGAGTTAGCCAGATGAAGGGAGTAGTGTGAACATACGGAGTTATATTCCAGATGATAAAGCCACAGATGCACAGGCATAAAGGTGAGAGAGAACATATTTAAGGACTCCAGGAGTTGAAAGCTGGGACAATTACTATTGGTTGTCTACTCAACCAGCCAACCTCATCTGTTTTCCTTTGCTGGTCTGTTTTCATTTGGTGGCAGAAAGTACCCGATGCTGACATCTCTAACTTCTCTAATGGCCAGATATGGCCATGTGACCCAATCCTGGCCGATGAGATGAAAGGGATCATGTGCCAGGAGCTACCATTTCTTTCATGATAAAAGTGGAGACACTCAGGAAGAGAGCACACTGTTCTCAGTCTGCGTGTTGAAGTTGTCTTGTGAAGGTGTGATCATTGGAGATGTAGCAGCCATCTAGTGGCTATGAATGGTGACATCACCAGCACAGTGAGGATGACATTACAGAGCTGCTGAACCACCCCTGCCTGGGGCCACACATCTCTGGACTTATTATGAGAGAAAACATAGCCTTTATGACTTAAGCCACTCTTGGTTACATACTCTGTTATTTATAGCCAAAGCGTGCTCATTGATATAATGCAATCCTTATTCTGTGACTTGAGGAATAGTAGAAGGTATTATGAAAGCTGTAACCATGAAATTTGCATTTCAGAAAGATCAGGCTGATAACAAGCAAATAATTAATAGAAAAGGGTAAGATGAGGGGTCAGAAGGCCAACTGGGATACTTGCAAAAGTTTAAGTGTGAATGGGAATGGGAGGCAGACATTAGCGCCTGATATCTGAACTGCTGAGAATGGAATGTGAGGGAGATATTTAAAAATATTTAGAAAGTAAAATAGACAGGATATGGTCATTCATGGGGGCAGCTAGAAGAAGAGATGAAGGGAGGAGTCAAGAGTGAATCCCAACGTTGGGGCTTGGAAAATAAAGTGGATGGACCGCTCACTCTTTGATATATAGAATTTAGGAGAAGGAGCACATCAAGGATGGGATGGAAGTGATGAATTCGCTGGGTTTGGGGAGTAAAGGACAGTCCAGGAATCCACTGAATTTTACATCTGATTTTGGATTTAAGATAAAGATTTTCAACATATCTATATGGACATGGTGATTGAAGCCATGGCAATAAAGCCAGTCACTCTTTTGGGAGTATATATAGAGCAAGGGAGACAAGAGAAGAGGGTCAGGGAAGGGTTTGTGATGACCAACATTCCAAGACAGACAGGAAGAAAAGCCACACTGATTCTGAGAAACAGCGAAGGAAGAAAGCAAAGAGAATGACGTGTCACAAATACCAATGAGACGGAAAGGTTCCAGAAAGCAACTTCTTACTGCAGAAGACATAAGTGAAATAGGGTCAGAAAAGACACCCTCAGTAACCTTAACCAGAGGGGTTCCATGGAGTGCTGAGTGAAGAAGTCAGAGCCAGCAGAGTAAAAGGGATGAAATGGGTATGACCCAAGTAGACCTTTATTTCAAGAAGATGCCTATGAAAAGGAGAGGGTTGGAAGGATAGTTAGGGAAGGCGTGGGGCCCAGGGAAGGGGATATTTTCAAAATGAGGGAGGTTTGAATGTGCTTACATACTGAGGGGAAGGAACCAGCAGAGAAGGTACAGCCGAGGTATCAGAGAGGGGAAAGAGGTGTTAATTGAGGGAGTGAGGTCCTTGAGGTTTGGGAGAGGGGAGTTGAGGGGCATAAACTTTGTACACCAACTCAGATCATAGTTCCTTAGCAAATTAACTCTTTGGGGAAAAGTTCAATCCCAAGCAATACTGGGGCCCTCCCACCTCCCCCAAATCATGCAAGAATTCTAGCACAACATCAAAACATCTGGATGGACTCTCTGGTTAATGACAGTGGTTAGCAGAGAACACGGAGGTGCTCATTCTTCAGGCCTACAGGGCTCAATCTGCTTTGAAGGAGACTCTGAGCCCATAGGCCAGTGGTCAACATCCTCAGATTTATCACAGAGACAACCCAGCATTCCCCACACACTGCCACTAAGTCCCCATTACTGGTGGGGGTTCCCTTCTCTTCTCCACCTCCAGGCTCCTTTGGATATGCAGGAAGTGATTCTCCCCTTTTCTTGCCTTCATAAGCTATCCCTTCTTTACCATCCCTTCCCCCTTCAATAAGCTGGAGTGTCAGCAGAGAACAGGATTTCCTGCAACCTCTGTTTTTCACCTTACCACAAAATATCTCTGAGGTAAAGGCTGATGGGGGTGGGGATAGGTGAGGAAATAGAACAAGCAAAATATAGTCTCTCATACCTCAGCTTTAGCCCTCAGCTGGAGGGTAACAGCCTGCATGTTGAAGAAGCCCCCTGAGGATCTTCCTGAGATAATTCGGGGGCATGCCACAGAACGATGTGAACATACCTATATTGTCAAACATACCCTCTGTGAAATCAATTTTATGTGTCAACTTGGCTGGGCCACCCGGCCAGATTACACATTATTTCTGGGTGTGTCTGTGAGGGTGTTTCTGGATGAGATCAGCATTTGAATCTGTGGATTCATTACAGTAGCTTGCCCTCTCCTATTGTCGGTCGTCGTCATCTAATCCATTGAGAGCCTAATAGAACAAAAAGCAGAGGATGCAGGATTCATTTCCTTCCTGCTTATCTGTGCAAGCTGAGACATCAGTCTTCTCCTTTCCTTGGATTGGAATTTATACCACCAGATTTCCTGGTTCTCAGGCCTTCAGACTTGGACTAGAACTACATCATTGACTTTCCTAGCTCTCCAGCTTGCAGACAGCAGATTGTGCAACTTCTCAGCCTCCACAATTACATAAGCGAATTCCTCATGAAAAATTCCATTATATACATATGCAGATAGATAGATAGCTTGACAGACAAACTATTAGTTTCTGTTTCTCTGGAGAACCCTAATATATCCTACAAATTTTCTGAAAATCTGTAGAACTTTTTCACACAATTAGTAACTATCAGAGCCTACATATTACTTATGTAAATTGTAATTGATTAACTTGGAATTCCTGTTAATTCAGAAGATAAATAACTCCCTAGTACCTAGGCTGTGGTCTTGATATTCTATCTCCTGCTCAAAGGAACCAGGACTTCTTAAAGCAATGACCAATATCAGTTCTGGGGCAAGAAACCTACCAGATGAGCCTGTACATTACTTACCAGAAAGCAAGGACGCTAGCAGAGAATCCTCGAGTTGCATCAAAAGGACTCAGAAGCCAAGCTGATGGGGTTCACGCTGGTCAAAATAGGGGCAATTTGAGTATCAGTGAGGATAACTCTAATGATTGAAACATATTAAGTGTTTAGATCCATGAGTTCATAATGGTACTTCCAAAAATTATTGGTCACTACTAGTGATGCTAATGAACAAAAATCAAGAATTTATCCTGCCTTTCCTACATACACTGTTTCACTGGGAAATGAATAGCAGTTAAAAGGAATTGTATCTTTATAGAAGTGTTCTGGAAAATAAGGAAAGAAGGAATGATAGAATATCATTACTTTGTGATTCCTATTAATGCATCCAAGGAATGATCATCACTGACTGCCGAAATCACAAAAAGAGGAATGATCAAAGATTAAATGCCTTCTGATGAAAGAACACACTAAGAGGTAGTCTTGCTAAAAGTTCAAGCTTAAATTTGATTAAGCTACTTCTCTAGATCCAACCACCGAATTACTAGAAACATACAGAACACACTGCTAAATGAATGATCTTATGATCTTCAACAATTTGCAAAAAAAAAAAAAGATATGGAGAAGAAATCTTCAGTTTGTCTTAAAAGACCTATCAGTCTTTCCTCCAAATAAAAGGAAGTAATATTAATGCTCTCATGTTCCCTGACTCTGGAATGATCCTGTTTCCCTTTAATCTCAAAGTCACAAAGCTTTCCCAGGACCTGAGCTACAGCAATGCTCTTACTGATATATTACTAATTCTCATATCCGTCCCTCCCATTCCGATGTTCTTCAAATCCCACACCTCATTGTCTTCAGTGCATTTATATAAACTGAAGCCTTACCACTATCAGCCACATGAACCCTAAATATATCCTGATGTCACACAAGATCTCTAGTTCTGAGAAGCTCAATGTAATTGGGAAGACGAAACTGGTACTAGAAGCTGGGCACCATAGGCTTGCCAAAGGACATCTTACTTAAGGTAGTTGTCCAAAGCAGAAAGAGTAGAAGAGCACATCTGAGGCACAATCCTTGAGGTGCACACAAGAATCAGGAGTCAGGGGGATCTGATGTAGGCATTAAATCTAAGGGCAGGTGGGATTATGAAAGGCAAATAAAACAAGTGCCAGAAACCAGACGGAAACAAAACTGGAGGGGAAAGAGGAAGAGAACAATTGAGAGGGCCTGAGATTGAATCTAAGAGGGAAGGGGGAAGGGGGAAGGGGGAGATTGATGGGTTTTGTTTGCCCAGCATTTTTTTCTCAGTTGGAGAGTTGTTTATTCTCCAGTGCAGAGCCTTGCCTCTTCTAGTCTACAAGGGAGGGCAATGACCAAGGCTGGGACTCTCACGGGACCCTACCCACCTAACCGTAGTCATTAGACCATACCGACTGGTCTAACTGTGGACAAGGATCCAAGCAAGGCCAGTCAGAGTTCTTCCATGAGATTTTTCTACTTAGATACTGGAGAGAAAGGGCCCCTCTTTCTGTAATGATGAACACTTGGATCTGTCAGCAATCATCTTCCCATGATGTGCCAAGAGTTTTCTATGGCAGGATACAATGAAGCCAACATAAGAATAGAAGTAGAGGGCGCCTGGGTGGCTCAGTTGGTTAAGCGACTGCCTTCGGCTCAGGTCATGATCCTGGAGTCCCGGGATCGAGTCCCGCATCGGGCTCCCTGCTCGGCGGGGAGTCTGCTTCTCCCTCGGACCCTCCCCTCTCTCATGCTCTCTCTCAAATAAATAAATAAAATCTTTAAAAAAAAAAAAAGAATAGAAGTAGAAATAAGAGCTGAGAAGTTTGAGAGAGAGAGAGAGTGATAAGCCCTAATGAGATTGATGAGCCCCTAGATCTAGTCTTGCCTGAAGTATGTCCTTGAACTTACCAATTACATGTATGAATTAATTCCTTTTTTGTTTTTGTTTCAGTACATATTAGGTTACTGTCATTTGCAATCAAGCATCTCACTACTATATTGTGTTGAACAAGCATGAGCTATAACCATTTCAAAGCCTCACAGGGCATGTCTTGTCCTGCCTGGTTAACCTCCACGGAGCTGGTCTCTCTACCTTGCCACCTCCATTCTTTAAAACCCCACTGCTGGCTCAGGTCATGATCTCAGGGTCCTGGGATCAAGCCCCGCATCAGGCTCCCTGCTCAGCGGGAAGCCTGCTTCTCCCTCTCCCTCTCCCACTGCTTGTGTTCCCTCTCTCACTGTCTCTCTCTCTCTCTCTGTCAAATAAATAAATAAAATCTTTAAAAGAAATAATAAAGTAAAATAAAACCCCATTGTCGCTAACCTTATGAGCTCCCGTTCTCTCTCTGGCATGAACAGTAAATGATCTCTTAGTGAATGCATTTGAATTATTCGAAACTGGATACAGTCTCCAAACCAAATGTCATTGTTTAGTGTTATAAAAAGTTTGCTGAAAAGAGATGCATTTGGAAAATACATTCATTGACTTTACCATTTCAGAAATGCTTCATAGAGGAAGACTTCAGAGCAAAAGTCAGAAGAACTGATTCTAGTCCTAGAATCTGAGACTTTTGGTTTGACTTAGCATAAATGATATGCCCTCTCCGTGCCAAAGATTTTATTTATTTATTTTACTTTTTATTTTTTTAATATTTTATTTTTTTGAGAAATAGAGAGCACATATAAGCGGGTTGGGAGTGGGGAGGGGCAGAGGGAGAGAGAGAGGCAGACTCCCCACTGAGCAGGGAGCCTGACATGGGGCTCAATCCCAGGACCCTGAGATCATGACCTGAGTGGAAGGCAGACGCTTAACCAACTGAGCTACCCAGGCGCCCCAGGCCAAGCACTATTTTAAATACTTCACTACGTTAATTCATTCAACCTTCAACCATCTATCACACCAATGAAGTAGGTAGTATTATATTTTCATTTTACAAACAAACAAACTGAGGTACAGAGTGTTTAAGAAATCTACTCAACATAACAAAGCTAGTAAATGGGGGGTGGGGCGGGTGGTCATGTGCTTTGAATTTGGAAACCCGTGTCCTTCATCCACAAAATACAAGTTATTCAAAAAGCTGTGTACATGGTGCAAGGAGAGACTGGGTTTTGGAGTCAGAAAAACTTGAGTTAGAATTCTGAGCCTCAGTTCCTTCATGTGTAAGACTAACAGCACCTTTCTGTTAGGTTTGTTGCATGGATTGAATGAGATAATATATGCCAGTGGCTGTGGGAAACACTTGGAAAATCCCTCTTCCTGCAAAGCAGAAGAGGTAACAGACTATTAAAATGGACTTGAGGGCGCCTGGGTGGCTCAGTTGGTTAAGCAACTGCCTTCGGCTCAGGTCATGATCCTGGAGTCCCAGGATCAAGTCCCACATCAGGCTCCCTGCTCAGCAGGGAGTCTGCTTCTCCCTCTGACCCTCTTCCCTCTTGTGCTCTCTATCTCTCATTCTCTCTCTCTCTCTCAAATAAATAAAATCTTTAAAAAAAATTAAAATAAAATGGACTTGAAGCATTGGAGTCTTTTCCTAGGAAACAGGCCGCTCATATGCAGTAATGCAAGAAAAAATATGTTAAAATATCCCTCTTTGGTTAGAAATCATGCTTGCTTTTTATGCTTTTATAAAAGCATGGGGAGATATCTGCCACAAATGAGGTAAGAGTTGCAATAAGATATCACCATGGGCTTATATTTTCTTCCCTGAGGGAAAACAATAAAACGTGTCAGAACATGCCCTCCCTCACCCAGGGAATGCTCAGCTGGTGGCCAGCATGGAGGCTGGACCGTGTGTGCAGACAGAGCTCCTCTATGCCCTCAGTCTTCACTTGGGGTGCCGCCACTGGCTTTTCGGAGAGCACTGTGAAGACAACTGAAACAGTCTGCCTTCAGCCGGGGCTAAAATCAACACAACTAGAGTCTGAATGGTGTTTGGCCCTATGTGGAGGCAAGGCTGGAGAGAGGGAACATTCAGACTCCTCTCTCACTCAAGGACCTGATGTTTCCATTTCCTCGTGATTAAAAGAACCAACGTAGGAATTCCAGTCTAAGTGTGACAGCATGAGACAGAAACTTTCCTGGTCTCCTCCAAGATGTCATACAAAACGAGATTAATGGAAACATCAGTGTGGGTAATGCCATTTTGAACAAAATTAGGGAGATATATAATCCTCAAAAAGCACCTAAGGGCTGTCTAAATCAGGTGCATTAGCTACTTAGGAAAAAGCACAGGGGTGGCGGATGCTTAAGGAGGTGGCCCGGGCTCACAAGATATGAGCAGGAATACACTTCCTCCAGGTGAGGGGCTTACCCTGGTGTGATAGATAAATATCCCTTGAATATAATAAGAGTAGCAAAATCTCAGGAGAGAAGATCAAAAATGAATTGAGCAGAAGTTACATAGGGAGGGAGGGTGGGCGGGCATAGTGTACACCACTTCAAAGTCCTCCTGGCCCTACTTCTTACTCCATCCAAAGCACTGCATCCCCTTCCATGCAAGCTTTGACTGCCTTTGCACAGGTCAGGGGGTGAGCCTTGCCTTGGGGTGAAGGCTGCCTCACTCTCACTTCCTGGGAACACACTTTTGTATTCGGTCCTGCAAAACCCAGAAGTGTGGGGGATAGGAGCCAACTGATAAACATTTCACCCTTTTATTCCCCGAGTATTTCTCATTGGTAGATTCCAGTAGACCCTCAAGCACTAGTCGCCAAGCAGGAGCACACCTCAGTAATGTACCTTTGTATTTGCTTTTTCTGCTTTTCTGTCCCAATTTCCTGCTTGCTGGGATCACAGTTCTCAAAAAAAACACCCTACCTACACACGAGCCTTTGTCTCAGGCTCTGCATGCCGTTGGTATCAGGCTAAGAAAGTTCATACCAGAAATGGCCCTAGAAAGCAGAATTTCAGAATGGGATTTGGGGGGCCCATCACCCACAAGTCCAAAGGCAAGACCCCATTGACAGTGGTCATTGAGGGACAAAGCACCACAGTGAGTTTTTACCTACCAGGGATTAGGATTAGGTGCAGATGGAAGGTGAAGAGTGGCACTCGAGCAGTATAGGGAAATGGTAATTAGGAGGATTGTGACCTTCACTGGCTTTGGTAACTGTTTAGAATATCCTGAAAAAAAAAAAAAAAAGATAGCTCCAGGTCAGCCGACCATAAACCTTGAGAACCAGAGTGCCTCTGGGGCAGCATTTAGGAGATCCCTATCTCCTGCAGCTGTAGGGCATACTGTGCTGGAAATCAAGCTCAAAATCCATCAAGGAGGCAAAGTTGCAAAGAAAATTAAATCAGCATCCTCGATAGTTCCATTATGTCAAAGTCCGGAAGAGTGGGACCCAGAGGACTGGGGTGGAGCCATCTCAGGGGACAAGGCTCAGAACCCTGAACTTCCAGGTCCCCCGAAATCATCCCATCTGAAAGCAGCCAATCCTCCCACCACTTCGCCTGCTCGGAGACCCTGCAAAGACTGTGTCACCCGAGGCGATGACTGCTTGGGGAGCACCGCCCTGCTGCTTCTCATGGCCCCTAGGCTGATGAGCAGTGTCCTAGCTCAGCACACTGACCGCAGAGGAATGCGGCGCCTGCTCGGGGACAGTCTACGCACTGAAAGAAGAGGAGGCTAGCATGCCCTGGCGGGAATTAGGAGAAGACGTGTGGGAGTGATCTCAGGAGTGCTGAAACGGGTGTGCAAAATATAAGGCTGGACAAGGAGAGCATTTGTTGGCGTAGGAGGCCCCTCCTGTGACTAAGCATCAACACCTGCAGCCACCCTACTATGTCACTGGGATAGCTCCTTGCAGCTTGCGTATGATGACAGCCTACAGTAAACCAGACGGGGATGCCGAAGCTGCTTGGCATAATATTAAGGAGGACATGAGAAGATTCACGGAGGTGAGCATGTTAAATGGGATATTTTTCCAGATGGTGTCCAATTATGCCAGCACCATTTATCAGACCATTAGCTTTTACACTTAACTAAAATGTCTCAATTTTTATACTTTAAAAGTACACTACTCATCAGTAGAGGTTGCCTGGAGGTGGGGGTAGATGCAGAGATAGACTGCAAATGGGCACGCATCTTTTGGGGTGGGAAAAATGTTCTAAAGTTGGATTTCTGTGAGAGTGCAAACTTTTTTAAGTTTACTAAAAATCATTACACTGTAAATTTTAGGCTAAGTCGATTTTATGGTAGGTAAATGGGTAAATTTTATGGTAGGTAGATCATCACCTCAGGAAAGTGACTTTAGAAATCCAAGGATATTGTTTATACTTTGTAGCTTTAATTACTGTCTCTGAAGATGGCATTTCTTGAAGGCTACTGTCCAGGCAAAATGTCGTGACCTACTTCTTTCCAGCTTAGCCTCGGAAAAGTGCCATGAGACTACAGTGTTGTCCCTACAGGATAAGCATGTGGCCATCGTAAATGGCCAGTCGGTCATGTTGTAGCTGGGTAACTACGACGTGTGATCCTCAACCACGCTTTTTGTTAGAAGAGCAGGATCTCCGTTCTCTTCATGAAGATCACACATTATTTCACTGGGTATCAGTGTGATACCAGATGTGCCCAAAATAACTCACACATTAAAAGATCTGTTGCTTAAGCATCATGCCACTGGAAAGAGGAGAACTTAAGCTCTGTTTATGCATGATTATCAAAAAAAATCAGGGAAATCTGTCAGATTTTTAACTGGTTAAAATATACATAGGTTTGGGGTGCCTGGGTGGCTCAGTTATTAAGCGTCTGCCTTCAGCTCAGGTCATGATCCCAGGGTCCTGGGATCGAGCCCCGCATCGGGCTCCCTGCTCCGCGGGAAACCCGCTTCTCCCTCTCCCACTCTCCCTGCTTGTGTTCCTTCTCTCTCTGTGTCTCCCTCTGTCAAATAAATAAATAAAATTTAAAAAAAATACACACACACACACACACACACACGTTTTTTTCTTTTTGGCCAGCAGAGGGCAATCTAGGTCCCATGAAACTACTTTGGGGGAAGAAACAATAGGGAAAAAAGAACGAAAAGCATAGGATCATCAGATGGCATCAAAATCTTGGTGATTGGGTAAGTTAAGTCCATCAGTGCAGCTTTCCTTAGGCTCCTGAGCTGTGTTCCTCCTCCCATCTCTATTTCCTACATAATGAATTCAGATCCTTTGATGTTCCTAAATAGAAAAACCCAGGCAAGAGAAAAGGGCGTTACTGCTAAATGTCAGGAATTAACCTGTGCGTTCTGCAATTCTTTCAACGGACTCTTTCCATGGAAAGTGCTGGCGCTATGGGGCAAGAGGAAGCTCATTCCCCCTCTCCCCTTCTTAGCCGCCAACCCATGTCTACTAAGCGAACCTCTTCCAAGGCACTCACACATCTAAGGATTCCAAGTCTGCCCCGGCGTTTCTCAGAGTGTGGCCCAAAGACCGGCTACAGAAGAACGATGGTGTGGGGTAGGATGCCAGGTAAGCCTGCAGACACGGGGCTCCACTCTACACAAGTGGACCAGAATCTCTGTGGTCAGGACGCAAGCCTCTGCATTTCAGCATGCACATTTGGCCGTTCTGATGGGGACTGACACCTGCGACTCAGCGATCGACAGAACAAAAGCGTGAGATGTGACATTAACTCCATCTGAGGCCATTGAGTCTCGCCATAGACATACCTCTCTCTGACTCCCTCACAAGACATGACGTGAGCAGTAAAGCATGAAGGAAGGACCAGGAAGAAGGTGGGCCTTCTAAGTCAGTGCGGACTCAGGACCAGTGTGTCTCTTCTACCATCAGCTTATGTGGGGAAACACTGGGAGGCTGGGGATTTGTAACACCACTGAGTGACGGTGGAAATGCATGCATCAAATGTACCTAAACAACTGATAAATGTGAATGTTTCAAAAAAAAATCGAAGAAAAAACAGAAAAGTCAAGACACAGCTGGCTTCATATTTAAAACATTTTTTGTACAGATTTTTTTTAAAATTTATTTGACAGAGAGAGACAGTGAGAGAAGGAACACGAGCAGGGGGAGTGGGAGAGGGAGAAGCAGACTCCCCACTGAGCAGGGAGCCTGATGCAGGGTTCGATCCCAGAACTCCCGGATCATGACCAGAGCCGAAGGCAGACGCTTAACTGATTGAGCCACCCAGGCGCCCCTCTCATGGTTTTTTAAGTAAATGCTACGCCCAACGTGGGGCTTGAACTTACGACCCAGAGATCAAGAGTCATGCAGCCAGGTGCCCCCATATTTAAAACATTTTTATAGGGACTAGAACTCCCCAAACTTGCCTGAATGTGAGAACCACTTGGGAAGCTTGCTAAAAATGCTGACACAGACTCTCCAGGGCACATTTAAGTGGCCACCTTCACACGTCTGAAGTGGGACCTCTGAGGTCTGCAGCAAAGTGCCTGGATTTCCCAGCCATCACTCTCCACAGAAAGTGCTGTTCGGTATATGAGCACAAAGAACATTTTCGTTGGGGAAGATAACTGATGAATGCATCTATGTTTTGTCATGATTCTCAACACCAAAGGCAGAGCCTAAATATCAGGAAGCAGCTAGCTCTCCCTAAGTTTATCTCGTGGAGCAGCACCATTTCAAGTGTGGTCCAGGAACCAGGAGCAATTCCCGGGCTCCATCCCAGACCACTGAGGGCGGGGCCCGGGCATCTGTTTTGACAAGCTCCGCATGATTCTGATGCATGTGGGTTTTAGAAGCACCATAGTAGACTGGTTCCTAAACCTTTGTGGTGGGAGATACAGCTTCCTAGGCCCCTCTACGGGCAGTCAGATTCCGAATAGCCAGAATGAGACCGCAGTGCCACTTGTATAAGTACCCCCAGGTGACTCCTCTCATTTGTAAGTTTAGGAGACTCTGGGTACCTTTTGGATTTGTTTACCTCCATGAGTCCTGGTAGAGGCAGAGGTTTGATAAGATATATGGAAGAATCACTGGTGGAGCTTCTGCTAAACTCAAGGCTTTTCTGAATCTCTAGTCAATCGCTGTTATCTGGGACAGGTGGGAGAGAGCAGTAGATAATGTGTCCTGTTCTCCTGCTGTCAAGTGACTTCCATGAACAAGGGGTAATGCTGATGGAAATGGCTCTGTGCCCAGGGACACAGAGTGCTGGTGCTGCAGCTCGAGGGCCTCAGTGAAGACCTGGCACGGGGCTCAGGCACAGAGGGCTCCAGCAGTGCTTTATAGCAGAGCACCAGCATTTGCTCCAGAAAATTTGGCGGCAGCACCACCTGAGGCCCAGAACCAGGGGCCCTTCTCCACAGGCAGAACGGAGAAAGCAGTGCCTGCCCCTTGTGACGGGAGCCAGGACAGCACCCATACCTAACTTGGTTTAGAAAAACAAAGGAATGTGAGGTTTCTTTTACCAAGCACACATGGAAAGATTTTAAGAAAGCCGAAACACTAGCAGGGAAATAAAGTGTGAAAAATGTTGCTTTTAAAATGTTGCGTCTCTCTACCTTCTGCTTTATCTCCTACATCTCAAATTCTATAAAATAAGCCTTTTATATGACCCTATAGTCTCTTAATTTCACCATCAAGCAGCTCACCATCCCGCTCTCTTGCTAAGATATTTCATAACGTTGGCAAGTTCTCATTTTTCTTTTATATGCTCTAAATCTAGTAACCATCAGACACTACTTTGGGTAAACAATCAACCTGTTTACAGGACTTTCTTCTAGTATATCAACCCCAAAGAGCTAAGAGTTTAAGGTTTAAAACCTTAGCCTTCAATCAAAATCATATATATTGAGCTTAACAAAGTGCTTGATAGGGAGTAATAAATAATGATCTTTTCCATTTCCTCCCCATTGAATTACAAGTATCATCTTATGAAAGTGTTGAATGTGCCTGATTTCCTGGTGTGAAAAGAATGATAGGAAATTCAAACACTGTTATAAATACAAACGCTTTTATTTATTTATAAATACAAACACTGCTTAAAGGCCATCAAAAGCCTATTATCAGGATAGATTCTGCCAGGTGAATAACTCTACAGTTTGCCTGCCTGGGATATAAAGAAAGAAAAATTCCTGATTTAGTGAATGCCACAAACATTTTTTTCAGACAACACACAGTCGTGTGAAACCCTTGTTTCTGAGACCACATTTGCCATGAGGAAAAAATAAGCCAGATTACAGAGAAGGCTCCAAATATCTTTGAATTTTCTGGATACTTAAAATTATATTCTCCACCCCCTGCTGTAGACACCTTCATTTCTTGTCCAAAGGAAGTTACCACAATCGTAGCCTTGGGTGAATATCAGCATCTCATCACATAGGTGGTACAAAAACGTCCAGGGTTCCTTTTCAAGAAAATGGTATTGCCATCGATGTTGCTCTCCACTCTTCTGCCTCCAAAGCTGACAACCTGCTCCAGTCCTGTCAAGAATCACAGCTCTTCCTGTCTCAAGTAGAAGGCCACCATGACTTCGGCATACCTGATAGCTGAGTGACATTCAACGGCCTGACCTGTAGGTTCTTAGCATTTATTTATTCATTTTATTTTTAAAAAATAGCTTTGTTCTTTTCCTTGACAGCTCCTTTAACACGGGGGCTCAGAACTGGTTCCCAATTGCTGGGCCTAGGAATTGACGGTGTGGCCACCTCTCCATGTTGCCCTGAGTCTTCAGCCACCATCACCCAGAGTTCCGAGTGGAGGCAGGCTTCAGGCTGCCACTTAGTTCACCATTAAATCCTTCTTATGTCATCATCACCATCCCCATGGGATGAAAGGCAGTCTGCATGGTTCTTAATTTGGTTAATAAGAGAGTCTTAAAATAGGAGCCTTAAAAGTGCCCCCATAGTTTCAGTGAGACCACTAGAGGCTGTCCTGAAAACAGTCTCAAGATAATCCTGGTTGCCTAAATCCCTGCTAAGCCTACACAGAATAGGACTCAGCACATTTCCAGGAGTTATGTTATATACTATACGGTCCCAAGGAAATTTCAATTCTTGGTCATGTCATTCTTGCTGTCTTCTTATTTATAGCAAAGAGAAATTTTTCTCTTTAAGACCTGTCAGACCTTTAGGAAAAATAAAATGGGACAACTGCCTCACTGAACTTGTTTTCCATTTCAGTTCACTTTAGTTTAGTTCTGCTTCTGTTTCTACTTCAGACAATTTATTCTGTGATTAGTCTTAAAACCAGTGTTTGGGGTGAGTTCAACTTCCTCAGTGGTGGTCCACAAAACTGCCTGCTCATTTCAGTATTTAAACTTTTGTAAAAAGGCATTTACTATTCTTCAATAAAAATACAGAATTCAGGTGGTACTGAACCTGGTGAGTGTATTATTAATGTTCTCCACGACTCCCTCAAATAAATATTACGTTCTTCCTGGAAAAATGTGGTCATGATACTTTTGCTTCATTTGATGTTGACTCATAATGAGATTACTCTATTTGGTGCAGGGTCTTGCGATTGGTTTCCCTTTAAATTTATAGAACTACTTTTCCACAAGTACAGTCCTATCTGGATGTGTAATATTACAAACTGGAGTGGTTCAAATACGGTTAAATGTATGTGTATCCTTTTCTGGGCTCGCTGTTCTGGACAGGTGGTCTTTTTTTCCTATCATAGCATCAATATCATACTATCTCAATTACTATAACTTTATTTTACTTCTAAAAAGAGTAAGTCTTCCCTATATTGTTGTTCTTTAAGAAGACATATCCCTTTGCATTTCCCTGTACGTTTTATGTTTGCCAGTTTTCACACATCCAAGAAAAGCTTCCTGAGATTTTGGTTGAAATTGCACTAAATCTACAGGTCCATTTAGGGAGAAATAACATCTTTACAACGCTGTTTTCCAATCCACAAACATAGAGCATCTCTTTACTTATTAAGGTCTTTTTTTCTCAAACATGTTTCATAATTTTTTTTAAAGATTTTATTTATTTATTTGAGACAGAGAGGGCACATGAGATGGGGGAGGGTCAGAGGGAGAAGCAGACTCCCTGCCGAGCAGGGAGCCCGATGCGGGACTCGATCCAGGGACTCCAGGATCATGACCCGAGCCGAAGGCAGTCGCCCAACCAACTGAGCCACCCAGGCGCCCATGTTTCATAATTTTCTGTGTAGAGATCTTATATAATTCTTATTAGACTTATACCTATGAGTTTGAATTTTTTAAGTGATTTTTCTAATTACTTTTTTTCTAATTGATTGTTACTGGTATATAGAAATAAAGTAACTTTTGAATATTGATCTTATATTCAGTAACTCTATTAACTATTGATTCTAATAGTTTACCTGTGATTTTTCTATATTTTCTCCATTCACAATATCACTGGTAATTTCTTTTTAAAAATTGGTTTTAAGAATTGATCTGTATTACCCTAACTCAGGTAGCTAGCAAAAATATTATTTTCATGTTAGAGTAGCTCACATATAGAACTTCACATATTAGATGAAAACTGTTCATGTTAGATCAGAATTTTTGGACTATTAGCCTCAGCATGGAAGAATACAAAGTGCACCAATATATAAAAAACATGTTTATTTTCTCAGAAGCTCAGAAAATACAAATTCTGTAGGCACAGCTCCCCTCCCCCACCTCCACACATGCATGCGGGCGCGTGCGCGCACACACACACGCATACACACACAAGAATGCTGGCTTTGGCCAATCTATATTTCCCTATTTCTTTCTCTTTAAGCATGAAAGACAACAAAAGACTGGTTGAAATGACATATTTTATTTGTGTCTCTGAACATTCTATCCTTTTGCTATCATCACTGGCGGTATCTCATGTAACTCCTAGAAGACTTCCTCTCCCCCCTTTCTTATCCTCTCTCCCAAATCACCTTCTTCCGAGGATTATCAGGAAGTTACCAATGTCCAGGCTGGTTGACTTCTTGCTAACAAAACTTCCTTTGCTGCCAGAGGGACATCTGAGGTCAGAACCAGGTCTGGTTTGGCCGCGTCAGAAGGCAACGGAGACTGAAATGAGACCTCCCCCCGGCAAAACTGACACAAAATAAAGGACCAGAGACTTTGGCTGTGTCTTCAGCAATATTTATTGGAAACGGCGATGCTTCCTGTGGTAAGAGGTTTATACATTAAGCAGTAAGATTTGCCTTTCACTCCACATAACCCACGACCGCAGGTGGCACATCCGAAGCAGCACGTTCAACCTCTGAAGGGATCTGTATAGCTAGATAAATAGAACTCTGAACACCTAACAGGACTTCATAACTGATACCAAAAACACCCAAAACCAAAAACCACTCACAGGCTTACACACGGCACTGTGCACACAACATGAAGATGGAACAGAAGGGACGGAAATAAAAGTCATGACTGAGGTGGGAAAACTTCTGCAGGTGCGGCCATACATCTTAAACTGCTAAGCACAAAAATCGTCTTTATTTGGTCCTCATTGAGGGCAGAATCTGCACAAATGACATTCAAAGAACACAAGGTGGAAGCGGAAAGGAAAGACAGTTACTGTTTCTTGGTCTAGGAACTCGTGGAATAATGGTTTCTTGTGTTTTTCTCCTTGTGTGTCTGTGCCAAATGGACTCATGACGCACGTAATTCATAAATAAAACTGAAGTGAACATATGTGTTCCCTCTTCCCTGTACCTTTGGAAATGGCCTAAATACATAAGTGGTTTCTCTGCATTAAGAAATTTAAGCTTGGAAACCAGATGTTTTCCCGTTTCCTCATAACGGACCATCTCTTCTCTTCAGCCTCTCCTACCATGTGTGACTGCTAACTGCCTTACTCAGAAATACAGTGGGAGTCCCCCTCTGGCTTTATGAGCAGGGAGGGAAGAAAACTGGCTGTCCCTCAGAAATAGGCATAATTGGGAGGAACAAAAGTGACTGTTTTCAGAAAAGGTTTTTAACTCACATTCGACACTGTCCTACTGATAGCATCAAGGGACTGACGCATTCAGGCCAGAAGACAAGTTGCTGGTGAGGGAGGCTTTCTTCTACAATTCTGTGGCTCACATATTTGGGAGGGGGCAATGGGAAAGCAAGACCTTTCTCCTATTGAAATGGAGAACCTGAGACCTTGAGATGGCCCCTAGGTGATAGATAATATCTTCAGTAGGATGGTTTTACCGTAATGTGGCTCATGGTCATATTCTAAGAAGCCACAGCCTCCTGAGGACCGTGTAAACAGCAGTTCAGTGACTACCAACTGGTCTCAGATGGTGTTTAAAAAGCACATGCCATGCCCACCAGCCTAAGAAGATACCACCCATCACCATGACTCTTGTGGGATCACACAAGTCAACCAAAGATACTCGGTGGGGCTTGATGACTTGGACCACTGCGGCCTGCATTTGGGATGTGTTGTAAGCAGCATTACCAAAGCAGTGGTTAAACTTAACTATCTGGGTCAAGAGGAGGTAAGCCTGCCAGCCTAATATTCTAATGGGGCAGGGCAACCAGAATCTCCACATAGTTGATGGGGAAGAAGCCTGACTGGCCATGAAGCATCCCCTCATACCAGTTCTCATCAATTTGGTTAGTGAGTGTGATGATATCACCCTCTTTAAAACCCAACTCCCCTTCATTTTCAGGTTCAAAGTCGTACAGAGCTCGGCAGCAAGGCTGATCCATTGGGGCACCTAGAAGTGAAAGCAGGAGAGAAGAACACAGGAAGACAAGGGGTATTTAACTCACGTATCTACCACCTGCTTAACCTGCCTGGCCTGCCGTCCCCCTTGCTTCTTCCCTCACTCCTTTTTCCTGCTGAAGCTTCCTCTTGTGGCTAGTCCCCAGTCCGCTGCATGGCATCTGCCCTTCACCAATCTTCAGAAGTTTTCTCAGATTCCTGGAAGTTGCTGGATGCTGCTTCCATTTCCAGTATGAAAAATGGCCTCATCTATGCTTGCGACACATGCAACACTGTCCACCAAGGTTTGGCCCTCCTGACAATGTCCAGAGATGGGAGACCCAGTGACTTAAGGAGTTTTAATGAGTTTTAGGTTAATAGAACATGGCCAGAATCCTTTCCATGCTAGCATTTTAAAATCTCTGTACATGTGAAAGCATCAAGTCCATTACATGGACAATGCTTGGCAACGTCAGAATAACAGTGCAGTTCTAATTTTTTAAAGGTAAAAACTCCAGCCTCTGAAAAACTGCTGTAATGTGATGAAAACAAAACAACATAACACACTGGGTTCAAGTTCATACTCTGAGTGACCTTGTACAAGGCACTTCCCTTTCAGTTTCCTTGTCTAGCATTAGAACTAACAGAACTTACTCCACACTACTTTCGTGGTTATTTAGTGAGATTATGTAAAAATTATATAACTTACTCTTGGTAAATTGTTGCATATATGTAAGGATGAGTACATGGGAGTTTTGGCATACAAAAAATAACATACTATGCCTTGAGTAAAATAATGAAGAATAGAATCGTATCTTAAAAGTGATCTATTTTAAATGACCATCCATATTTAATATAGCATGCCTTCACATGGGCACGTAAACTCAAAACACGTGCATACAGCTCCCGTGTCACCTAGATGACTTTAAAGGGAAACAGTGTCAACTCCTTTTTTACTTTAAGAAAGCAAAAAATGAACAAGTCTCCAAAAGAAGAGTGAAATACGTGGTTGGTTTCTGAATAGGGAGAAGCAAACTCATCACAACTTACATGACTTGTCCTTGCAGCCAGCTAACTTCTAAGAGCCACTGTCCTGTATACCCCACCCTGGGGGCTCCGAGCAGTGAGACGAACACAAAGGGCAGAGAGCACCAACTGTCACCACAGACTTCACTTTTTTCCTTCATGGTCTCCAGAGAGCACCTCATAAAACATTTCCTACTACAGAATGTCAAGCCCTGAGCTCCAGGGAAAAGAGGAGACACTGCATTTCTTGGAAGTCCGTGTCCCGTGTAAGATAGTTTCCACTTCTTCACCCAAGCAAATTGTTATGGTTGAAAATGTTTCAAGCACAGGCTTTTACCTAATCTGTGTATCGGGGGTGGAGAGCAATGGTGCCAACTAAAAGAACCTATTATTAGGTATACATCAATATTCCTGATAGAAAATAAATTTCAGCTTTTACTATACTAACCTCAGTTACCAGGGTACAATGAGTTGGCTGAAGGCAGAGGAAGGAGGGGAAGCTAGCCGATGCTGAGATTTGAAATACATTCATCTAGAAAGGCGTTCACCCATATGCTCCGGTGACTTAAGGACTCCAGCTGGACATGCTGCTGGAGCTGCTGTCTGTGGGTTATGTGAGTGTCTGTGGGCGCGCCCTGCCAGGGCCTTCACCCTCATGCATACTGGAACACAGAAGGGAAAACAGAACAGAAAGAGGACGCTCCTGGCACCAAAATGACACATTAGGGTGACTTAACACCACAAACAAAGGTCAAAGTCAAATGTGCTACTTGGGAGGTTTATGTGTGCTGATGATGGAGAGTGAGAGAAAAAGGGATGTACAAAGAAAGTTTTCTAGAGGAGAGAAGGGGGGAAAGGAAAGAAATGATCAATGAGAGAAGAAGGAAGAAGTGCTTTAGAAGAGTTTCTACCTGATGAAACCATCCTGTAAGAAATGTATCACTGTAGAGTTCTTGTGCAGCCAAACTGGGCTGTGCCTAGAATTTCTGGGAAAGTGTCAACAGCGTGTGCCCAAGACCTGTCATGGGGTCTGCAGGTCTCAGCTCCTTACCTGCAGGTTTGGGTGTACCCGTGTGGGAGAGGCCTCCGTTGGGCTGAGTACTATCTCCAGTTGTAAACTCCAGGCTCATTCGTGGTTTAGGCTGATATTCCCTTCTAGGCTGAGATGAAGCTTGTCTTATTCTGCATTAAAAAGAAAAGGGAGGGGGGGAATAAGAGTATGGAGCCAATTAAGAAGCAAAAAGAAAAGCAGTAACATCCAGGAAGGCTACTAATGTACAGCAGGGAAAATCTCAAACAAAAACAAAAACAAAAACAAAAAACAAAACTAGCCTTCTCTGTGTATGTCTCTTGCTTTCCGTGATGTCCCTCTGTGGTCCAGCCCTCACCATCTTCAACCTGTCTCTCAATCCCTCACTTTCGCATTTATTCAGAACTCACTTTGCAAATGTGCACTCTGGTAGGTGCAGGGAACACAAAGATGAGTACGACACAGTTCTTGCCCTCAAGCAGCTTATGGTCAGTAAGGGAGACAGAATGTAAACACTTGAGGACCAGAAACCGTGGTGAGTGTTGTTCTGGAGAGATGGAGAATGCTACAGGAACCCGGGGGTGGGAGCAGGGAGGGGTCTACCTGTCCACGGGAAGGCTTATGGAAGGGGAGAAAAGACAGCTGAGAGGGCGCCTGGGTGGCTCAGTTGGTTAAGCGACTGCCTTCGGCTCAGGTCATGATCCTGGAGTCCCAGGATCGAGTCCCGCATCGGGCTCCCTGCTCAGCAGGGAGTCTGCTTCTCCCTCTGACCCTCTTCCGTCTCGTGCTCTCTATCTCTCATTCTGTCTCAAATAAATAAACAAAATCTTAAAAAAAAAAAGACAGCTGAGAGTCATTTCCAGATGAACAGTCCTTTCCAGAAGAGTTTAAGAGCTGGAGAAGGTCTGGAAGGAGGAAATACCGTGTGCCCTGAGAACAGTGAGTGGTCTGATATACCAGAAGTAGGAAAGAAATGAGGGAAGACAGGAGGAAAGTGGAAAGGTATGGCCAATTAATGTCTTCCCCACACCCCTAAGTATTTTCCAGTCTCAGGTGTTCATGAAGCAAAGGGTACAGAAGATTCGCAAAGATGGGGAGGGTTCAAGTTATGGTGATTACAGAACCATACTGACTTTGAACATATGTCAGAGGAAAAAAGGAAAATGGCCCTTTGTGCTCAATGGATGTCACAAAGACATATAATATTTCTTTAGTATGTTGAAATACAGGGTTTTAAATCTTTCTAGATGCTTCAGAGTGTGACACACATTCCCATAAGGGTGCACTGAGGAAAGATGGACAAAGTGACACACAGGACAGAGCGGGGCCTCTGCCTACAGCTGTGAAGCTGTGCCCTGCAACTCCACGGAGACCTAGTCACAAAGAAAACGACCTCGGCCCGGCCGTGGGGTGCACCTGAGGAGGAGGAACAGACATACAAAAGCAGTCTCTCTGATAGCGGAAGACTTGCTCACCACTCAGAGAAACGCTGTGGCAAGATACAGGCTTTCAAATAGGTTCTGCTTGCCGGGCAAACCCCTGTTGCACCACTGTGTGACCCAGGGCAAGTTACTTCACCTGCCTGGGCTTTCCACCTGTGGGTGAGGCTAATCATACTTAGTTTACAGGGCTGTCAGTAGACTGATGACAATATGCCTTTAGTACCCACCCAGAATGTCTGTTCAGCAAATCACGCCCGTTATCCTTGGTAGCACCCTGGTTTCCCATCTGTGGCAGCCAACATACAACCCACACCCTGACCTCTCATCCACACAAGATTAGATTCAATGGGACACAGTAAAACAAAGCACAAAGACACAAGAAAACCAAAACGAACGATCCACAAGGTGCCTAGGTAGGATCAGCAGGAATTTTGGCAGAAGTTTTTCTTCAAACGTATTCTATTATTTCCATTTCTTTACCCATCATTTCAGAGGAAGAAAATGGGAATATAACATTCAGGAACTGTGAAATACCTTTCTTCCAGTCTGACGGTGACTTGCTGCAGGATCTGGACGGCCTGCTTGTGGTACTCCAGCTGGGCTTGGACGAGTGCAGACAGTTGGCTCACCTGTTCAATCTGCAGGCCAATGGGGGGATCACGCCTCATTTACCAGGTCACCATCCTTAAGCATCTCCTACTGCCCCACACATATGACAGAGCTGCTCCTGACCCACAGCCCACTGCTCAGAGATTCTGTAGGCTCCACATCAGTTAAGGATAAGAAGCATCTGCATGCTTGCAAATGTCAGTACCATGAGGAGAAGCCACATTATCAGGAATCTTTCTAAAGATCACACACTTCTCACTGAACAGTCTCATTCTTAGCTACCAACTTCCAGGTAGGATTTGGCTAATTTTATTGATTTCTCATAGGAAAAAGAGACATCGACCAAAGGAGTCTTTGCTCCCTATGCTTTCCATGCTGTTAACATATTAGTGTTAATAAAAATGTGAATATTGATTTTTCACATGAGGCAGCATGGAGGCAGTTTGGTAGGATGGAAAATTTTTTGTCCTCTCTGCCTCTTCTGTAACATAAAGGGGTTGGGTCAAGTGACATCTTGGGTTCATTTCAGCTCCAGTATTCTAGGCATCCTTAGTTACTCTTCATTTTATGTCTCAGGTTGTGATCTCGCTGAATATTGTCCTCCAAGTCAGCGAAGTCAATGCTGTCCCATGATTTTTTGGGGTGGAATGGGGCCCTGGGTGCAGGGAAGGAGCACTGTAATTCAGGTCAGCCCCATGCCTACAGCATTCCTCTTCAGTAGGTAGGTGGGACACCAGTTGTTCTACATAAACACCAACGTACACCGTTGGGTGGTGGGAAGGTCCAGATATGTTCAACATGCCTCCCATGTCACCAGTCAGGGCAAAGCAGTTAAGTGACAAGCACATAAAGGCTCTGTAAACACCTTGGAAGAAGGTGGTCAGCAACTGATAGAGTCAGAGGTGGGAGTGAGCAGGAACTTGAACACCGGCTAGCTGGCTTTATTACATGAGTGGTCAGAAGTCCTCATGACTACAGGGCTGAAGGAACTCAACAGAATATAACTTCTAAAGCCATAAATAATAATTTAGCACACTTGGCGTGGTATGTGGGTGGCTCAGTCGGTTAAGCATCTGGCTTTTGATTTCGGCTCATGTCATGATCTCAGGATCGTGAGACCGAGCCTCATGTTGGGCTCTACACTGGGCATGGAGTCTGCTTAAGATTCTTTCTTTCTTCCTCTCCCTCTCCCCCCTCCTGTCTCTCTCTCCTCCTCTCTAAAATAAAAAATAAATAATAATAACAATTTGGTGCACTGGAAATGTAAAAGCAGCTTTTAAACTACACTGCCCCCAAATACAGCACCTATGCTACAATCATCAATCTCAACTGAAATTAGTTTTTGAAAGAAAATATCACGTTTACTTCAAAATATAGAACATCTTAACCTATACTGAACCCTCAATTCTAAATGCATTTTAGGTGATATTCTTTTATAATCTGAAGTCAATCTGCCCTATATTTTGACAAAGTATTTCAAGCTACTGGACTTTTACATGGATCATCAGAAACATTCTTCATTTTCTCACAATTGGTAATTCTTTAAGATCATTAGTAGACAAATATCTCACTAAATTAAACTATGGAAATACAGAAAAAAAAACCCTTACCATTTCTGGATCCACTTTATTTCAAATTATTTTAAAGAAATAACTTATCGACCAAAGTTCTCACCACATACTATAATTAGATATGAACGTTTTGAATTATGTAACCCTCTAACATAATCTTGAGCCTCAATGGCAAGATTAAATTAGAAATCGGAGGAGAGGGACTCACATCCATCTCCAAGAGATTGAACATGCTTGACTCAGCAATTTCTTTAGATTCATCGAATTTCTCCAGAGCCTGACGGAGCTCTTCATCTGGAATCTTGCCTTGTCGTTTCTTCTTATAATCAAAGTCCAGGCGTCGACCCTCCAACTTCTTTAGATGATGCTGAAAAAGTCAAGGGCAGGAATATGCTTTGACAGGGTTCATGGAAAGGCCTATTTACAGCTCACTTCTCCATTATGCCTATGAGCTTCCAAAATAAGACAGGCTAAGTTCTAAAATATCACATCACCAAAAGCCAGCATCACTGGGGCAAATGCTTCCAAAAGCTAAATATGGAGAAGCATCTTTAAAAATAATTAAGAGCAAGAAAGAAATTTTGCAAATTACCAGTGCCCTTTATTTTCTGCCCTTGCTGGGCCAAAGCCAAGCTGGAATATGTCTTTCCATCCTGTGACAGAAGCTGGAAACGTGTGCATATGGCCACCCACATGGAAAACACTGCTACACAGAACCCACAAATTCCCATCTTCAAGAGAAATGGTGTCTCATGAGAAGGTAGGAGAAAAACACTTTCCTTGAAAAGAAGTGGGAAAGACTGGCATTCTTTTTGAGTTCTAGCACACTAACACTGGAAAGGGTTTATCTTTGAGGAAACCAGTCTGTGAGAATCACCTAAGTTGCTTATCAGAAATATGGATTACTGATCACCTGCATTAAAACATCTAGGGCCGGGGTCTAGGAATCTATACTTTTATTTTTTTTTTTTTTAAGACTGACTGATTGATTGATTGGTCAGAGAGAGAGAGGGGGAGTGAGAGAGAGCACAAGCAGGGGGAGCGTCATGCAGAGTGAGAGGGAGAAGCAGGCTGCCCGCAGAGCAGGAAGCCCAATGTGGGGCTCGATCCCAGGACCCTGGGATCATGACCTGAGCCGAAGGCAGACATTTAACTGACTGAGCCACCCAGGTGCCCCTAGGAATCTATATCTTAACACTTACCCTTGTTGACTGATGCAGCTTTCAGGGAACCACTGATAAGTTTGAGTCTCCCATTTGGTAGATGATGAAACTCGGTGGAAAAAGTCTAACTTGGAAAGGATGCTAGACAGGGTCTAATGCCCCACAGTGTTCTTCAAAATCCCTCCTCGCATCTTCCCCACTGCCTGACCACCCAACCTCTGCCCAACCCTCTAGTGACAAAGTAGGAAAGTCATTTCCCAAAGCTACAAATTATCTTTTTTATTCTAAGGGCTGTAGTATTCCATTTTAATGGGTGGGAGAAAACACTAGATTTCCCTGATCCTGGGTGTGTATGGAAATAAAGGCAGGGAGATGAAAACAGAATTGGGAGTGGTGAAGAAAGGAAAAGGAAAAGAGGAAGAAAAATATCCTAGACCTTTCCTCCCACTGTACACCCTGCCTCCCATCCATGCCCCGATCCAAGTTAAATGTTTGTTCCTTTGGAAGGGAGATTCTTGTAACACATTTGAACTTGTAGTCAACTGGAGGGTAGAGTACTGGAGTCAGGGTTAATACTGTAGTTCAAGAGTGAGTCTGCCATTTACTACTGCAATCTTGAGTAAGTGATAGGATGAAGGAGACTCAAGCTAGAATAAAGAGATCTAGGGGACTTCACACTGTGGATGACCATGTTACAATAAAGTTACATTTCAGAGAGGTTCCACAAATATTTGTCAAAGGAATGAATGAGAAAACATTACACACCTAGTTGGAGGTAGAGCCAGTTGAACTTTATTTCTTTGGAACAGCTCTACATGTTTTATAAAGAGGATGGTTATTCTTCCTCAGTCCTAACAATCGCTATGAAAATATGAAAACACGTGTTTATAGAGTGATAGTATAACAATTTACCTAAGCTAACAACTGATACAGTTAGCCTTTCAGACAGTGAAATCAGCCCAGAAAGCCGTAATTAATAAAACTGGGTGGTATCAGGGAAGGATATTATTCTTCTGGAAAAAAAAAAAAGGTTGATAACCTGAAAACTCAATGTGGAAAAGTCAAATGTAATATTCATAAGCGGCATAGTCATAATAATGGGATAAAGTATTGTATTTCTGGTTTCTCTCAATTTATCTTGCTGGGTTATTTTGTAATCCAAACCTCATCACACACAATAAGCTTAAAAAAATGTTTTCTGGGGGAAAAAGGGCACCTACATTTGTACATTCAAACCACTCACTTCCCAAAGGATCAGTTGCAGGTACCTGAATTTCTCTCAGATCTTTGTCATGAAGGTTCTGAAGGGGGTCAATGAAGTTCTGCTTCACTTCCATGTCCAGAGAGTCTTTCACCTCCGAGAGCTCCCGCATGGCCTCCCCCACCTCACCAAGCGCTGGGCCTGCAAGGGGAGAATGAGTCTCTTGTATGTTAAAGGACAAAGGTGAAATGTATGTGTAGTAAGAGGGCCACCACAACCGAGATGACAGGCAAAATATAATGCCTTCCAGAGAACAGTGTATTTTCTACCTAGGAGGGGTTCATACAGTACAAGAGAGTCAATGCTACCAAGGGGATGGTATCCCTTATTATGAAGAACATAAACTTTTGCTTGTCCTTTAAAAAGCAACTGGGGAAGCTCCCTGCCCTCCCTTGTCACTACTGGATTTCCCTAGCAGGGAACCCATTTAACGCCAATGCATTGAGCAGAAGCAAATACCAAGAACAGAGGCCAGGGTTCAAACAGAAAGGACAGTCATTAGCTGAGACCTCCCATCATGAAGGAGTGAAACAGAAGTGTTTTATATGGTAACTGCGTGTTGGAGGAGAGAGGGGTGAAGGAATTCACCTGGGGCCATAGAATTGGGTACCACGTAAGCAAGAGCAGAGACTGAAGAGAAAGCTCACAGGGCAGGGTGTTACATCATGCTGACTGGTCCCTCTGCCTCAACACTCAGTCATGGCGGACACACTGCCCAGTAAGTTTCCAGGCATCTGGTTATGTCCACTAGCTACCGTAAAGTCTGGGATCTCATCAGAGAAAAAGAAAGGAAACAAAACTATGACAAATCACACTAAAAATGATGAAACACCTCTGAAGGCAAACTTTTGCCCTCTGTCTCTAAGACATATAAAACTGAGAACCAAAATATAAAACCAAAATCATCTCCTGCAGAGCACCTTACTGGCACGAAATCCCCGTGGACAAACGAAAGAAGTGAAGTGTGGAAAGCGCTCATTACCAAAGTTGCAGTCATCTCCAAGCTCTCTTCCGAACTTGAGCATGGCCTCCGCTAGCAGTGCTTCTGCCTGTGGGTAGCCTGGCCCCTTCTCCTGCCCGCGGATTTTTGACATGGTGTTGATCATGCTGAGTTTAGCTCTGGAAGCTGGAGCAGAGAGAGCAAACACTTTCACAGTAGGCAATATGATACAGTGGAGACTGGGCTGGAAGGAGAATTGGGCCCTAACTACCTGGTCCATAAACCAGCTCAGCAACAGGCAAGCACATCTTCACCTTCCCGGCTTCAGTGTCTTCATGTATAGTACGTGCAGGCTGGCCCATTGGTAGATATAAACAGACATTTTTTCTTTCATCACTGAACTTTCTCTTCCTCTCAATGTCTTATGAGGAACTTAACAGAAAAGGCAAAACCCTTCTGGGGAGAGATCCCACTCACTGTCATGTGCTCTTCCCCATTTTCCTGGGTAGCTTTCTGAGCCTCTCTTCATTGCGGTGGCCCCGGCAGTACCTCCATGGAGCTGGGAGGCCCCAGGGAAAGCATTTTGAAAACCTCTGAATTATGTATTCTCTAGGCTTTAGGATTCCAGTTTTATATTTCAATTCTAGGAATCTACGGACAGAAGTAGGAAATTGTTAATTCTTGCAGTGTGAGAGCCTTATGCCAACTTTTACTTACACCCCTATTTTCAAAATCACTGCTCAACTGAGATTCTGATGGTAAACAGACCCATGAAGAACAGAAATATGTTCATTAAAAAGGCTTCATCACTTCCCTAGAACATAATGGCTTCTGAGAATTAGTCTTATCCACAAAGACAGCACTTCAATTTCTTTTTTGGTTTGTTTTGACAAAAGGGGATGCCTAGAGAGCAATTCCAGTTTTCATGGAAGAAAAAGTTTTGTTAACACACTGTGAAGGAGACTTTCCTGATGCTTGGACACTAGGTTTCCTCTGGTTCATTTTTAGAGTTGGGCTGTACATCAGCCTAGGACTGTGCCCAGGATCCCATCGGCATGGAAACCCTGATAGAATTCACAGCCAAAAGCACTTCTGGCATTCAGTGGCTGATAGTTCATCTTGAACATTTGTTTCAAATAGGCCTTTTTTTTTAAGTTTTCATTTAAATTCCAGTTACTTAACATCGTGTTCTATTAGTCTCAGGTGTACAATATAGTGATTCAACAGTTCCCTATAACTCCTGGTGCTCATCACAGCAAGTGCCCTCCTTAATCCCCATCACCCACATCCCCACCCCGTCCCCTCTGGTAACCATCAGTTTGTTTTCTATAGTTAAGAGTCTGTTTCTTGGTTCGCCTCCCTCTTTTTTTCCCCCCTTTGCTCATTTGTTTTGTTTCTTAAATTCCACATATGAGTGAAATCATATGGTATTTGTCATCCTCTGACTGACTTATTTTGCTTTGCATAATACTCTCTAGCTTTATCCACATCATGGCAAATGGCAAGATTTCATTCTTTTCTATGGCTGAGTAATATTCCATTGCATGCATACACGCGCATGCACACACACACCATCATCATCATCATCTTTTTTTCTTTTTCCTCAGATCTTGGGTTAGGGTTAGGGCCAAGGTGAGGATATGTGCCTGGAATCCTGAAGTTCAGAGACCTCTCAAGAGAATATGCTAGGGTGAAAGTAGACATGGCAGCCATCTATTGAGCTGAGGTAAGGTGGGATTTATGGGCTCCAAATACTCTTTACTTTTTTTTTAAGTTTTTATTTTAATTCCAGTTAGTTGACATACCGTGTTATATCAGTTTCAGGTGTACAATGTAGTAATTTAACACTTCCATATGTCACAAATAGACTTTTATTTAAATTTGGGCTTCCAAGGTTGAAACTGGAAATGGGGAGTGTTATCATGAGAGGGTTCCTCCCAGCCCTGCCCCAGGCATATTATAATGAACAAGGCAACTATGCTGCCTGCCTTTAGGAAGTTCCCAATGAACTAAGGGTGGCATCTGTTTTAAAAGCAATTAGAGGGGTGCCTGGGTGGCTCAGGTCATGATCCCAGGGTCCTGGGATCAAGCCCGCATCAGGCTCCCTGCTCAGCAGGAAGCCTGCTTCTCCCTCTGCCTCTCCATCTCCCTCTGCCTCTCCATCTCCCTCTGCCTCTCCCTCTCCCTCTCCATCTACTTGTGTTCCCTCTCTCGCTATGTCTCTCTCTGTCAAGTAAGTAAAAATAAATAAATAAATAAATAAATAAATAAATAAATAAGCAATTAGAGGGAAGTGTATATACTCAGTGCCATGCTGGGGAATTATGGCAAGTTACAGAAGGATAGCATCACCCCAGTCTGTGGGGATGGAGCACTGCAAAGAAGGATTCTGAAGGGAAGCGTCAAGTTTAGAATCACATAGTGAGTAGCAGTTAGCTGGGCTAACAGCATATGCAAAGTCTGGTGGTAACTGAAAAAATATATATAATTCACATTTTCTTTACTCTGCTTTTCAGAGAAAGTATATATATTACACATTAAATTTCAAAAACTGAAAATGCCACATGGTCACACATTTTCAAGGGAACGATATTATTAGAGCATATTTTCAAAGCCTCTTCTAAAATAAGTCATATCAGAGATCCAGAAAAGACACAGTTCCTGCCCTCACTGTGCTCACAGTATAGTGAGGTGTCAGATACAAGATGCAATGATGGCTAATTTGCACAAGATACTTGGGGAACACAGAGAAGAACTAATAAAAGCACAAATAAAAATGAAATAAGCAAACACCAGACAGTAAGAATTACAGAATGAATAGAAGGAAAGAAGATAAATGGAGAGAAAAGAAAGAGAGTACTGAAAACACATATGGCAGTCAACCCTTTTCAATCCTGTTTTGACTATTTTACACCCTAAAGACTTATATCTTTTATAAAAGTTGATATTGATTTGTGCTTACATCTTGGTTCTGTTAAAAATCATCTTGTGGTAAGTAATTACCAGAAGTCATTGAAATGGTTTAATATACTGTGGCTGATTTTTAAAGTCATCATTTTCAAATGTTGGTTAATTATAAAAAGCTTTATTCTTCTACTAAATATTTACGAATATCCTGGATATATTCTACACTTTCATGAGGAGGAAGAAAACCGTTTCTATTAGTTTGTCTATTTCTTCAAATCATCTAAAATATCTATTAATACACATATTATTCTTCATATTATGAAGAGGCTGGTTTTTAAATTCATTCACAAACTCATAAGATTTATCAAGAATCTTAGATTAGTAAAGCTTCTGTGTTCTTAAAAGCAATCATCAGACCTCTGAATTCATCATCTTCAAATGTAACCTAATTGTTTTTAAATGAATTTTTTAAAGCTATATTTTAAGAAACAGAATAAGCCCAGAAAATACAAATTTTAGACACTAGAATTCCTGTAATATGGTCTCTTCTCCTTCAAACCATCTTTTTTTCCTTTCCACCACTTTACTTTCCTCAGAAATTTTTACAGTCTCTCAGGCGGCATCCCATCTTTACTGTCGCAGCATCACTGTCCTAGAGTTCAAGTCCCACCCATTGGGTTTACTGCTAAAACAGCTTCTCAACAGCAAACATTCCCCTGGTCCGCGAGAGCAGGACCCCGGCATGCTGATCTGTGTTATCTCCCAGACAGGGTTAGCGGAAAGTTGTACACACAGTGGATGTTTAATACATGTCCACTGAAGGGAGAATAAATGAATGAACAGATTACCTTGAAAACTAGTAGAATATCATAGCAATGGTTTCCCGAAGTAGACTATGTTCATATCCTCTGGCTCATGTGCCTAAGAGCTTTTTGAAGCATAACAGAGAATGGGAATTAGAAAACTTGTTTCCTTCTATTGAAAAATAAAAGTTTTTAGGAGAGAAGAGAAGATAACCAACCCTGCTTAGGGTGGGACTCCATATTAAAAACAAGGCATTAGGGCCAGCCCACATAGTGAACTGTGATATTTCCCCACCCACTTCCCCTACTTATCCCCTAGAGAACTGGCCAGCCAGGTTAATACCTTCTGGATGGGGGAATAGAAGATTCTTCTCTGGGGAATACAACCAATCCAGAAGAGACCTAAAGACACTGATAGCTGTAAGCACCCAATATACCAACTCCGGCCTAGGAAGAACCCCTTACAGTTTATAAGCCTCCACTGACCCCCACACAGCTTTACTGCCCTATACCTAAGTGGAAAAAGATAGACACTATTACTAGATTTTGAAAAAGGCTTCTAACATAACGGGGCCAAAACAAATAAGGCAATTATAGGAAACAAACAATTCAGGGAGGCAAAAATAACTATCATTAATGTTCTCAGGTGTCTAAGATACTTTACCCATGAAATAAAAAAAGAAACAGAGGGGCACCTGGGTGGCTCAGTCATTAAGCATCTGCCTTCGGCTCAGGTCATGATCCCAGGGTTCTGGGATCGAGCCCCGCATTGGACTCCCTGCTCCACGGGAAGCCTGTTCTCCCTCTCCCGCTCCCCCTGCTTGTGTTCCTGCTCTCGTTGTGTCTCTCTCTCTCAAATAAATAAATAAAATCTTAAAAAAAAAAGAAACAGAGGAACTCTTAGAAATTAATATAATTTAACTGTATATGTGAATTTAATTAAACTATAAAATTAAAAAATCATTAAAAGCACAGAGTTGAGGCAGATTCCGCCCCCCGCAAAGGAGGACAAAATTTTAAAAAGAGATAGAAAATCAGAAGAAAGCATAAAATCAGGATTAGTCCAGGGGGTCTGGTGGCTGAATGATGAAAGTTCCAAAAAGAAAACACATAGAAGGGGAAGAAAATTTTTTAAAACTTAAAGAAAATTTCTCAGAACTGATAAATGTATGTTTCCAGATTGAAAAGGTCCACTGAATGCCCACCACAATGGCTAAACGGGTCCACAAGGAGGACCATTCACATGAAATTTCACTAGGAACAAAAGTTCCTAAAACCTTTCAGAAAGGAAAAAATAGGTTATATACAAATATCAAGAATTAGAAGGACACTGAACATGAGAATATCATGAGCAAGAAAAATTTCCTCAGAAAACAATGGAGCAATGACTCCAAATTTCTTAGAGAAAATAATATATAACTCTATATTCAAATTATCAGTGAAGCATGAAGGTAGAATGATGACATTTTCAAACACACAAGGAAGGTTTCTGATCATTTTTCTTCCCAAGCTAATGGAAGGACATTCTACCAAAATGAAGGTATAAATCAAGAAAATGGACAGGTATAGGATCTAAAAAAAGAGATCCAATGTAAGGAAAGATGTAAAAATGATGACCAAAGGAGATCTCAAGAGGGTCACTGTGCATCACACATTGGGCAACTGTAGCTGATACTACACATCATAACCAGGGACGTGTAACACAGGAAGCCATGACTACAAAGGAGCTATACTCTCACCATGATCCCCCATGAGGTCAAGTTACAGTTATCAACCACTATACCTTGCTTTATAATGCACCCTTCATTGGCTTCCCCTCTAACCTACTTCCCTTGACGTTTCCTGGACTCACTTCCCAAATCAACCATTTGTGCTCAAATCCTTACCTCATGTATTCCTTCTGAGGGAACTCAAACTAAGACAGCAACCAATCTAGAATGCAGCACCAGATAGCTCAAAGATAACAACACCTGACATGTTTCAATGTAATGAGAGAAAATTCATGTGCACGGCAGAGGGTTTGGGAAAGAATTAATGAATGGTACACAAAAAGCGAAGAAAATGAGAAATAGGGGCACCTGGGTGGTTCAGTCAGTTAAGCATCTGCCTTTGGCTAAGGTCATGATCTCAGGGTCCTGGGATCAAGCCCCATGTGGGCTCCCTGCTCAGTGGGGAGTCTGCTTCTCCCTCTGCCCCTCCCCCCACTTGTGCTCTCTATCTCTGTCTCTTAAATAAATAAAATCTTTAAAAAAAAGGAAAATGAAAAATAAAACATTATTAACTCCAAGAAAAACAAAAACATTGTACAAGAAAGGAAATATAATCATACTATATGTCCCAGCTCTATACAAGTTTACAAGGGCATAAAATGTAAATACTGAATACTAATCTAACAAAAATTATGCCATAAACATACTGGTAATAAGGAAGGGAAAGGATGTGGGAGAATGGGAAGATAAGAAAAGAGGAAACAATTCTCATCTTCCAAATTGGAAATCAAACAGAAAACACTTAAAACTGGAAAACCAAGCAGGGAGCAACATAAGCATGTTGTTTCAAGATTAGAAGAAAATCCAAAGAAAGAGCCAAAAGCATCTTGAAAGTGTTGTTTCTGGGAACTGGGGGAAAGAATGCAACTCCAAGTGCACTGCTGCTTTTTGTAAAAATTTTTATAAAATTCTTCGATTTTGTATAATATGTACATGTATTAATTCCCTTATAAAAAAACTAATTTTAAAATACTTCCCACTCTCTTTTCCCTTAGGAGACCTAATTTAGTGGCTGAACTGGATAAGCGATACTCATGGTATCTTGACAATCTGGGCACTGTTCTAACCTCAAGGATCTTTCAACAAAAAGTTTTATACCTTAACTGGTTTAAGGAGAACCGGCCAGGAAAAGAAAACATACATATTAACAAGTAAAATGCCATCAAAGAACCATCAAAGAAAAGGGTTTGATGAGTCCACAGCCAGTTGATTTCTGGAAGCAAATTATCTAGTCAACTTAAACAGCAAGAAGTGAAATTAGGATGACCCTAAAAGACTGATCTTTCCCCCCAAAAAAGGAGGCATGGGGGAGTCCCATTGTTTTGTGCTCTATAAAAAGGCAGTTTACTTTTTGGCCTAGTGTTGTAACTACTGGGTAGTTACAAACTCACTACTTCCTCTTCTTGGTTTTTAAAATTTTTATTTCTTAATCCAAATGAACAAACAAGAAAGCCATTAGAACTTGTGTTTCACTATCAGCATCGTGCATTAAAATAAACATTGGTTTTAGCTCAGACAAACATAGGTAAAAATCCAGGCTCAAAATCTTGCTGGCTAGTATATTCCTGAAAAATAATCATTCATAAGGTTATCTGTATTCACTGATAAAGAGCAAAAAGAATAACTCACATAGGCACACAACAGGCACTGGAGACAGGGGCAAGTGCTCCTTCATTCCCCCTTCCAAGTTCTCTTTTCTGAGTATGGGCACTGGTGTGCTCTACCGCTGGCTTGAGTGTATGGGGAGCTCCGTCTCCCAGAATCCCTTCCCCACATGCTTCACAGTCAGAACTGGTAGAATGTGAGGCTGTGCAAGACTTGGGAGGTGAAGGGGAAGCAGTAGTCATAACATTCTGGAGGCTGTCACTGTATAGAGGAGGTAACAAACCGATGCAGAGCTACAAATGGGTTCCACCTTGTTCTCCCTCTTCCCTATTCTGTATCTGGCTCTTCTCGAGTGCTGATTCTGCTCAACAACAGGGACCCCAGACCCACCAAAGATGTTTTGTTGCAAATGCAGAGGTAGTAACCCTGAAGAACCAACAACCTTCTGCTGCCTTCCATAGCTTTTGCAGCTCTGCATTAGCAGCTGGCCTGGCCCACTTTTCAGATTCTTTTCTAAGTTCATTCATCTGGGTCTAGGCTGGTCAGTGACCTTTCTCTGGTCCTTAAACTCTACTTTTTTGGCCTTTGCTTACCCAGATCTTCCCATAACTGTACAAACTCTAACTCTTATAATAAATCTCTTATTCCATGATACCCACAATGACTTTCCTTCCCTGATTGAACCCTGAATCATACAATGTGTGATGGTCTCATATCTCAACTCAAAAAATCATGATCTATCCTGGAAAGAACCCTGAAAATAAGTCAATAAAACGATGTAAATATTTCAGCTCTGCAAAACTGTGTTTTCAGAATCAGACATAAAAGAGAATAACTAGGTAGGAGTTAGCTGCTAATTGTGGAAAGAACACCAGAAAAGGGAGCCAGTTTAACAAAGCAGGATTAAGACAAGGAGTTTGGAGTCAGACTGTCTGAGTACAAATTCTGGCTCTATCTCATATTGGGCAATTTTGGCCCTCAGCTTCCTCATCTGTAAAATGGTACCTCCCCCCCTCACAGGGTTGGGTTGATGTAAGGATTAAATGACAGAGTGAATGTCACAAGTGATTCTTATTAGATAGAAAACTGACCTTGGGGAAAGCATACGCTGGCCTTCAGACATAGGAAATTTCTAACAGTTTCTTCAAGTTATTAGAACTGTTCCTCTTCTTGGAATGGCCTTCCCTCTCTCCATCCACCTGCCCAACATAATACCAAGCACCCCTCCCCCCACCTTTTTTTTTTAACAGTCTTTCTCAATCACCCTCTACCTGTATTGCCTCCAAGTATAAGTGACCTCTTCCCTCATTTATGTCTCTGCTGTGCTCTGTATACACATTGATCATATCTCATGATACTTTCTCTCTTTGCTGTATGTCTGTTTCCTGATTACATGTCCTACTGAATTCTAGCATATAGCCAAGCCTACAGCATGTGCTTACTTATTTACTGTGGGCCAAATGTCTTTATTTAAAAGTTTTTTTAAATTCAATTCTTTTGCATATGTTGTTTTTCTAATCCTTAGGAAAGACTTCCCTATTCAAAGGCATCACAACCTCCTAGGAGCTAGAGCTTAGTTAGATAAGATCTAATTACATGCTAACTTTGTGATCTGACATGATGATTTGGGAGAACGAGTCATGCTGATGGCAATCTGGCTGGCATTTCCCTTTAAGATTTCTGAGGCTGCCAAGGCTTTTCATTTATCTTGCTTCCATTTCTTAAAGTACAGAAGGGTAGAATCCTACTTCCCATTTACTCTTACTACTGCTGGCACTTGGGTAGCAATTCATCTCTAAATTATGTCATGAAGAACTGGTTTATATGAAAATGACAAGAAATTGATCACACAATCTCCTGGAATCAGAATATGGGCTCTCTTTTCCCTGAAAAAAGAGGGTTCCTAAGCTAAACTATAAACCCTAGCTAAGGGGATACAAAAGGTTAACTTAGTAAAGGTCAATAAATAGTTTACAGCAGAAACAATTATGTATTCTCTGATATAGGAAAGTTCTGGATTTGCACTGCCTGATTGAATTAGTATTTACCAAAAATCTTTTAAAGATCTTCTACGATAAAATGAACATAACAAGTATTTATTAAGGACCTACTATGTGAAAGGGACTGACTACTAGGGAGACTCTAAGAGAAGCAAGGTGCAGCCTCTGCCCTAATGAGCTTGTCTATTTGGAGAGTCAGAGAGCACTCCACTCACCATGACACGAAGCAGACCCCATACTGTGGGTAAGGTCCTAATGTATTCACATCACAGAGAAGAGCAGTGAATTCCATCTAGAACAGTAAGTCCAGGAAGGCTCATGAAACAGGTGACACCTGAGCTGGGCTTTCTCAAAAAGCAAGCTGTACAGGCAGAGTGATGGGAAAGGCCATTCTAGCCTCCTGGAGACTATGAGCAAAGGCACATGAAAGTACCTGGTGTATCTGGAAACTTCAAAAAGTCTGTGGCTTAGGCGAAAAGGCCACAAAGTTGGAACCAGATTGTGAAGGCCTGACTTTTATGCTAAGGAGCTTCGATTTTATTTTATAGACAATGATTCCTGTCAAAGGTTTCTGAGAATTATTTCAGATATAGACCTTTAAAAGAGCTTCAATTCAGATTAAATCAGATTTTGGTCTGGGGAAAAAAGATTCTTTTTTTTTTTTTTAAAGATTTTATTTATTCATTCGAGACACAGAGATACAGAGAGAGAGAGAGAGAGAGAGAGAGAGAGAGAGAGCACAAGCAGGGGGAGAGGCAGAGGGAAAAGCAGGCTCCCCGCTGAGCCAGGAGCCAGACGTGGGGGCTTGATCCCAGGACCCTGGGATCATGACCCGAGCCAAAGGCAGACACTTAACCATCTGAGCCACCCAGGTGCCCCAGGAAAAAAGATTCTTAACATCAATTAGGGAAAGTAGGAAGTGGGAAGGGGGTCTTTCCAATGTCAAAGAAATTACTGCCTGCCTATACTTTCTTCTAGTTTTATGGCTTCAGGCCTCACATTTAGGTCTTTAATCCATTTTGAGTTTATTTTTGTGTATGATGTAAGAAAGTGGTCCAGTTTCATTCTTTTGCAATTGGCTGTTCCATCTTCCCAGCACCATTTGTTGAAGAGACCATCTTTCTCACATTGAATATTCTTGCCTCCTTTGTCATAGATTAGTTGAACATATATGTGTGGGTTTATTCCTGGGCTCTCTATTCTGTTCCATTGATCTCTATGTCTTAGAAAACATTTTAAAACCAGATTTGAAGACTCCACCTCTGTCTTACTGATCTAGACTATCTAGGAGGTCAGACCATAAAACATGTCCCTAAGGGTACTCTGGAGATATGAACAAGCACACTTGGGCAATGGAGTCCCACCTCTTGTTGGACTGGACAATCAGTTAGCTGAGTCAGTAAGCTTATGATTCTTGAATTTCTCTCTCCAGCCCAGACCTTTCCACTGTGTTATAGACTCACATATTCTGGTATATACTTAACTGCACGAGGAAGTTCACACATTTCAAATTTAACATGCTCAAGCTGAACTACAGTGTTCCCTGTGTTAGTGAATCTAATTCTACCCATTCTTCTACTTGCTCAGGCCCAAAACCTTATAGTCATCTTTGATGTCTCTCTTTGTCCCATATGTCACATCTAACCTGCCAGTAAATTCTGTCAGCTCTGCAATTCAAAACATATCCAGAATCAGAGCACTTGTCACTCTGGTCAGAGCCCCCATCATCTCTCACTTGGGTTATTAAAAGAGGCTCCTACTGGTTTGCCTGCTTTCACTCTTGCCCCTATAATCTATTCTGTGTATGAATCCCTTTCATTGTAAATCAGATCAGGTTGCTCTTCTCAAAACCCTTTAATGGGTTCCCATGTCATTCAAAATAGGAGACATAGTCCTATGTGCTTGTCACTACCACCTGACACTGGATATTCACTCTCTGTCAATCTCTTCTCACTAGACTGGAGGCTCCATGAGGTCAGGGTCTTGGTTTGCTTCATTTACTGGTATGTGCCCAGGGCTTAGAAAACTACATTAGAATAAATGTGACACATAATTAAAAAAATATTTTCCTCTTCTAGAGAATGGAGAAAATCAAAGCTACCTTGCTGGGTTATTGTGAGGATTAGAAATTGTTTTTAAAGTATCTGGCACTGTGCTTGGAATTTGAGGAAATACTGAATAAAATCAAAGCTATCATCAACATGAAAAAATTCTTTGTTGTATGGAAAGTAGGTTAACCAAGAGTTATATTGAACTAAACAAATATAGCATTCCCAGACTCTCATGGACAAGATGAAAGTTTTTGGAGTTTGTGGATTTAGATATAAAATCTAATGTTGTCTCTAGTATGACACTAAGCACAGGGACAAGACAGCCCCAGCTAGGTAAAAGGAATAGAGCTGGTAAGAGAGAAGAGGAAGGCACAAGAGAATGTTCAGAAAACTCTACATTCTCACTTCCTTCCTCTCTGTCCTACTACCTCTATGTCTGTGGATTAAATCTAAAGGAGCTATAATTTTGACTTAATAGAAGTTTCTAGTCTAGGTTTACTTTGATGGTGAAAAGACTATGAATAAAATATTAAAGTCTTTTCTCCTTCCCTGCGAATAAAAATGACTTTGAGTTAACTCTCTTGCTCTGCTCCCCTGGAGACCTGGTAAAAGTGTAATATCACCTATTACCAGGTAATACTGCTTTTGGTAAATTTCACTGCCGATTGATACACTGGGAGGGTTATGAATGAATGATCAATGCCTGGTGGCAAGCCTTAGTTTTGGGCTTCTCTAAGTATAGTGAATCTTGTAACTGGTGATATCCCTTACTGGGACCTGAGAAGTGACAAGTGATACTAGTGATACTGATTCCTATTTAGGCATGGAACCTCTAAGCCCCTTCTCCCCTGGCAACCTGTTATGTTCTCATTCTCTAGAACCCAATCCGTCCTTTGCAAAGCCAGGAAATAACCCTTTGCTGCTGTATGGACAGCTGATAGGACCACCCTTGAAGAAAATGTCTGGCATTGCCCAGCACGCTTCCTGTCTTAATGTTCTTCCAAGTGAATGTTATGCTAGGGGAGGCCTAGTAGAGGCATGTGGGATAAACTGTCAGTTTGAACCTATGAAGACCCCCAAAGTGAGTGCTATAGAGACTTAGGAGCAATTTGAAATAAACAGTTTATTCCTTTTTGTATTAGTTTCCTAGGGCTACTGCAACAAAGTATCATAAACTGGGCCACCTAAAACAATAGAAACTCATTCTGGAGGCCCCTTCCACTTAGCCACTTAGCTGTTCCTGAGTCATATCCTTTGTAATAAACTAGTAAACATTAAATAAGTATTTCTCTGAGCTCTGTGAGCCACTCTAGCAAATTATCAAACCCACAGGGCAGGGGTCAGAAGCACCAGAGGCTCGGCCTTGGGACTGTTAACCAAAGTGGGGGCAATCTTGTGGGACTGACACTAACTCCAGGTAGATGGGGTCAGAAGTGAACTGTCGGACACCAAATGGAGTTGGAAAATTGGTCAGAGTGAGAGAAACCCCAATGTCTGGTGTCAAAAGAATTCTGTGGGCAGAGTACAGAGAGAAACAGTTTTCCATTTATAGTTCTAAAACAGGATGTAGCACACTCATAACGGTGTTGAGGTTTTGACAGACATTTGTTGGAAAAACCTTGAGGTTCTTTTTCTAGAAAGCTTCTGTGAAATGTGAAGATGTGTGGGTCCCAAGCCTCTGAGGACAAGGCAAAAGTGGTATTTTCTAAGGGGGTTTGGTCCCAAAGACAGCAACAACAGAGGACAGAGGTTCTCTTTCCTCAGGGGAAAAAAGAGCAGGGGAGTCCTGACATTATATTTTTTTTTTTAAAGTTTCATTCACTGTAATTCAAAATCAAGGTTTATAGCAAATGGGATTTCTCTAGATCTAGAAACCAACAGTCTCTGTGGAACACGGGAAGCTGGAATGAAGAGTCTAGCACAAATGTGAGCACAGGGTAGGAGGGGATGAAGGGGCACAGGGTGATGAAAGTGGGTGTTTGCTGAAGTGCGGATGAGCAGTGAGTCTGCCCTTTTGCACTTCATTTGCCTCCCCACCCTCAACGATGATAGGGGTGTTTGGGAAGAGACCTTCCATAAATAAAAACAAAATTACAACCTGCTTTAAACTGCTGTATTATGTTCTCGAAGTGGCTTCTTTCCCTCTTTAACTGTGAAATTTCAAATAAGAAAACACAGTGACAGGGCATCTGTCTGTCACAACAGGGAAAAAGAAAAGTCAACCCCCGCTTCCGGCTTATGCTGATGGAACACATATGACACTCAGAAGGGGCGGTCACGGTATTCCAAGTCACATTTTCATGTTCTAACCTACTGAATGTAGCATTCAGTACGGGAGACCAAAGACATGGAATAAATTTTCCAGATTTGATGAGATACCTCTCTACTCACCTTACAGAAACCAAACCTAGTTGCTCAAAGGAACAGATATCTGTTGCGGACAAATGCTTAATGATTCCTACCAGTATTCGTAAGTGCTACCATCTGGTTTGAAAATTTATAAAGAACCCTGATATATTTTTGAAAAACTAAAGATCAGGACCACGATTCATCCTACAGCTATCATCTCTGAAGTATCTGCCCTGTGTAATTCACATGCATCATCTCTTCAATCCTCCCAATAATATGAGGGACGGGTTTGGTTTCTCCATCTTGTAGATAAGGAAAGTAAAGCACAGAGAAATGATGCAACTTGCCCAAGGACACGTAGCAACAAGCTGAGCCAAAACTGAATCTTAGCTATGTCTCAAAAGCCTGCTCTCATCCCAGAAGGCCATTCTGGCTTTTGTTGCTTGATTAAGATCTTTGTTAAAATAGGTCAAATTAGGACTTGTCAGCTTTAGCTATATTTACACTTGTCAGGTGATTAAAAATGCAGAGGTGGGGAAGTGTGAGAGACGCTGTGACTTGGGAAGCAGAACAAGTGCCACACCATGATCAGGGATTGGAGGGCTTTCCATCTACATGACCTTGGCTAACTACCTAACCCCCTCTGGACCGCTGCTTCCTCATCTTGAACGTAAGAGGACTGGCTTACCTGATTTCTGCAATGCCTTTCAAATGCGAAAATCTCTCATGTTTACACTAGAGTTCACTAGGATAAGTGGACTCGGTCATTTACAAATGAGGACGCAGTGTACACAGCCTCATGTCAGTTTTCAAAACCAATGAAACCCATCCTTTGCAAAACCACCGCTGAGTTCAAAACCAATAGGTCTTACTTTAAAAACTCCAATGTAAAGATTTTAACTTTATTCTTTCTTTTAAGCCTTTTTTGTTTTTGTTTTTATTTCCACAAAAAGGAACACTACAGCCAGATTATTTCCTAATGATCTGGTTTCTGTTTATGGTTCTTTACAAAAATAAGAATTTTTAAAAGATTAAAGAGATATTTCAAGGAAAACAAAAAGGTAATTTATTTTTCCTTCTTGTAGAAAATTGTCAAATTTCATTAGGAGTAATCAATTACTTAATACAGCAAACACTGTGACCAAGTATGTTAAAATTTAGAGGACAAAAGTGATATTCTCCTGTGTGACAGAATCCATTTTCATTTCCTACTAATTAACGTGAAGGCACATGCTATCAAAGAAATATCACAGGACAGGGTTCAGACTGCAGCCCTGCCACCAGCTCTGCAGGGAAGAGAGGTGCTCACCCTCTCAGCCTCACCCAGCCTGATTATGAGTGGGAGATGATAATACTTAGGGATAGAATTGTCGTGATGATAAAATCACAATTGTGATGTATGTAATCAAAGCAGGTGCTAAGTAAATGTGAGTCCTTTTCCCCCTTTTGGCTGGAGAAAACTGTGGTTGATAGCCATTTCATCAAAATGGCCACCAAGAGCTAAAAGTCTGCTTCCCTCTTCATTACCTATCAAAGCTCAATGATGCCTTTTGCTGGTGCAACAAGTTAATTCTGAATTATTTTAACTAAATCTGTAAAGCCTAGTCAGAGATTACAACTGAAATGTGAGCACAAATCCCCAAATCACACTAAATTAGATCTGGAACTTAATATTTGCAACAAAATGTATGTGGTAAATAACACTTCAGCATATATTTCACATTGGCAGCCCGTGATGACTGTGTCATGGCCTAATTCTCCCAGGTGAAATCTCAGAGTATCTACAAATCTGAAATGAGCCCTCTGATGCTCCTTACACTGTAGGCAATGTGTTCCCTGGACTTGCACATTAATAATTATTAAAGGATGCAAAAGATATACATGGTAACAAGGAAAAGTTAAATATTCTGTGAATATTCTTCCAGAGACCGAGGAAAGGGAAGAGGAAGATCTGCCCACTGACTTACACAAATATGTAACTCTAGCACTGGATTATGCTACTCTCAACCCAAATAATGGTAATTATGTAACACTTCTCTCCAAGGCACCAGAGTTTTCTTTTGCCCTGCTGAGTGGGAGGCAGCGGGGAGGTATTTTAAGATACTGAGTGGTGGTCCACAGCAGCCCTAAGAACCCATGAGATGGGACAGTGAACATCTCCCACCTCCACAAGGGGTGTTGCTCGATGCCAGTACAGGACACAGGGAGCCCTGGGAAAGCAGGAGATTACAGCACAGGAGCATAAAATGGCTCCTGCAGTTTGAAAAAATACAAACCCTCTGAGTACTAACATCATGAGCCTTTACGTCTTCCAGTTTGGGAAGCAGACAGAGCGTGGACATTTGTACTGTTATTGTGTGGGGAGGGTCCTGCAGTGGGCCTTCTCCCTGGAGGCTGTATCTGTGGAGGCCTCATTGTCCTGTGCATCTTAATGCAGAGAAATTGCTAGGTAAGCCCCTGAGATACCCAGACCCTGCGGGCCGCTGGCAAGAGAAGGCGAGTGACATTTCTTGAGCCCCTACAAAGTGTCAGGCAGTGTGCCCAGTGCTTTTCACTGTCTCTGTGTTTCAAAGGTATCTTCAGTCTTAGCACAGAGTGGACCTGACCTACCACCCTCTAGGGAATTCAGGAGACTTTATCTTAAGCTGCAAAGATGCAGATGGTATCTCCTAATCTACCTCCTGCTCCCATGGAAGGTATCCAGGGAGCCAAAAGTGATAAGGGCAAATGGCCAGATGACCCCTGCAAACAGGGATATGCCTGAAATAGGAGCTTTAGTTGGGGGACAAACAGCCATACTGTATTAGTTTTCCATGCTGCGTAAGAAAGTTCCACAAACCTAGTAGCTTCAAGCCACACCTTTATCATCTCACAGTTTCTGTAGGTTAGAAGTCCAGGGCAATGTACTGAGTCCTCTGTTCTTGGTCTCACGGGCTATAGTCAGGGTATCAGCCAGACCATCTTGGTATCAGGAAGCTTGTGTGGGAAAGCATCTGCTTCCCAGCTCACTCAGGTTGTTGACAAAATTTCAATTCCTTGTGGTGGTATCACCAAAGGCCCTGGCTTCTTACTGGCTCTCAGCTATGGCCACCCTTATATTCCAGAGGCTGTCCTCAACTCCTGACACTTGGCCCTCTCCTTAGGCAGTCATAACATAATAGTTTGCTTCTTCCAGGCCAGTAGAAGAATCTCTCTCACTCTGGTCTGCTAAGAAGGATTCATATAAAGTAATGTGATCATGGAGGAATACCCCATCAACTTTGCCATACACTGTAACCTAATCAAGGCAACATAAGTGCTGATCCCATTAATTTTGCCATATTCTATTGGTTAGAAGCAAGGCACAGATCCCACCTACACTCAAAAGGAAGGTATTGGGCAAGGGTGTGGGTCATTAGAGGCCAATCTAGAATGTATTCACCACACATCCCAAGACTAAAGGTATCTCCACATTTTGTAGAATATGACAGTGAAAACAAAATGGACTGTGGAGACAGTCATATCTGAACATGAATTCTGCTTCTTTTGTTGCATGACTTTGGAGAAATTACTTAATCTCTGAATGGGAACAATTATCTGTGTTTGTAAATATGTTCTGTCAATAGCTCCAGCCCAATGATCTTAAACATGAGATTAAACACCTCCACACTTTTTCCAAAGCAACTGTGAAATGTATTAATTGTACACGACACCAAGTAGATATTACATAGAGTAACAGCTCTGCAGATCATGATTCTACCTGGGAGGTCAGCTACTCCTATAGATGGAGCTTAAATATGCTTAACATGATTTGATTCATTCATTCAGCAAATTAAACAGCTACTAAGTACCACTGTGCTAGGTACTGGGTATATATAAATGAGCAAAACAAATACAGTCTTGTCTCTGATGAGTTTATGATACAGTGGGAGAGATAAATAGCAGTGATTTAATACTGAGGGCACTATTTGTATCTTAGGGAGAGTAAACAGGACAGGGTCCCTACCCTGGTGGAGATTACATTCTAAAATGGGAAATGTGGGAAACGAGCAGAGATTTTTAAAAAGAGAAAACGCACAATGATTTCAAGTGGTGACAGGAGAATAAAAGGGATATGAGAGCAGTGAGAAGAGGCTACTTGAGGACAGGGCGTCTAAGGAAGGACTGTGGAGGGGAGGTGGGGTAAAGAGAAGGTGCAGCCACACGGGAGCCGGGGTAAGAGTCCCAGGCAGAGAAACTTCATGTGCAAAGAGCCTGAGGTGGGGACATGCTGAGCATGGCTGAGGATCAGACATCAGTGAGAGTGGACGGAGATCAGCAGAAGCTCCGGGGTAGGGCAAGAGCCAAATCACAGAGGGTCTCACAGCTAGTATGTGTGCACTCAGTTCAGTGGGAAGCCACCGGAGAATAATAAGCAGAGGAATGACGACATACGATTTACGTCTTTAATGGAATGAGCCAGCTGCTATGTGGAGAATGTAAAGCAGGGGAGTAGCAAGGGAGGAAGGCAGGATATGGAACAAATAAAAACAACATATAAAAGTAAATACCGTGAGAAATACAAGAAAAGATAAGAACAGGGCTCTGTGACTGCAGTGTATGAACACCAATCCTGCACTCGGGCTACTTGCATTATGGTGGCAGAGACAAGTCATACCTTAACCAGTAAACATGCAATAAAAGTTAAAGCAGTGATAAGTGCCATAGGAGAAAAATAATAAGAAAGGTCTTAAGGAGTGATGAGGAGTGGTGTTTTAAACAAGATGGTCAGGGAAGCCACACAAATAAGATGACACTGGAGCAGAGACCTGAGTGAAGATGTTGAGAAGATGTGGAAGCAGGTGATGCTGGCAGGGCGGGCACCGTCCGGATGAGTGGGGGTGCTGTGTGTCTGAGGAATGCCAGGGAGGCTGGAGACGCTGGTGCCCAGCGAGCCAATGGAGATGGGTAGGCACATAGGAAATGAAGTCAGATCGTCGACCCCGTAACCCACAATAATGGCTTTCAATACTATTCTAAATGGGAATCACTGGAGAGATTTGTGGAGGGGACTCATGTGCAGGCCCCACGAGAATGCAACAGTGGAGTGGGGCTGATTCAGAGGAGGCTCAGGGAATGGCTCTCGGGGGAGGTGATATTTAAGACAAAGCGGGAAGGATAAGTAACAGATGTCAGGTAAGGGGCAGGTGGGCATTCCAGGAAGTGGGAACAGCCAAGTGCCAAGTCCTGCTGCAGGAAAGAGCGTGAAGCCCTAGAGAGACTGCAAGGCCAGGAAGCCTGCAGGAGGGTGCACGAGAGTGAGAAGGGATGTGGAGAGACAGACAGAGAGCCGGGACCACCACACGCACGTAGGGGATCAGGGACTCAAGGCTATTAGAGTGAGACTCCATTAGCTTAATATTTTCTATGTATGCATATTTTAAATGTCTAATATCTGTTATGATTAAGTATATTTTAAATAAGGCCTGGCTTTAGCAGTCCTTAGAGACATAGAAATGAGTATCAGTAACCTACCAGTGCCAGTTGACTTAAAACCGGATCATTTAAGGTGCCTCAAATATATTAGGAACCTATTCATCTTCACTGTTTTTCCCAAAGATGCAGTGAAAATAGGAAAACCCTCCAGCCTGTTCAGTACATATAGCATATGAATGACACCACATATCACCCACCTTATTTTCTTCTTTGATATGTTCATCCCTGAAAGACCCTATTCCTTGTAAGTGTAGCAACATTTTCCTCACAATTACTTTTGTCATCCGTCCTTCATGCATTTTCCTTATTTTTCAGCGTCAGGATTTAGAAAAGTAAAAGCTCTGGCTACCATCCTCCATACATATCCCCTCTTCTTTAAGAGAAAAACAGATACATTCATTTGTGCATCTAATCAGAAGACATACTGAGGGCAAACAATGAACCAGGCACAATGCTAAGAGCCCTGAAAAACAAGATGAATACAACTGAGGACTTGCCCTCCAGGAAACATAGCAATTTCAGGATGTGTGGAGCCAAGGATTTGAATACATGAATGCCAAATAATACATGTACTGATTTCAGTCCCACTGTCACCAAATATCTTATAATCAGTGCATTTTCATCTTTGGAAGGAGCCTGTGGGAAAAAAGTATAACAATTTTGATGTAATATCTTTTCAGGGACTAATGAGATATTTCAAATTTAATACAGCTAACTTTTACTTCCAAGGCAACAATCCACAAATGAGATTTAAAATTATTATTAAAAAATTATGAATAAGACACAAAATGACCCTGATTTAATACCACAATCTGAGGCATGCTGGAGAAAGCTAAATCGTGGAGGCATTCAAGGAAAGAGCATTTCTGTAGAGAATCAAACCTTGACTGTGCACAGTGTTTTTTCATGTCCAAACTGCTTTTTATCTATGTATCTTGGAAATTTGCATAGGATTATATAACTTCTCAGGGTCAGAACAACTTTTCAGTGCAAACTGAAAAAGCCTCTGTCACAATCACTAAGCTAAGGCTGGGAAGGAAACACTCACTGCCCAATTTGGCCACATCCATCATTCTATTTCAGGGGAAGATCTCTAGGTACAATGCCATGTAATAGATTTGCAGAAAGTTAAAAAAAATTAAAGATATCCTAGTCTAAAATCAAGGGTTCATTTCTCTACTGAAAAAAACCACCACCAATATATATAAGCCAAGGAGCTAAACAACAAACATATATCAAAATATAATAAATAGCTTTAATGGCAAATTATCTAAAGCTGTCCATTATGGGAACCACTGGCCACATGAGGCTATCGATCATTTGAAACGTGGCTAGTCCAAACTGAGTTCTGCTTTAAGTATGAAATACACACCGAATTTCAAAACTTAGCACAAGAATAAAAAAGAATGTGAAATTTCTGAATATTTTAATATTGGTTAAATTTTGGATATATTGGGTTAAAAGCATATTATTAAAATCAATTTTCCCTTTCTTTTTACTCTTTAATGATGGTTTGCATCTTACTTCTATTCGACATTAGATTAGAAATTTCAGAATTACACGGGACTTGCATCTATTTCTATTCAACAATGCTGATTTAGTACTTTTTTCTCCATAAGGCATCAGACTACTCATATAAGAAAACTGATTTATATCTTCTTGAATGATCTTTGTTCTTAGACGCCATAAGAATGTAAGAGTGCATGATCAGTACAGTACTTTTCATATTTGATTATTTCTCAGTAGGTTGCAAATTTGTACTGGTTTATGCTGTTCCATTCAGAATATTTCACAATCCGTGGTACAAGACTTCAGAGCTCTCTGGTCTATGTTCTTGAAAGCCCTGGTTCACAGGGCATACCTGTAAACCTGTGGCCCCATTCACCCTTGCTCACTTCATTAGTGGAATTTCCAGAAGGAATTAGCTTTTGAAGCCCTCCAGGCTGCTCTCCTCAGCATGTATGTACCTTATGCTATTAGGCTGTGAAGTACCAGAGGTCAGGGGCCCAATCTTGGTCCTGTTTCTACCCCTAATACATCTAAAGTTGGTCTTTGCATAAAAATAAATGCACTTGGTAAAGGTTAGTTATATGGGTAGAGCTGGTGGTTTAGGGAAAAACAAGAGTTTTTCCTTCTCCTCTTTACATTACAGCAATTTTATCACTTTAGCCAATGACTGTCTACAGTGCTTTATAATTCATTTCTTCTAATACCCAAGTGCCACCGGCTGTCTCGAATTGAGCTAGGGACTGGGGACATGGGGATAAGACAGGCACAGTCCTGTCCTTACAGGGGAAGACAAACAAAAGCACACACATGACAGACATTTACAGTAAGTGTGGCATGTGCCACCAGGGAAAGAGCTGGAATCATGGCAGGGAAGTTGACAGGGGAGCCTAATTGGTCAGGGGTCAAGGAAGGCTTTTAAAGGACCTTATGCTGCACCCAAGTATACTATTTGCCTGGCAAGGTGGAAGGGAGATGGCAAACTAACCATGCAAGAAGGGCCCTTTAAGCCATGTCAAAAATTTAAAACTTAATCCTAAAAGCAATGAAAAGCCATTGAAAGGCTTTATGCAAGATAATGATATGATCAGATTTGCCTTTTATAAAACCTCATTCTGGAAGTGGGCAAGAATGGATAAGGGGTCCACACAGTGTATAGCATATCCATAGATTCATGAAAATTAATCAAACTCTCTTTGGTCATCATTTCAATAGGAACTGGGTTTTAAGAATATAAAAGATGGATACGCTCCACAAGATCTGAAAGCCAGAACACATCCCAGAATACTAATCTAATCCAACATATTCTCAAAGTACCTTCAAAGCATGAATTTCCACTGACCCTACCAGCTGTCCATGCAAATCTGTTGGTCGGCATCAGTCTCTGTCCTGACCCAAACTAGACCTCACTTATTCAGGACCAGCATCTGGTGATACATACTGGTTGACCCAGTTCCTGGGGTCACTGAGAGGCTGAGTGGCCAAAAGTATTTACCAAGTATGAGTTTGAGAATATTCTTTCTGCTCTTCCGTACCCAAAGACTGGGTGCCTCTGAGTGTTTGCTAGACTCCTACATACCCTTGTCAAGGACACTTGGGATAGTGAACAAGTATACTTGACCAGCCACTTTCAAAAGTGCTATAGCCAAGAGTCTGCTCTCAGGGTGAGAAATTGATGGAGGAACTAAATCATATCTATCATAGACCAATTAAATACAGATTGTCTAAATTCTATAGAATAAGTATATGAAATTTTGTATTGTTCTGGACTCTTCTGGGTGACACTTTACTTGTACATATATATGGCCTGCCCATATATAACTGTTTTTCTGAAACCAAACTGGAATTGCCTGGGGATGGCCTTAATTGTTCTTCTTGGTGGCAGATGTCCATTCAATTTTCAAATAGCCATAAAACCAACATGTTGGCGGCTAATAAGCACATTCAGCATTTTATTAAAAATGTCATTTCTAAAAACTCTTATCTCCCCCATTACCTCCTCCTGTAATATTTTTTATTACAATAAAAATAAGTCTCAATCCCACAATTTGTTTCCTTTCTGAATTTCTATTGTAGCCCCTCTGACTTGGGTTCCAATTCTGACTTCATCCCCTCCTAGGTGTGTAACTTTGGGAATGTTTCTTAAATACTCGGGCCCTTGTTTCTTCCTGCAGAAAATAAGGCTAGCCCACTGTATTAGTTTTCTAGGGCTACCATAACAAAATGCCACAAACTGTATGAGTTAACGTAACAGAAATTTACTTTCACCGTTCAAGAAGCCAGAAGCCTGAAATCAAGGTGTCTGCAGGGCTGGTTCTTTCTAGAGGCTGTCTGGGAGAATCCTTTCCTTGCCTCTCCCAGTTTCTGGTGGCTCTTGGAATTCCCTGGTTTGTGGCCACATCACTCCAATCTCGGCCTCTACTTCACATGGCTTTCTTCCCCATATCTCTGTGTTTTCCCTTCTTACAAAGATACCAGTCATTGCTTTAGGGCTCACTCTAACTCCAGAATGAGTTCATCTCAAGATCACTAACTAATTACATCTGTAAAGACTCTATTCCCGAATAGGGTCATATTCTGAGATTCTGGGTGGCCTAAATTTTGAGGGGGCATACCATTCCACACACTACAACTACCTACAACAGAGTTCCATTATACTCAAGAACACTGATGGTTTCCACTAAGGATTTGTATTACGGTGGATTTTTAGTCCCTTTTCCATAATTATGAATTGTTCAACTGTGTGTTATTTTCCCAATCAGAAAAAAATGCTTACTTTTAGAGCTGAGACAGTGTATATAATTAGCACTGCCCTAAAAATGCATTAGTGCTCAATAAATAGTCTATTTTCCCTCCCTTACCCTATAATTATCTTAGCCCTACAACAATGAGTTACCAGCACAATTCATGTGCAAATCCCAGGAGATCAGAGAGCACTTCAAAGTTCTGTGCAAAGATGAAAACACAAATTTCCTGCCCTTATTCAATGATTTCTTATGGTGAGTCAGCTTGAGCAGCTCTCCTCAGAAACTGACCTATTACAGTTGTGATAGGAATACTAAGGAATAAATGACCATCGACGAGACCCTTGCATCTCTGTGGAATGAATATATAGGTCACAGAGAAGGCTCTGGTAAAAATTAGGAACTTCCTTTTTGTTCTTCTTTGCCTAATTTGCTAATCATCTGGTTCACAATCAGTTACATTCCTAGTTCCTATAGCTTACTATTCTTACTTCTGTATTTTCCTCCCTGTATGTATATAAGGAAGGAAAATACAGAATAATCCCATCTCTGATGTATTTTAAAAAGAAAAAAAAATCAAGAATGTTATTCCTGCCTAGTTTGTTCATGTCCGAGACAGCAGCTATGCTTCCCCCGGTAAATAAAGGTTGGACGAGAGCTAAGCCAGCAGCAGGAGGCAGTAGAGAGCTAGCCAGACTTCCTGTGGCACTCACTCACCTCCTACCCTACACCTTCTCCTTTTCTCATCTCTTGACCACTAGTGCTCTGGGGCTGACACAGTGTCTAGACCACCCTCCCCAGGACCACCAAAGACACTGGACTCCCAACCTGAAACTCCCAAGGAAACTAGTCCCAAAAGTGAGTTTTCTAAATATTCATACTTCTCATGTAAATACACTCAGCCATGCTTCAAGGCTTTCCTCCAGCCTTTCTATGCTCTGCATTAGGGACTGATGTCAGGAAGAGGAGTGAGGAGGTCGAGGACATAGGCCGTTCTGCTTTGTCATACCTTGTGCCTACAGACGCTGCCCAGTTCTGCCTGGTTCTCCTTTCAAGGGCGAGATCCATGATCTCTATTTTAACTTCCTTCTCTTAAAACGTAGCAAGCTAGTGGGAACAAATGCTAACCAGCCACATACTCAGAGAAGAATCAGAATTAAGAACAAAAACTTTAGTGATGCTGTATGAACAGAAACCCTCCATATTTCACAAAACTTCCTACTTTTTCATATCTTCTGGGAATTACTATATCTTATCTTAAAATTATCCCAATTCTTTCTTACCATCCCTTGAGAATTAAAGTTTGATTGCTGCAGCTTGCAGCTACCCTGACATGATGTGCCACCCAAGCTGTCCATGCTATGCTGTTTGTTAAATACACTAGAATCAGCCAAAATATCACAAAATCCTCCGGTTACTTCAATGTGAGCCTTAAAAAGTCCTCCCTCCTCAGTTAAGGTGCTCTACAGGAAGTCACTGAAGTTCCAGAAAGGTGGGCTGAGGAAGGAGAAACACACCAAACCCAAATGTGGATCAAAGAGAAACTACACATTACGTGGAGGGACACCCTGAAGGTATAAAGCAATCCCTTACCTGGATTGGGTTGAAGGTATTCAATTGTTTTGGTCATTATTTCCATCACAGCCCTGCTGGTGACATCCACTTTCTGGAATGAGAAAAAAATGTTCTAACTGACAAGAATTATCAGCTTCATTTCCCAAGTTGTGCTTGAGTAGATACAACCACAGGTGCTACAACAGAGAACCAAGTCCTGCAGTGGACATTGAGGGGCTGGAGATGCTCCCAAAGGGAGAACCGCTTCACCTTCTGCTAGGCTCCATCAAGATGAGGAAACACTATTTACTGAAGGAGGAACCTGGAATTTCCTAAAATCTGTTTCAAAACATACTTCACTGTCTTCTGGCAAATAAGGTGGAGATAGCTTCCTCTTCCCCTAAGTGGCCTGAGGTGGTCTCTGAAAATGGTTCCCTATTAACTTCACCCAGAAACCCCAACACAGTCATGCAAATCAAGAGGTTCAAATCTCCGTGTTCACTTTAAAAATACCCTTGAAACTGCCCAAGCCACAGAGGGTATGCATATCCAAAATGCCACCAAAATTATGTCACTTTATAGAATATGTGCCATCCCACTGCTACAATGCTGGAGATGGTAGGTGTGCCCAGGCCAAACAGTGGGGCTGGACATAGGTCCCATGCCCAATAAGATACTGAATTTTTGCTGTACATGCTTAAAAATGCAGGGAATAACGCTGAACTTAAGGTTCTTCATGTAGATTCTCTGGTCACTGAGCATGTCTAGGTGAGTAAAACCCCCAAGGTGAACCCCAGGTTTACAGAGCTCATAGATTAACTCCTACATGAGCTCACTTGGGTGCGCTGAGCTGATTTTTACTGAAAAGAACAAACTTTTCCAAAACCAGAAGAGGAGGTTGCATGCACACATGCATGCATACACATGCACCTAAGGAAAAAAAACCCAAAGGAATAAAAACATATAGCCCATGAATACATTTGGCATAAAATAAACATAAATAAAAGTTTAAAAAAAAAGAAAAAGAAAAAGAAAAAGAACATGGAGATCATAAATCATATTTTGCCCCAGAGGCATTTATGGGATGTCTACAGTGGGCCAGGCATGGTGGCAGGTTTCGGGGACAGAAAGAAAGAAAAATGCAACATCAATTCTGTTTATTCAAGTAAAGAGATGGAAAGTTTTTATTTAACTTCTCAGAACATCTTAAGTATATAAAACTCTTGGGCAAACATTCTAATCAATCCTTAAACTTTTGGCTTATTCCAAATCAAAATCTCAATCTTAGAGTCTATCTCTGCAAAATTTTGAATGGTCAGCATTTGCGTTCAACAGGTCAGCATGCCCTCTCTCTGTTGGGCCCTCCTCCTAACATGGAAGAGTCTGTAATAGTCCACTCTACATTCCTCGATAAAATCCTTTCCTTATCCACATGTGTGGTCCACTCACTCACTCCACTCCACAGGGTACCTAACTAATAAAAACAAATGCATCCTCCTATCCAAGGTATGTGCATGGGCTATATGATATACATAGGAGTGAAAGATAGAATTTCAGATACCAATTAAATCCATGGGGACTTTACTGTTTTGTTCTAACTGGAGTTCAAGTGCCCCTCCCTCAACTCCAAGAAATTTGTCAGTACCATACTGTACCTACATATAAAATCAGCCTTTTATGGATGGGGTAAGTGTCTTTCATAATCAGAAACCAAACCAAAACCCATCAGCATATTTTATCGTTCAGTTTGGTTTTTCAATACTTCATAATTTCCTGTTCCATGGCAGTCATATTTTTGTGTAAGGAGTTTCTTATTACTACGATTAACAGAGGAAACCACTTTTTCTCATGTGGTCATCATTGTATAAAATTACCTTATGAAGCACTCCTATTCAAGAGGTGCAGGACTACACAGGAACCCTGTACCATGTCCTTTTGGTTGACCTGAGTTTGTAGGATGCCTTAGATTTGAGTATGCACCAAGTCATGTTTAGTACAGAAGTGAACAGGGGTTCCCTGGAGTTGTGCGGTACAGGACTTGTGTGGCCATAGTGGAGGTACTGGCAGTATTAGAAGAATACCAACCACGCACTATGCACTCATGGAATTCATGGAAGTGAATAAAAGGTTGTGTGCACAACAAACATGCTGAAAGTCCAGGTTACATGCATGACATGTAACAGGAGGGAGGGAGGGAAACATAGATCTCCTAAAGACTATATGATAGGGATGAAGGAACTGGATGTCAAATGTGTATCCAAGGGTCCTGTGTGGCTATGATGAGAAGAAACAATTCCAAAGTTCAAGGTTTCTAAGAGAGTGAGCCAGAGAAGGAACTGAATTGTCCACTGACCATTTGATATTCTGAGGTCATCTGCTACTCGGCTACTAACCAATTTCTAACTTTCTCCTAGCCCTGCCCTCAATAATAATTATGCCCATCACCATCATAAAGTGTTTTCTGTTTCTCAAAAATCATTCTAAGGGCTTTAAATACCTTAACTCATTTAATCCTCAGCAACCCGTGAAATAGATAAAGAGAGGTTAAGAAACTCGCCTGATTCTGGCTCCAGAGTCTGTGTTCTTAACTATTACCCTATGACTTCTTGAAAGCATAAGTTCCTCATAGACAGGCAACAGGGTCACCTCCCAAATGAAGAGAGAGCCCAAGTTAGAGCTGCAAAGCTCTTTGTGACATCTCCCCTATGGAGCTGGGGATCTGGCAGTGGCCAACACAGGACCAGGGGAAAAGCATGTGCCATCCCATCTTCTGGGTATTTATTTTTTATTTTTTATTGTTATGTTAATCACCATACATTACATCATTAGTTCTTGATGTAGTGTTCCATGATTCATTGTTTGTGCATAACACCCAGTGCTCCACGCAGAACGTGCCCTCTTTAATACCCATCACCAGGCTAACGCATCCCCCCACCCTCCTCCCCTCTAGAACCCTCAGTTTGTTTTTCAGAGTTCATTGTCTCTCATGGTTCGTCTCCCCCTCCGACTTACTCCCCTTCATTCTTCCCCTCCTGCTATCTTCTTCTTTTTCTTTTTTCTTAACATATGCTGCATTATTTGTTTCAGAAGTACAGATCTGTGATTCAACAGTCTTGCACAATTCACAGCACTCACCATAGCACATACCCTCCCCAGTGTCTATCACCCAGCCACCCCATCCCTCCCACCCCCACCACTCCAGCAACACTCAGTTTGTTTCCTGAGATTAAGAATTCCTCATATCAGTGAGGTCATATGATACATGTCTTTCTCTGATTGACTTATTTCACTCAGCATAACACCCTCCAGTTCCATCCACATCATTGCAAATGGCAAGATCTCATTCCTTTTGATGGCTACATAATATTCCATTGTGTATATATGGGTATTTTTTTTTAAAGTCCTCAAAATCTGTGGAAACTTTATCTACAAGAACTATTCTACCTCTGCAAAAGGGAGGCTCTTCCACACTGAGCTGTTTCACCACACGCCCTCAGTTACACAGACTTCTCTACAGAGGCCGCGTTCTAGAAGCACATATTTAGAGTGGTCCACAGAGAGGTCAGCAGGGAAGGTGTGAAAAATGGTTCTCTTTTGGGGCATGGAACCCCCTCTCCCTTCTGGGCTCTTTAAATAGACAGCTCAACTACTCAGCTCTATTAATAGAAGCCACTAGCTTGGCTAAAACCAGTGGCCTCAGGGAAGGGCACAGAGACAACAGAGATGCCAATATTAGAGCAGAAGTTTGGTTTCCAGGTGGGATTCGATCTTCAAAGGGAAGTAGGAATAAAAACTATCCAGTGTCCCCTGTGGTTTGACCAAAATATTCCAGGAAGGAGCCCATACCACTCTCAGATCTTTACAGATTTTGTGCCCAACAAGGCAGACTCCTTTGACACTTTTAGTTACCTAAGCTAGATATCACCATAAAACAAGCTCTAGCCAAAACTTTGTGATCAGAGTGTAAAATAAAATTCACTTGAAATCCACTTCTGAAAACATCCAATATAATTACTTATGTATTGTGTTATCAAGACATACCTCAAACAGGGAACAGCTTATTAGCAAATTCATTCACAGGCTCTTGATTTTACCGTGACAGGTATCACTTGATAGACTTAAACATAACAGAGACCAGTGGAACATCTAATCCAAAGCCTTAATGTTTTGAATGTGCAAGTTCGAACCTAGAGAAGGGAAATGAACTGTCTGGGGTCACACACCCAATATGGCTGTGAGGGGAAGAAAAGTAGTTCTAGGGTCAGGAGTCAGAGGTTTTCTGAGAAGGACCGCTGGACGAAATAAACAGTCCAATGGCCATCTGCAGGTAGGAGACTGACCAGATTCTAACTTCTCTCCATCTCTGTCCTTGGTAATAAAGTCTGGGAGTCTTTTTGCTAAGTTAGACTGTGTCAGTCATGGAGGGCCATTACCTTGTGAGAACCCTGAGTGTGCCTTATTAGGTACTTGCTAGGAAGCTCTTTATATACTTAAACTGGCCATGTCCAAGAGCACATATTCTCTTATTAATAGGCCTGATATAATTAATATGAACTAAGATTTCCACTTAAATAATTTATCCTAACTTGCAAGAGTTCATTCCCATTTGAGAACAGCAGTTTAGCTCTGAACCTGTAACATACCGTTCATGATTTCCTCAATGCCCAAATTTTTGCACTACTTGAAAATAAATTTTGATGCATCCTAAATTACAATTCCTGTTGCTGGGAGCTGCTGAGACTCCATTTCTTTAACTCGCCTTGTCTGGAGAAGGGTAGGGAGCCACTAGCAAAGGCTGTTTAGAGGTGAAACTGTAAATATGTATAAAAATAGGTATGTTTTCAGGACATAAAAATTCAATGTAAGTTTTTTTTTCTGAAGGCAAAAGCATGGACATATATCCTTCTGGTCTTTTTTCTTCCAATCTTCTCAATACCAGGACTTTAGCGACTGTCCTACTTTAGAGTCAGGAGGTTCTTCCTCCACTCTCCAGTCCTGTGATTTACAACTGTGAGTAGGGAGAAAAATACCTCTCTTAATCCACTCAACTCACTATACTATACCGTATTTCTTCATCGGGTAAAAGCAAGAATTGGTAAACTGTGGCCACTGGGCCAAATGTGGGCCACTAGCTGTTTTTATATTTTTAAATGGTTGGAAAAATTCAAAATAAGATTCCTATTTCATTGCACATAATAATTACATGAGATTCAAATTTCAGTGTCTTCTAACTGGAACACGGCAATGCTCTTTCCTTTCAGGTATCATCAATAGTTGCTGTTGCTCTTCAGCACGACTGAGAAGTTACGACAGAGGCCACAGAGGCTCTCTAACCTACAAAGCCTAATATGCTTACAGAAAGAGTCTGCCATTCCCTTGCTAAGGTTCTATTTTTACCAATGTGTGCCACACTGAACCTATGGATGCTGATCATTTCACCAGCTGCCTCAGCCTCTAGAGACAATACACAAGAGAACCCAAAGGCACTGGATTGACTAGAATGGGGTTATCGTTCTGAGGCATCTGAGTATGACCTTTTCCACTAGCGAAAAAGTAGTCATTGCATCCTGAACCTAGGTGACAACACACACGAACTAGCCAGCATTCCTTGTGGGGCACCAAAAGGATTAAAGATCTGACCCTATACTATCAGATACTGCATCATCCCAGATGCTGACACAGGGATGCAGTAGCAGAGTTTAAGAAAAAATAAGTATCCTAAAATGGAGGACAGTTTTTGGGTTTGGTGATCAATAATAAATAGATGAATTAGGCATCCACTTGGACATGGGGTGCATCCACTTGGACACAGTGGTTACACAAAAAGAAATGTTAACATGCCATATGAAACACTAAAATCTTTTCAAATTCTTCATTTTTCCATCACTGAAGTTAAGAAAACAAACCTATTAAAAATGTACACACATCCACTTAAAGTAATGAGAACCCTGAATGAGACACCTAATTAAACCAGTCACAGAGACATAATGAAAACAGCTCCCTGGGAAAGTCTGTCTGGCAGTGAGATACAGGCTGGCCCAATAAGGATGTTTTAATAGTTCCCTACTGACTTGGAAGAAATAATGTACCTATTCCTAAATTACTCTGTGTATAGCAGTTATCTGGTATTCAGAAAGCTTAATTAATAGTGTGTTGAAAAATAAAAATAAACAAGGCATTAGACTGAAATTTCCCCACTGTATTTTTTTTTTATTTTGCTAATCTTCTTAGGCATTGCCTTTAATGAATATTAGTGTGGAAGTGTACTGTAAACACATCACTGAGAAGAAACATGACTTCCCTGAATTTCGGGATCAGCAGAAAGGTGTCTTTAAAGCTCATCTTGTCTGGGGCTCTCACCCATCTTACAAGTCTATGCCAGTGAGTGAGGGTCTTAGTACAGTCATCCCCACCTTCCGTTTTACCACCACATCCATGAAGGCACTCATGGGGCATGACAGACACCCACAGGTGCACTCAGGGATAGGTGTTACTCTGAGCCTGCTGGCTGGGACTTTATACCCTTCTCCTTCATTTGAGATAAAACCACCAGAATTCAATGAAGTGGTATTATTAAAATGTGACATTATTAGTAACAAATTACTTGCCACAAAACTCTAAAAAGATGATGACCAGTGTGCCTCACACCACTGTCACACTGTGGTTTTTGCTACTGTTTAAACATGGGCAGTGATGGGGAATTCAGTTATAGCCGTGGTTTTTTTTTAAGCAGCTCTGACAGTCAAAAGTTCTTTCTTACACTGAGCCTGACTCTCTCTCTCTCTCTCTCTCTCTCTCTCTCTCTCGAGTTTCTACTCATTAATTCTATTTTTACCACTTGGAGTTGGCCAGAAAGATGTAACCCCTTTCCACTCAATGACTAATTAAATATATGAAGACAATGACCATGGACATTCTCCTATCAGCCTTTTCCCCATACCCCACTCTGCAAATAACCCACTCTTTCTCACTCTCATATGGAATGGCATTCTTCCCATTCTTTTCCAACATCCTGCATGTTTTAAAACTTGAGGCTACCCTTCAGAAGAATTCCATTCTCACTGAAGTGGTACATAGCCACATTTCCAACCCTATGATCTCTTCTGGTTTCAACAGAAGGCATTTCCCAGGACACTTTTCAGGCTGCAAAAAGAGGTACTATACCCCTTGGTTTGGACTTCTATATTGCCGTTATATGCAGAGGGAAGAGAAAACTGCAGGATTTAGCTCAGGTACCCTCTTCTCTACAAAGCTTCCACCGATCTTTCTTCCATGAAACCAACCTGTCTTTCATGGACATCCTCTACAGGGCACCAAGCACCATGTCCTATCAGCCACATGATTTATGTGCCCATTTATTCCATCAAAACTGGAAGTCCTCTGAAGGCAGGAACTGTAACTTAATCATCTTTGTATTCCTGATGCCCAGCACAACACTTTGCACATGGAGGACATATTTACAGATACTCCACATGAATTAATATAACCACACACACATGCACATAGGCACACACACATGCAAAACTGTAGCAACAGACGGAAATTTGAGAAGGAATTAGAGATCCCTCAAATTCTAGAACTTCTTCTTGACAAAAAATCTGTAGTTTCTTAATAAACAAATCTTACACAGTGTCTACACCACAGTAAGAAATTTAGTCTGTACCTAGCAAATCTTGTAAGCAACAGATACCACTTAAAACTAACACATAAACAATTCTATGCAAGGCACTTAAGAGGAGGAAAGAAATGGCTATGGGCAGGGCTCCCGCAGAGACAACAGAGCTGCAGGATTCCACCAATCAGCTCTGGGAGCTGTGATGGCTAAGAGACACACGAGTAATTTTACTCCATCTCGGCAGGAGAGGGGCTGGGGTGGCTGATTAGAGAAGCAACCTCTAGGAACACCCAATTCTCTCTCCTAGTAGTGCTGCTTGATGCAAACCTCTAATTTATTTCATTTTATTGTCTAATTGCACCTCTAAGAACACAGCTGAACAAAAAGGTCTCTCCACCCCAAATCCTTGATCAGAAAACTGACTGTGGATAGGTGACTCTTTTGTAGGCTTGGGAACACTGAGCTAAAATGTTTTTGTGAGTAATCAACAAATTAACAGGACAGAAAAGATTTTAGATTCCAAATCCAAGACATGCTTTCCAATTACCACAAAAATCTTTACCTTTAATGCATATTTTGCATGGGTAGAGAGTGTAAAATTTGCCCAGAGCCACAGATAAGACTAAAAAAAAATGTGCATAGTAAAATGCAATAAAACAATCTGAAATGTTCTGAAATGTAAATCTCTCAATTTACTAGGTATAAACCTAAAGACAAAACCATAGGTGTGTTCCTTAAACAATCAGCAGCAGTTGTTTTTTTTGTTTTGTTTTGTTTTTTTAATTCCAGGAATATATTTTTTTGGAAACAAAAGCTTTAGAAGCTAATTATTTTCTAGGAAATAGGAGAAATAAAGTTTACTCTCAGACGCAGAGGAATACCATTGGGTCTTTACCTGAACTAAAACACAAGATCCTCTTTCATTTCAATTAGTTTGCAAGATTGTCATGGATTCAAAGGTTTAATGAGTTTCTCAGTGATAAATTCTACTCTATTCTCTCAATTTCCTATTCTTTCTAGTTTCCCTTAAGAAATGGAAAGTATGCCTTAGCTTGGTCAGAGAGCTACGTACTTTATTATCTTTAGTCCCAGCAGATGCTGAAAGCTGAACTCAAATTCTGACTCCTCAGGTCTAAATTCCTCAACACCTGACTAATCTGTCATTAACAACATGGCACTGGGGAGGCATGCTGTAAATTCCCGCCTGAGGGGAGAGGGAGGATTCACAGGATTAGGAGATCAAGAAATAATGGGTGGAAACAGAGGCTGATGCAAATTAACAGACCCACAAGCTGCTTCTTATGAGGCGTGAGGAACTCTAATATTATAGGGAGTGGGGAAGTCAAGTCATTCTAGGCAAGTGAGTCAGTGTCTGGTCTCAGATGCAGAAGATGGCTGGGTAAAATACCATTTCTAGAACCATAAACAGCAGAGGCTACTAGCTTTAGTTAAAGATCACGTGGTACTTAGAACTGTCCAGGTTTGAGAAATAAGGACCAATGCAGACTTCATTTGCCCCACTGGGGACAAAGAGCTGCCAGGCATGAGGTGTAAGAGGCTGGCCTCCCAGACTTCTGGTTGGGACTCAGGACTCTTTTTTAAATCTCCTCTCTCATGGGGACCTATGCTATCAGTGACGTCCACCTCAAGAACTTAGCCCGGATGACCAGTTAGGTAAACACTACACAGCCTCATTTCACAAGACCCCTGTCCCTTGGCGACTCATTTTTTTTTTCAGGAACTCAAATGTGTCCTGTTGTTTCTTACTTGCTGTTTCTTCTACCAGAGGCATATGAGTCTCTAATAACTCTTACTCATCTGCCACATCGTCACTGGAATATCAGGAAGGCTTTCTGTAATCACCCTGTGTGAGTGTTTCCTCTGTTTCAAGCTTCTCCGGCACCATGTTTTGTTATACTAACCACACTGGTCAGTATTTGCGCAAAATTGGCCTTCCCCTCTAGACTATGAACTTGAGACATCAGGAACCTTGTTTATCAGTTCACTGCTGTATCTTACATGCTTGGCTTACAGGAAGCACAAAACAAGAATTTGCTGACTTCATCAATGAACTCAAAAGAAAAAAAACACTGAAAAAGACAAGGCACAAAGTACCTAGGAATTTTCTTTGTTTGGCTCTTCACACAAACATCACAAACAGCAAAACTGAGGCAGCCTGCCGGAACTGATGGGAACTAAGTAAAAATGCGGCTTTCTAGGTACTGTAGGCTTTCGACATCCTCTCTGTTCAAGTACAGGGTTTGTATTCCCAGATCCTTTACCCATCAGTAACTGAACATCTGAAACAATTCTTGGCACAATGCAACACACACTCTTCACTGTAAGCCTAACTATCACTCGCTATGAATGGTCTCAAAGAGAAAATATGGCGGATGTCACAAGAAAAATGAAATGGGCTATTTTGTTTGCCACCTCCAACCTCACCTGCTGAGAACCTGCTATCTTTTAGGCAGAACACCAAATGGCTTACACTGTTTTTAATCCTTAATAAAAATCCTCCAAGTAGGGATTAGTATTCTCACTTGACATTTACACAAAAATAAGAGACTCAGAGCAATAAAATGACTTGTGGGACAAACAGTGCAAGTGTAGCAGGGGCCAAGGCCAGCAGGTCCCTCGTGCCTCCTGCCCACCACACCTGCTGCCTCTTCTGGCACGACCCCACCAGGAAGTCTGCCCAAGCCAGGCAATGATTCAGATTCTCCCCAGACACTTGGGACGCCATTCCCTGCCTTCCTCGATTTCCTTCCCACCTCACCCCTCATTCAAATACAACTTCATGTTGTCCCTGTTTGGAAAAGCAATGAAAAAAATCCACCAGGAAAGTACGTTATGACATTTCACCTTTGTGGAGGCTTTGCTCTCAGGGTAGTGCAAAGGGAAGACTAGATACTTTGCATCTTCTGTTTTAAAACAGACACCAAAAGGAGAGTATCTTTTAAAATAACAAAACGCATTTTCAGGTACCAGAGAAGAGCCATTTCCCCTCCCCCTCTCAGTATGCATGTCAAAGGGAGCTTTAGGTGGTGAAGACTTACTCGCTCCATCTCTTTGAAGTCATCATCTAGCTTGGTTCCTTCAGCTCCTCCAACCTTCTCACTTACTTTCTAAAGAAAACAAACAAAAAGGAGAATAATAAAGTTTCTTTTTTAAAATTTTTGTTAAAAGTTTCAGGCACTTTCAGAAACATCATCTAATATAATCTCACAACCATTCTCTGACATAAGTGGATGGTCCCATTTTCATAGGAGAAAACTGTGGCTCAGAAGGTTTAAACAACCTGCTAAAGACCAGGCATGCAGTAGGTATTGAAGCAAGAATTTGAACTTATTTCTTCTGCTTTCAACCCCAGTGTTCTTTATTATATACAACATTATATAACTACCTAATCACTAATATTTTCCTTTTGAAAGTTCTGAGGGACAATAGCATCATACAATTATCGTTTCCCTCTGATAATGGGTCTAAAATGCTACCTAGGTAGAAAATTGCTACTTCTTCAACATATTTCTCAATGGGCTACTGAACAGATAATCACAAGCATCTATCAAACTGGTAAGAAAAAAAATCAGCCCAGCTGATCTTCAGATAAAAGGATGTGAAAAGCAATCTTATAAAGCTGCCTGTAGCTGTCTATAACCTTATAAACATGAGATAAACCATATGAAAAGAAGTTGAGGGTATTTCTTTGCCACCCAATCAATTCCCATTATGATCCATTTAATATTCATCAATTTACATATGCAATCATTTTCCACATGCAGAATTCATGTTCATTAAAAGTTAAATGTCCTATTCTATTCTGAAATAAAGATTTAAATTAAATCTAATAAAAATGTATGAATTGATCACAAGAAAAATACCTTAGTTTCATCAAATGATATGAGACTTTTGTTTCTCTTAAAATATTCTAATTATAAAGGTAGTTAGATGCTTTCCATTAAGATGTCACTGTATTAGATGTTGGTGAGGATGCAGAGAAAGGGGAACCCTCCTACACTGTTGGTGGGAACGTAAGCTGGTGCAGCCACTCTGGAAAACAGTATGGAGGTTCCTCAAAAAGTTGAAAATAGAGCTACCCTACAACCGAGCAATTGCGCTACTGGGTATTTACCTCAAACATACAAATGTAGTGATCCAAAGGGGCACCTGCACCCCAATGTTTATAGCAGCAATGTCCACAATAGTCAAACTATGGAAAGAGCCCAGATTTCCATCAACAGATGAATGGATAAAGAAGATGTGGTGTGTACACACACACACTGGAATATTATGCAGCTATCAAAAAAACCCAAAATCTTGCCATTTGCAACAATGTGGATAGAACTAGAGGGTATTATGCTACGCGAAATAAGTCAATCAGAGAAAGACAAGTATCATATGATCTCACTGATGTGAGGAATTCTTTTTTTTTTAAAGATTTTATTTATTTATTTGACAGAGAGAGACACAGCAAGAGAGGGAACACAAGCAGGGGGAGTGGGAGAGAGGGAGAAGCAGGCTTTCCACTGAGCAGGGAGTCCAATGCGGGGCTCAATCCCAGGACCCTGTGATCATGACCTGAGCCGAAGGCAGACGCTTAAAGACTGAGCTACCCAGGTGCCCCATGAGGAATTCTTAATCTCAGGAAACAAACTGAGGGTTGCTGGAGTGGTGGGGGATGGGAGGGATGGGGTGGCTGGGTGATAGACACTGGGGAGGGTATGTGCTGTGGTGAGCACTGTGAATTGTGTAAGACTGATGAATCACAGACCTGTACCTCTGAAACAAATAATACATTATATGTCAAAAAAAAAAAAAAAAAGACGACAGTAGGAAGGGAAAAATGAAGGGAGGGAATCGGAGGGGGAGATGGACCAGGAGAGACTATGGACTCTGAGAAACAAACAGGGTTCTAGAGGGGAGGGGGTGGGGGGATGGGTTAACCCGGTGATGGGTATTAAGGAGGGCACGTTCTGCATGGAGCACTGGGTGTTATACGCAAACAATGAATCATGGAACACTACATCAAAAACTAATGATGTAATGTATGATGACTAACATAGTAAAATTTAAAAAAAGATATCGTTGTATTAGATAAAGTTATCACACACAGATATCGAAGTATGATTTTTCATTTCCTTCAATAACCACTGGATTGAAGGACTTTGCAGGGAAGGCCACCAACAAGGCCAGACCTGTAGCAATCTCAGTAATAACCTGGGTCATCCCACTAAGTCTGGTCTATCTCCTTCTAAAGGAGTCCTTGGATACATGGCTCTGTCTCCTGGCAATGGGAGTTCTGATATCCCCTTGTAGAGGGCTTTGGTGTGTTCCTTACCCCCTCTCTCTCTTTCACTCCTGCTTTCTGCCAATAGGAAAACCTTTAGAGGAGACCACCACTGGAAAAACTGACAGTATGAAGTCTATCACCACTCTGGCCCTGTATACCAGATGCCACCCATTTCACCCCAGCAGTAGTAACAGAAGGAATGTGTTGTGATGAAAGGCCACGCAGAGACAGACTCCTCTACTCTTTGCTAGGTGGGCAGAGTGGTTGTGAAAATTAAATTGTATAGTAATGACAGCCTATGTTTGAACCCACAAAATGGCAGTAAACCCCAGTTCCCTTCTCTCACCAATAAAGTATATACCTGCTTATAGTATCCTGGTTTCCCTATCAGTTTTTTAACTGTTGTGTCAAATCTTGAGAAGAATCTAACAATTTTCATTAATATTATACAACCTTGGGTTAAAAAAGGTCAATTATTAAAAGTGTAACACTAATAAAAACAATATTAACATCTTTTATTTGTAGAGCTGACACATACTTTCACTTGCAATTTATCATCTAAATATCACAAGAACTGTGTAGAGCACATATTATTCCCATGTTGCAGATGAGAAAATTGAGGGTTGCAGAAGTTAAACTGCCTGTCCAAGTTAGTGATCTTTAGCTACGAACAGGTGGAACCAGGACCCGAAGGCAGTTTTTCCAAGCTAAACCCTAGGTTTCTTTGCATCCCTAGCCTAGTTTTCAGGAGCTGTCCGTGGTGCTGGCCTTCTCTGCTGGAAGTTCCATTACATTCGCCACCCTAACCCTTGGTCCTTGACATCAGCCCTCTCACTTAACCTGTGTCCTGAATGATGCTAGTCATCAACTATTTTAGCATCCGTACAGATCCAATACCACCTAATCTAAAGTCTGACTGTAATATGGAAGAGAAGTCAGCTCTTTGTATATTTCTTAAATATTTTTACCAAACCCGAAATGGGGATAGAAGGCCCTAGAATTCAGTTTAGAATCTCCTGATGGGATCCAAGTGCCAGTGGTATGACCTGCATGTTTGGGGATTAAGTTATAGAAAATTAAGAAGAGAAGGACGCTTATAGGTTATTAATTCAACTTTTGCTATTACCAAATTTTTACCGTGATTTTTACAGATTCAATCCCTTTCACTTTGCTCAGCTGATGACAGTTTTAGCTCATATTTCAGCCTCTTTTGTGTCTTATTATTCTTGAAGTACATGGTTTTCAGTTAAATTTGGACTGGGAAACTCTACTGTAGTTGGTCTTAACAAAATCAAGAAATATTTGCTATACAACCTCCAGTCAACTGTCTCTCAGTTCTACCTGACTGTCTCCAATGTCAGGGAACTCACTATATCCCGACATCTCATTTTGGTAAAAAATAGACCCTCCTATGATCTATGAAGGAGACATTTAATTATTATTTACAGAATTATCACCAAAAGATAGATGAGAAATGTCTCCATTTATAGTAACATTAGAGAATCCTGGTAACCTTGGGTTAATCGCATTTTGATCATCTCTGGGGAATAAAATGTGGCCTTAATCAAAAGCACAAAGCCTATATCACACTTTCAATCCCAACTTGCTCAATTGGGATTTTAATTTCCCCCCTTTTTGCACTTAAAAACAGGTTAGCATCACAATAGCTGGCTCATTATATCCAACAGAATACCAAATGGAATCCCGATGGCCATTAATAATTTAGAACTAGTCCTATAACTCACACCTAGGCCAACACATCAGTCTACTGGCTTTACATATTTGGTTTGAAATACTGAGTGTGGATGTGAGTAAGGGAGAGATGGGGAGAGAGATGTAGAGAAAGAAAGTCGGATTGAGAGATTCCATGCCTTTTCTCTTTTCTACGAAACTTGACCTTTGAGCGAGAAACAGCTCCCGTTGTTTGATACTAAATGAGTCTAGCAGTTAGATACTGGTACTGATCTGATTGGTTGACTGATATAAAAATTTCTTATCTAATTAGCTTCTTGGAAAAAAGCAATATTCAAAATGACATCTACGTTGTTCTTGGGGCTATTGTTTTTTCAGGTCACAAAGGATCTAAATATATCAAGGCATTGAATTAAACAGTAGACTACATAACACTGACTCATTCCTTAGGAGTATAGCAAATATTTTCCCCTCCTGATCTTTATATGTCACTACTAAAACTTCGATCTTTTTATGAATAAGGGTCAAGGTGAGGAATATAGGCTCCCTGATTCTATCTGGTCTTTGTTTTCCTTATTTAATTCCAATTATTTAAGAATAGTTTTGCCCTACTATTTTCCAGTAAGATGGTTCCTAAAACCAAGATCTCATAGTATTGAATATTTTCAAATGCTGTTTAATATACTTTGGCTAATATGCTTGCCACTTGAGAAAATGATCACCTACATATTTTTTTAATTGTTCACCTGTTTACATGAACATCAGCAAAGGTATTTGGATCAAACAAAACAGTACAAATAAGCCAATATACTCCCCTGTACCACCCAAAATGAAACAAAAAAATCCAAAACATCAAAAAACAAACTCCTCTGTTCAAAACTCTCAATTGTACCCACTTAACACAACACTGAGAGCTTTAGCTTCTAATCTTCTACTATTACACTCTACATATACTCCGTATTCCAATCAAACCAACAATTTCACCTTCCTCTCTCTTATTCTTTTTTTTGCCATTCCATTTTATTTATTTATTATGTTATGTTAATCACCATACATTAGTTTTTGATGTAGTGTTCCATGATTCATTGTTTGCGTATAACACCCAGTGCTCCATTCAGTATGTGCCCTCTTTAATACCCATCACCAGGCTAACCCATCCCCCCACCCCCCTCCCCTCCAGAACCCTCAGTTTGTTTCTCAGAGTCCATAGTCTGTCATGGTTCATCTCCCCCTCCGATTTCCCCCACTTCATTCTTCCCTTTCTGCTATCTTCTTCCTTTTTTTTTTTTTAACATATAATGTATTATTTGTCTCAGAGGTACAGGTCTGTGATTCAACAGTCTTGCACACTTCACAGCACTCACCATAGCACATACCCTCCCCAATGTCTATCACCCAGCCACCCCATCCCTCCCACCCCCCCACCACTCCAGCGACCCTCAGTTTGTTTCCTGAGATTAAGAATTCGTCATATCAGTGAGGTCATATGATTCTTTATTGTATTCCTCACAACAGGTACTTGGTTAAGATTTGTGGAATTGAACTACAATGTACTTTTATAAATATTAATGTTAGGTTGATGAAAGAAAACATAAAGTGAGGCAAATAAGACCTCACTCTAGGATGGTCTTTCAAAAGGTACAACTTTCCAAAAGAGAAAAAAAAAAAGACAATCAAGTCACATTTTAAATTAAAAGTCTTAATTCTGAGTCTGCAGTAGCATTGTCTCATGCTATTTTTCTCCATATACCAAATAAGAAAAATGTCAAAGGGAACCAGTAGCAAGAGACAGCTTAAATAAATGACCACTGTTCACAGCCCGGAGGATGCTGCACTGCTTTCCAACAATGACTCATCCTCCCCCACATTAACTGGCACCTCTGGGAAAAAGATACTCCCTCCTCTAATTCCAGCTCTGATTTTTCCCTGCATTGCATTTCATTTATTAAACACTGAGGACCCAACTACCATGTTTCCGACTGCCTTTACAGAGGTCTCCTTGAAAATCACATCAGTGAAATTCAGTAGACTAGATATGAAATTCATTCATGCAAAGTGATTGACCTCCTACTTCTCTGTTTTTGTTTAGCTCTATCTCTTATTATACATCATACAAGGCTAGGTTTCCTTACCATCCACCAAATGTGCTGTATTTATTTCCTCTGTCTTATACTCGGGCCTATTTCCTTTTTCTATTTTTTAAATCCTACTGATTATCTACATGATCACCCAGATCTCACCTTCTAGATCATCCTGACTGACCCCCCTTGCTGGAAGTTATTAGATTTCATTTGCATTCTTAGTGCATCATCTGTTGGATTACCTGGAATTAGCCACTTCATGAATAAAACTGCTGAGATATTTGCTCATCTGAATTTTAAGATGCTAAAGGCAGGAATCATATCTCATGCTTCTTTGTTTAAAAATGTCTAAGGCTGCAGTACCTAACATAGAGCTTGAAATAGACATTCAATTATCAGTTGAAAAAATGATCTCAATGAATTATTCTAAGGCAAAAAATCATACATAAATTAAAGGAAGACCTTTAACTATGAGTTAGCACTGGTTTTGTATCTCCTTTCTCAGAGTTTAATCATTCCTCTAAAGTGAAATATCTTTTGCTCTATCAGTAACAGGCAAAAAATTAGAAAATTCAACAATCTATGATGTATATTTTATTTATAGCCAAAGTTAAAGAAAATTCTCTCTTCATTATAACCATTTGACATTTACCCCAAATTACTTTTAAAACAATTATAATTAGTATTAATAATATATATTCTTCCCATTAATCCTCATTCTAAATATATATGTATTTTAGTTTACATGCATATCCACATATATGTGTATAAACACACACAGGCAAACATATTTATGTGTATCTGTATATATACATATATACATATAACCCTACAATGAGAGAAAGTAAATATAATGCTTTTCCTGTGTTTTTTAAAAAAATCAAAAATAATTCATGAAGTCCTGCACTATGTGTTTACTCATATTAAAATAGAATTACTTTAACAATCCATACATTAATCATACCTAGTTTGTTCACAGCAAAAAGAATAACTGTATTCATACACTATCCTGCCCATCTGCACTATGAAACAATCCACAAAATTATTTATACGTAAAATGAAATCTCATTGACAAGTAAGTCACTGAAAGCCACATGAATTAAGATTTTAGAACAAATTGGATTTGGAGTCAAGAGACATGAATTTGGCCCTGACAATGACATCCAACAGCTAATTGAAAGAGAAGATGCATAACTTCTTAGTGCCTCAATTTCTTCACCTAAGAAATGAAAAACAACATCATCCAACACTGGATTTTTTAAAGAATTAAATTGGAATGTACGTAGAAAGAGCACATTATAAACTAACAAAAATCATTATTAAAATAAGGGTTTATTATGTCTTAACAAGTGGTCTTACTCACATGAAAGGCAAAATTTTAAGTTGGTTTCTTATATTTGGTCAAAAAAATACTAAGTAATTTAAATGCATTAAAGAACAATATTACTTAATGCACAAGTTCTTTAAAAAGAAGTTATGATAACTACCTCTATGGAACACAGTACTGTTTTCCCAGTACTTGTAGAAAGGCATCACCTATCATAATAAATAAAAGAAGCCCATATTCTAATTCTCCATGAAAGTTCTTTAATCATTATTTAATAATAAGGTACCAAAAATTAAATATTCTAATATTTATGACATATCAAATACCTGATGACATATCAAATATTCAGAAGGAAATAAGACAGTCAAAATTACAGCAGTTGCTTTATTGGTATTTGGCTAAATACAAGTAGATCTTGTTTTTCCAGATGGTGGTATGCCCATATTTGAAAGGCAGGGTGGATTCATTTCATGGAATATAAGTTTCACACCAGTTTTTCTCAGCTGTCATTAAATTGGAATGCTTAAATGCCATGATGTTTTGAAAGTGAATTTCAAAAATATATATATTTATTTTTTCCCAACCAGAAACTTCCGATTTTCTTAGAGAATTATTAAAGGCATTTTTATCTACCTAAATTGGGCTAATTCTACTTCTTACTCTCAAGTAGAATTTGTATATTAAAGAGTGGAAAGTGGAAAGATTCTTTTTACATGACATAAAAACTTGTGATTTCCCCCACCCCCCAAGAATTCAATAGGATAAAAACTGATTTTAAGTATCTGGAGCTAAAAACTTTAAAATGAGCTTGGGTGGGCTAAGCACTTCACCCTTTCCCCAGCTTCCAATCTTCCCCTTTCTTCTGGTCAAATACTATATAGAAAATACAGTAACTGATTTACATCATGTTATAATTATTTCTGGTGTGATTCACTGAGATTAAAAGTAGTAACTTTATAAGCCCTATTTCCCCAAAGTGAGAATTTCCCATTGACTATGTAGCTAATTACTTATGTATACAACTCAAAGGGGTATTGGTAGGACTGATTATTGAAGTATCATGCAGAACTTCAGTCCCTCCCCAGAAAGACAGCTTATACTATCACCTGTAGTTTCATTTGCAAATGATCCTATTTTTATCTTCTAGAAACTTTTTTAAAAGATTTTATTTATTTATTTGACAGAGAGAGACACAGCGAGAGAGGGAACACAAGCAGGGTGAGTGGGAGAGGGAGAAGCAGGCCTCCCACTGAGCAGGGAGCCAGATGCAGGGCTCAATCCCAGGACCCTGGGATCAAGACCTGAGCCGAAGGCAGACGCTTAACGACTGAGCCACCCAGGTGCCCCTCTTCTAGAAAATCTTTTTTAAAAGTATGAAAAATGTACAGAATAAAAAACAACCAGCATTTCTCTATTTTTCAACTTCCCAAATCAGCTAGCTCCTTATCAGAAAAAGGATCATTTAGGATGGGGGCTCATGAGAAGGAGAGAATGCTTCCATAAAATTTCCCATCTCTGACAATAGAAAAAAATTTATACATTTTCATAGTCCACCGCAATAAGTCACTGAAATTGAACAAGATATAAAAGGACAGTGTGTGCTAAAAATAGACTCTATACTTGGGGCCAGAATTATGTCATGCAGTATTTTTAAAATTCTATTTAAAGCTCAGCCATAAATTCTCTTGAAAGAAAAACAGAACTCACAAAGGGAAAATAAAAGGTACCAATAATTCATTCGAGGTTTCAGTCCTGGTTAATGAATGACGTAGAACCTAATATCTGATGACTCAGATGATAAGGCAAGATGGAGTAGCCCTAGGCTTTCACTTGTTAAGAGAAACTGCTGGAAAGCCATTTTCTGTTTTGTGAAATGAAACCACAAACTCACTGAGCCTCTGTTTCCTCATTCACAAATGGGGCAGGCAGAGAGTGTGCTCAGATAACCAGGAGAGTTCTAAGACCCCTTACAATTAAAAATTTGATGTCTCTTCTGTGATAGTTAATTTGAGGTGTCAATTTCACTAAACTATAGTACCCAGTTTTTCAGTCAAACACTAATCTAGGTATTGCTATGAAGATAATCTATAGATGTGGTTAACATCCACAATCAGTTGACTTTAAGTAAAGGAGACTAACCTTGCTAATGTAGGTGAGCCTTATACAATCAACTGAAAGGTCTTTAGAACAAAACTAAGGTTACCTTGAGAAAGAAGAAATTCTGCCTACATATCTCATTGGTTCTTTTTTCTCTGGAGAACACTAATAGACACAATTCCTACCTGCTACAGTGCTACTTATAGTAGACCAAAGGTAGATAATAAATTGGGAAAAGGAAGAAAAGAGAAAATACCATGCAAAGTGTTTGAAAAGAATATGCTATGGTATCCCCCCCCCAAATCAGAGTTATTTTGATGCAAATCTCCTTCTGATAAAAACAAAAATAAAAACAAATCATTTTTACATTAATTCATCAAATGGAATGGATGCAACAGAACTCAGTTTGAATGCCTACTATGTACCAGGGATTTTGCTGGCCCTGGAGTTTTCCTACGCAAATAAGACATGGCACATGCTCTCTGGAAACTTACAGTCTGGTGGGATATATGGATATATATAAGCAAACCATTTCAATATATGGGTGGTGGAATCAAGCCCTGTGTTGGGCTCTGTGCTCAGTGGGGAGTCTGCTTGAGATTCCCTCTGCCCCTCCCCCTGCTTGCGGTCTCTCCCTCCCTGAAAAAAAAAAAAAAAGTAGACTACAATCACAGTCTAGGATAGACAATTTGGCCTTAGCTGGATATGAAGACAAGACTGGGGAAAACTTCCGACAGCTGATCCTGGAGCTGATTCTCAAACGGGACGGAAGAGTAGACATGGAAAACAGAAGAAGCTTTCTCCTGTAGAAGTTACCATGTGACAAAAAGCAAACAAGCAAGAACACAGTATTTGCAGGGAAGTACAAATATTTCAGTGCCGAGAGATATCAGAATATAAAGGTTTGAGGGCCATTACCATATATGGCATTATTCCAGAAGAGGATCTTTAAGAGCAAAATGGTATACCTGTGGATGCTTGTTACTAGAGTTGAATTTATAATTTACGTTTCAGAATGTAATGCTATACTCAGAATGCATTTTTCAGAAGTGACCTCTTCTTGTCAAATCAACTCATTTTACCAAAGTCCTGTGGTATACTGGTTCACAGAGTTAGCAAGAGTGTAAGTAGGAGAAAAAGAAAGGAAAATGAACACATTCAGAAGCCTATACAGTATAGTCTGCTTTTTATGGCAAAATGAGGAATTCCAATCATGATTTTGGGTGAGGACTGGAGGAAAGGGGAGGTCTGGTCACCCATCAGAAGAGAATCACTGCAGGAGTAAACCTGGAGTGTTGAAGGGAACACACTATCTCACGGATACTTATGTGTGCTAGAGAGTAGGGAGACGGGTAGGGATGGGAACCCTGAGGAAGTGGGGGCAAGAGGAACAGACGTGTTAGGGTCAGACAGCCAGGCAGGACCACAGACAGGACTGAACCCCAGGTCCTGATTCCCAGACCCAGTACAACCTGTTTCCCAGGAAAGGGTCCACTTGGGTTGGCTGTAATCAATAGATAGCAACAGCATCAGAGGACGCTTTAATGGGCAAAAATACTTCAAAACATCGAAATTGTTTTCAATAACTTTATGTGGCTAAAAATTCTTACTAAAATTTTCTTGGTCACAAGACTTTTTTAAAGTCAATTCAGTTTTACTGCCCTTCAGTAATAAGTCCATAACTTCCTTCCTTTGCCTATATGCCTCCTGAATCACCACTGCTGGGTCAATTGTTCTCTCCCATGGGAAGAAGTCCAAACCCCTCGGGGCTCCCACAGCCCCTGGGCCTCACTCTACCCAGCACTTGCTAGACTGCATTTCATATCATTGTCATCGAGTTGAATGCCTCTCCAACTGTTCAGAGTTCTGGGAAGGCAGTGCGATTTTAGTCTTGCTCATCTCTGTTTCGCAGTGCCTGAAGTGGGCCCTGGTACACAGCTGGTCGGCAATGTAGGAGCAGAGAAGACAGGGGAAAAGCACACCAAACTCTACAGTAATCTGGTCTGCTGATTTTTTCCTTTACCTTCCTTTTTATATTCAATTCTATTTGCCGATATTCCCTAAACAATCACTGTAGTTGCCTTGTCTTCTTTCCCCTCTGCCGGCGACAAAGCTTGAAGGCAAAGATAGATACAGAAAACAGGGTAATTAGCGGTAGCTCTGGACACATTCTCTAACAGTACTATCTTAAACAGGGATTTTTGTTTTGTTTTTATTCTGGCATGACTGTTGACAAAAATCTAATGAAAAGAAGCTAGAGAAAGCAGAGTAAAAGCAAAAGTTGACCTACTCAACACCCACTTAAAACAGGGTGATGGGTAATGTATGGTGATTAACATAACAATAAAAAATAAAAAAAAGGGTGATGGGTATCAGGGAGGGCACATGTTGTGATGGGCGCTGGGTGTTATACACAACTATTGAATCATTGAACACTGCATCAAAAACTAATGACGTACTATACAGTGGCTAGCTGAACATAATAAAATAATAATAAAAAATAAAATAAAATAAAATAAATTAAAAAGATAAACAATAAAGGCAAAAAAATACACAAAACAGAAGGAATCAGACAAAGGCAGCCTTTTACGGGCTTGCTTTCCACCATGGCCGCCACGAGAGAATTTGGCTACTTTCTAATATCTGTCATTAATTCATTTGAAAAATACTTATTGGATGTCTTTTAGGTGTCAGGCACTGAAGATGCAGTGAGGGGGATGTGTAAAGGCCCTGAGGAATATGGGGGTAAGCTTGGCTCTTCCAAGAGGCTGGCATGAATAAAGGTTAGAGAGGGAAGGAGAAAGCATCCATGGTGAAGCTAGAGATGCCAGCCGGAGCCACACCCTGCAGACCCTCTTGGACTAAATGAAGACTTTCTTCCTTGGAGCAATGAGGGCGAAACGTGAGAGGATTTATGATTTTATAACATCACGCTAGATATACTTCACACAAAGTCACTCAGTCACATGAGCGCTTGGCATCACAAAGGACGCTGCTTTAGGAAGAGGTCTGATTCCTGCTGTAAGGGTTCTACAACATTTTGCTTTCATCTGCAGGACCACAGAATCGTGACTGTCACAAGTCTGGCGTGCACAAGAGAACATATGGCTTCTCTCTGGAAGAAGTCCTGCATGCATCAAGTCCCAAATTTGCTAATGAAAACATCCTGTTCTCTAAGTAGGCTTAGAGAATAAAACACATTATGTATATATATAGTTGTTGTTCTTTTGTTTGGGTTTTGGTTCCCCTCCCTACACAGCACATGAAAACCCACAGCAGGCCTTAATTTTCTGAAACCTAAAAGAAATTTTCCAATGAATTATCTTATAGTTTCCTACAACTGTGTTTCTCTTGAGTGGATTACCACCTACTCTTACATAATATTTCCTAACTTAGAGTATGTATCAGCCTGTCATTTAAAGCTTAGGAGATTATCTTTAGCAAAGCAGAAGGTCTTAGATACCACGCGACTGCTAGAGGAGAAAGTTATATTGTGAAGTACAAAAAAAAAAAAAAAAAGAAAGAAATGGAGAGAAAGTATCTTGCTATTTAATTACTATGGTGCATCTTCTCTACTAGTTAAATCCAGGCACCTCTCTTTTATTCTCATAATGAATTAATTCCATTCAAATAGACATGATGAACATGCCTAGATAAAAACTGGATTTTAAGCACCGCAAGAAACAGGATCCCAAAGAAAAATTAAAAGTCAAAGAGGAAGACTAGTTTCACAGAGAAAGCCAGCACATTATTTCAAACTCCAAAATGTAAACACCCATATAAAAGCCATGTGGCCTTTTAAAAGCTAGCATTTTTTTTTTTGCCCTATTTGTTATGGATACTTTTAAATAAATAAAATGTCACAAATATAATCTAAGCTCCTTTTATGCTCTGTGCCCCCCAAGATATTGCTGTCCTTCCCAAATGACAGTTTTGTTCTTCTATGGCCCATGTGTCTGTCTTCATTTGGAGATCCCCAAAGCAGTAGCTGGGACCCGGATAAAGGAGCAGTGGTCCCACCAAGCAGAGAGGGGGAGTGGGAAGGGGCAGAGAAAGGCAAGGCCAAAGGTGTGTTCTGAGCTGGAGCTTGGCAATGTGGCTTGATCCTGAAGGATCCCTATGAGGAGCCACGCAGTATTACTCCCTGGAAGAACTGGAAGGAAGCTGAGGCAGTCATCTGACTCACGTTCCCCCTGGTTGAAGGCTGCCTACAGGTGCTTTAACTGATATGTCAGGCAACACACAGGAAAAACCGAAAATTCCAAGACTGAGAAGAAAGCGCTAAGGCACAAAGTTTGGAGGTGGGATGCTGGACCTGTCCACCCAGGCTAGGCTGAAGGGATGTGAATCTCGGCACACAGAACATATTTATAGGAGCCAGTAACATTTTTAGGAAAGTGAAAAATAGAAATAGTTAGCACTTGAAAGTCAGTGTTACAGACTGAATATCTGCATCCCTCAAAATTCATGTTGAAATGCTAGCCCTCCTCTGTGGTCAGTATTAGGAGGTGGGGCCTAGAGGAGGTGATTAGATCATGAGAACAGAGCCCTCATGAAATGGATTGGTGCTCTTATAAAAGAAACACCTGAGAGTTCCTTTGCCCCTTCTACCAGGCAGGGACACAGTAAGAATGTGAGTTCTATAAACTAGAAAGAAACTCATCAGACACCAAATCTTGGGCTTCCAGCCTCCAGAACTATGAGAAATAAATTTTTGCTGTGTATAAGCCACCCAGTCTATGGCATTTTGTTATAGCAGCCCAGTGGGCTAAGGAAATCAGATAGATTCTATGACACACATTTTTTTTTTTAATTAAAGCATTCTTCTTTTATATAGCAAATTTTCTTTCAAAATTCAAAGCTTCCCTTGGAGGTCTGGCCTGCTATGGAGAAAAGTCATAATCAGTTTCCCCTCCCTCCCTCCCTTTTTTACAACACTCTGAAAATGTAAAAATCATTCCCAGCTTGTGAATTGTTCAAACACAGGCCATGGGTCAGATTTGGGCCACAAGCCACAGTTTGCTGACACCTGTAGTGCAGTATCCATTAACAATATAAAGACATATTTTTTGACATATATATGGTATCTTACATTACATTATCCTTCTATAATTTCTTACACATGAAATTTATACAATATGCTGTATGTAAACCATTTGCTTTAACTGGATATTATGTTCTACTGTAAGAATATATCAAAATTTGTTTATACAGGGGCACCTGGGTGGCTCAGTCGTTAAGCGTCTGCCTTCGGCTCAGGTCATGATCCCAGGGTCCTGGGATTGAGCCCCACATCGGGCTCCCTGCTCAGCGGGAAGCCTGCTTCTCCCTCTCCCACTCCCCCTGCTTGTGTTCCCTCTCTCACTGTGTCTCTGTCTGTCAAATAAATAAATAAATAAATCTTAAAAAAATGTATTTATACATTTCCTTAGTGATATATATTTAAGTTGTTTTATGTTTTTCACTATTACAAACAATGCAGCAATAAGCATCCCTTTGTGAGTGCCTCCTGCTACATCAGTAAGAGTTTTAAGATAAATGCCTCGAAGTGAAATTACTGTGTTATAAAGTATGTGAGTACATGAATATTCAACTTGGTTACTCTCCAAAGTAGTTGTATCAATTTACAGCCCCACCTGCAGTGTAGCAAAATTCCTATTTCTCCACATCTTCCTCAATATTGTTTCACAGGTTTCTTAATTTTTGCAAATCTGAGTTATTAATTTATATCACATCACTATTTTAATTTTCATATTCCTGATTACTAGAGAAGTTGCATATCCTTTCGCACTAATTGATCTTCTGTGATTCTTATTCTATAAAATGTACATCATGCCCCTATTCCTTTTTTTTTTTTTTTTGCTAGTGAGGTTGGCTCTATTATGGGGTTCTCTTTTCTTCCTCACGTTACATAGTGGTTTTTCATATGCCTTTTATTTTTAAAAGTTCTGGCTGGCTGTTACTGGGCTGAGTCAGGGGAGTCTAGACCTATTTCCACACCCAGCAGGTCCCAAAGTACTGAAATTCCCATTACATGGATCACTCCCTTTGGGTAAATATAAACATATCACTTGCAAAGTATGGTATTCATCCATTCACTCATTCGCATTTATTGAGTATTTGTTATGAAGTGGCATTCACAGTTCTAACAACAGGGAACATAAAGATATAAGAAAGCTTAAATTAATGAGCATATTCAACTACAGTGAAGGATTAGTCATCAGATGAGCTAAATGTCATTTAACTTGGAACACAGCCTTGAAAAAATAAAAAAAAAAAAAAGAGCATGTGATGAGAGCTCTACTCTGGGTGGATATGGCCAAGAACACGGGGGTTCCCTCTCTTCCCAGCAGCTAATCTTCACATGACAGGGACCAGCTGCCAGTGCCTCTCATTCCTCCACCCCCAGCCCCCCACCACTGCTGAAACACAGAGCTGGGCAGGGGCTGCTAAGACAGTTAAATCTCTCCTCCCCGACTCAGTTCCCATTTGTAGGGCAGGGCTCTGCCTCAAAAGCAACAAGTTGAGAATAATGGGGCCCCAACTGCCCCAATTCTAGCTCACTCCTAGAATATAGAGATTGCACAATGAGAGAAGCAAGCTAGAAGACCAGGGGCCACCCAGTGCCTGCTTGTAGAGAAGGACTGACCCTCTGGGAGAAGCAAGCTACTGCCTCTGCCCAAAACTCTGCCTCAGTGGCACAGATGTTCTGCTCAGGAGGAGAGGCAGGCCCTAATGACAGAGAACTCCACCACACTGTCTGAAAGAGTCTGACTTTATCCATGCCTAAGGACTCTGTCAAAAACAATGGAGATTCTGATGGCAAGCAATTAATTACACGGGGGCTAGTAGCTTCACAGTATCAGTAGAACAAAGTGAACCAGCCATAAATTCAATAGACAGCACCTGAGAGACATCCAAGAAGAGTCCCCCTGAGATCACACATATCCCTGAGGGGCCAGAAGGTCAAGAACACATCCTAGGCTGAACCCCCTCAGGAGTAACCATAGTGGGATATAGAGTAGATGTAAAAAAAATTCCCCAAGTTATACCACAGGTCCATCAGCAAAATGTAGAAGCCTTACTGACTAAAAGGGGCTAAAGTACAACCTTTTGCCAACACTGGCTGAGCAAGTAAGCCACTCTAACCTCGGAGGAAGTCAGGAAGTCAGATGTAATAAAAGTACAATCATCCCTCATGGTCTTTTCCAGCGCTGCACCCATTCAGGAGAGACTGGAGGAAAGACCTCTGAACTACCAGACTTAAAGTGGGAGGAAACTGAATTCCCTGAACTGTGAGAGCAGTGTACAAGCCAAACACACACTCAAATGGCGAAGACAGCTTAAACACAAATGATCAATAAATGATCTATGTAGGGGCGGCTGGTTGGCTCAGCAGGCGACTCTTGATCTCAGGGTCATGGGTTCAAGCCCCACACTGTGCATGAACCCTACTTAAAATAACTAACTAAATAAATAGGGAAATAAAAAAGGAAAAAAACAGGCAATAGAAACTTACAGGGGCCCAGAAGTTGGAATTAACAGAGACCTGAAAGCAGCCTTTATAAATATATTCAAAGAATTAAAAGAAACCATACTTACAGAAGTGAAGGAAGTTACGATGGCAATGTCTCATCAAATAGAGAGTATCAATAAAAAGATAGAAATTATGAAAAAGAACCAAGTGGACATTCTGGAGTCAAAAAAAAAAAAAAAAAACAGTAATTGAAATGAAGAATTGACAAGAGTAACTAAGTAGCAGATTTCAACTGGCAGAAGGAGCAATCCCCAAACATGATAACATGAATAGAATGGCTATGCAATCCAAAGGACAGAAGGAAAAAAAGAATGAACAAAAAATAAACAAACACAGTCTGAGAAAGGTGGGACACTATTAAGTGTACAACATAATCATAATGAAAATACCAGAAGAGACAGGAACAGAAACTTCCCTAGTCTGATGAAAAATATTAATCTACCTTTCTACAAAGTTCAGTGAACTGCAAGTAGAGTAAATGCAAAAAGAACCATTTTCAGTCTCATCAAAATGTTGAAAGCTGGGTGCCTAGGTGGCTCAGTCGGGTTAAATGTCTGCCTTCGGCCCGGGTCATGGTCCTGGGATGGAGTCCCACATCGGGCTCCCTGCTCAGCAGGGAGTCTGCTTCTCCCTCTGTCCCTCCCCCGTCTCATGCTCTTTCTCTCTGTAATAAATAAATGAAATCTTTAAAAAAAAAAATGTTGAAAGCCAAAGGTAAATTGCTCAAATCAATAAGAGAAAAACAACTTGTTCAATGGAACCACAGTAAAATTAACAGTTTACTTCTCATCAAAAACAATGGGAGCCAGAGTGCTGAAAGAAAAATCAGGAAAAGATACGGACATTTTGATTGTGAAGAGAAACACCCCCCAAAAACATACTTGAAAATGGTCTTCATAGGTAATAGGAATTCTCAGGCAAACTGAGGGAAAATGTGGAAGAATTACCACAGCAAAGTAATGCTGAGAAAATATGAAGGAAAATAGAGATTTCAGTTGTTAAATGATTTTATCTGAAAGCTGCCTTTTTATTGAAGTTAGAGAAAATCTCTCACATACATGGTTTGAATGTTTATGAGAAGTCAACAGCTCTTTCATCTTCAACAGACTGTTGAGATACATTTCTCAACTAGATCTGTCAGTGAGCCATCTGTATTTAAGTTGAGGTATGAAAGATATATAGAATCATTTGTTAGTTTTCAGAAAGGATTCACTAAATTATTATTAACAGCTTATAAACGTGACCCATGTGGGTGATACCGAAGGCAAAAGTAATGTGAGACCAATTATATAAGACAACCAAAAAATTATTCATTCATATTTTTAATAAAGATTTTATTTATTTATTTAGAAAAAGAGAGAGTGTGCATGTGTGTGCATGAGTGGGGAGAGAGAGAGAAAGGGAGAGAGAATCTCAAGCAGGCTCCATCCCCAGCACGTGGAGTCTGACACTGGGCTCGATCCCAGGACCCTGAGGTCACAACCTGAGCTGAAACCAAGAGTTGGATGCTTAACTGACTGAGCAAGCCAGGTGCCCCATTCATATTTTTTATTGGAAATATAAGATTTCAAGGTTTGTAAAAATAGTGGGTACAGTAAGAAGAAATGCTATAAGGCTCCCTAAACACTGATTATTGGTGCTACAAAAGAATATATAAGGTGAGAATTTTAGGATACATTATAAAAACCTTGGTACAGAAATAATACAAATGAAATCCACAAAGACCATTTATTTATACCACTGCAATAAACTTGTTTTGGCTCTCAGTAAACAGTATATTTTTTTATCGTCTTCTGAGTGCTCTAAATGAGCTTTTATTGTTGAATGCTATTTATCTTTTATAATAAAGGCAAATTTACCAATCAGGCACTGGTGATTTAGGTAAAAGACATCTGTGAGAGAAAGAGAGCATGGGCATTAGTCAAGTTGAGATAATGAGCTACCTCGAAGAACCTGCTAATTATGTTTAGTGTGCCCTGGGTATGCATCTCTCAGCTACATCTACTAGTTCCTCCTGGAAGCCTAGTTGTTATAATCAGATACAGACATAAATTACACAAAAGAAAATGGTCAATTTACAAAGACAGTAAGAGGTTATAGTAGCAGTCCCATCGGACAGGGAAGGGAGGTGACCTGTAGGTGTCTAAATCCTGATGAGCCATTTAATAACAGAAGGAATTTTTATAAACCAGCATTTTACTGCACATTCAAAATTACAATTACAAATAGAAAACCAAATAAATATTTCCAAAAGGAAATGAATGTTCTAATGGCATGGAGAAAATGTTTTCTCCTGAATAATGGATATTAACTGTACTCAACAAGATCTTGTCCAGCAGGGAGAAGATAACAGCCACATACCTATAAGAACCTGTAAGTTGAAAATGCATATAGGAAAAACTGTCAATTGTTCAAGAATGGAGACTAAGAAAGCTCACTAAATAGAAGATTTTCATAATCACTATGATCAGGACTGGTGCAGATCAGGTCTGAGGTTAACTTAGATAAAGAGAGGAAGCCTGAAAAGCCACACTTCCTGGGTTCTAATCCTCCCACTTCCTGGTTATATCATCTTGGGCAGGTGTTTCACTTTGTCAATACCCTCTGATTCCTCTACAGATTGTACTTCCAAGGGGATATGGAACTGGGTAGAGAGGGAGTGAATCCTTAGCTATTATTATAGTGTTCTATGTGCATCTTGGGCTACATTACATTTGACCAGGATTAAGAGTGTCACTAAAAACCCTATGCAGACTAACACGTCATAAGCACTATCACTGCTTTTTTCCGGGGCGCCTGGGTAGCTCAGTCATTAAGTGTCTGCCTTTGGCTCAGGTCATGATCCCAGGATCCTGGGATCGAGCCCCACACTGGGCTCCCTGCTCGGCAGGAAGCCTTCTTCTCCCTCTCCCACTCCCCCTGCTCGTGTTCCCTCTCTCGCTGTGTCTCTCTCTGTCAAATAAATAAATAAAATCTTAAAAAAAAAAAAAAACCCTGCTTTTTCCTCTTAAAAGGGCCAGAAAATCTGGCCCATCTTAAGCAGAGCATTCAAAAATAAACTACCAATGGGGGCGCCTGAGTGGCTAGTCAGTTAACCACCTGCCTTTGACTCAGGTCATGATCCCAGGGTCCTGGGATCAAACCCCACATGGAGGGTGCCTGGGTGGCTCAGTCAGTTAAGCATCTGCCTTCAGCTCAGGTCATGATCCCGGGGTCCTGGGATCGAGTCCCGAGTCAGGCTCCCCGCTCAGCAGGGAGTCTGCTTCTCCCTCTGCCTGCCTCTCTGCCTACTTGTGCTCTCTCTTGCTCTCTCTGTCAAATAAATAAATAAAATCTTTAGAAAAAAGAAAAAACCCATAGGGAGCTCCCTGCTCAGTGGGGAGCCTGCTTCTCCCTCTTCCTCTGCAGCTCCCCATGCTTGTACTCTCTTGCTCACGCTGTCAAATAAATAAAACCTTAATATATAAATAAATAAAAATAACTACCAATTAAGTATTTATATTTTGCAGTACTTTTTCTGGTTGCTGCCTCTACTGCTTTCCTCCATTGATACATTCATTGCAACAATCATTAATGCATCAGAGATATATCAATGCATAAAGATCTGCTAACTTTTGGACTGCTGTTCACCATCCCTATTCAAAAGACCTTCAATCTTCTTATTGTAGACTTTTAACATAGATAGAAATTTGCTTTGTCTTTTTCCCACTTAAGTCTGAATTATGGTTTAGTAATTTGAAATATCCTTTATATTGCTGTGTTTGACGGTCCATACCCTCCAGAGTTGTTATAAACATTAAATTACCTTAAATGTGTGAAGGCATTTTGAATAGTGCCTAACACTTAGTGAGTGCTTTAAGTGTTGGTTATGACTTTAATCACTGTTATTTGATTATTATGTATTATTGTAACCATTTTATTGTTAATGCAGACAGGTAAGGTAGAGAGTATCTGGCTCTAATTCTGCCTCATTATCTCTTGTGCTAAGAGATCATCTGGGACCACAGAGGTAAGATGCCTAAGCATTACTTTTGACATCACTGCCCTATATCATGGTCTTTATTTTCTTATTGGTAGTCAAAACCACAAATGCATACTGAGGAACAAGGATATAAGTGAGCACATGTGAAAATACACTTTTTTCCTCGCATCAGCTAAAAAAGGACTAGGAAATTTAAGAGAAACTTTCCCAAGAAACTAAGAAACAGACAACAGACTAGTTAAGCAAAATTTGGTATCTTCATTTAAGGAATGCACAGCTACTTAAAATAAAGGAAAAGATATTCATTACATGTTGTAAAGTGAAAATATATCAGGCTTAAAATGTAGGATCCTGTTAAAAAATACACATATAGAAAATCTAAATGAGAAGACTAAGTCCTCTAAATATCTAAACTATCTCTGGTGAGAGAATTATAAATTATTTAATTTCTTTCCTTCTATTTGTTTATGCTTTTCATAATGAATGTATATTACTTTTATAATCCTAAAAGAAAGCCTGAAATAATCAAGGTCCATGGAAGCCACTGGATGTGGCCATTTCAATGCGAATTTCCCAAGTCAGATAAGGGGTCGGGTGGGTCTGCATTTAGGAGCCAAAATCCAGGCAGTCAATCCAAGCTGCCAATCTCAGGGGCTAAACAGAGACGCAGAACCCAAGCAAATTAGCAAGAGAGGAAGTGCTAGAAGCCTCATAAAGAAGTGACCACTGCAGCTTGACACACAGACCTCATTTGGTTACCAGCCGATCTCCCAATAAAACTTCCCACCTCTGATCTGCCGTGGTTATTCAATGAACAGCACACTGCCATTCAATCTCATCAAAATGTTTCTTCTTGAAGACAAGGTAGCAACTACTGTAGCAAACATTAACTGTATACATTGAACACATTTTGGAGGCTTACCTATGAAGGGGTCATGGTACAAGTGGATGTCATGGCTCATACATTCAGAACTATGAGTATGGATCGCTGTACATCTTTAATTTCTCAGGCTATGGGGCTTTTTTAAAAGGAAAATGTAGAAAACTGAGTATTAAGTCCTTTATCTTCATTTCTCACATTCCCTCATATTTTAGGTGAAAAGCACCTACAGACATCAAAAAAATGCTAGGAAGTAAATTTCTTGTTTGTCTTCTCTCCACTCCGAAGAGTCAGAAGATCATGCAATTAACTCATTTTCAGGTTAATCTCTTTGTTGTGTTATGTCTTTGTACCAAATTAATTTTTTTGTGTGTGTGAGATGAGGTTATACTAAAATTATCATTTTAAAACCAGCAGAATAAATTAAAACATCTTTCATTCTACTGATAAATTACAAATTCATATCTACTTTGTCAATGATGATTTTGTTTGTTTGCGTCAACTATAACTTTATAAATAGGATATTCAACATATCAAAAATACATGGAAGTTTCTGTAAATAAGCAATAAAAACAAAAAGAAATTCTACTTATCAAAAAGACATACAATTTATAGCTTATTAGCACAGGTGGAACAAGAAATGAAGTGCAGAAAAGATTCTCCACATAGTACTATATACTTTAAATATTGGTAAGTACAAGAGCATTCAAACTTTCCAATGCACAGGGGAAGACATGTGTCTGATTCCAGAAGGTGTACTTTATATTCCAGGTAAGATCTTGTTCTCTCTTCATATTTATAATTTGTCCTAAATTTGGCAGATCATGAAAACACTGATTGGAAATAGTCTTGGAAACAGTTCCTACGGTCTAGAAATAGTTAACTCACATGTGTAATGTTATAAGCTGTAGAGTTTGGAATCTTATTTAGTTAGCTTAGCCACTCCGGAAAGTAAGTAACACTCAGCATACTTAACACTAGGAGAGGACGAAGTAACATTTGTCATGACTGTGGGAAGGTACTTGATTTCCCATTAGTTTTCCCAACAGCCCCGAAGAATAGGTAGATTGTATCATTCAGATTATACTAAGGAAGTTTAAAAGCAACCTACTCTCATGTGTGCTCTCTCTCTCTCTCTCTCTCTCATTCTCTCTGTCTCAAACAAATAAATAAAATCTTCAAAAAAATGATAAAAGCAACCTACTCAAAGTCCTATAGCTACTCTGGTACACAGGTACACAGGTATCTTCAGGCTATACTGAAGATATCTTTGAGAACAAAAACTATGTAACTCATCTTTTTGACTCCTCAGGATATAAATTCCTGATAATGAGTAGACCCTTGAAGTTGGTGGAGGCAAGGATGGAACAACACAGACAGCATCAAAAGCAAGACAAGACTGGGGCGCCTGGGTGGCTCAGTCGGTTAAGCCTCCACCTTCAGCTCAGGTCCTGATCTCAGGGTCCTGGGATCGATCCAGGCATCTCATCAGGCTCCTTGCTTAGTGGGAAGCCTGCTTCTCTCTCTCCCTCTGTCCCCCGTCCTGCTTATGCTTGCTCTCTCAAATAAATAATCTCTTAAAAAAAAAAAAGCAACAAGACAAGAAGATGTACTTCCCTCACATCACAGGCTCACTGTCCCACCAATGTTTCTCAAAGCAGGTCCCACCTGTACTAGAATTTCCAGAAACTAACTTTGAGTACAACTGCAGCTCACCAACCCCCAATACCCACCAAATGGCTAAATCAGAATATTTGGAGGTGGGGTCTTAGGAATCTGCATTTTTAACATTCTCCCCAAGTGTAAGAAATGCTGCCACATTGTATGTCCTCCTAAACCCCAACCTCAGCAGCATTAATACATAGTTCTTCCTCTTACACTGTTGGCAATATAACAAGATGCTTTAAAAATCACAAGGAGAAGCTCTAACACCCTGTGAGGGAGGCACAGAGTGACCCTAGTGCTACAGAATCATGATATCTGAATTTTGCCAACACTTTCTTTTGCAAGTGGTTTTCTGTTTCTCCATATGTTAAGTGCTGAAGTATTATCATTGCCATCTAGAGTTTTGAAGTGTGAAACAATAAAGCAGCAGTAGGGATTTACAGTGCCCCTAGCTTACAAGATCTGAATTCACATAAAAATTCACTGGGTACAGCTTGTCTTTTATGAGAGCTGAGCTCAAATAATCTGCAGAAGCAGGAGGAGAAATGAACTTATTGGCAGGGTTTACCTCCTGTGAGCACCATCACATAACAAAACTCATTAATTATGTGGAACCCAGGAATTTCAAACAGAACTTCAAAATTGAAAAGGTCAGAGGCATAACATACTTCGGGAAAAAATAATGGAGACGGATCAGCTGTTGATAAATCTTTGCCTACTGCTAATAACGATAATACCAAACACATTTATAGTCCTTTATAGTGTATAGACGATACTTTGAATATCTTAATTAACTTGATCTTCCCTAAAATCCTGGGCCAGGCTCAGCATACCCTTCATACTTCCATTTATGGGCACTTTTATCTCTGTGCTGCCTCATTTGAATTCCCTTCCCCCACTGAATTTCTGGAAGGCAGAGACAGCATATTCTCTTCTGCATCCTTAGCATCTGGCATGGTATCTGACTCATTAAAGAAGGCACTCACAGACACAAGAATCCGGGTTTGTTTTGTTTTGTTTTTTAAGCAAATACCACATTCTAGAAATGAGACAAATGAGATTGACAGAGATCAAGAGATATTTATCCTGGAGAGATGACTGGGGAAGGAAGCAAGCAGGAAGTCCTCAAACATGAGTGGGACTATTGTGTGGAAAGGGATTAGACAAATTTCACATGATATCACCAGACAAATTTAGATGGAGGTAAGCAGGAGACGGATTCCAGCTCATAATAAAAAGAAGTTTCTAACCATGAAAAACATCTAAAATAGAAAATGTCTTCCTCAAAAAGGAGAGTTGCCCAAAATGTGAAAGTATAGGCAAGAATGTACAAAAAGGGTCGTAAGCATCAGTTAGACGACTGGCCACAAAAACCTATAAAGTTCCATCCAACTAGCAGACTCCATGCGTCTGTCTTGAGACAGCTTACACAGGCTGGTTATGGATAGAAAGATAAGGAGACCCGCAGCTCTTCTATCACTACTTCCATCGGATGCATTTAAAGATCATTTAGCTCATAGGTTCTGACAATTCAAATCAGACTAATTCCAGAGCAAGATAGAGTAAGTAAGGTCTGATTTATCCTCCTGTCTGAAACCAACCAACCGAACATAACCCACCATATAATATGTATGTACACGTGTGTGTGTGTGTGTGTGTGTGTGTGTATGTGTGCGTGTACACGTGTGTGAGAGAAACAACGGTTTTCAAGACTGGGCATCAGGAAATGAAAGACATTCATCCCTCACTGGTAAGAAACAAGTGAGAAGGGCCCCACAGCCATCCTCACTTGCTGCTGTGAGAGATTTTCTAGACCACAATGCAAAGAGGGAGCAAACAGGTGAAGTTTCAGAGAGCAGTGTCTAAGGACAGACCACGATGGCTAGAATTTGTAAGACCGACTACCAGAGTGGCAAGAACTGCATAGATGCACAGGGAAAATACCTCACAGGTCTACAGAGAGTCATCTTGACTAGTCAGCAGAAAACTGATCAACACACACATGTGAGGATACTAACCAAGAATACTAAAAGAACTATCCAAGGAGATCAGAGGGAATAGTACCCAACATTCACACAAAGCCACAAAGCCAGGAATACTGCCTATTCTCACCAGACATACTGGAAAACCGTAACTGACCCATAGTGTAGTATTCAGAAAGGTGAGTGATTCATCTCAGTAGTGGGAAGTAAGATGCTTTAGTTATAAACTGTTCCTCCCTAGCAAGTCTAAAAAGCCATACACAAAAGGATAAAACCATTTCTATGTAATTAAGCTACATCCCAGAACCAAGTTGAAGAATTCTTATAGAATAAAAATATTCAGCACTTAATATGGTAAAATTCACAATGTCACACAACCATGCAAAGAAGTAAAAATAAAAAAATATCCATAATAAGAAAAACCAACCAATTAAATCCAACTCAAAACTGACAGAGACGATAAAATTAGTTGACAAAGACATTAAAACAATTATCAACTACATTCCATATGTTCAAAAGTTAAAAAAAGACATATATATGCAAATCAAATTCCTAGTGATGAAAACTATAATGTCTGAGATGAAAAATTAACAATAGGAGATACTGCAGGGGAAAAAATTAGTGGAATTGAAAACATAGCAATTGAAAGTATCTAAAAATGAAACAGAAAAAAAATGACTCTAAAAAAACCAAAGAGAAAGGAGCATCAATGAGCTGTGTGACAAGTTCAAGTGAGTGTAAGTTCACAATGTCACAGGTGATTTTAGTTCATGAAGGAGAGGAGAGTTTGGGTGTGGCAAAGAAAAGATGTGAAGAATGACTGAAATTTTTCTAAACTTTAGGAAAAGGATAAACCCATAAATCCAAGAAGTTCAGTGAACCCTAAATATAAGAAAATAAAGAAACCTGGGCCAAAGTAAATCATAATCAAATTGCTCAAAACAAGTAATCAAGAAATCTTAAAAGAGGAAAAAGGCCATGTGACATACAGAAGATTAAAGGAATAAAATTTCTGAATGACAACATAAACAACAGAAAGAAAAGAATGTGGAGCAGCATCTTTAAAGTACTAAAAGAAAAAAATTGTCAACCAAAAATTCTACATCCAGTGAAAACAACGTTCAAAAGCAAAAACAACATAAAGATATTTTCAGACATATGAAAACTGAAATAATTTATTACCACAAGAACCACACTAGAAGAAATGTTAAAGAAGATACAGGGAAAAACAAAATGATACCAGATGGAAATGTGAATCTACATGAAAAATGAAGAGCACAAAAAATGCTACACAGTTAAATACATGATTTTTGCCCTTATTAAAATGTATTTAAAAGATGATGGTTTAAACAAAAATAATAACTATGTGCTACGGGGATTATAATACAACTAAAAGTAAAATATATGACAATAATAATATAAAGTGCAAGATGGGAAGAAAGGAAGTATACTGCTATAAGGTTCTTATACTATATATAAAATAGTAAATATCACTTGAAGGTAGACCATGATAAATTAAAGATGGATACGGTACACCAACTAAAGCAACCACTAAAATAACAAAACAAACACATATGGCCAATAAAACAGGGGAGATAAATTCAAATCATAAAAATAATCCAAAATAGGTAGGAAAAAAAAAGAGGAAAAGAAAAGAAAGGACAGATGGAATGAAGAGAAAGTAGCAAGATGATATATTTAAACCTAAAGATATCATAAACACATTAAATGTAAATGGTCTAAGCACCTCCAATTAAAAGGTAGAGATTGTCAGATGGCATAAAAGAATAAAGCACAATAATATTTGCTTATGAGAAACACACTTTAAACGTAAGGACACTAATAAGTTAAAAATAAAAGGACAGAGGGAAGCAAGGGCAAAAATGAACTATTGGGACCTCATCAAGATAAAAAGCTTTTGCACAGCAAAAGAAACAGTCAACAAAACCAAAAGACAACTGACAGAATGGGAGAAGATATTTGCAAATGACATATCAGATAAAGGGCTAGCATTCAAAATCTATAAAGGACTTCTTAAACTCAACACCAAAAGAACAAATGATCCAATCAAGAAATGGGCAGAAGACAGGAACAGACATTTTTCCAAAGAAGACATCCAAATGGCCAACAGACACATGAAAAATTGCTCAACATCGCTCGGCATCAGGGAAATCCAAATCAAAACCTCAATGAGATACCACCTCACATCCGTCAGAATGGCTACAATTAACAAGTCAGGAAACGACAGATGTTGGCGGGGATGCGGAGAAAGGGGAACCCTCCTACACTGTTGGTGGGAATGCAAGCTGGGGCAGCCACTCTGGAAAACAGTATGGAGGTTCCTCAAAAAGTTGAAAATAGAGCTACCATACGATCCAGCAATTGCACTACTGGATATTTACCCCAAAGATACAAATGTAGAGATCCAAAGGGGTACGTGCACCCCGATGTTTATAGCAGCAATGTCCACAGTAGCCAAACTGTGGAAAGAGCCAAGATGTCCATCGACAGATGAATAGATAAAGAAGAGGTGGTATATATATATACAATGGAATATTATGCAGCCATCAAAAGGAATGAGAGCTTGCCATTTGCAACGATGTGGATGGAACTGGAGGGTGTTATGCTGAGTGAAATAAGTCAATCAGAGAAAGACATGTATCATATGACCTCACTGGTATGAGGAATTCTTTATCTCAGGAAACAAACTGAGGGCTGTTGGAGTGGTGGGGGGGTGGGAGGGATGGGGTGGCTGGGTGATAGACACTGGGGAGGGTATGTGCTATGGTGAGTGCTGTGAATTGTGTAAGACTGTTGAATCACAGACCTGTACCTCTGAAACAAATAATACATTATATGTTAAAAAAAAAAAAGAAGAAGATAACAGGAGGGGAAGAATGAAGGGGGGGAAATCGGAAGGGGAGATGAACCATGAGAGACGATGGACTCTGAAAAACAAACTGAGGGTTCTAGAGGGGAGGGGGGTGGGGGGATGGGTTAGCCTGGTGATGGGTATTAAAGAGGGCACATTCTACATGGAGCACCGGGTGCTATACGCAAACAATGAATCATGGAACACTACATCAAAAACTAATGATGTGGGGGCACCTGGGTGGCTCATTCGTTAAGCGTTTGTCTTCAGCTCAGTTCATGATCCCAGAGTCCTGGGATCGAGTCCTGCATCGGGCTCCCTGCTCGGCGGGAGGCCTACTTCTCCCTCTCCCACTCCCCTGCTTGTGTTCTCTTTCTCACTGTCTCTGTCAAATAAATAAATAGTATCTTTAAAAAAATTTTTTTAAAAATTAAAAAAAACTAATGATGTGATGTATGGTGATTAACATAATAAATAAATAAATAAATAAATGGACAGAAAAAGATACACATGGTTACACAAGTCAAGAAGATACACCATGGTAACACAAAATAATCTCTCTGATATTAGAGAACATAGATTTCAGAGCAAAGAATATTACCAGGGACAAAGAAGGTTATTTTATAATAATAAAGGAATCAATTAATCAAGAGGATATAATAATCCTAAATATTTATGCCCCAATATTAGATCTTCGGATGAATGAAGCAAAAATACATATAAAAACATTAAAAACTGATAAATCCAAAATTAAAGTTGGAGAAAATAAGTCTCAGTACATTTAAAATGACTGAAGTCATACAAAGTATATATACTAACCCCAATCCCCAATGGAATTAAATTAGGAATCAATAACAGAAAGATCTCTGAAAAATTCCCAAATATGTATAAATATTTCACTTCTAAATAATCACTGGTTAATGAAGAAATCCCAGAGAAATTATAAAGTATTTTGAACTGAATGACAATATGACATATCAAAATTTGTAGGATGTCACTAAAGTGGTATTTAAGGAAAAATTTATAGCACTAAACAACTGTATTAAAAAGAAAAAAGGTCTCTCTCAATGCCTTTGGACTCCATCTTAAGAAACTACAAGTAGGGGCACCTGGGTGGCTCGGTTGTTAAGCATCTGCCTTCGGCTTAGGTCATGATCCCAGGGTGTTGGGATGGAGCCCCACATCGGGCTCCCTGCTCCTCGGGAAGCCTGCTTCTCCCTCTCCCACTCCCCCTGCTTGTGATTCCTCTCTTGCTGTGTCTCCCTCTTTCAAATAAATAAATAAAATCTTTAAAAAAAAAAGAAAGAAACTACAAGTAAAGCAAATTAAAACCAAAAGTAAGCAGAAGAAAGAAAATAGTAAAGTTCAAAGCAAAATAAAGGACAGAAAAACAATAGAGAAAAGTCAATAAAACCGAAAGCTGACTCTTTGAGAAGATCAATAAAATGATAAACTTTTAGGTAGGCTTATCAGGAAAAAAAGAAAGATGACACAGATCACTAATTTAGGAATGAGAGGCAACATGACTACAGATTCTACAAATTTTAAAGGAATAATAAATGAGTTTATCCCAAGCACATAGGGTGAGATCAACATTCCAAAAATCAATCACCATATTAAGAAACTAAAAAAGGGAAATCATATGGTCATCTCAAATCGATGCCAAAAAATCATTTGACAAAATCCAGTATCTATTTCTCATAAAAACTCTCAAGAAACTATGAATATAAAGAATGCCTTCAAAGTAAAAAAGGGCATCTACAGGTAATATTGTACTCAATGGTGAAAAATTGCTTTCCCACTGCCCCCCCCCCCGCCATGATCAGGAACAAAGACAGAATGTTCACAAGGATGTTGATGCTTACCATTCCTACTCAACACCGTAACAGAGATTACTAGCCAATGAGATATTTATTATCATAAAGACAGAAAAGGAAATAAAAAGAATCCAAATTATGAAGAAAAGAGATGACATGATTGTGTAGAGAATCCAACGTAATCTACAAAAACAAAACAAACAAAAAAAACACACTAGCACTAATAAGTGAGTTTAGCAAGTTATTGCAGATTATAAGGTCAATATACAAAAATCAATTGTTTTTATATACTAGCAATGAACAATCAGAAGCTGAAATAAAAATACCATTTAAAATGGCATCAAAGGTGTGTTATATATAAACAGTGGAATATTACTGAGCCATCAGAAAGAATGAATATTTACCATTTACACCGATATGGATGGAACTGGAGGGTATTAGGCTGAGTGAAATAAGTCAATCAGAGAAAGACAGTTATCATATGGTTTCACTCATATGTGGAATATAAGAAACAGTGCAGAAGATCATAGGGGAAGGGAGGGAAAACTGAATGGGAAGTCATCAGAGAGGGAGACAAACCATGAGAGACCCTTAACTATAGGAAACAAACTGAAGGCTGCTGGAGGGGAGGTAGGTGGGGGATGGGGTAATTGAGTGATGGATATTAAGAAGAGCACGTGATGTGATATGCACTGGCTGTTATACGCAACTGATAAATTACTGAACACTACTTCTGAAACTAATGATGTACTTACTATATGTCGGCTAATTGATTTTAAATTAAAAAAAATAAGTAAGATGGCATCAAAGGGGCAACTGGGTGGCTCAGTCAGGTAAGCATCTGCTTTTGGCTCAGGTCATGATCCCAGGGTCCTGGGATGGAGCCCCACGTCAGGCTCCCTGCTCAGTGCTCATGCTCTCTCTCTCTGCCTCAAATAAATAAAATCTTTAAAAATAAAATAGCATCAAAAATATAAAATATTTGGAGAAAAATATGACAAAAAGATGTATAAGACCCATACACTGAAAACTATAACATTGCTAAGAAAAAATTTAAAAGATCTAAATAGATATACTTCATTCATGGGTCAGAGAAAGTGTTGTTAAGATCTCTATTTCCCTAAGTTGATCTATAGATTCAATGCAATTCCAAACAAAACCTTAGCAGTCTTTTCATGTATGTGTAGAAACTGACAAACATTCTAAAATTCACTCAGAAACACGAAGACTCTGAACAATCAAAACAACTTAGAAAAAGAACAAAGTTGGAGAGCTAACATTATCTGATTTCAAGACTTACTATAAAGCTACAGTAAGCACAACAGTTTGGTATTTGCATCAAGACAGACAAAGAGATCAATAGGATGAGTCCAGAAATCAATCCAGATCTATAGGAAAACCATTTTTTTTTTTTTTTTTACAGAGGTGAAGAGACAATTCAGTGATGAAAGAACAGTTTATGGCCAACAATACCAGAACAACTGGATATCCATATACAAAAACACACCCAAAAACTTCAGTCCATGTATTCTACCATATACAAAAATTAACTCAACCTGATCATAGATCTAGCTCTAATACCAAAAACTATGAAATCTCTGAAAGCAAACAGGACAAAATCTTTGTAACCCTGGTGAAGATTATAGGGCAAAGATTTTTAGATATGACACCAAAAGCACAAATCATAAAAGAAAAGATGAATTAGATTTTCACCAAAATTAAAGCTTCTGCTCCTCTAAAAACAGTTATGAAAATGAAAAGTCAAGCCCTGGACTGAGAGAAAATATTTACAAAGCACATATCTAATAAAGAACTTCATAAACAATTTTCATAACTTAGTAACAAACAACCCAATAAAACAATGGGCAAAAGATTTGCACATATACATCATCAAAGAACATATAGGAATGGCAAATGAGCACACGAAAATGATGCTCAGCATCATTTGTCATTAGAGAAATACAAATTAAAACCACAACTAAAGGGGCACCTGGGCTAATAAGCATCGGCCTTCGGCTCAGGTCATGATCCCAGCATCCTGAGATTGAGTCCCCACATGGAGCTCCTTGCTCAACAGGAAGTCTGCTTCTCCCTCTGCCCCTTGGCCCTGCATGTGCTCTCTCACTCTCTCTCTCTCCCTCCCTCTCTCTCAAATAAATAAAATCCTAAAAAAAAATTCTTAAAAAAAAAACCACAACTAAACTCCACTGCAAACCTATTAGAGTGGCTAAAATTTAAAATCCTACAATACCACGCGTTGGTAAGAATGGGCACAACAGGAACCCTCACACACTGCTACTGGAACATAAAATGGAACATCACTTTGTAAAACTCTTTGGTGGTTTCCTCAAAACTTAAACACGTATCCACTGGGTGTTATGCACAAACAATGAATCATGGAACACTACATCAAAAACTAATGATGTAATGTATGGTGATTAACATAACAATAAAAAAGAAGAAAAAAAAACCCTTAAACACGTATCTACTATCCAGCCATCCCTCTCCTAGATTTACCCAAGAGAAAAGAAAAAATAAAAGTGGACAGAAATGTATATTCAACAACTATTCCTTTTCCCTTTAAGGGGGGAAAAAAAGGTTTTGAGTATGGAACCTAGTTTGGTATGCCTAAAATCAAGAATTTTTGTATTATTTGATTATAGACACAATTTCTCTTCCATCCTCCACTATTTACTTCTCTAAATTCTGAGCTGTCTCAGTTTGGTCTATATATGTCTCAGTATTCGTTGAGTAAAACTGAAAAATGTCTGCTGTGATACAGATATGTCATAGTATGAGGAAGAGAAAACATAAGAATGAAGAATAAAACTAAGGAATAAGAACCTGCTGCTTTTTGGTGACTAAGTAGAGGCACTTCTACCTAAAACCATTGTCATTAAAGTAATTAAAGGCAACACATTTTTAAGTAGGACAGATCACTGATTCAGCTCTAAAAAAGCAGTAACATCAAGTTTTGGTTCTGTTCCAGCCACATCTTGTCTATACTGTGTTTTAGTGATAATATCTAACCATACGATTTTGAAAAATTATTTGCACTGCTTACCCCTGCAGATATGTGATGTGACTCCTGCTTTATTTTGACAATGTTGCTTTATACAATGGAATCTGATCCTTTCAAATAAACAAATTTATATTATTCGTATGGGACTATTTCAGTGAAGTAAATAATAAATACATTTTCTTTCACTTTAAATAATTTATTTTTTTTTCTAGAAATAAAATACCTATTTATTTTGCTAGACAGGACCATAGGGAAAGGGAGGGAAACTGAATGGGAAGAAATCAGAGAGGGAGCCAAACCCTGAGAGACCTCAGACTCCAGGAAACAAACTGAGCGTTACAGAAGGGAGGGGGCTGGGGGGATGGGGCAGCCAGGTGATGGGTATTAAGGAGGGCAGGTGTTGTGAGGAGCACTGAATGTTATACACAACTAATGAATCATTGAACACTACACATCAAAAACTAATGATGTACTATATGTTGGCTAACTGAACATAATAAAAAATATATATTTTAAAACAAAAAAAACCCCAAGTTTTTTACATAGAACTACTTATAGATGAATAGCAGCTTTATAGGCAATACCCCAAACAGGAAGCAACCCGATTATCCATCAACAGGTGCATATGAATAAACAAACTGTGGTATATCCATACAATAGAATACACTTGGGCAATATAAAGTAATAAACTTCATACATGTAAAACTTGGATGTATCTCAAAGTAATTACACTGAATGAAAAAAGTCAGACAAAAAAAGCATACATACTGTATAACTACATTTATATAAAACTCTAGAAAATGCAAACTAATTTATGGTAAGGGAAAGAACATTAGTGATTGCCTGGGGAGAAAGAGTCAGGAGTGGGAGGGAGAGATTACCAAGGGGCTTAAGAAAGTTTTTGGGGGTGTAATGGATATGTTCACTTTCTGGATTTTAATGGTGGTTGATGGATATATATAAAACTTATCAAACTGTACACTTTAAACGGGTACAGCTACTTTATAACTACGATACCTCAATAAAGCTGTTAAAAATAAGACATTCCTTTGAAGATAAGGAAGCAAGGTGAATGGGCCAAATTCACAAGTTGTTGCTTCAAATAAAGAAATACTTGTAGTAGCAGTAATGTTTACTGAGGAGTTACTGTGCATCAGGTAGCCTCTGAAGTGCTTTACATAAATTAACACATTTATTACTTAGGACAACCCTGTTGTTCCACAAAGTAGGTATGATTAATACACTTCTCAAATGCTGACTGGCTTATTCCACTTAGCATAATGTCAAGGCCCATCCATGCTGTAGCATGTGTCAGAATTTCCTTCGCTTTTAAGACTAAAAAATATTCCATTATATGTATATCACATTTTGTTTATCCATTCATTCATCTGTCGATGGACATTTGGGTTGTTTCTACCTTTTGGCTACTGTGATTATACCGCTGTGAACATGGGTGTACAAATATCTGTTCAGGTTCTAGCTTTCAGTTCTTTTGGGTATATACCCAGAAATGGAAATGCTGGATCACATGGTAATTCATGCTTAATATTTTGGGAAATAGCCTTACCCTCTCATTCCTGGGTTGTAGTCCACAGACTGAACTGCCTAGAAGGTAAATCTCACCCATGTCACTCCCAGGCTTAACATTCTTTAACAGCTCCTTCACTGACTATAGGTTAAATTCAGATTCCTCAATACAGCACATCTTTCCCAGACAATTCCACTCCTCCCCAGAATCCCCCTCTCCCGAGAACCTTACTCCTTCCAAAGCACCTTGTGTATACAGAACCTCTATCAGCACTCCCCTCACTCTATTCTTAACGGTTTACATTTCTATCTCCCTTATAAGGCTGAAAACCACTTAACAAGATTCACAGTTTTATTCCTCTTTGTGTCCCCAATACTCCACCATAATGCACAGAACATAGTAGACACCTGATACATATTTGTTAAATGAATAAATGCATCTTAGCTGTCCACAGAATAAAAATACTGCTATTTTGTTAAGTGAGCAAAGTAACAGAGAAGACAGAATATAGCTTAAACATGTGTGCATTATACACACAGGTTAAATGCATATGCACATAATATATATATATGTAATGACAAAAACTTTTTTCACATGTGGTCATTCATATGTTGATTTCCTTTTTCAGTCTTAAGCTCCTTAGGATGCACTGGGCCCCCCCGCCGCCCTACTAAGCAGAATGAAGGAAAAGAGGCCAATGATACAAAGCCCACTTGCATGTCAGATATGGTACCAGAAATAGGATAATATCTGGGGCACCTCTCGATCTGCTGAGTATCTGTGCATGGATTGGGCCACCGGTTTTATGAACAAGCCATACAAGAAATATGCTCTTGCATCTGGGACTAGGAATCTAGTATGACTTCTTGGTTAAATGTTTAATAAGCTTCTGTTTTACACTCATACACAGACCAAAAATGGCTTCACTAATAAGATATTAGATATTAGATATCAGCATGCAGCTAAACCTGAAGAAGGATTATAGATAATGGTTTTCCTGAAACAACAATTCAAACTAAAATTAATAACAGTTTCTAACTGTGCATGCTAGATGATTGCTGATTTTTTTTAACTGTCAATCTTTCTGGTAGAGAAAAATGTCAGATTTTTCCAAAAAGTTTCTAGCTTTCCAGACTGCACTGCTGCAGGGAAAAAAAAAAAAAGTTTACAGACCACATCACTGGGCTTTCTATTCATGAGCTGGTACTAAAAGAGGTGATGGCCTTAGTCCATGCCGGATAACGTAAAGGAGTGACCTCTTTTGCAAGTAAGATGCAAATAAACAAAACAAGCTTATTCTAAGCCAAATGCATTCTTCATGGGCCCTTTATGAGTAAGCTCTGGGAACTATTTCAACCTGCACAATCCAGGTCACTACTGATCAGCAGAACCTCTGGGCTAAACACTTTGCCTACATTAGAAACAAATAAGATGTTCTGAGAGGTGTAAGAATCACAGCAGCAGGAAACAAACATAAACAGAAATGTACCAAGGCTACAGAATCAATTTCTGGACATGAAGAAAATTTACAGCCTTAAGACTCAGAATTAAAGATAATGCAGTGGTGCTGGAATCTTCTAACACAAAAATTCAGAAGCCTAAAATTCAGGGCTTTCTGTTCCAGTGAAATCTAAGATCTATGGTAACAAAGAACCTCAAATGCACTTCAAATTTCCTTAAACCTGAATCTTGTAATCAGGTTGGAATTTCATAGCCTAATTTCTTAAACAGGGCCATGCAGACAGCCTTTTAAATAGTACTTTACCTCTGAAACAAATAATACATTACAGGAGGAGGAGGAGGAGGAGGCGGAGGCGGAGGAGGAGGAGGAGAAGAAGAAGAAAGAAGAAGAAAGAAGAAGAAAGAAGAAGAAAGAAGAAGAAAGACGAAGAAAGACGAAGACGAAGACGAAGACGAAGACGAAGACGAAGACGAAGACGAAGAAGGAAGAAGGAAGAAGGAAGAAGGAAGAAGGAAGAAGGAAGAAGGAAGAAGAAGAAGAAGAAGAAGAAGAAGAAGAAGAAGAAGAAGAAGAAGAAGAAGAAAGAAGAAGAAGAAGAAGAAGAAGAAGAAGAAGAAGAAGAAGAAAAGAAGAAGAAGAAGAAGGCGGCGGCAGGAAGGGAAGAATGAAGGGGGGGAAATCGGAGGGAGAGATGAACCATGAGAGACTATGGACTCAGAAACAAACTGAGGGTTCTGGAGGGTTCTGGGTGGGGGGATGGGTTGGCCTGGTGATGGGTATTAAAGAGGGCATGTTCTGTATGGAACACTGGGTGTTATACACAAACAATGAATCATGGAACACTACAACAAAAACTAATGATGTAGTGTATGGTGATTAACATGACATAATAAAATAAATAAATAAATAGTACTTTTAAACTGATCTCAGAAGTGGACCTCCTTGACACAGCAGATTTGTAGCACAACAAAGGGCATTTATTATCTGAGCTACATGAGGGTAAGCAAAGCAGTCTGTGAAAGCCACTGAGGATACCTGACTGTGTGCTCATTTAAATTAGGCGTTATCATGTAATACAATCATATATATTGTTACCTATATATGTGAATAAATTTCTAAGAAAGCAAAGATCTGAGGGTTCCATCCACAAATTTTACATGCTTAAAAGCCCAGGTTAGAATAATCTCAAACTGGAATTGTTATCTCCTAGGGTTCTTAAATTACTCAAGGTAGAATTTCTCTAGGAAGAAACATCTGACATGAAAGAGGGCCAAGAGGAGTCAAACTCAAAACGTCGAAAACATGACAATCTATTAAACTGAAGCAAAATTCAGCATCACTGACTATAAAAGCCAAACTCAAGTACAAGTGAAATCATAGAAAAATGAGAAAAACCAGTAAAAAGAAGGAAGGAGTAGACGTGTGATAAGTATGTCAAGAAGCAGCACCGCAAATGAGAAGAACAAAGATGATGGCAGGGGAAGAAAAGACTAGTCCAGAATCTAGGGATACAGCATCCCTGCCCATCTTCAATGCCTTGAAGGCAGCACTGAATCAGGGAATTCCTGATGGAGATGCCCAGAGATAAAGGTTTGCTGAATTCTCTGTGTGTACTCTAATATAATGGGAATATCACAGATGAAATCTACATGCTTCCAAGAGGACAGGTGGGAAAATACACCTCTCCAGGTCTCACCTCACATCTGGGGGGAAATGTGAAGAGTAAATGCATGTGATGAGGGTGTGTGAGATAGTATATCCCTCTGAGGTTGCTTAATTATTTATGTTGAACAGACAGCATCGTGCTTTCAGCTGCAAATGGAACAGACTTATGTATGGACTGTCCTTTATATCTTAGTGGTAGGGACTTACAGGTAAACGCTAATAGCTATAAAATAAATGTTTGGTGCCAATACAAGTCTCTCTTTCTCTTTTGCTGAAACATACGTATATATGCATCCAGAAAGTGAAGAACTTTCCACATCAGTTGGTGACTGAAATGAAACATTTAAATTTAATTTGAGCTTCTGTTCCTAAATACACCAAGGTCACTAATGAGACAGCTCAGCATAAACTCAGTAAAATGCAGAAGATGCAAGTGATCACAGAGAATGCTATAAGGTGCAGCCAGCTTGCCGATGCTTCGTCTGCAACCGTCTTCCAATTACACAGCTTTCAAATACATGAAGGACAAGAAACAGCTCTAAAGAAAGAGCTGGGATCTGAGACTGAATGCCCCTAGAGGATACCTACTGAGATTACCAGCACATTCTTCATGGCCCCAAAAGGCAGACTCAGAACCAAGAGATGAGATCCAGAAAATCTATTTCAACTCAGCTTCAGAGTACTGGATGATGTGAGAGACTAGCTGAGAACAGCAGTACTATTTAATTTAATTCTCACAACAATCTAACAAAATCACAATAAGGAAATTGGGGAGCAGAGAGTTAAGGGTCTTGCCCAAGGTCATAGACCACATGTGTTGCAGTCAGGATCCAGAGAGCTAGCAGATTCAAAAGCCCAAGTTCTTTCTATCACTCTAGGCTGCTCTGACAAATTTCTGGTCTTCAGGGTGGGTCAAGCATGAGTTGGCTGACCACTGGTTGGCAGTGTAAGGACTTTGTATGTAAGTGGTGAGACACAGAAGTTGCGTAAAAATCCCTTTTTACCCTAACAATTCTCTTACAAAGCACACTGCTTGCATTTCCTTTTAACACTTACCATTCTGTTGAGGCAAAACGCTTCAGCCGCTTTCTCTAGCCTTCTCTAGCTCTTAATTAAGGCCCTCTAATATGGGAAGCAGGACTCTATTTTTTTCTTGTCATTACTCATCTTAATGGTGTGAGATTAGTATGAGATATCAGAAAGAGAGAGACTAATGAGGGAGATCCAAGGAACGTGAGCTGCCCATCTATGAGATGTCGGAAGCTGGGAGGAAAATAAAAAGATGTACATCTTCCTTTGTAAACAAAGCTTTCCATTATACACGAAAGAAACCAGAATGAAGACATAAACAGCATGTACTATGTAACTTAACACAGGAAAGATTAAATGTACTGCAATCATTTTATGACAGAGATAAATGACCATATAAGTTTACCAGGCTAAGAAAAGATCAAAGGAAAATAAAGTGAACTAAGCATTTCTTTAGGAATAGCAGTTGTTCCTGCTGCATTTGGCAGAACCGAGAGGCTCGTGGAGGACAGGAAAGTTCCTGAAAAGGTGCTAGAATCATACGCAATGTGGAGGAAGGTTTTAAATTAAAAGAGCATAAAAATAAAAAGAGCTTAAAAATACATCCAGGCCTAGCATGCCCTACTAAAAACTTCAACACACATTCTCAGGGAATGAAGATAACTGATCTAAAGGTATATCTAAAGGTATAAAAAGAAGTATGATCCTGTAGAAAGAGCATAGGGCTAGGGATCCGGTGATCTGTGGTCCAGGCTCTCCTGAGGGGCCCTGAGCAAGTCATTTAGCTACTCTAGAATAAAAGGGTAAACTCTCAAATAATACAATTTTAAGTATTACTTAAAATCTGTCATCTATTATTTTGATCAGTCTTCAGCTCTAGGTCTCAGAAAAACTATTCTTAGTAAAACAAACTGGATGAAACTGTCATGTTATTTTAAACAACGACCCTCATTTAAAAAGCCAATTTATGATACTAAAATTTGACCTTTATCAATTTCACAATTACTTGGTCTTGAAAGCATTTTAAATATCTTCACGAAGAGTTTCACATAGTCTAATTGTTAAAAAGTATTTTCATCAGTCTTTTCTCCTGAGCCACAAAATCCTTAAAATATTGTACTACCATATTTTCATTTGGTGACAGGCTGGAAATTTTGGAGGCATTCAGGCTATCTCTATATTTCATCTGTGTTGAGTCTTCTTTCAAGAATGTGAGGCTCCTGCTAATGTCTGAGGTATATACACATTGCAGAATTTATCAGAGACTGCTGGGTTGTCATCTGTCATAGTCCTAAGCAATTTCTAAGGTTAGGATAAAGCAACCGGCTTCATTCAGGTCAGAGCAAGATCCAGGATTAACAAAAGGATAATCAAGGGACATAACCAGCTGACTGCCAGGCATTAACAGATTCAGAGCATTTAGGACACTCAAGGGAGAAGAGTCTAAATTTAGTTTAATAGGAATTTCTGCCAACATATTCCTTCTTTTCTTATTTTTTCCTAACAGTTCTAAATTCATAGAATGTGCCATATACAGATATATATACATATATATGAACATATATATTTATGTATTATTTACCAGAAGATTCAATTTCCTATGCCTTAAACATGATTATGGATATTAAAGAATTAATTTTTAGTTGTGATAATGGTATTTTAATGTGTTTTTCTTAATGGTCTTTTACACACACACAGATTTTTTCGGCAAGATGATATGATAGCAAAAATTATCTTCACAATAAGGAAGATTAGCCATGAGTTAATAATGCTTGAAATCAGAGGATGGGCACATGAGGGTTCACTGTTTTTTTTTTTTCTTTTAAATTTTTCCATGACTCTGCCTACGGTGGGGTTTTTTTTGCCATGTACCATGATTTCTTTTTATGTAGGTACCTATGTTGATTCTTCGATAGATTCTGGGTTTGGTGTCATAATTAGAAGGGCTTTCACCAAACCAAGATTATTTTTTAAATCCTACCATGGCTTCCTCTAGTGCTTTTATGGTTTCATTCATTAGTATTTAAATCTTTACTCCAATTGGAATTTATCATGGTGTAAGATATGCTCTATGGGTCCAAACTTTTTCTAAGAGGGCTACCCATTTGTCCCAACATCAATTATTGAATTATATATCCTGTCTTCACTGTTTTGAAAAGCCACCTGTATCTCATATTAAATTCCCACCATGTATTGTGTCTATGGATTCATTATTCTTGTCTATTGATCTGTATCTTCATGAATCAGTAACACTGTTTTAAATACTAAAGATTTTTTAATGTGCTTAATATCTATCAGGCTTAGTTCTTCCTTATGATTCTTTCTTATATAGTCCCTGGCTATACTTGGTTACGCCTCCATATAATCTATGAAAGCCTTATTTTGTTAAAACAGTATTTTTTATAATTATCATACTACATTTATAGCTTAATTTAGGTAAAAACTGATACATTTATGATGCTGAGTCTTCTTATCCAAGAAAGAACATGATGAGAAGCTTTTCTATTACATCTTCTGGGAAGAATTTTACTGTTGCTTTTTTAATTTTTAAAATAAGAAATGTTATTCCTAGGCATTTTATTCTTTTTTTTTTATGCTACTGCAAAAAAGGTCTTTTCTTCTACTATATCTTCTAACTGGTAGTTGTTTGTATCAATGTAAGCTATATCTATGTAAGCTATTTCTGTATGTTAAAATGAAGGTGCTAATTGTCATGTTTTTCAAATTGACTGCATAAAGTTTTATAGGTATTCATCATAACTGATAATAGTCTTGACTTTACTGTCTCTTCCAAAATGCTAGACTACCCCTTTTCCTTGTTGAACAAAGTACCTCCAGAATAAAGTTAAGTGATAGTTTTGTTCTGGACTCTGATGGGAATATTTTAGTGTTTTGGTATGATGCTAATTTGTGGGACTGAGGCAGATTAAGAACATGTTAATCTATTCCTATTAAGAACTACTGTAATCAATGAATATAGAATTATGTCAAATGCCTTTAGCACTTATGGAGATAATTGTATATGTCTCCTTAGACCTGATATGGTTAAATGTACTGGCAATTTTCCAGATACTAAGCCATCACTGCTCATGTGGTATAAGCCTAACTTGATTTCCTACCACACCTCCCAACATTTTGTTATTTTAAAAACTTGAAATATACAGATTACCCATATACTTATCATCTTTTTTAAATTAACAATTTTCCCTATGTGCCACACACACACATACACACAATCTAACACACACCTCTCTCACACACAATTTTTACTTAACCTTGTGAAAGCAAATACTTCATGACATTTTTATCCCCAAATATTTCATTAAGCATCACTTAAGAATATTGTCTCAAATACTACATACTGATACCATACTTTAAAAAAAATAACAATTTCCTAATATCATCTAATATTTTATCCCTGTGTGATTTGCTTAATTGGTCCTTAAAACATCTTTTAAACTCATTGTTCCAGGATCCAATCAGGCTGTATGCCTGACATCTTTCTAGTCTTCTATTTCCGAAGTGTTTCCCCAACACCCTTTTTTTTTTTATCTCCATGACACTGAATTTTTTTTTTAACAGACCAGACCAATTGTTTGAGAATGTTCCACACTTCATCTAATTGTTTTTTGATAATGCTATTGGACTTGTGCCTCTATATTGCTGAAACCTCAAAGTTAGACACAAAGGCTTAATTAGATCTAGGTTAACTATTTTACTGCTTCCTAGGCGGTTGTGTGGGCCTCATATTACATCACATCAGGAGGTATACAAAGTCAGGTTGTCACACTATTACTGGTGCTTAGTTTGGTTAAGGTGGTGGTCTCCACTGTAAAGATACATTTCTACCTTTTCAACTAATAAGAATTGTGTGGGCTAACACCCTAACACCATGAAAATATACTAATAGCTTTAGCATCCTTTAGCAGCCATTCTCAAACCAATTTTTTCTCATTGGAGGCTACAAAATTGTGATTTTTCTATCATGCCTTATACACTTACTGGGTAGCATTCTTCTGTAAAAACAAAACAAAACAAACAAACAAAAAACCCAGCCATTATTTGCTTCGTTTATTGCTTTTTACCCTTAATTTAATTTTGTCTGATAGTAGGTTCAAATCTCTGTGTTTTGTTTGTTTTGGGGGTTTGGGTTTTTTTTGTTTTTTGTTTGTTTTGGTCTGCCTCTACTTGGTATACTATTGCAAATGTAATCAAGTTAAGATGAAGTCATTCTAGACGAGGATGGGCCTTTAATTTAAGAAAAGACACAGAGAAAGACCACAGGGAAAATTTCACATGATGACAGAGGTAGAGCCTGGAGTGATGTGTCAATAAAACGAGATATACCACGGATTGCCAGCAACACAGGAAGTTAGGAAAAACATAAAAGCCCTCCTAGAGCCTTCAAAAGAGCAATGGCCCTTCCAACACCTTAATTTTGGACTTCCAGCCTCCAGAACTATAAAAGAATAAATTTGTTTTAAGCCACCTAGTTTGTGGTAATTTGTTACAGCAGACTTAGGATACACATGGGTTTGGTCTTAATTCTCTCATGTTGTAGGTAATATTTTGTTTTTTAACTTTTACTTTTTTTTATCATTTGGCTGTTTTACTTTACATTGTCAGGACATGCATGTGTGCAATTTTAAAGGTTATTATTTGAGTTCTGTATTTAGGAAAGGGTGACTCACTTCCAAATTCTCCTCTCAAAGAGCAGATAAAAGTCAAGCCCTATTTTCACTCCCCACCTCCTACCATCCTCCGCACCCCCACTTCTCCCTGGACCGCTGAAGTCTTCTGTTCCCTCTTCATTTTGGGTCCCTGATATTTCCTTTACTGTCTGGTTAGATCTGCTATTCATTAAAACATATACCTGTTATATTTTACCCAGCATTTCTAGATATTTTGTAGCAAGAATTTTTTTCAATTTTTCTAGTGTTCCTTATTCCTCTGGGAAGATTCTGTGTACAGACATCCGTGTAGAGACTGTATTCATTCAGATTGGTAACTCCATTTTCATTGCCTCTCACTCCGCTTCTGTGAGCCCCCTTCAAAGTGAGAGGTTATGGAATGATGGAAGGTTATACCTCATTTTACCCACAAGGCAAGAAGGTCCAATCTGAAATGACTTGTCCAAGGGCAAGCACACTCCATTTTTGCATGATGAGACAAAGCCAAAAGCTCCATCCACCTCTTTAAGGCAGGCCTTTGAGATGAGTTCATCTGCCACTCTGCTTGATATGGTTCTAATATTAAAAATCTTTATACTTTATGTTTAAGTCCTTGGAGTTTGATTCAAAATATCAAAATAAGTGTTTTCTTTAGTCTACAGAACATCTAGGAAACCATATGGCCTTACTGCTGACAAGATTTTAACATGGGCCTTTGTAATATTTAGGAGACCCTTCAAATTAATCACAAGCATAGAATATAAGAAATATTCCAAAAAAGAAGGGAAAAATAAATGGAAAACACGAAAATTTTGGAATGGCAAGTAAATCTGGTTGAAGAACAAAGAGTAGACAATAATTGGTTACCTTCACAAAAACAAGAAAGACAGAATCAGATATCAGTACTGGCTAACCTAACCTAACCCAACCAACAGGAAACCACAGAAAAAGGGGACCAAGAGAGAGAGCTTCAACTCCTTTTGGGGTCTGTTGAGTTTTCAACTTACAACTAGGTTTTAGGATGGTGTTCTAGGAAATTTTAACTTGGAATTTCTGAATTTAAATTCAGAATTCAACTGGTAAATCATATGTATATTGAAAAACAATAAAAGGGTGAAAAATGCTCAGGAGGCTGAGAGAAATCCAGCTCCTTCTTCAAATACAGTGAGAGAACGTGAGATAAATAGTTCATCCTCTGAATCCAAATGGGTTGACGTAACCAGCTCAAAACAAATTTATTTTTTTTAAAAAATGAAAAACAATAAACCCCTGGCAGATGGATCCTGAACCCACAGAGGAACTCAAGTTCTTTAGAGATAATTTTCCTGTGTGTGGCCATTTGCTCCTCTTCAGAGACCATGGTAGCCAAAACTGTGTTCTTCTTTCAGAGATCACCAGCAAGTATGACAATGCAGGACACTCCCATGTACTCTCATTGGGAGAATAAACTGGTGCATCCATTCTGGAATGCCAATTTCCAATATGCGTGAACACGTACACCTTTTGACCCAGCAATGTGACTCCTGGGTATGAGGTCTAAAAAACCGATAGAATAGAGCATTCATCATGAAACAATTATAACAAATACCAAAAATGACCTAAATGTTTACCATTAAATGAACAGCTAAATAAATGACGGCATTTCATCAGTGAAATTCGATGTAGGTCGTAAAATGGATGAAGCACCGACCCAGCAGGGGTGTCCTTATTCAAAGGACCCCATGGTCTTCGTTGGGAGCGTGAGGTAATGCAGCTTTACAGCAACATAGGCAAGCACTGCTGGGCAGCCAAGTGGGGCTAGTGCTCAGTACGGCAGGATGCTAAGGGGCAGGGACAGCAGCACACAGATGGACACCAAGCTCTTCCTTGCTTGAGAGCTGATCTCAGGGGATTTCCTCTTTGGACTGTGGCACTGTGGAGTAAGGGAGACAGGAGGATATCCCTGGAGGGTGACACTGAAATTTCCTTCAGTCTGGAGAGTACGTATTTCAGTTGGTTTAATTTAGTTTGGAGAAATATAGATGGGCCCGCTTGTTTTCTTCACCTTGAATGTTATGAAACAGTTTGTGCTGGTTGCACAGAAGTTTAATAATATCTTCACCAAATGAATGACAGTGAATCAATCATGGTTATTTATATGGAAATATTTCAGTGAATTTTGGCTTTTTTCCTCTATGCCCTTCTGTATTTCTTTCTTTTTTTTTTTTTTACAATTTGCATACACTATACCTTTAGGAAAAGAACAAAAACTAAAAAACTAAAAGGAAAAAATGATGAAACATCTAGCTTCCCTTCAAGATCAGAAACACCTTTCACTATACTTATGACCTACACAAAACAGTTTTAGTCTAACTCCTCTACATACGTGGAAACAAAGCCAAGGAGTTTGTTAAATAACCTGCCAACTCTAATTTTATGCATCTAGCTTAATCTTTTATTTCCTTTACTTCTCTCTCAGTTATTTATTATGTATCAACTTTGATGAAATTTTACTTCTTGATACTATGTCCTATTTCCTTAGTTTATCTAGGTCTGGGATTCAGAACTATTCCAATACAAACATATTCACAGAGATTTTTTTTTAAATAATAAAAAAATTTCCCAAGGACTTTTTGCTGGTTCTCCCCATTCACAAAGACTTTCCAGATCTTTCTTTCTCTCTCCCTCTCTCTCTCACACACACAACTGTGAGCACACGTTTTTTCTTTTTTTTATTCTCCTAGAACTATAAACCATAAGGGTTCTTTAATAACTACTTTCCCCACATTACCCCATAAATATTGTCCAGTGTTCCAACTTAAGGGGTAATGACCACAAGACCTTTGTTTCTCTGTCCAACATAAAAAGTAAAGGGATATAGAGCACAAGGATGAGGCTGCCTTTCAATCTAATTCTGTTTCTGTATGAACCAAAAATAGGCTGGTATAAACAAAGTTCAAAAATGCCACCAGCTGCATTTTACTTTCTAGGAGCTACTGGATACAGAGAAGTTCATGTATTTATATAATCCAGAACTGAGAGCAGGTCTGGAAAGCTCTCTACCTCAAAAGCTGATGTTAAGAGTAATAACTTTTGTCAATTTGGCTTGGATTGTCTTATGAGCCAGAAATACAGAGTCAGAAGGCACCCTGTTTTTTGGTTTTTTTTAAGATTGATTTATTTGAGCGGGGGAGGGGCTGAGGGAGCGGGAGAGAGAGAATCCCAAGCAGACTGCCCACTGAGGATAGAGCCTGACGCAGGGCTTGATCCCTAGCCCCGGAGAGCGTGACCTGAGCCGAAACCAAGAGTCAGATGCTTAACCAAATGAGCCATCAAGGTACCCCCAGAGTCAGAAGGCACCCTGTTTTAGGCAAGACAACAGAAACCCAGAGAGTTTAAGGTGTGAAGCAAACCCATCAGTGAGCAGCTATATCTGGAACTGAGTTCAAGTCTCCAAGTCTTCCTATCCAAGATTCTATTAGAGTACACAATATTCATTTTTTAATTCTTCCAGGATCCTCTAACAGGGTACCTAGTCAAATATATTTAAGGCTGACAACAGAATCCTACAAGAGCAGCTATGAGACAAGATTAGGGGTAACAGTAAGCACATGGACAAAAGCAGTGGATATGCCTTTCATTTTTTTTAGATTTTATTTATTTGAGAGAGAGAGAGAGAGAGAGAGAGAGAGAGAGCACAAGCAGGGGGAGGGGCAGAGGGAGAAGCAGACTCCTGCTGACCGGGAGCCTGATTGGGGGCTTGATCCCAGGACTCTAGGATCATGACCTAAGCCAAAGGCAGATGCTTAACTGACTGAGCCACCCATGCACCCCTGGATATACCTTTCAAATACTAACAGCCCATTTCCAGATGTGGAGATTCAATGCCAACCTGGTATTACTTCTTCCTTTTAGGCAATACCATGACAACAGAGCAAATGAGGAAACACGTAGAAGAAGCAACCCAGGCCACGCAATCAGGAGACTTGGGTTACACTTCTGACAGTTTCTGCATCTACAAAACTGTGGGATATTGAAGAGCCTCCTTGGTCCATTCCAAGCTCAGTGGTCTAAAAAGCTGTTTGGGAGGCAATGATGGGGATTCACTGACAAAGTCATTAATAGAAATTATGCACCAGGAGGTGGCCAATGAAGTTGCTAATGGGAATTATTTATACCAGATAATTAGAAAGGTTGCTCTGAATTCCTCAGGTTAGATTGGGAACACAAGATCTGGAACTAGCTCTTACTCTGATAGGAGTGTATGTGAAAATCACCTGAGGAGGAGCCCAAGCTGAAGTGGAGAGCCAGCTACAAACAGGTAAGAGAGCAGACCGTCTGTACAGCTGTCTGCAGCGTACCTGCCCAGCCCTGAGTATCCACGTCCCACCTGGCCTCTCTAATACCTGTGGGAGGCAGCTGACCGGAGGAGGCACTGTCAGCATCAAAGATCTAACACTGGACTCAGTTCACCTCCCAAGGATGCAGCCCTTCTTCTCTCTGTATATGTTTTTAAATAAACTGTTATATCTGTAGGAGACACTGGGTCTTCTGTGTTCAGTATGCTAAAATCACCCTGAAATATGAGCATAAGGCCAAGAAAGCGAAGGAAGAGAGAGGGTCATGGCGACACTGTGCAAGGACACATGGAGGTCAATTTGAGTTTTAGCCTCCACACAAAAGATGTGAAGAGTAAGAAGCACCAAAAAGAGCAGACAAATCCCTGAGAGGCAAGTGCCCACCCCTCTGCTATAATACATACAAGTAGACTTTCTCTTTGGTTTTATTTACAAACTGCTTTCTTCATAGCCAATTAAACACACATCTGAAGTCATCATTAGAAAACACAAATGTAACAGCAATTTGTAGTTAAAATATACTTTTGAGTCAAAGCCAGCTATTTAAATGAGGTCATCTATTTAAAAAAAAAAAAGGTATCTTCTTAATTTCAGAAACTGGTCCTCCCTGAGTCCTCAAGCTACCCCTGCTTACAACAACAGGCTGAGAAGGAAAAGGATCTGGAGGTTACAGAGGACCTTCACTGAAGGGGAAGGGGGTCATGTGATTCATATCAGATCCCAGAACAACAGAGACAGTAACACAGCCTAGATTCCAATTAGCAGGACTGCCCACTCCTGGTCTAGTGATTCCGCCCCCCCCCCCGCCCCCACTGCCACTCTGTCAAGATGCCTTTTAAAAATGTACCATTAATACAAAGGCCTCTATGACTTACTAAGGTCAGATCTAAGAAATGACCCCAATACTCCCTACAAATTACTTCAGAAAATGTACCTATTCTCCAATTTCAGAGCCCTTGAGATTTTTTTCATAATGTGTCCCTTTTTTTAAAAAAAATCTGTAGAGTTTTCTTTGCTTGTTCCTGCCAAGAAGAAATCCACTGCTAGCTCTCTGCACAGAGGCAACCTGACTGAAAAAGAAACTGTGATTATACAACTGCATTCGTCCCCCCCCCCACCACCTGGATCACACAGAGAGGGCTTCTCACAGAGAAGGTCAGAAGGCTCCGGGGAGCACGCCGGGAGTTCAGATACTTCCTGCTTACAGAAAGTTTCCATCTGCAGGATTACATGGAGACCCAGGCAATCGCATTTGTTTCACTGAGGTTATGTGATACCAAAAACCTTACTGACTCAGTGATAATCATCCACTTACTCCTTATGCGTGCAGAGGAGAGGAGCTAGGTAAAGTTTCCAGCCTTCTGGAACAAAAAGCTCCGATATTTGCTGACACCTCAGGCATCTAATCCACTGTGCATCAAGCACAAACAAGCTCATGGGGTCCCTGAATTCCTCTCCCATCCTTCATCATGTGCCGAAGACAGAGAAGTACATTTCATTTTGGGAAAATGGAAAGATCTTGGTAAGATGGTCTGCTACTGAACATTCCAGAATTTTCACCTGCTGAATAAAGCCAGGGGAGAGAACAGGAAGACATTTCTTATTAACTCTATGTTTTCTAATTCTTTCCTTCCTCTGTATTCCTTCTGGTAATCTTTGCAGTGCCTGTTTCCCCTATAGTGATCTCTAATTTTTCTATCTTTTCCTAATTTTTTATTCAATTTACAGTGTTTTCAAATTTTTATTGGATTTTCTTGAAATTCGACAGCGTGACTGCTGTGACAGATGTTACCAAAGGGCTGCCTACCACAAAAAACAAAAAAACAAAAAACACTTCAGTCTTTAATCCCCTATTTGCAAAAATTTTAGTAGGCTCTATGATTATGCAATTTGGCATTTAACCTAGTTATTTTAATACCTCAGAGCAACACCTCAGGGAAATCATCATCCCATTTTTCTGGCATACAAAAATCTGGAAGGAACACTCTATTTTCATTTCTATCTGTCACACACTTATAACAGTCACACCCTCAAATATTTGTTTTTTCCTCTCATGGCTTCAGCTCTACTCTCTCAGCTGACAGAAAGAAAAATAAAGGTGATATTTTATAAATTGAATTCTGAAGGGTAAATGATAGTCAATACCACTGAGCTAGTACAGACATGCCATGCTTAATATACAGCAAATCCAGGACTGTGGTATAAAAAAGCAACAGTTGCTTTTAGAATAAAACACTTAAGAAATTCCCCAGAGAAAAGGAACTGATGTTTTCTTATTAGCATAAAAAATGGGCAATCAATACCAGACTCTTGGTACGTTGCAAGATCTACTTCTGTCTCCAATTTCTTTACCAGGATCGTTCCTTTCTGAATAATATGAAGGTTTCCAACTAGCAAAAAGAGAGAACAACTACCAATGAAAATCTTGAAAAGTGGTATAGAAGAAAGTAGTAAAATAAAATCCAGCATATACTTCATATAAATCCAGACCAATCATAAGCTTCTTAAATTTCTATTATACATTCAATAATAAACCCGCTGTCAACAGAAATTAAATTATTAACATAATTCCAACCAAGATGCAGGTAATTAATATTATCCAAATATACTAATAATGTTCAGGGTCTATCCTGAGAGCAAAATGAGATCCTCTTCCACCAATGACTTTTCTATGCAATCCATTCATTATGTGCTTAATTCCTCCAGATGGGAATGCATCAAGTCTTCAGCAACTTCACTTTAGCTCTTGTTAAACAATAATTAGAGAGAAAATTATAAATTTTCAGGTGGCAATTCTGTTGTCTTTTTATATGTATGGAAAGACTGACCCTTATATAAAATGGTAGATAAAAATGCAACTTTCTAAAAAAATTTCTGTTTGTTTCTTTGAAGAGCCCTTATACCATTCACATTGTGCCAAACAGAATAAAAACAAAAACATTACCTGTATCCTCATTTTAAAAAGAAATAATGTCAACTCCTAGAAAGTAGAGATTGTGTATTTAGTTCATCTCTTTGTTTTCTTTTGTATGTAATGCAACCAAAAGAGCACTCATTAGGTTTCCATTTGGTTGCTGGGGTTTCTGTTCCAGAAGAAATGATCGGGTGCTTTTCAGAGGAGAGAAGATTGCCAGCAATCAAAAATCTCAAAAAGAGGACCCCAGTCCATGTGTCCAAACATCACTTCTTTGTTCACAAAGACATTGAGTAAATATCCAAAGCCAATTTTCAGTAGTGGTATACATGTAGTTTCCCAAATGGCCTACGCCTTTACAGAAGAAAAAACTTTTCAGGGCACCTGGGTGGCTCAGTTGGTTGAGTGACTGCCTTTGGCTCAGGTCATAATCCTGGAGTCCTGGGATCAAGTCCTGCATCAGGCTCCCTGCTCAGTAGGGAGTCTTCTTCTCCCTCTGACACTCCCCCTTCTCGTGCTCATTCTCCCTCAAATAAATAAATAAAATCTTTAAAAAAGAAGAAAAAACTTCTCATTTTTAATGGGCAATATACTGACATGGTTAAAAAAAGAGTATTAAAAAATATACAGGGCTCATGAACATCAATGGAAAAAATCTCACCATATCAACAAATTAAATCCACCAATGTATAAAGGAAATTATACACCATAACCAAGTGTGATTTATCCTAGGCATGCAAGGCTTATTCAACACTCAAAAATCAATTCATACAATCCATCACATCAGTAGCCCTAAGAAGAAAATCTATTTGATCATACCAATAGATGCAGAAAAAGGCATATGACAAAATGCTACACCCACACACAACGAAAACTCTCAGCAGACTAGCAATAGAGGAAAACTTCCTCAACTGGATAAAGCTCATATACAAAAAACTTACAGTTAATACTATACTTAATGATTAGAAACTAGAAGCTTTTCCATTAAGATTAGATACAAAGTAAGGATGCCGTCACTCACCACTCCTTTTCAACACTGTAAAGGAAGTTGTAGCTAGTAAAACAAGAAAAGAAAAGAAAAAGCATAGAGATTGGGAAGGAAGAAATAAAACTGTCTTTGTTTGCAGATGATATGATTGTCTATATAGAAAAATCCTAAAGAATCAACAAAAAAATTCCTGGAATTAATAAGTAATTATAGGAAGATTGCAGGATGCAAGGTTAATACACAAAAATCAAACACTTTCCTATATACCAGCAATGAATAAATGGAATATGAAATTAAAAACACAATACCAATTATATTAGCACCCCCCCCAAAATGAAATAGGTATAAATGTAATAAAATTGGTACAAGATCTATATGAGGGAAACTATAAAACTCTGAGAAAGAAACCAAAGAAGAATTAATACATGGAGATATTCCATGTCCATGGACAAGAAGACTCAGCATTATCAAAACGTCAGTTCTTCCCAATTTGATGTATAGATTCAACAAAATCCCAGTCAAAATTCTAGCAGGTTTTTTTGTGGATATTCTAAAGTTTATATGCAGAAGCAAAAGACACAGAATAGCTAAGACAACATTGAAGGACAAAAACAAAGTCAGAGGACTAACACCTACCCAACTTCAAGATTTATTATAAAGCTACAGTTATCAGCAAAGTGGTAGGGTGGTAGGGTGAAATAATGAATAGATCAGTGGAACAGAACAGAGTGTAATAGAAATAGACCAGAAATAGATCCACATAAACACAGTCAACTAATCTTTCACAAAGGAGCAAAGCCAATAAAATGGAGAAAAGATAGTCTTTCTTTCAAAAGAAGCTGATGGAACAACTGGACATCCACATGGAAGGGGAGGGGAGAGGAGGGGAGGGGAGGGGAGGAGAAAAGAAACCAGATACAGACCTTACATCCTTTACAAAAATTAATTCAAAATGAATCAAAGACCTGAATGTAAAATGCAAAACCATAAAATTCCTAGAAGGTATCACAGGAGAAAATCTAGACGACCTTGAGTATGGCAATGTTTTTTAAGATACAACACTAAAGGCAAGATCCATGAAAGAAATAATTGATAAGCTGGATTTCATTAAAATTTTAAAATTCTGCTCTGTGAAGGATATTGCCAAGAAAATGAAAAGAGAAGCCACAGACTGGGAGGAAATATTTGCAAAGGACACATCTGATAAATTCAAAACATACAAAGAACCCTCAAAATTCAACAATAAGAAAACTAACAACCTGATTTAAAAATGGCACAAAGACCTTAACAGATACCTCACTAAAGAAGATATACAGATGGCAAATAAACATTTGAAAAGATGCTTCACATTAAATGTCATCAGGGAAATGCAAATTAAAACAAGATACTAATGCACATCTATTAAGAGTGACCAAAATATGAAATGGTGACATCAAAATCTGGCAAGAATGTGGAGCAACAGGACTCTCATTCGTTTTTGGTGAGAATGCAAAATGGCACACTGCGGAAGATAGTTTGGTAGTTTCTTTTAACACTAACCACACTTTCACCATACGATTCACCAATCGCACTCCTTGGTATGTACCCAAGGGAGTCGAAAACTTATGTCCACACAAAAACTTGAACAAGTATGTTTATGGCAACTTTATTTATAATTGCCCAGACCAGGAAGCAACCAAGATGTCCTTTGATAAGTGAATGGATAAACAAACCATGGTACATACAGAATATTATTCAGTGATAAATGGAATGGAGTTATCAAGCCATGAAAAGAGGAACCTTAAATGCACATTACCAAGTGAAAGAAGCCAATTGGAACAGGCTAAATACTGCTTGATTCCAACAATATGAGATTCTGGAAAAGGCAAAGCTACAGAGACAATAAAAAGATCAGTGGTTGTGGGGTGCCTCGGTAGCTCAGTCAGTTAAGCATCCAACTCTTGATTTTGGCTCAGGTCATGATCTCAGGGTCGTGAGATCGAGCCCATGTCAGGCTCCACACTGGGCATAGAACCTGCTTAAGATTTTCTCTCTCCCTCTCTCTCCCACCCCCATATCCCACTCTCACACTCACCCTCTCACGCTCTCTAAAAAAAAAAAAAAAAAAAAAAAAAAAAATCAGTGATTGTTAGAGGTTGGGATGGGGAAGGAGTTATGAAGAGGTGGAGCAGAGAACTTTTAGTGCAATGGAAATACTTGGGATGATACCATAATGATGAATACATGTTATTATACACTTGCCCAAACCCACAGAATATAAAACACCAAGAGTAAACCATAATGTAAGCTATGGACTTGGGGTGATTATGATGTGTCAATGTAGGTTCATCAATTGTAACAGATGAACCACTCTGGTGGGGGATGACAGTGGGAGAGGCTGTGAGTGTATGAGGATGGGGGTATATGTGGACTGTCTGTACTTTTCTGCTGAATTCTTTTGTGAACCTAAAGCGACTCTAAAAAATAAAGTCTATTTAAAAGGAAAAAAACATGCCCGGAAGTATACAGTGAAGTATTTCCTATCCATCTCTGTCTCCAACTGTCCTTATTTCACACACCTAACAGTTACAAGCTATCACATTTGTTTTTTGGATATCTGTCCAGGGTTTCTTTCTTTTTCTTTTCAAGTAGGTTCCATGCCCAGCATGGAGCCCAACATGGGGCTTGAACTCATGACCCTGAGATCAAGACCTGAACTGAGCTCAAGAGTTGGATGCTTAACCAACTGAGCCACCCAGGAGCTCCCTGTCCAGGGTTTCCTTAAGCAAAATAAGCAAATAAGAATCAGCATTTACTACCCCCACTGCTTACATAAAAACTATCATGAGTGTTCTGCACCTTGCTTTCCTCCGTATCAATACATAGCAAGCCCCTTCTACTTTTCTAACCCCTGTCCATTATTCTACTATAGATGTACCTTCCATTAATGTACCCACTATTAATATATACATTTATATGATTTCTTTCCAATACTTTGTCATTTCAAAAATGTAACTTTGCACATGTTATTTCACATATAAGTTAAGTATGCTTCAGAAATAGAATCTCAGAAATTGGTTACACTTATAATTTTGACAGACATTTTAAATTAGGGCATTTCCTCTGATGGCTGAAATAAGCAACCTTCAGTTCAGACCCTCAAAGAATATTGGGCAATTTACATGGGTTATGTAGTACTTCACAATAATTGTCAAAAGCATTCAAAATTTTAAAGTCAAAATCAAACACTGGCAAGATGAAGAACAATACTCCAGGAAAAGAGTCTAAATAGCAGTCAAGAATGCGGAAATCTATAATCCATACTGTTACTTGGAAAAGTACAAGGTTTTGTTTTTAACAACCAACTATCAACTAAGTTGGCGTGAAATTTTCTGTAACTCAAATCCCCTCAATTTTATCTGAAAGCAAGAGTAGCAAATTAAAGAGTAGATTTTTTTAAATCCAGTCATGTTTCACATGTTGAACTCAGTGCTTTTGGTTTTACACGCAGGAGTCATAAGCAAACAAACTGAAGACCAGGCTTAACATGCTACAAACTCTGATGAAAATCAATTAATAGCAACTCATTTATACAGGGACTCATTTGTAGACCACCCCCAAAAATAAAAGTTAGTGATGTGTTAATAACCAATTTTTATTATCTGCCAAAGAGGTAAACAAAACATGTGTTTCTAATGTTTTTACTGAGAAGAGTGGTAATATTATTTTCATTAACAAGGTAAAATACAAGTGGAGTTAGGGTTAGGAAGGAATTAAAAGGGCAATTTAGGTTCCAAAGGAAGAGTCAAAACTGGCAAAAGCTATAAAGCAACAGCTAGAACAGGGAATAAACAACCAAAGAAGCATCTGGATATAGTGCCACTGTCAAAGAGCTCAGCAGTTCATTGCTCTATTGAATGAAGTGTGTGCAGAACAATTAATATCAAGGTGCAAAACTACTGGGGAAGAGTAAGTTTCATGAGGTCTAAGGGTTTTGTTTTCTTCATGGCACGTGCTCAGCATTCAGAACAGTTTACCTGGTACACAACTGGAGCTCAAGACGTAATTGCTAAATGAAACACACTGAGTCTTCTGAGAATACTAAGGTTGCCCACTAGAGTACCCTAGCAGATCTCTGTCCGTAAGCATTCTTCCATGGCCCCAAATTATACTTTTGTGTTCTTCCTCATCAGAACTTTATGGTATCAGTGCCCAGTCAATGCAAACAGTAAATCTAAACAACTTATGCTAAAATGCAAGTGACTCCCAGCAGTTTAAAACACTTGTCCCTACAAACGCAAATAAGGATATTCACAATCCTAAGTATAAAATTCAAAAGCTGATATCTCAGGTACCTAGGAGGAAACCGAGGATGGGGGGGGGTGGGAACAGAAAACGTCTATTTTGACTTGCCTCAAATTTGTCTTAAAGAAAATGGGTTGTAAATAGACTCCTTAAGTTCTAGATCTATTTCACCATAAGTCGCCAGGAGACACCTTTATCATTAACTAAATAAGAAAAGAAGAAATGAGAGATATGGCAGAAGAAAATGGAGTTTGGCTCTTTTGGCAAAGGTATGAGCAGAGGAGAAATTACTTTCTTTTAAAGGTCAAATTTGCTGTCTCCATACACATGTAGAATCTGGTCCATGAGAAATTAAGAACTGATACGATAGGAAAATCATCTGGGAAAGGAATTAGCTGAATAGAATCTAGGACCTTGCAAAAAGCATCATCCCCTGATTTAACAAATGCAGTTATGTGCAACTGAACCAGCTTTTCACAACTTCAAAATTATTCTAAACCAATCTTGACATATAGCAGTCGTAAAAATAGTCTTAAAGCACAGGAATTGCCTTAAGTACAGATTCTCTTAAAGGATCACTTAAGGAACAATTCTCTAAAACCCCTGGATCCTAAGATTATGGAAAACATAGTATTTAGGGTTACTGAAACCCTGGAATGAGGCTCCTCCAGAAAGTCTTCCCAAAGTAGACAAGAAAATGCATAGAAATCTTAATCATTTGGTCCTTATTCCTTTGGAAATCTAAAAAAATAGTCACTTCTTGGCAGAGTAAGGTGAAAACAAAAATACAAACATGCCCCTTTCTTCACAGGAGGAGCTTATTTAAAAGTATAATGACATATCAGATAAAGGGCTAGTATCCAAAATCTATAAAGAACTTATCAAACTCAACACCCAAAGAATAAATAGTCCAATCAAGAAATGGGCAGAAGACATGAACAGACATTTTTCCAAAGAAGACATCCAAATGGCCAACAGACACATGAAAAATTGCTCAACATCGCTCGGCATCAGGGAAATCCAAATCAAAACCTCAATGAGATACCACCTCACATCCGTCAGAATGGCTACAATTAACAAGTCAGGAAACGACAGATGTTGGCGGGGATGCGGAGAAAGGGGAACCCTCCTACACTGTTGGTGGGAATGCAAGCTGGTGCAGCCACTCTGGAAAACAGTATGGAGGTTCCTCAAAAAGTTGAAAATAGAGCTACCATATGATCCAGCAATTGCACTACTGGATATTTACCCCAAAGATACAAATGTAGAGATCCAAAGGGGTACGTGCACCTCAATGTTTATATCAGCAATGTCCACAGTAGCCAAACTGTGGAAAGAGCCAAGATGTCCATCGACAGATGAATGGATAAAGAAGAGGTGGTATACACACACACACACACACAATGGAATATTATGCAGCCATCAAAAGGAATGAGAGCTTGCCATTTGCAACGATGTGGATGGAACTGGAGGGTGTTATGCTGAGCGAAATAAGTCAATCAGAGAAAGACATGTATCATATGACCTCAGTGATATGAGGATTTCTTAATCTCAGGAAACAAACTGAGGGCTGCTGGAGTCATGGGGGGTGGGAGGGGGGGTGGCTGGGTGATAGACATTGGGGAGGGTATGTGCTATGGTGAGTGCTGTGAATTGTGCAAGACTGCTGAATCACAGATCTGTACCTCTGAAACAAATATTGCAATATATGTTATGGAAAAAAAAAAGAAGAAGAAGAAGATAGCAGGAGGGGAAGAATGAGGGGGGGAAATCGGAGGCGGAGATGAACCATGAGAGACGATGGACTCTGAAAAACAAACTGAGGGTTCTCGAGGGGAGAGGGGTGGGAGGATGGGTTAGCCTGGTGATGGGTATTAAAGAGGGCACATTCTGCATGGAGCACTGGGTGTTATGCACAAACAATGAATCATGGAACACTACCTCAAAAACTAATGATGTAATGTATGGTGATTAACATAACAATAAAAAATTTAAAAAATTTAAAAATAAAAAGCAAAAAAAAAAAAGTATATTTGCCACCAGGGAGCTTAGGTGGCTCAGTTGGTTCAGCGTCTGCCTTCGGCTCTGGTCAAGATCCCAGGGTCCTGGGATCGAGCCCCACATTGGGCTCCCTGCTCAGCAGGAAGCCTGCTTCTCCTCTCTCACTCCCCCTGCTTGTGTTCCCTCTCTTGCTGTGTCTCTGTCAAATATAAATAAAGTCTTTAAAAAAAAAAAGTATATTTGCCACTGCTTTGAGAGCAAGTCTTGGGAGGCTATGACCCAGAAGTCTCTTTACTTCTAGCTAATCACTATTGACAGCAATTCATTCATGAAAGCTCTACCAGGTGGACTCTAGGTTAAGCTTCATGAATAAAGGCCCTGGTTTTCCATAGGTATAATGATTCACATTGTATGAAGGCTGTTTGTTTGCACTGTAAGTTCTCTGAGGTCTTTGTATTTTATTCATCTAGGTATCCCCAGTACCTGGAACTTTGCCTGTCATTCTTAATAAACATGAGGGGCTGGAAAAGGAGTGGGGAGGGAATCAATCCCCCATTAGGCAGAATGCCTCATGCAAGACAGAGTGTACTTCCATAATGTTGAGGTTCCTCCCCAGATAGATGCCCTGACACCTGTCTTGGGCTTTCCCTGACCCCAGGATCCTCATAACCACAATTATCAGGCAAGATGAGATGGCATACTACGTGATTTCTACACCAAGGCCTTGGTAAAATATTATAAGTAATGTCTCCAATTCTAAAGAGTGTATATGATGCAGGGGAGACTAAGACCAAAGTCAAACACGTCAAAATCAAGGGAGCTGAAGCATGGAGAAGTTTAGGAGGGTGGTAGGAAGGTAGAAGAGTCCCAAAGCAGAAGAGATTGTATCCAACTTTTTATGCAGTGCCTGAGGCATCCCACTGGACTATGTTAAAAGTAGTTACAGGACAGATGCAAAGCAGACACAAATATTCATCCCATAAATGAACAGTAATTTCCTGCCAGGCATGGAGCTAGATTCTGCCCGGGTAAGGAGATAAATCAGAGATAACAATTGCTATAGTGTACAAACCCAAAAGAGAAATAATGTTTCATTCATACAAAACCATAATGCACAGTACAGAACAATATTTTATAGGAAGCACAGAGAATATGGTGTAAGCATTAGAAGGAAGGAGAATTTGGGAATTCTTTCATTCACCCTACATTCACTTGGTGCCTATCTACTGTGTACCAAGGGCTGGTCTAGTTGTCAGAGATGCAGGAGTAAACATGACCAACCAAGTCCCTGAGCTGAACCTAAGTTCTAGCGGGCTGGATAGAAAGTTTAAAAATAAATAAATAATTTCAGGAAATACTGGGTGCCATAAGGAAAAAGAAGATTTTGTGGTTATAGACCACAAATTTTGATACAATTTTAAATAGGATGGTCAGGAAAGGCCTAACAAGGCAGTACTGCCAAAAGACCAGAATGAAATGAACAGTACACATGAAGATCCAGAAGGAAATGGCCAATGAAATGGCCAGGGACTTCCTCTATGGCAGGAAGTCTTAACATTTTCAAGGAAGACCAACAGGCAGCGTAGCTGGAGCAGTACCAAAGAAGGGAGTGCTGAGACAGGGAACTGGAGATGGGGCCAGTTCACGTGGGGCCTTGTAGACTGTGGTGAGGGGCTACGTGTGCAGGGCTTCAAAATGTTCCTGTCTCCTGCTATCAACACCTTATCTGAGCAGAGTATATTTATTAAAATTCATGAGCCAATATTGATATATTACCTTAAGTGTAAAATTTATTCAGATTTCCTTCCTTTTTTAGCCTAGTGAGCTTTTTCTGTTCCTGGAGCCAATCCAGGTATCACGTAAGTTTTCATGTCCCCGTAGGCTCCTCTTGGCTATGACAGTTTCTCAGACTTTCCTTTGGTTTTGATGCCATAGACTGTTTTAAGGATTACTGATCAGGAATATTGTAGGGTGCTCCTCTACTGAAATTTTTCTGATGTTTTCTCATGATTGGACTGTGTTTGTGGGCTTAACACAGAGGTAAAGGGCCATTTTCATCATATCATATTAAGGGTACATGCTATCATGTATGACTATTACTGTTGATGTTGACCTTGACCACTTGGATCAAGAAGTGTTTGCCAAGTTTCCCCAGTATGAAGTTACTCTTTGCCCCAGAACCCCTTTTCCATACTATAGTCTTTGGAGGGATGCTCCATGAGCAGCTCACACTTGAATGAGGAATTACATGTCCTCTCCTTTAGGGCAGAGTAGATAAATTATTTGAACTCTTCTGGATGGTCTATTTGTCTCTTCTCCACCATTTATTAATTTATTCAATAATTTACTTATATCAATATGGGATCATGAATATTTATGTAACTCAGGTTATGCCATTCAAGAGCTCTTTGAGTAGGTTTCTGTACCCTTCTGACATATACTCATCAACTGACAATTTGTTTGTTTTGTGGGCATGGGGAAGGCGGTGCAACTTCTTACTCTCTGGCACTACAAAACACTTCAGGCTCATTTTGTATGTTTCCTGACCCAGTCCTAGAATCAGCCATTTCTCCAAGGTGTCTTTGCTCCTCTTATTGGAGAATGGTATTAGAAATCAGATCCGGGCACTAGATGTGCTTGTGATCTCTGCTATATTTTAACACTGGATCTTCTTTTTTCCTCTGCTTATAAATAATTTATCTAATGTTTTACCTGTTGAAGAATATGCTGCTTTTCCTCCAATATCCAATAATCTCCTTTTACCCAATTTCTATCCCAAACTGCATTTTTTTCAACTGTTGACCAAAGCAAGCTATATCAAATACTATATACAACAAGAAAAAAATCACTATCTAAAAGACAATTCTACTGATTATAAAACTGGGCCAAAAATGCTACCATGTTGTGCTTTGTCTCCCTATAATACTGGACTCAATGGACAGAACTGAATAATCTTGGTACCACTTTATATCTCACTAATGTAACAAGTTCAAAACAAGTTCAGAGGTATTTGAATCTTCCAAGTAGACTGAGACTGGCAGAGATGAATTTCAGTGAGCACAGAAAGCAGAAAGCTAAGACTAGAAAAGCTGCTACGACCATATTGAATTGTGCAACACATCCTCTGTACTGATCTTTTAAATATTACAGAATTATAAAAACACACAATCAGCCATCTCTTAATGAATTTCTTAACATAAGAGAAATGGCTTTAAGCAGGAATCTTCCTTTAATCCTACCTAACTGCCATAGTCTCATCTATGAATATTACTTTCTAGATTATTGGTCCTAGATAATAAGTAATCTTTACGACCATTTCCTTATAAACCCTTAAGATTTATGTCATTATTTCTCTCTAGTTTAATAAGTGTAATTATAAGATATATTCAGCATAACAATGGTTTCTGGGGCACAGATAAATCATCATTTTAGACTTTCCATTTCACAAGAACAGAGAAATACCATTATTTTCTATAGGAACATAATTTGCAATTTAACCATATGCATGTTATAGTTCACTTGTTAAACTCTGATTTTTATCACCAAGTCTATGTTATAAGAATATACTTTTAACTCAACTATCCTCTACTGGGCAGCACAGTAAGAAAAAAAATTAAAAAATAAATAAATAAAAATTAAATTGTGCAGTCATAGAGAGTGGCTTTCAATAAAAGGGGCAAGTTCAAGATGTGAAATTGGACTGAAAAAACTCAAAATAAATTTGAGTGGTTCTAGACATTTAAATGATTCTAAGATAATAAGTGCAGTATTAATGAAACTTACTGAAATCATTTTGCATATATACATATATCAAATCATTATCTTGTACACCTGAAACTTACACAATTTTTTATGTCGATTATCTTAATAAAGCTGGAAAATAAGAAAAAAGAAAATCAAAGCACAGACTTAACGACATATGAGCAAACTTAAAGGCTTTGGAAGTTTTAATATTAGTTTGTACCTTTAATTCTTACTGACTTAATATGTATCTTCAGTCTAGGATCATTCTTATCACCACTCCAAAAATACAAATACTCAAAATGTAGTCCACTCTTACAATTCTACCCTTTTTGCAAAGACTCCATTATCAATCTTCCCACAATTCTCATAATGGATCCTGTGATGGTTAGTTCTATGTCAACTTGGCTAGGCTTAAAATACTCCGTTATGTAATTCAACACTACTCTAGGTATTGTTGTGAAGGTATTTGGTAGATGTGGCTAATATCCATACTCAGCTGACTTTACATGAAGATTATCCTCAATAACATAGGTAGGCCTCATTCAATGAACTGAAAAATCTTAAAAGCCAACACTGTTTCCCTGAAGAAGAAATTCTGCCTCAAGACAGAAGCATCAACTCCTGCGTGAGGGTATCCACTCTGCTCCCATCCTGGTCTGGACTGAGGATTTTGGACTTGTCAGTCTACACAATCATATTAAGTCAATTCCTTGAAATAACTCTCTTGAGATATGCACACAAATACACACTCCATATAGATACACACACACACACACACACACACACACACACACACACAGAAATCTCCTATTGGTTCTGTTTCTTTGGAGAACCCTGACTGATAAGATATCAAGCACATAATCCTTATAAGCCATCAAAGTTGCAACCATATACTAGGATCACGCAAAACTCCAAAGTCATAGGCAAACGTAGTGATGAAAACACGTAAGTGATTTATCACAACTGTCAGTTCATTTCAAAGTGGCTGAGAACAGATGCTTATCTTCCTCTCCACAGACATTTAAAAGCTGGCAGTGAAATGAGGAATAATGTCATTGGTAGATTTGCTTCCTTTCTTTCTCTTTCATTTGAAAGATATTTTTGCTGTATATGAGATGCTGGGTTGATAATTCATTCTTTTAACATTTCTGTCTTGCCTCATTTTGATCAAATTTGCTTTCTTATCTGTGGTTCTTCTATATATAATGTGTCTTTTTCCTCTAGCAATTTTTGAGATTTTGTTTTTGTTTTGTTTTGTTTTTGCAGTTTGACTATGGTGTATAAGTGTGTGTTATATTTTTCTTGCTTTCTCTTTACTGAGCTTTTTGGATCTGTTATTTATTATCTATCATTAATTTTAGAAAATCATTTGCCATTATCTTTTCAAATATTTTTTCTGTCTTCTTTACTGTCTTCTCATTCTGGGATTCTAATCACATATATGTCGTAAACTTTAATACTGTCCTAAAGCTCTTTGGAGCTTTTTTGGTTTCTGTTTTTGTTTTTCCCTCTTTCTCTCTGTGTTGCAGTGTAGGAAGTTTGTTTTGAGTTATATTCAAGTACAGTGATTATTTCTTCAACTGTATCAACTCTACCAATGAGCTCTCCAAGGCATTTTTCACCTCATTTAATGTGTTTGCCACTCCAGTGTTTTCCTTTTATTTTTTCTTATCATTTCTACCTCTGTACTAAAATTCCTCATCTGTTCATGTATATTGTTTATTTTCTTTATGAGAACCTATAACATATTGAACACTGCTACTTTCTGTTTCCAACTCACATCAAGTCTAAATTTTTTATTGCTTTCTTTACTTTTAGACATATAGGCTCACAAATTGTTTTAATTGAGCTATAGCTGATACATAACATTAGTTTCAGGTGTACAACATAAGGATTTGACATTTGCATATACTGTGAATGATCACCATAGTAAGACTAATTAACATCCGTCACCATAGTTACAAATATTTTTCTGGTGATGAGGACTTTCAAAATATCTCTTAGTAACTTTTAAATATGGAATATAGTATTATTAACTGTAGTCATCATGCTGTACATTATATCCCCATGATTTAATATTTTATAACTGGAAGTTTGAACCTTTTGACCTCATTCACCCATTTCTCCCATCTACCTACTCACTGCCTCTGGCAACCACCAATCTGTTCTCCATATCTATGAACTTGGTTTGTTGCCTTTTTTTTAAATTCCACATATAAGTGGGATCATACAGTATTTGTCTTTCTCTCTCTGACTTATCTCATGTAGCATAATGTCCTCAAGGCTGACCCATGGGATTTATTTAATTTTATTATTTTTTTAAATTTTATTGTTTTTTATTTTAATTCCAGTGTAGTTAACATCCAGGGATGTTAACATACACTAACATCCAGTGTAGTTAACATCCCAGTACCCCAAGATTGCAACCCGAGCCGAAGGCAGATGCTTAACTGACTGAGCCACCCAGGTGCCCCTCCCCCCTTTTTTGGAGTGTCACTAATGCTTTATTTACATGCGTCACCATCTCTTTTACAAACTAGATTACGGTTTTAAAAGGAATACACAAGGCAATATCTACAAACACCAAGAAAAGTTAAGTACTGTATCTCTATTTCATTTGGAAAGGGGAAGATGCCCAAATCAAACTGGTTCTGATTCTTCAGAAGAGAGGTGGTAGAGTTAATTCATGGCAACATATGGTTGGACAAAATCCTCAGTAAGAATGCAATCTGATAGTGTTCCCTTGGAAAGAAAGGATGAGGTGCTTCACACCAAAGTATCAACTGCTGGACTCTTAAGATGTTTGAATATGGCCATGAGCCATATTTAATTCTAGTTTGAACGGGGTATGAGCAAGAAATTGAAACAGGTTAAGACAATTTTACAGATACTATATGCAGTGTTATATTTGTTTCAGTTGTACAATATCATGATTCAACAATTTTATACATTACTCAGTGCTCATTATGATAAATTTACTCTTTAATTCCCATCACCTATTTCACCCATCCCTCCACTCACCCTCCTTCTGGTAACCATCAGTCTGGTCTGCATAGTTAAGAGTCTGTTCCTTGGTTTGCCTCTCTCCTTCTTTTTATCCTTTGTTCATGTTTTGTTTCTTAAATTCCTTGTATGAGTGAAATCATATGGTATTAGACTTTTATCTGACTTAGCATTACACTCTCTAGCTCCATCCATGCTGTGGCAAATAGCAAAATTTCATTCTTTTTTTATGGCTAAGTGATATTCCTCTGTGTGTGTGTGTGTGTGTGTGTGTGTGTGTGTGTGTGTGTGTGTGTGTCACATCTTTATCCATTCATCTATCAATGGATATTAGGTCGCTTCCATATCATGGCTATTATAAATAATGCTGCAATAAACATAGAGATGTGTACAATTTTTTGAAATAGTGTTTTCATTTTCTTTGGATAAATATTCAGCAGTGGAATTACTGGATCATATGGTAATTACATTCTCAATTTTTTGAGGAATCTCCATACTGTTATACTGTTTTCCACAGTGGCTGCAACAATTTGCATTCCCACCAACAGTGCCCAAGAGTTCCTTTTTCTCCACATCCTCATCAACACTTGTTATTTCTTGTGTTTCTGATTTTGGCCATTCTGACAGGTGTAAGGTGACATCTCACTGTACTGATTTGCATTTCCCTGATGATTAATGATGTCAAAGCATCTTTTCATGTGTCTGTTGGTCATCTATATGTCTGGGATTTTCTATTTCTTCATGATTCGGCCTTTGAAAGTTGTATGATATATGTGGTATGTTTCCAGGAAATTACTCATTTCTTCTAAGTTGCTGAATTCATTGTCATACAATTGTTCACAGTAGTCTCTTATGATCTTTTATATTTCTGTGGCATCAGTATATCATTTCTTTCATTTCTGATTTTATTTACTTGCATCCTCTCTCTTCTCTTAGTGTGCCTAGCTAAAGGCTTGTCAGGTTTGTTTATCCTTTCAAAGAACTAGCTCTTAGTTTCATTGATTTTTTCTATTGTTTTCTTAGTCCCTATTTCATTTATTTCAGTTCTGATCTTTGTTATTTCCTTCCTTCTACTAATTTTGGGCTTCATTTCTTTCTTCTTTCTCTAGTTCCTTGAGATATAAAGTTAGGTTGTTCATTTGAGGCTTTTTTTTTTTTTAATTTTGCTTCTTGAGGTAGGCATTTATCACTATGAACTTTCCTCTTAGAACTGCTTTTATCACAACCCGTAAGTTTTGGTAGGTTGTATTTCCTTTTTCATTTGTTTCAAAGTATTTTCTTATTTCTTCTTTGATTTTTTTCATTGAATCACTGATTGTTCAGTAGTATGTTTTATCTCTACATATTTGCAAATTTTCCAGTTTTCTTCTTTTAATTGATAACTAGTTTGATTCCACTGTAGTTGGAAAAGATACTTGATATAATTTCAACCTTCTTAAATTTACTAAGACTTGTTTTGTGGCCTAACATAGGATCTATACTGGAGAATGTTCCATGTGCACTTCAGAAGAATGTGTATTCTGCCACTTTTGGACAAAATGTTCTGTATATATCTAATAAGTCCATCTGGTCTAATGTGTCATTTAAAACTGATGTTTCCGTAGTAATTAAAAAAAAAAATAAAACAACTCCCAACAAACAAAAGTCCAGGACCAGATGGCTTTAGAGGCAAGTTTCACCAAACATTTAAAGAAGAGTTGATACCTATTCTTCTCAAACTATTCCACAAAACAAAAAAGGAAGGAAAACTTCCAAATTCATTCTATGAGGCCAGCATTACCTTGATACCAAAACAAGATAAAGATGCCACTAAAAAAGATAACTATAGGTCAATATCCCTGATAAACACAGATACAAAACTTCTCAATAAAATACTAGCAAATCAAATCTGACAATACATTAAAAAAATCATTCACCATGATCAAGTGGGATTTATTTCTAGGTTCCAAGGATGGTTCAATATTCACAAATAAAACATGATATATCACATTAACAAAAGAAAGGATAAGAACCATATGATCATTTCAATAGATGCAGAAAAAGCATTTGACAAAGTACAATGTTCATCTATGATAAAAACCCTCAACAAAGTAGAGCTAGAGAGAACATACCTGAACATAATAAAAACCATATGTGAAAAATTCACAGCTAATATTACCCTCAATGGGGAAAAACTGAGATCTTTTCCTCTATGGTCAGGAACAAGACAGGATGTCCACCCTCACCACTTTTATTCAACAGTACTGGAAGTCCTAGCCACAGCAATCAGACAACAAAAAGAAATAAAAAGCATTCAAATCAGCTAGGAAGAAGTCAAATTCTCACTATTTACAGATGACATGATAGTATATATAGAAAACCTGAGAGATGCCATGAAAACACTGCTAGAACTCAAACACAAATTTGGTTAAGTCGCAAGATACAAAAATCAATATACAGAAATCTGTTGCATTTCTATACACCAATAACGAAGCAGCAAAAAGAAATTAAGAAAAGAATCCCATTTACAATTGTACCCAAAATAATAAAATACATAGGAATAAACTTAACCCAAAGAGGTGGAAGACCGGTACTCTAAAAACTATAAAACACTGATGAAAGATGACACAAAGAAATGGAAAAACATTCCATGCTCATGGATTAAAATAATATTTATTGTTAAAATGTCCACACTACCCAAAGTGATCTACAGATTTAATGCAATCCCTATCAAAATACCAACAGCATTTTTCACAGAACTCGAACAAACAATCCTAAAATTTGTATGGAACTACAAAAGACGCTGAAGAGCCATAAAATCTTGAAAAAGAAAAACAAAATTTGAGGTATCACAATTCCAGACTTCAAGTTATATTACAAAGCTGTAGTAATCAAACTAATATGATATTATCACAAAAATAAACACAGAGATCAGTAGAACAGCAAAGAAAGCCCAGAAATAAACCCACAATTATATAGTCAATTAATCTTTGATAAAGGAGGCAATAATATGCAATGGGGAAAAAGACGGTCTCTTCATCAAATGGTATTGAGAAAAACCGGACAGCTACATTCAAAAGAATGAAACTAGGGGCGCCTGGGTGGCTCAGTCATTAAGCGACTGCCTTCGGCTCAGGTCATGACTCAGGGTCCTGGGATCGAGCCCTGCATTGGGCTCCCTGCTCGGCAGGGAAGCCTGCTTCTCCCTCTCCCAATCCCCCTGCTTGTGTTCCCTCTCTCGCTGTTTCTCTCTCTGTCAAATAGATAAATAAAATCTTAAAAAAAAAAAAAGAATGAAACTGGACCACTTTCTTAGACCATACACAAAAATAAACTCAAAATGGAACAAGGACCTAAATGTGAGACCTGAAACCATAGAAATCCTAGAAGACAATATAGGCAGTAATTTCTCTGACATCAGCCATAGCAACAATTTTCTAAATATGTCTCCAGAGGCAAGGAAAATAAAAGCAAAAGTGTAAACTATTGGGACTATATCAAAATAAGAAGTTTCTGCACAGCAAAGGAAACAATCAGCAAAACTAAAAGGCAACCTAGAGAATGGGAGAAGATATTTGCAACTGACATATGTGATAAAGGGTTAGCATCAAAAACATATAAAGAACTTAAAAAACTCAACACCCCAAAAACCAAATAATCCAATTAAAAATGGGCAGAAGACATGAACAGACGTTTTCCCAAGACGACACACAGATGACCAACAAACACATAAAAAGATGCTCAGCCACACTTATCATCAGGGAAATGCAAATCAAAACTACAATGAGATATCACCTCACACCTGTCAGAATGGCTAAAATCAACAACACAGGAAGCAACAGGTGTTGGCAAGAACGTGGAGAAAAAGGAACACTGGTGCACTATTGCTGGGAATGAAAACTGGTGCAGCCACTCTGAAAAACAGTAGGAGGTTCCTCAAAAAATTAAGAACAGAACTACCCTGTGGGTCCAGCAATGGCACTACGAGTTATTTACCCAAAAAATACAAAAACACTAATTCAAAAGGATACATGCACCCCAATGTTTACAGCAGCATTATTTACAATAGCCAAATTATGGAAGCAGCCCAAGTATCCATCAATAGATGAATGGATAAAGATGTGGTGTGTGTGTATATATACACACATCCACCCACACATATACATACCATGGAATATTACTCAGCCATAAAAAGGAATGAAATCTTGCCATTTGCAACAACATGGATGGAGCAAGAGTGTATTCTGCTAAGCGAAATAAATCAGAGAAAGACAAATACCATTTGATTTCACTCACATGTGGAGTTTAAGAAACAAAACAAATGAGCAAATGGAAAAAAGAGAGGCAAACCAAAAAACAGACTCTTAACTAGAGAACAAACTAATGGTTACCAGAGGGGAGGTGAGTGGGGCTATGGGTTAACTAAGTGATGGGAATTAAGGAGTACATCAGTTGTGATGAGCACTGGGTGGTGTATGAAAGTGTTGAATCACTATATTGTACACCTGAAACTAATATAACCCTGTATGTTAACTAACTGTAATTTAAATGAAATTTAAAAAAAACCCTAACATTTCCTTATTTATTTTTGGTCTGGATGATCTATCCATTGATGTAAGTGGGTATTAAATTCCCCTGTTTTTGCATTGCTGTCTATTTCCCATTAGGTCTGTTAATATTTGCCTCATATATTTAGGCGCTCCTATGTTAGGTGCATAAATAATTACAAATGTTTTATATCCTCTTTTGGATTGACCCTTTTATCATTATGCCCTTCTTTGTCTCTTATTACAATCCTTGTTTTAAAGTCTATTTTATCTGATAAAAGTATAGTTACCCCAGATTTCTTTTGGCTTCCATTTGCATGGAACATCTTTTCCCATCCCTTCACTTTCAAACTGTGTGTATCCTTATACCTGAACTGAGTCTCTTGGAGGCAACACACAGCTGGGTCTTGTTTTTTTTTCATTCATTCAGCTCCCTTATGTCTTTTGATTGGAGAATTTCGTCCGTTTACATTTAAAGTAATTACTAATAGGTATGTATTTATTGCCATTTTGTTAATTGTTTCCTGGCTGTTTGTATCCTCTCTTCCTTCTTGTCTTGCCTTCTTCCTTTGTGGTTTGATAACTTTCTTTAGTGCTATGCTTAGATTCCTTTCTCATTACCTTTTGTGTCTCTACTATAGGTTTTTCCTTTGTGGTTACCATGAGGCTTACATTTAATGATGACAGTTATTTTAAATTCTCTGATGTTCTAACATCTGGGTCAAATCTGTGTCTGGTTCTATTGATTGCTTTGCTTCTTTGCTCTTCCTGGCTTCTTTGTGTGTCTCAGTAATTGCTGGATGAAAGCCAGGCATCCTGTGTAGAACAGGAGAGACTGAGGTAAATCCAGTATTTATGCCTGGAAATGATCATGTCTCTACTTTGCTAACCTTAAGTGTGGGAGATGATTCAGTCAACACAGGAGATGAGACTGGATATGGGTTTTATTGTTGCTATGGTTACCCTCTGTGCATTATAGGATTCCTATGGCTTAACTGTTATCTTGTACTTAAGGTGGGGCTGGTTGGCCAGATAATTTTTTTCACTATCTGCTGTACCCCCAGCTTTAGATCTTCCCTTTGTGCCTGCACCTCGGGGGTCTTTCCCCACATTCTTCCCCTTTCCCAGCAGCAGACTATTGTCAGTTGTTACTCAGTTCTTGTGAAACTGGTATGTGCGTGTGTGCATGTGCGTGTTTCTTTTGTTCTAGTTCAGCCTCAGTTTCAGGCAGGACTTGTATGTCTGGTGCTAGGGTCTTCGCAGTAATCTTGCTCTTCCCCCAATGTTAGGGGTTCTAATAGTCCATGTGGAGAATATTTTCCTGCCCCTCCTCCAGGGATAGAGGGGGTTTTTCCTGTTCCAGCGCCCCAGCTGCAATAGATCTTCACCTGTGCCCTGAGGCTACAAGTTTTGCTACCCTTCCCCCAGGAGCTTAAGGCTTCTGTTCCAACATAAGGATAGAGATAATGGAGAAGAGTTTCAGCCTTTCTTGCATTTGGTTGCTATTCACCTCCTCCAAGGCCTGATCCACAAAGGAGGCTTTTTTCAGTCACTTGACCTGCCCCCAATTTTTCCCATGAGCACCTGGTGACGTCTGTGGAAAAAAGCCTATAAGGGAATGCAAATATCTTTGCAGCTGCCACTCCCATGCTAGCATACATTCAGCTTTTAGCACTTTTAAAGAAAATTTTAGCTGAATTCTTCTTACCAATTTATATGGTTTCCAGGATTTCCCTAGATAAGGAACCATCTCATCCTGTCTCTATTTAGAGAAGCATGACTTTCCTTAGATGTCAGGCTAATGGTGACTTAAATTCTCTGATGGATTAAAAAAAAAGTTAATGATTTTGTGGACTACCTGGATTTTCACTGTTGTAAGCACAGGGGCAATACTCTTTCCAGCTTCCCTACATCCTAGCAGAACCCCATTCTTATGAATTTTTGTTTTTATTAATATGAAAGATTCTGGCACTTAGAACCCACAAATGCACATATATCATGTCAACTTGCTAACTAGAATTATGTTGGCAAGTGCTTGGGACTCTAGTTAAAATGCTACCTCTCAGAACTCATCTTAACCAGATGGGTGTTGCAAAGGAGAAACATATCTCCCATTTGATACCAAGTTTCCTCACTTCAGAGTCAACAGATCTCCTAGAGACACATGGGTGCATCACAGGAAAGCCTAAAGCGGGTACAGAAATGTGCCTGTGTTTTATCCAGTAAGTTGGGAGAGGACAACACAATGGGAACAAAGAAAAACAGAACAGAAAAAGACAAAAATCGGTAATATTATAAGGGTGCCACTCACCGTTCCTATAGCACAGGCTTCCAATCCTGTACTAATTATACTAGGACATTGTTTTTGCCACTTATCTTCCTCTTTGGCTCTATGCTTAAGAGGAATACAACATATCCTAAAAATGATTTGTGGAATCACTTTTAGATTCCTTCAAAGTTTGTGGAAGAAAGAATGGCTAAGAGATGTGGTGTGACTTGTGTGAAATAATAACTTGTTCATTCGATACATTATGAAAGCACAGTAGACACCCAAATAAATACTTGGTGTAAAGTTATGAACTGCTGAAAGCTTCCAAGTGATCATATTTTGAAGCATTCACTAGATCAATATTGAAATATCACCTTCACAATGTCGGAGCATTGCATCACCGGAAAATTAACTAATCCATGTTGTATGTATAAACGCCAAACATAAGCAAAAAACAAGGTAATTCAGTAAATATGAACATGGGAATAATCAAAACAAGATAACAAAGAACAGATTCCAGGGTTTGCACAAATGGGCACAGATGTATCTTTTCAGAAAAAAAAAGTTTTTTAAATCTTCAAAGAGAATAAGTCAGAGTGTAAATGCTGGATCTTTTTAGACAGAAGCTTGTGCTCACCCTGGCAGAGACCTGTAGGTCCGCAGGAATGACAGAAAGCGAATGAGGAAGAAGGAGACCCTCTCTGAATGCTTCCATTGGGGGACGGGCCTGCGATCCCTCTGGGCAGCCCTGGGGCTGCAGTGGCCTCCATCAGTCTCTTTGGGAAGGAACCAAGACAGAGAAGCCAAGATATTTGGCACATAGGGTGGAAATGCCAATAAGAAAAGAAACAGGGAGGCAGAAGTATGGAAAAAAGAAAAGGAACAGGAAAAATTAAAAAGGACAGAAAGGAAACCAGGGAAGATGGAAAAATCAATTAGGGAAACATCTGTTAGGTCTCAGGCCTTCTTAACCACACCCTATTTATTCAATGAAGGTGGTACCATCACTCATTTTCAGAGGACAAACCTGAGCTGTGAAACCTATACTGAGATGATGTGGGAAAGTGTCACTTTGAGAGATGCACAATTATGTATTAAGGAAGAAAATTTAATGAGATCTGTGATGTAGTTTTTAAATTTTTGGCAAAAAAAAATTCTCCCCATTCTAGAGGCATAAGTATTTCTATAGTAAAGTTAGACAAAAGGAGGCAAACAAGGGGGGTGGGGCACCAGAAACTAAGATCAGGAATTAAGATTAACAGCAGGGTTTATGTTTTTCAGATAGAACACAGGGCAAAGTAAACTGAAGAGTATGTACAGTCCCTAAACTAGAATGTATTTCTCCCTGTTCTAACTAAATCTTTTGCCTTTTCTCACTCTACAGCTCCCTTTAGGACACACACCTGTTCTAAATACCCTGGGAAAAAGCCATCCATGAAGCAAGTCCAATATGCAAGTAAAAGCTTTAGGACTTTTAGCAGGGTATTACTGACAACAAATAACTGTACCAGAAGCACCATGTCTACATCTTTAAAATACCTTTATCTGCTCTTCCCTCTCTTATGACAAAGAATTTTGAAGTTCCAGGAAAAAAATAACCTCTATACAACTTAAAAAACTCTGTAATTAGCTCATTCTTTCCAAATAGATACTGACATTACCCAAACGCTTATAATATTCACATGCAGGGGTATTCCCTTGGCTTTAAAAGCAATCCCCAAATTATGACTCAACTAAATTTGCAAGGCAGAGTGCTTGAAATTTAGAATTCATTCTCTTTTTGAAACAAGGTCATAAATAGTTGTTAAAAGCCCAAGTCAGCCAACACAGCTTACAACTCACAGTGTAACTAAGAAGGCAATGTTATTTTAATTATCAGTTCATGGCACTATGTCTATCTCAGGAAAGATGTTTGGAGGGTAAGTAGATAGATGTTTATTTTATTTTCTTACTTTTCTGTATTTAGTTGACCCTTGAACAGTGGGTTTGAACTGGACACAGGTCCACTTACAGATTTTTTTTAATATAGTACTGTAAATGTATTTTCTCTTTCTTACAATTTTCTTAATCATGCAAAATATGTGTTAATTGACTGTTTAGGTTATCAGTCAACAGTAGGCTATTAGTAGTTAGGTTTTGGGGGAGTCAAAATTTATACATGGATTTTTGACTACATGAGGGGTCAGTACCCCTAATCCCCCCAGTGTTCAAGGGCCAACTGTATTTGAAATATTTCTTAAATGAAAAAAGATAATTCACTCCCTAAGTATTTATTGAAACCCTGACAAATTAAAAAAAATCTGGTGTGCACTATGGGGGGATACAAATGTTTATCACGTTCTTCCTAAATTAAAAAAAAAAAGACAACCTTCTAAAGAAGGAAGACATACAAAATGTAAAGCATGTAAGACAAGAGCAATAATACAATGTGCAAAAAGAACTCAAAAAGTAAAGAAATCAATCCAATTCTAACCAGGAATACTGTGCTGATGGTTTAAAGAAGTCACAAATTCCTCCATCCCTGTCTGCACATTCCTTTGCAGTGTGACATGACTGCTGTTCCCAACAAGAGTGGAATCTATTTTCCCACACCTGAATCTGGGCTGGCCTACTGACCTGTTTTGATCTTCTATGTGCAAGAATTGCCACCATGTGATTTCTGGGCCCGCAGTTTCTGCCCTCACCTTCTTGCAACCCTGAGACTGCCATGTAAAGAAGTCTGGGCCAGTTCCCTTGAGGATGAGAGAGGGGCAGAGCTGAGGGCCAACAACAAACTACCAGACATGTGAGTGAGGTCATGGTAGGCCATCCAACTTCAGTTAAGCCATGAGATGAATGAACACATATGACTGACCCCAGACAAGATCAAAAAGAAGAAACATCTAGCTGAGCCCAGTCCAATTAGGATTCCATGATTTTTCTAACAAAACAGTGACCAGATGAAATATTTGTTGATTTAGTCACAAAATTTGGAGGTGTTTTGTTATGCAGCGATACCCAAGGTAAGTAAAAAAAAAAAATACGTCACCACCTATCACTGGCACTGAAAAGAAAAGGCAAAGACACTCCTACTATTATCTAGTTAATTCTGTATATCTCCATAAGGCAAATGCATAGATCAATTCATAATGATTTCAAGAGCCATACTAAGCAAGAGGAATATAAGGAGAAATAAAACAGAGACCCTCCACTCAAGGAACTTAAAGATGATTTCAATAAAGTGAACAAGATTCTACCACAGAGACATACACAGGGTGTCCTATGGAGACCACAGAGAAAGGTCAACATCATAAATCTGGGATGGTAGTAGGTAGGTGAGCAAGAGAAATCAAGAAGGGCATCTTAGAGGAGCCAGAGCAAAGTCCTGAAAGCAAAAAAATCAAAAGGGAGCACAAAGGTCAGTATGAAAGACTAGCACAATCCTAAGGGAGGATCCATGAAACATCATGGTGATTTTATGGAACTGAAAGCAGTTTCAAATAGCTGCTTTTTAAAATATGTGTAGAGAAAGTCAAGACAAGCAGTTGGAAAAGCAGACAATAGTAAGATCATACTAGGCTATCAGGTCAAACCAAGGAGTCTAGACTTTATCCTGTTGGTGATCAAGCCTCAACCAAGTGTTTAAAAGGTAGTAACATAGGCAGAATTGTGTTTCTAAAAGATTATGGTACAGTATAGAAGATACTTGAGATGGTCACATCCAGGGACAGGTAGACCAGCCTGGGTCAAGGTGGGAGACCATGAGGAGAAGTAAGACACAAATTCCTTGTAGGACATTTCAAGTTTGATTCATGAATGGACAGTTAAGATGCCCAGAATGTACTGGAATATACAAGTCTGAATTCTCAAGCATGAGAATAAAGCTAAGGGCAAAATTTGAAGTCATCTGTATAAGTACAAGAATTAAAACTATAAGCATAGATGAAATCAATCAGGGAAAGCTTCTAGAGTGAAAAGAGGAATATCACAGGTAGAATTAGAAGTGAATATTACTGTAGAGTTTAATGAATGTAAGGCATATTACTCTTTGCACTCTTTTATAAGAATAATTATTCCTTGCAAGCTGGTGCAGCCACTTTGAAAACAGTATGGAGGTTCTTCAAAAAGTTGAAAATAGAGCTAGCCTATGGACCCAGCAATTGCACTACTAGGTATTTACTCCAAAGATACAAATATGGTGATCTGAAGGGGCACCTGAACCCCAATGTTTATTGCAGCAATGTCCACAATAGCCAAACTATGGAAAGAGCCCAGATGTCCATCGACAGATGAAAGGATAAAGAAGATGTGGTGTACAGACACACACACACACACACACACACACAATGGAATACTAAGCCATCAAAAAATGAATGACTCTTAATCATAGGAAACAAACTGAGTGTTGCTGGAGGGGAAGGTGGTGGAGGATGGGGTAACTGGGTGATGTGATGTACTGAGCACTGGGTGTTATATAAGACTAATGAATCACTGAACTCTACCTCTGAAACTAACAATACATTATATGTTAATTAATTGAATATAAATTTTTAAAAAAAGAATAATCATTCCTTAGGTCCTCTATATTGGGAGAGGTAAAGAGAGAATGCAAGCCTCTGTTATAGCTCATTCACCTCCTGATGGGTCATCACTCAAGATTCCCACATTCCCTAAATCAAAGTTTGAAAATTAAATGCTTATTTAAGTCCAACTAATTTTCAAGATCCACGGACATGCCAGAGATTGTATCTGGGCTCCTTTTCCTGAAGAATTAGCCACCCTATTCACTAACCTGGCCATAACGAGCTCAATTCAAGTAGCTTAGAATTCAGTTCACTATAATGGCTGTTTTAGTCTCCATTCAATCAATTATTTACACTTCAGTCATCTCAACATTAGGCAAGTGGTATAAGGGTCTGATATGCATTCAGTTGCTTAGAAACCAAGATTTCTCAAATTTTCCTTTTCTGCTCCCAATTTTAACTATTGCCAAGCCAGAAATTTCCATGTATCATCTTAACATCAAAATAAATTCAGTATCTGCATTTTAAGGATCTTTAAATACCTATTTCATATGCCAGAGCAAATTTAGGGCAAAGTAAGACATCAGGTTGCAGAGGTGAGTTTCATTGTTAGGTCTCTTGTGACATACTACACCTGGACACTAGTCAGTGCATTGCCCAGTCAATTCAACACTGACCTCAATGGGATTAGCGAACTGGTGTAGTTTCACTGCAGTCGAGGTATGGGGTACTATCATCAATGAAGTAACACAGCTGTTATGGAGGCAAGATAAACACCTCAAGAATAGTGTTTCAGCCAAAGGCGTTTTTATCTCAAGGCAACCCAGATGTCAGTATCTGTTAGTAAGGCCATTATTAAGTTTGTGAAATTAAATTTCAGCTGTAACTTTCAGTTCCACTACAGTAAAAGTCAATTATGTGCAGAAAGAGGCACAGAACTGCCAAGGTTATTCAAAGCATCCTGAAGTCAAGGGCTTTTTGTTTTTTGGGTTTTTTTTTAAAGATTTTATTTATTTATTTGACAGAGAGAGACACAGCGAGAGAGGGAACACAGCAGGGGGAGTGGGAGAGGGAGAAACAGGCTTCCCGCCAAGCAGAGAGCCCAATGTAGGGCTCTATCCCAGGACCCTGGGATCATGACCTGAGCCGAAGGCAGACACTTAACGAATGAGCCACCCAGGCACCCCAAGGGCTTTTTGTTTTTAAAATGCAGGATCTCAGAAAATATACTCAACTTGTCTTATGAAATTCCTCAGTATGTAAAACAGAAGCCCTTGCAATGCCTGACAAATATAGCTGAATGCCAAGAAATCTGATGAATAAGTGAATGATTCAATAAATGAATGACTTAAAAAGTTAGACTAGTCTATCTCCTTCTAGTACTAAGATTTAAAGGCCTGTAAGATAACTTGTCTCTTCGGCAGCACGGACATGATATCTGTCCTATACAATTTCTCAAATACAGTGTCAGTCATAAGATCTAACAACTTCCCTGAGATATTCCATAAGCCATTCCATTAATACAGACTAGTGGTCCTTAAAGTGTGGAACCCCAGACCAGCAGCATTAGCATCACCTGGGATTGTAGAAATGCAAATAATCTGGCCTCACCCCAAACCTACTGAATCAGAATCTCTGGTGGTGGGCCCCAATATTTGTGTTTTTTTTTTTTTAAGATTTTTTTGAGAGAGAGAGAAAGTGCACAAGTGGTGGGGAAGGGCAGAGGGAGAGGAACAAGCAGACACCCCACTGAGCAGGGCAGCCAACACACGACTCCATTCCCGGACCCTGGGATCATGTCCTGAGCCAAAGGGAGACACTTAACCAACTGAGCCACCCAGGGCCTTCAATCCTTGTTTAACAAATCCTCCAGGTGATGCTGATGCCCACTAAAGTTTGATAAGCATTGATATATACAGAAGTCCCATTGTTTTGAGTAGGTAAGAGAGGAATAAAATCCGATTCCATAACTTTATTTTTCAAATTAAATTGGAAAAAAGAGTTGAAGTCCGGGAAACAGAGGAAGCGCCATTTGATGGCCCATTTGCAATTCAATAAACTAGACAAAACATGCCAATGACATAAGAGAACTGTTCCTCCCCATCCATCCTAGAAAAACACTGAAAAAGAGAAGTTACCATGGGGTATTAGCTAAGGCTGTGAAGAAAGGCCCTCTCACACCTTGCTGGTAGGAATGAAAACTGCTACAGTCCTTATGGAGGGGAATCTGACAATTTCTACCAAAACCACATATATATGTTCACCTTTTGTCCTTGCAATATAACTCCTAGGAATTTATCCTAAATATACATCTCCAACATTGTGAAAATATATATGCATTAGGATATCTACTGCAGCATTGTTTCTGATTGTGAAATATTAGAAACAACTTAAATATCAACATTAGAAAACTGACTGAACAAACTATGTAGTATCCAGACAAAGGATACTATATTACTATAAAGAAGAATGAGGATAATCTCTATGGAACTAATACGTAATGACATCAGAATATACTGTTAAATGAAAAAAGAAAAGTTGAAAAATATATAATGTATGTTACCTTTTGTGCATGAAAGAATGGTAAAAGAAAACATACAGGTACCTGCATAGTTTTGCAAAAGAAATAAAAGAAGGATAAACCAGAAACTAATTACACCAGTTACCTATATGTACTAGGAACTAGGATGGGAACGGTGTGAAAGAATTGGAGTTACATTTCTGAGTACATTTTTCACTTTTGAATACATATTAATGTTTTATATATTCAAATAAATAAAACCAACCAGCATGAATACAGGGATCCTAAAAGGGAATATAACAGAAACCATATTTGACCATATGTCAAATAAAGAACATAGTCACATTGTAGAAAGAAGGAACTAGCCCATGCATCTGTTGAATATATATAGCCTCAGTCCAAAGACAAAATGAACCATAAACAAATATTGAATTCTAGTGATTAGGTCTCTCTTTCATGGTAATATAAGTTAGAAATTCTAAAACTACTTTGTTTTTTTGGGTTGAGCAAACAGGTATATAGAGAATAATGGAAGCCGGGTTTTTCACAGATGGTGAAATGAGTTACAAATACAGAAAGGATGAATGCTAGGATGAACTCTGTGGTACTGAACTGAAACTGAAAATATCATTGTGAACTCATGGTTTCTAATGGATGGATGGATGGGTAGATAGATGTATACACATACATTATGTATACACATACACACACTACGTATACACACTTATCATATGCAGCGTGTATATATGTATATTTTTCTCTTCCTTCCTTTCTTTCCAGCTTTGACCTCCAAGAAGGCCTAAAAGTTTGACACTCTAGTAGCAATGAGCACACACACCTGGCACCAAGATCTAAATACCATTCTCCACTAAAAGGACCTAGGGTTCCTTCGTGAACTGGCTGACTCCCGTACTGAAATAGAGAAAGTACAAAAAGGCTGGACCATCATGCTGTGCCTGAAAGTAAGGGAATACTCAAATTATGATGGAGACATATCAAAAAGCTAAGGAGCCAGTTCAAAGGAGTATCCACTGAGCAAATCTGGGACAATTGAACATCAAAATAAATACAGGTAGTAATAGTTTATAAACCACTGAGTAAGTCCATGGTGAATGTAAATGAATGAGTAAATAAATGAGCAAATACTAGAATACAAAGAAACAGACAAATCTTAGTTAAGATACGTTCTATGAAATAATGTGCCCATACTCTTCAAAAATATCAAGGTCATGAAATAACAAGAATGAGGAATGGTTCCAAATTAAAAGAAGCCAAAGAGACATGAAAACTAAGTACTATCCATACAAACGGGTCTTGGACCCAGGATGGAGAAAAATGCTATAAAAGTCATTATTGGGACAACTGACAAAATTTAAAATCAGACTGTGGACTAGATATAGTATTGATTTTTATCACTGTACTAAGATTATGTAAGAAAATATCCTTGTTCTTAGGAGATATGTAGTGAAATATTTAAGGATTAGTCTACAACTAACTTTCAAATAGTTCTGAAAACAATAGTATATTAAGAGGGAAAGAGCTAACGATAAAACCAATGAAGCAAATAGTTAAACCCTGACAAATATGGGTAAAGTATATATGTGGCAGTTTGTATGCTAACCACGGAACTTTTCTCTAAGTTTGACATCATTTCAAAATAAAAAATTACTTAAAATTATCAATTTATTTAAAATCTAATCAAAGCAAAAAAATAAATATTTTTTTCAAGCAAAGAAAATCTTAAATCTCCTTCTGTGTTTTGAATGACTCTCCCTCCCCCTGGAATGTCACATATTCCAGGACAGCTGAAGTAATTAAAGGGAAAAGAAGAAAAAGGTTTAGAAATAAAGATTATATGTGGAAGTAGTTGGAACATATTTCCTATTTCCAAAAAATATTTCTGAATTCTCTATACAATCATAGAATCAATGTCATTTTCCCTGTGTGAAATAAGTTTGTATCTCATAAGGTTGATATTAATACATTGTCATATATGATTCATTCAAATGCAGAACTTTGCCTTTTTCAGAGCTCTCCACTGTCTCACAACCATGAGTTCAAGCTCATCATAATTTTCATCTTTAAAGAGCAACAAACTAAAACAAAGACATATAGACTTGCGCATGCATCTCAGAGTAAGTAACACAAAGCAAGCCAAGAACTGAAAATTCCAGAAGCCTGATCCAATTTCCACATCACAATTGCCTTGATTTGATTTTGTTTTTCATCAACACATTTCTGGACACCACATATGGTAAGAGAAATAGTAACAGGAAGCCCACTTTGCTAACATATTCATGGGAATTCATTTCTACCCAAAGGCGATGAGAAAAACAATTCCGATGTTTTAATCAGAGATTTAAGCCTAATAGCGCTCCAACAGCTGTTCCTTTAGCTGCTAGCAACTTCATTTGGTCATACTCAATGAAAGCTTTTGAACATAAATACAGTAAAGCTAAAACCAAAGACCATTTCCAAAGGACAAATACAGTTTTAAAAAATGACATTTCTCCACTTCAGTATTTTTCCTCCTCAGCATTCTTTCATTTCAAACTGTCACTGGTGGTGACAACCAAGACATGGTGATTGGAGGAGTCTCTCTCTCCACACCCGGAAAAAAAAAAAAGTTCAGTTCACTAATGAAATGGCAAGTCTTTAATTCACGCTATTCCAACAGCTACTCTGGTTCCATAAGAAAGGTCTATTTTTGCTTTTGACTGTTTGCTGTTGTTTTTCATTTTCCAACCCAAGTTCACTCACTGGCAGCAACTTCACTTTAATTACAGCTCCATTAACAGTAAGTCTGCAGGGTTGAGGCATGCATTAAATCCTGCCACAGTAGATTTATGCCAGCCTTCACAACTCTAGGATGGATCATTCCCCAGAACCATTAGTAAGAATTAACAAGTAACTATGAAACTTCAGGCGACAGTCACAAAAAAACAACAAAAAACCTGGATTTCAAACCCCTGAGCCATCATGTTTTTTGAAACCAGAATAAATTCCTACTTCTTTGATTCGCAAGCTTTGCCAGAAGCTAGATTCATCTTTTGTAAAATGAATCAGAGTACATATGTTAAAATTTAAGTCTAACAGAAATAAAATGCATACAATCCAAATCAGTGCAAGGAAAATAATGAAAAAAATAAATTTAATCCATATAATAGAGGGGGGAAAAAAGCATTAGTACATAGTAAAGAAAATAAGTAAATTGAGAATGGAGAAGAAAAATCTATAGGGGAAATAAATCTCAATATAAAAGTCATCACAGTCAACGTACATGTTCTTTATAAAAATCACCAGCTAAATATCAATATTCAGTCAGGTTTTTTTTAAACTCCAATAAAGTTATTTAAAAGAAACACCTCTAAAACACAATGATATGGCCCTGCTAGGGTTATTACTAAATATTGATGTTTCTAAGATCATATTTATTTATCTTTCTTGACACCAACAGATACTTAGCTGCTTTCATTTCTCTTAACCCCCCGGGGGGAAAAGAAAGAGCCCAAACAAGTTGACAACATTCTCCAGAAAATGAGGCATAAAGTAATAAAATGTGATTTTTAAGAATGACTGCTTTGTTAAGGCACAAAGCCTGAGGCTATTTTTTGTCACTTAACTATAACTTCTTTCTTTTGATTAGAATATATCCTCCCCAAGAGGTTTATTAAGAAAGGATTTGGCCAAAGAAAAGAAAGCATATAATTTCACATTTGCTGCTATGAAATGTGAAAACATGTTCATTCTATGTGCTCACATGCCAAAAGAGAGGGCCAAATACTGAATCTGTATCTGACTGAAAGTCACTAAAAACCAGAAGCCTAACCTATCCAGTTCATTTTATAAAGAAGGAATTGGAGGGTTCTGGTATTCAAGCTTGCCTAATAACCATGAGAGGGACAAAGTCATAATAGTATTTCTATAAACCCCAGAAAGCTAATGGTGACAGCCTCAGATATTAAATTCATGGAAAGTTACAGGATAAGAACACTTCCCTTTTATGGAGCCAAATATTCTTCCCATACAGCTTCTTTGCATTTGTTCAGTCTTCTGATATGAAGAGGTACAACCAACTGTTTTCCATTAAGCAGCTTTGCAAATATCTGGAGACCTAATATCACACATGCATTAACTCTTCTCTGCTCTAAGCTATACCATGCTCACTACTCTGGGCACACCAGGCCAGACACACTGTAAAAAAATCATCTCATCATGGGAACTACACTACCCCACACTCAGCAATTGACAGAACCACTAGACAGAAAATTAAGAGATACAGAAGAACTGAACAACACATAAACCAACAGGATCTAATTGACATAGAACATACCACCCAACAAGAGCAGAATACACACTGTTATCAAGAGCCCATATTCACCAAGACTCATCATAATCACACTCTCATAAACAAATGCTCACAGAACCACAATTTAAAAAAACTGAAATTACACAAAGTATATTCTCTGACTATAATCATATCAAACTAGAAATCAATAACTGAAAAACAACAGGAAAATCATCTCATTGTGACTATCCCCACCGTACTTTTGAGAGAAGAATTCTAACACATCTTACACTTAACAAAAAAGTGAGACTCAAAGAAGCTTCTACCTATGCAAAGTCATAAGCATTTAAGTTTAAAGTCAACATTTTCATTCAGGAATATCTGACTCCAAGGTCTATAGTTTCCACTATACTAAGTTACCTCTCAACAAACAGAGCTTCCAGTCCAGCAGTCTCCAAACTTTTGATCACACTCACCCCTATTAGCTTAAAAAAAAGTCTGTACCCCAAATGTATTTTTTATTCATATATGATCATCTATTATGTAAGGCAATATACAAAAAATAGATTTTTTTGAGAAGATTCTTGTCTAAATAAACAGGAATAGAAGTCCTAACGTTTTCTTTATGTAACAGTGCTGGCCACCGATAGCCCTTGAGGTTGAGTATTCCATCCAAAATCCCAGCTCTCTTTTATCTACTCTTAAAATATCTCCTTCCCCATCTGTACTTGCGCAGTTAGTTTTTCAATCTCAAATTACAGCACTGCACATTTATCCCTGTTCAATTACAGTGCACTGCTCCATTCTGTGAAGATATCTTTTCATCCCGGGCCTGTCATCCATCACATGACTATCACTCCTAGCTTCATGAAAGCTGCTACATGGATGGACCTGCCCTCAATAGCTTTATCCAAACAATGAAAATTTCCACAACACAGGGCTAAAAGACTTACTCCTTCAGTTGACCAGACTGATATTCCCAACGACTTGGAACATTCTTTTTCAGTCACTTTCTAATTCACTTCATTGTCTTTACAATCCATACTTCACCATTTTATTTAGAGGACATCATACAAGATTTTTTTCAAACACCCTGGAGAAGTTTAAGTGTGATATATACCACTTTTCAGGCAGTTTGCCATCGGAAGAAACCCAGAATCAGATGGTCCAAACACTCCAGTTTTCCTTGGAAAATGATGAGTTGGGACTCACTCATTAAGTGGTTTTCTCAGGTCACCCAGTCAGTGAGCTAAGTTAGAACCCAGCTCAGGGCTGAAATCATCTGGATTAAACTTGGTTCTCTTCACTGCATCACCAGTGGTCTAATAGAGAAAAAGTGAAGCATTAACTGAGCACGTGTTGTGTGCCAAATATCCCACTCAGTGCTACAGACTTTCTAACCCAAACCTCATCTCTTGGGAAAAAAAGTGCCTACAAGATCAGTTAAACAGCATTAAGTAAATGAGCAGGGAAGGTATAAGTCAGCAGGGAACAGTGATCCACCCAACTCACAGGTACACAGCTTGAGGAATGCAGCCAGCCAGAGATGCAGGTGTAACGTTGCCAGATCCTCTGATTTCTGATACCCAGATTTCTTCTGACATATAAATGTTAGCAATTATTTCCAATTTAAAACAGTTCTAGCCAAAAAAATAAACACATCTGAATGGCAGGCCCACTTAATGCATGCCAGGCATTTTGCATATATCCTTTTTTTTTTTAAGATTTTATTCATTTTTCAACAGAGAGAGAGAGAGACAGCGAGAGAGGGAACACAAGCAAGGGGCAGTGGGAGAGGGAGAAGCAGGCTTCCCGCTGAGCAGGGAGCCCAATGCAGGGCTCAATCCCAGGACCCTGGGATCATGACCTGAGCCGAAGGCAGACGCTTAATGACTGAGCCACCCAGGCGCCCTGCATATATCCTTTTATTAAGTTCTTACCACAACCAGGGTTTTAATGGATGAGGCACCTGTAAGTCAGAGATTAAATAAAGTTTCCCGCGTAGCCAACAAACGCTGGAGTCTTAATTCAAGCCCGTTTACTTAATACTGCCATCATATTGTCTCATTTAATCCTTATAACCACCCTCAGGGTTACCATTATCCATGTTCACCGATTGGGCATAGTCAGTCAGAGAGACTAGCAGACTCTGGCCTGAAGTCATATCAAAAATGCCGTTTTATGAAAATCACAATATTTTTGTCTTCCATTCTTAATGGAGATGAAGCACTCTCAAGCAGTGAATCTTAAACTAAAAGTAAGATATTTCTTGACTTCCAAACTGCTTTTTGTTTAGCTTGGAGGTTGTTGTCAAGGTATCTTGTGCCTCCAAAGGGAGCCGATTTCAAATTTTATCAAACAAATAACGCTAATTTTAAACTCTGATGAAATAATCAGTAAACCCCAAGAGTAAACTCACTTCTATGTTTTACTACCAGTTTCTAACTTGGATTCTAGAGGACATGTAAATACAATATTCTCAGTTACAAGGACTAAGAGTTCTCTCCTTGAATCTAAAAAATAAAGCCCAGAGATTAACTATTGTCTATCTTTTCTTAACCTCCACTCATTCATTCATGTCTCTCCAGCCGAGATGTGAGACGTGGGATGTGAGAATATGTTGCTGTGAAAATATACACACACACACCCCCACTTACTTCAAGGGCTGACATTCCAGGGATGACTTCTATGTCCCAGTTTCCCATACCTACAAGGTAACTCAGGAATGGCTTTGCTGGCTCCCATCCAGAGCTTCAGCATCTCCTGCTGAGCCTGGATGGGGCCGAGGAGTTCTCCCAGGAACACACAATGGAGAAACAAAGCATTGAGGGAGTGATGATAGCCAAACAGGGATTTTTCTTCATAATTTGGGATCCCAATGTAAATACAAGAAGGGACCTCAGTAGTCATTTACCTCATCCCCATTCCCCCCCTTTCCCACTCTCCCTCCCCGCTCTATATTCCCTATCTGGGTGCCCAGTTCTAACTCCAGTTAATTCTCTAGAAAGAAACCTTTCGTCACTTTTTTTTTTTCCTTCTCCCATTAGAAGTCACTTGAAGTTCATTCAGTTCCATTCTTGATGAGAAGAGGAAAATTTCATAACTGAGTTCCTATTTAATCAGTTACTCCTCCATGGACATTTGCATTTTAAGCAGGGGCTCCCAAAGATACAAAGATTTAATCTAAAGGACTTTTTTCTCATAGATTTTCCTGTTACCCTGACAGGGAAAGGGGTGTTGATCCAGAGGAAGAGCTTGAAGGACTTTAGTCACACCCCTCTCCATAATTCCCAACAGCTCCCTTCCCAATAAACACAGGACAGAATTCTTACCATGCAAACACAGCTTAATACCACCTTTGAAAAAGCATCCATTTGTTTTTGTTGTTTTTATTTGTTTGTTTTTTAAGTAAGCTCTACACCCAATGTGGGGCTTGAACTCAAGACCCCAAGACCAAGAATCACATACTCACTCTATCAACTGAGCCAGCCAGGCATCCCAAAACATCCAGTTTAAGTAAAAAATTGTATGGGGATATCTAACAATGTTCTTAAGTCACTTAAATGCGATAATGTATTAAGAATGGCTAGAACTGGGGTACCTGGGTGGCTCAGTCAGTTAAGCTTCTGCCTTCAGCTCAGGTCATGATCCCAGGGTTCTGGGATTGAGTCCTGCATGGGGCTCTTTGCTCAGCGGGGAGCCTGTTTCTTCCTTTGCCTGCGGCTCCCCCTGCTTGTGTATGCTCGCTCTCTCTGACAAATAAATAAATTTTTTTAAAAAAGGTCTAGAACTGTAGCTGGTATACACAGTAAACATAAGCACTATTATTTGTTAATGTTTATTGTTATGATAAAACTATTTTCCTTCACATATCCAGTGTGAGGATCCAGTGAAATTCAGATAAAATAAAGCTTTTCGTCAGACATCCCAAAGGGGAGGGAATTAAAATATGCCACTAGGAGAAATCAAACAAAGAGGAAGGATTAAAATTCACTAAAAAAAAAAAAAGACAGGGTATCAGAAATGGCTACTTCGCTTGCTATAGTTGTCTATATACAATACATCCAGGTTTTACTTTTTCCTTTGGAAACAGTACCCAGAGGAAACTGACACAGACACTATATAGATCTCATAAGAAAAGTAAAGTGTTTTCTCTTATAAAGTGGCCATTCATCTGATGAACAGCAGTAGACACTCCACAATGGGGCTTTTAATTAATGATTTATTAATAACTGTCAAAAGGGCAACATCTTAATCACTATTCATTAAACCCACTCTGCAGCCAATACAGAGTATGATCTGAATACCACAATGTGGATATGCTGAAAATCTTCCACCAGAATCACAGAAAGGGTTACCCTCTTCTGCTACAAGAATAATAATTAAAATAATGACCAATTTTTCTGTGTGCTAAACACTGTTGTAGGGGCTTTACAAATTTTAATTCATTTAATACTTACAATTACCCTATGTCAGAGAAACTATTTTTATGCCTCTTTACACATGATAAATCCAGTGCAGAGAGGGGTCTAAGTAGCCAAAAGTCAGAAAGTGAGTGCCAAGAATATTAGCAATCAGCACGTATATGCTATTTCTGTTTGCAAAGCTCATTCAGGCATGATTATCCTTGCTGGTCCACATAACTGCTTGGTGAGGCGGGTATTTTTACTTCTACCCCTAATTCACAGAAGAAGAAATGGAGAGGTAACTATCTTACCTAAAAGGCACAAGTAATTACAGGGGCTGACATCAGAATCCGAGTCATCCTGAACAGCCCACCCATGTGGGTTGTACAATTACCTCCTGCCAAGACCAGACATCTCATCTCTACATGGTGTGACATGAGGGGGATGAGAGGACTGGCTGCCCCCAAAATCTTGCTCTTTTGTTGCCCCAAATTTTACACCTGGTCATTGTACAGTTTTACCACAGTGTTTACTACAGTATATTAAAATGGCCTATCCATGCATCTCTTTCTCTGACTAGCCAAGAAGCTCCTAGAAGGCAGGATTATGCGTTATTCATCACCTAACACACTAATTCTCAACATAAAGTGCCTAGCAACTAGTAGGCATTAAGAAAAAAAAAAGTTGAACTGAAATGCTAACTCAGTGTGCAGAAGTTTATTCAGTTACATTCTTCTTTGAGGTTTAAACAGTATTTCATGATCATTCCCTAGGAACAGTCACATTTTGTTTATAACTTAAGGATTTTCATACATTTATAGTATCAGGGAGTACTTTTGTTAATCTACACTTCAAGCAGTTCGGTACCACCCAAGGTTGTTTTTGTTTTTGTTTTTTTTCATGAAATCATTAAATGAAGTCAGTTTTTCAATCTTCACTATAAATTTTTTTAAAAGCTATTTTACCTTTTTAATCCTCTTTTCCTAACCTAAATTGTGTCTATTTAACTTGTCAGGTAATTACATACATGTTTTAAGGAAACAAGAAAATATCCATTGAAAGCTTTTTTTTGATAAACATAAAAGATGTTCAAACAAGCTCCTTGAGATATCTGAATGTAATTTAAATAGCTACCCCTAGCAGTTATTTCTTCTTTGCATGACTAAAAGTATGAACAGAATTAAGTTAAAGATAATGATCATACGCATATACTTTAACAATTTATTACTTATTACTGAGAACCTGTGATATTGCAAATACAACAAAAAATTTCCACGAATGTACCACAGGCAAGTCTATACATACTTACAATCTACAAAGCAGTGGCACAAAATTATTTTTCTAAGTTATGGTCCAGTATCTAAATTATTATCCAATATCTGGATCTAGGCAAAAAATTCAACTTTCAACAAACTGGTCCTTTGATAAGACCAGTCACTCTACTGAATTTATGATATTGATCAGTTAGCTAATCTGAAAAATAGTACATATTAAAGAATATTAACATTTCCCCTATTTATGGGTAACTTTCTGAGTGTAAATCTGTCCATCAAAATAATTAAAATTAAAAACACCCCAACAGAAATAAATGATCAATGAGATAATATTGTACACAGATCTACCAACACAATTTAGGTGGAAAATAATGAAATTCAGTATTGCCTAAGTGATAAATAATTTTTAGAAAACCAATCTGAAGGGACGCCTGGGTGGCTCAGTCGTTTAAGCATCTGCCTTCGGCTCAGGTCATGAGCCCAGGGTCCTGGAATCTAGCCCCACATTGGGCTCTCTGCTCCATGGGGAGTCTGCTTCTCCCACTGCCCCTCCCCTTGCTCATCCTCTCTCTCTCAGATAAATAAAAATCTTTAATAACAAACAAAAGAAAGAAAGCCATCTGAAGACTGAATTCTAAACTAGTCTAGCTCTTTCACAAACCCCCCCCCCAAAAAAATGAAACACTGCTTCTCAGTAAAGCAGCCAAGTCACTTTGTTTAAAGAGCCATGGGAGATGAATAAAGCGTGGCTTTGCATCCTTGCCTACATTTCTTCTCCAACCCCTCATCCCAATTTTTCACTTGAACTCCTCAAATTTTCTCTCTCAAACATCATCTGGTTGAGCTTTTATCATGTGTCCTATATTTGAACAAATACAAATCCCAGCAACTTTGATATCGGTTCACACTGCACTTAAAAGCAAACTCGATTAAGGACCATGAAAGTCATGTGACTGAAGCTTCTGGGTAGAACACAAGAACGGTTTATCCAAAGAATAGGACTTTTAAACTTATCTTTGAGGGATTTTCAACTTTTTTTATCAGAAGCTAGAATGTGATCACAAATTTTCTCTAGTCCATCCTGTCCCCTCAAAGTCTGATATAATTATGATATACTTCACACGGGGAACAAATCACCATAAAATTAGCATCATCAGAACTCCTTTCCTTTGTACCCAGCAGTTCATTGGCCCATGAAATTAAGACTAATGTTACCTCAAAGCCACGCTGAAGTTTAAAAGTATTGTCATGGTAGTATTTTTACTGCTTTTGAAATTAAGCTTAGCTTATAACTAACAATATCTGCAGACACTCCAAACCAATTTAAAATTTTATATGTTGAATATGGGACACTCTTAGCCCTAGCCAGAGCATGCATATATTTTTATGTAGCACTTAAGTCAAAAACTTTATCAGAATAAAAGCCTATTACTAGAAGCCAGAACACAGAAATGATAAAAGGAAGAGCTTATACATACATACTTCACTGCCAAAAGGATTTCAGGGCACTAAAACAGAGAACTGAAGAGATGAGCCACTTCAAATGTAATCCCAAATGAAAATATGCCAAGTTGGTCTTTTTTAACAGTACTTTTCTACAGGTCCAAAAAAATGCAGGTCTCTGTGTAGAGCAACCCAGAACCCCTTTACTCTCTTCTTGGGATGGAGCAGGCAGGGACGCTGGCTGAAGGCAATCACTGAGGGATGGTGGCCCTCAGATCATCAGGTTCAGACCACATGGATCAGTTATGTTCCATGTGCTCAAAAGCTGTGCATGGGGCTAGAAGGCCAGAGGAGGTAGATCCAGACTATGACCCAGCCACTAGGTCAGCTGATATGAAAAATAAAGAAAAAATGCTTCAACTACCATTTGAAAACATTTCATTTGTCCTCACTTTGGCAGTATATATACAAAACATTTCATTTGTAAGTGGTATGTTTAAATAAGCACTATTTGGGGGGTTTTATGGTTTTAGGTAATTAAGGTACAATGTAAAACAAATTTTCCTCAAATCACTTGAAAATTACATATTCAGACTCAACTTACAGGATACATGAGACAATCCATCATACAATGCATATTTTGAAATGCCAAGTCATGCCACTGTGTGTTGCATTAGATTCAATTCATATCACTACTTCTCAAGCTGTATGATCAGGGAGGCAGAGCCAGAGATGTAGTAAAACCCAGTGTCCCTACAGCAGAGAGGGGGCTAGGAGAGAAGAAAGGCTGAACGTGTGCTCCTTGTTGTCCTCCTTCTACAGCAATTGGAGAAAGGAAGTACTATGTGCATTCTGAAAGACAAGACAATGAAACATCATCTAGATACTTATTTTACAATAAATTAGAGTCTTCTGACCTGTTGGATTGTGATTTTTCTTTTACTCTTTATAGCTTTCCACTCATGGAGCCTGGCTTAAAGCCTCTTAGGTATCCAAAGCATTTTCAGAGAAAACGGATAGTGCATGCTGATCCAATTCCTCTTCATCACCTCCCTCCCCTAAGGGGTTTTTTACAGAAAGGCAAAAAACTGTTTGATCTATGAACACGGGCAGAGCACTGAACCACGGCTTCTTCCGGGACCTATTCTCTCTCACTGCAGAGGTCCTATCACATCCTATAGGAGCAGCACGTCTTTGTCAGTAAACGTAACAGTTTTGATGGAAAACGTCCACATTACCACACCCTGTTATTTTCCTTTTTTTACTAGAACTTCATTTTTCTCTACTTAGTATGAAGTAGAGAATTTCCTTATGAGAGGAAATTATACTTCTGCCACAAAACAATGTGTTCTCATACTCCTCGGCATGCCATTTCTCATTCACACGCACTACTGGTTAGTGTGGTCGGTGGTGACTAAACTCCTGTTTACCTACAACTTTATTTTCACAAAAATTTTTTTAAAGTTTTCTTATTTTTTCTTATGAGATTCCTAGACATTATATATATTACTTTCATCATTAAATTCTATTCATTCTGAACTCTAATTTACACTTTTGGTCTAGCTACTGGCTCAGGGACATAACTCATTTATAAACAAATTAAAAGCCTCCAAAACCTCCACTGTCTAGCCAAAAGGCAAAGTTCATATCTATTGCTACATTTTCAGTTACTGCTTATCCACTCATTTGGATAACAAAGCTTCACTGAACACAGAGGAAAAAAACAAAAACAATCCTCATTCTCTCTTAAAGATTTTTAGGGGAAGCAGTGCAGAAACCCACAAGAGAAATACATTACAATCACCATAGTAAAGAGAGATTATGAATGATATATGAAAAAGACATAGAAAAAGGACGATTAATTCTTTAGCAGGGCAGCAGGGGCTAGGGGTTAGGAGAAAGGAGCAGCCTGAGAAGTATTAGTTTTTCCGGCCTGGTTTTCTTCTGACCAGTAAAAGGATTCTCATTTGACTCTGGATTTCTTGCCATCCTGCAGCCTGCTGGCTCTCTCCTTGGCTTAACACCTTCTAGCAACAAGTTGCTAATTAGAGTAAAGGAAAAGTCAAAGCTTAAAATGCAGAATGAATAATGACAGAAGCCTGGCTGTGTAAATAAATTGCACAACTACTTTTCTCAGGGTTAAAAAAATCTTCTTAGTCACTTATTTTATTATAAAGTTGATGTTTTCTGCCTACTTGAGGCTGGGTTATCATGTACACCCCATGTCAGCCTCTTGTGAAGGTCCCCATGAATGTTCACCAAAGAAGTATCTGTTCCATTCTTTTATAGAACTAGCCCAATTCACTGCCCTCAAATTGAACCACTTTCATTCTTAAGGCTTCTAAGTTAAGTTCCTGAGAGCAACAAATCATTTCAACATATTGGTCTTTCTTTACCCCTTCCCACACATCATACACAGTGTATGCATAATCTCCAGCACTACAACTTTCGCATGGTTCTCTTTTCAAGAGTATCTAAAGCTGGTGACTCTGCTTCAGAAGCTGCTTCCAAGTCTGCTATTTAGCACCTTCCGCCTATCACTCTCTCTAGGCCTATTTGTAAAATGCGAGTGGTAGCTACTTAGCCCTCAGAGGACTTCTGTGGGAATTAAATGAGAAAACTGTGGCATGGTGCCTTTTCCACAAAGAAAGAACTCAACTCGTGAGAATTCTTTTTTTTTCCTTTTTCCTCCTACTGGACAAACCTAACTCCATACAAGATTTCCCATAGAGTCACACAACTGCTTCAGAGAGGGTCATTTTTCACTTAGAGAAAAGCTAAGCGGTTCTCGATCTAAGTTGTCTGTGAAAAACATTAATAAGAAAACACTGTGTAGCAGCACACCCTGAGACTCTACGTGGTCAGAATATATTATTGGTTTTAGCATTTTAAACACAATTAGGTTCTGTTAGCTAACATCGTGTATAGATTTTCCATATCTCTGTTCACTCGCCTGTAATTATCTTTTCTTATGTTTTTTTCCATCACAGTTTTCTAACTTCAGGTAGACATCATCACCAAGGCAGGTAACAATTCCAGAGTAACTAAAACTGAGTTCAGAGAAAATTATAAGCACTGTGACCAAAAGACAAAAGCTCAAGCCATCAATATAGTATCTGAGAAAACCAGGTCAAAGAACTCTCCAGGTGGTGTCTAGAAGGGAGGAAGAAGAGGAAGAATCAAATATAAGAAATTTGGAGGCTAGAGGGAGAAATTTAGGAGTCTCAGAAGAATACAGATGAGTGAACGGGATGTAAGAAAATAACTAAAAAGTAACAGTCAAGAATTTCCAAGAACTAGGGTTAAAAATAAGACATGGGATCAAAAGAGTTGCCATTGGAAGACAGAAAAGAAGAAAGCAAGTAAGCAAGAAAGAAAACAGGCATGAAAAAGAGAAAACACAAAATAGGATGGCAAAAATAAGCCTGACAGAAATGTAACCATAGAGCGCCGGGGTGGCTCAGCCCTGTTAAGAGTCTGCCTTCGGCTCAGGTCGTGATCCCAGGGTCCTGGGATCGAGCCCCGTGTCGGGCTCCCCGCTCTGCAGGAAGCCTGCCTCTCCCTCTCCCACTCTCCCTGCTTGTGTTCCCTCTCTCGCTGTCTCTCTCTCTGTCAAATTAATAAAAATCTTTAAAATAAACAAAAAGAGAAAGAAATGTAACCATAATAAAAGCAAGCTGATAAAACTGAATACCAAAAGACAGACTCTCAGATTGGGCTTTTAAAAAATCATGACTCAAACAGTCAACATTAAAGTATGCAAAATACATGTTAGAGAAGCATAAAATGGAAAAAAAAACAGGATAGCAATTTTACCATCAGACAGAACAGAATTTAAAGCCAATACCATTATAAAGGACAAAGAGTAGAATTTACCTACTTATCAAAGAACTGATGCAGAACAAAATACAATTACAGAGATATATGTACATAAAAATATGACCACAAAATATATAAGGATACAAGTGACTGATGTACTGGGATAAACAGATAAACCAACTATTTTCATTGGCTAATTTGCTCCCCCATAGAAGCATACAGATTTAAATAAATGATTAAATGATACATATAATATTAACACACTGTTCTCAGAGATGATAGAAAAATGTAAATATATCAATTAATAACACATAAAACTTTCAAAACACAGACTATTTGTTCTTCTTAAGCACTCAAGTGATATTCATAGAACTTGATTATTCACAGACCATGATGGAATTCTCAAAAATTACCCAAAAAATATCAAATTATATTCTCACCTCAGTAAAGGTAGAAACAAATAATAAAGGATAACTAGAAGATATCTCACATATTCAAAATATAACACATGTAAAAATAATAATGAATAATAACTTGTGACTTCAGGAAGATAAAAGGAACTAAAAATCCTCAGGGCACAACAAGGGAAGAACTCATGCCAAAACTTATGCACCTAAAATAATAATAGCAGGAAATTCTGAGCTTTAAGTGCCTTTAATAAAAAATAATACAGATTTTTAAAGAAGCCAATAATTTAATTCATTAAGGAAGACAAAACCAAGAGAATAAAGCCAGAAAGGAGAAGACAGGGAATGAAGATATGAGCAGAAATCAATGAACTGGAAAACAAACAAACAGAGCTGATTAGTAAACCAAGTAGTGTTAAAAGCGTAATAATTTAGAATTCTTTCAGGTAAGACTGATAGAGAGAGAAGGCAAAAAAAAAAAAATGGCAGGCAAAGATCGCTGCCTCACACCATAAGAAAAGGCAAAACCTTCTGTGAAGACAGAATAAGAGAGGAAAAATAACTACTGAACCACTGAGTGAGGGAACAGAGAGAATAAGAATTTAAAATAACTAATATCAATATTAAAGATGAGAAAATACAGGAAATATGAAAGTGACATTAAAGTGTTGAAAGGAAAAAGCAAGTTAAAATTTTTTTACCCAGCAAAAACTATCTTGTGAAATAAAGACTTCCTTAGAGACAAAAGCCAAAAGAATACATTACCCACAGACCACTAAAAATAAAACAAAGGGGAATAACAAGGTAATGGAGAACTAATGGCAGAGCTCTATAAAATTGTCAGGTATAAATCTGCAACGACGTGGATGGAACTGGAGGGTGTTATGCTGAGTGAAATAAGTCAATCAGAGAAAGACATGTATCATATGACTTCACTGATATGAGGAATTCTTAATCTCAGGAAACAAACTGAGGGCTGCTGGAGTCATGGGGGGTGGGAGGGATGGGGTGGCTGGGTGATAGACATTGGGGAGGGTATGTGCTATGGTGAGCACTGTGAATTGTGCAAGACTGTTGAATCACAGATCTGTACCTCTGAAACAAATAATGCAATATATGTTAAGAAAAAAAAAAGAAGATAGCAGGAGGGGAAGAATGAAGGGGAGTAAGTCGGAGGGGGAGAAGAACCATGAAAGACGATGGACTCTGAAAAACAAACTGAGGGTTCTAGAGGGAAGGGAGGTGGGGGGATGGGTTAGCCTGGTGATGGGTATTAAAGAGGGCACGTTCTGCGTGGAGCACTGGGTGTTATAGGCAAACAATGAATCACGGAACACTACGTCAAAAGCTAATGATGTAATGTACGGTGATTAACATAACATAATAATAAAAAAATTGTCAGGTATAAAACCAACATACATAAATCAATAGTACTCCTCTGTACTGCAATCATCAATCTGAAAATAGGAAAACAATGTACTAATTATAACAGCAACAAAGACAATATAGCTAGCAATTAACCTAACACAGGTTGTGCAAGACTCTCAAAAAACATTAAAACCCTACAGGACACTTAAAAGTCTGAATAAATGGGAGAGAAAAGATGCTCATGGGAAGGGATGAGCTGACATTTGAAGATGTCAAGTTTCTCTACAATTAATTTATAACATCAGTGCACCTCTTATAAAATCCTATCAGGAATTTGAGGGAGCTTGCAACTAATTCAAAAAATATATATGAAAGAATAATTAATAGCTAAGAAATTTGGGGGGAAGAAAATAAAGCAAAAGCCATTAAAATTAGTTATGTATATATAAAGTAAGAACAGTAAAAAATTATGGGAAAAAAATCAAGAAGCAAAGTCAAGAAACAGTATACATGTTCTGTCTCTCTCTCTGTCTCTCTCTCACACACATACAGACACACACACACATACACACACACACCAATATAGAGGAAAGAGGAGACTCAGAGAAAAGGTCTGGGGTCAGTGATAGGGTGTCAGAATTCAGATCTGGGGGATTTCTTATGGTTCTATAATTAGGACATCAGGGTGACCCGAACACTAAAGGGGAGGAATAGAGGAAAGGCTCTAAAGGCTTTAAAATAAAGAATTATCATGAGCAATCTCATGCATTAATATATTCCAAATAGGACCAGGTGTATTAAGGCCTGCTTTATCCTTTATATTAACATTTACCTAGGATTTTACAAAAATATATCTCAGTTAGTTGACCATGAAAAGATCAAGTAGATATCACCTCAAATAGCAGGCCAGATTTCATGTTCTTTTGTGTCCTTCAAATTGTTATAAAAGGATGTCATTTATTTCTAGTTTAAGTAAAAATCCTGGCAGTAATCACATGTTACTTATTTTATAGCAATACACATGTGCAATATTTTATTCCGTAACTGATATTGAAAGTCTGAGTGCAAATAACATCATCCCAACTTGTTTTTAGTTAAAGTTCTAGACAGAGCTGTTAGAAAGTCAACTTTACTCTCTCCAAGGAAGATGCTGTTATCAATATATTAGAAATGTGTGGGACACTAAACAAAAACTAGTGGATATGAAGGCTTTTCTTCTAGATTAACTTAAAGTATGAGTCATTCTACATTTTTTCTGGGTGGAACACTGGATATATTAAATACAACTTTGGTACAAACTTGTAAAACCATGAACTGTGATTCCTCTTCCTCATTTCTCTCTCTTACAAGAGATGTGTAACAAATTGGTTTGAAATGTTTTTCTGCTCAGAATTCCAGCATAGCAAAAAAGTACCTCAACTTTCCTAGGAAAAACAGTAATATACATTTTTTTCAAAATAACTGAAAACATTCATTATTTTCCTTATGCCTGAAATGATGCCTTATATACAGTTTTATTAAAAGAAACTTTGTGTTACCTCATTTGAGCTAAGTCTAATGAGCTAAACTCACTTATGTAAGTTCAACAGGCACACAGAAAACTAATTTACTTTTCATGTGAAGTCGAAAAAAGTTTTATGGCATTTCCCAGTGCCTTTTTAAAAATCACACATTTGGAAAAATAAAAAATATCACACATTTGGTGACTTACAGATTTAGTTTTATCATACAACTAGTAATTATTATTTCATTTAAATCATACTGAAAACAGAGACCTTTTGACCAGATCAGAAATGCAATATTTGTGAGGTAAAGTGAGTTGTTAAATTCAAAATATGGTTGTAATTTTGCCTTTAAAAATGTATACTACAGAACACTATAATGAATGTTTGAGTTAAGAGAATAAAGCATAAAAGCCCACACTGACGGATCTATTTTTTAAACACGCACTTTCATACAACACAGGAAAGACAATTATACCAGAGTAAAATAAAATCTTTGATGAAGTCATGCTTTTTGTATCTAGATTTCATTGTAATAACTGAAAAAGGGTTGACTGATGATGTGATGAACAGTTCACAATACTTTGCAGCTGGGTCTTCATTTGCAACCTAGACTGTCACCTCTTTCTAGGAGTTATCATGACTTTAACCTGAATGAAACCAAACTATCACAGGAAGCTCTTTTGAACATAATGGATACAGCAAAAGACAGACTTGAGACCATATCTGAGATCCATCAACACAATAATTTAGAACCCTAAGAAGCTACTTGAAAGAAGCCAACAGTTCATTTTCAGAGCAGTTTTGACACTATCTTAGCACATTTTGGAAAATGAATGTATTAAATAACACCAAGAAAATAGTCCAAGGGAATTCTCCTTCTCAAGTGTCTAAATAATTTGCCAATGCTAAAAAATAAATATTGTGTATTCATGAGCAAGTTAAATAGGCATACTGCCCTTCCTAAAGAAGGATAAAGGCAAACTTCTTTGCCTGTCACTCATCTTTAATGATTTGGCCCCAAATTAACTTTGCTATCCAGCTTCCTATTCTTCCTCGGTACCTTAATGTAACTAAACTGAATACTTGATAGTCCTCAATCCCACTTCAATACCTTTGTACATGCATTCCCCTAATCTTGATCATGTTCCTTCCCCCAGGGACCGATCTCCATATATAAAAATCTTGTTAATTTTCAAGGTCCAATTTAAAGGATGCCTCTCTGAGTGCCTACATGACACAATGAGTCCTAAGTGCTTTATATATATTACCTATTTAATCTTTACAATCCCATCCCAATGGTAGCTGTTAACAGCTGCTACCAATAAGTCCTTATACATGATACCATGGGTTTTTAGGACTTACTGAATTCTCACAACATGCTAGTTTTTTATCCCCATCCTACAGATGAGGAAGGTGGTGAGAGTCAAGAACACCAGCTCTGTGGTCTGAATTTGAATCCTGGTTCCACCATTTGCAGCGTTTTCCTCAAATGATAAAGTGTGTGTGTGTCTGTGTGTGTGTAACTAACAAGAGCTCTTTCAAAGAGCTGTTGTAAACACTAAATGAAATCACCCACATAAAGCATTTAGCATTGCATCTGGCACACAATGAGAACTTGCTGAGTGTTAGCTATTATTCATTTTAGTCTTTCCCCACAGTATCTTACATAGTGTTTTTGCACACTGGAGAAACAAACAAAAATACGTTCATGATTAGTGATTAAAAAGCATTCCATCTTTTCTCAAAACAAATTTATTTCACAGGTCAATTTAGAAAAGCAGCTTGTGCCCTGTTAACTTCAGATCATAATAAAACAGGAATCTGAATTTGAAGCATTTATGGACTGATCGCACTGACACATCTCTCCTCTCACCTGCTACCATAAGCAGCATGCACTCCAGGAGCAGTGGGGTGATGGTGACTGAGCTTAATCTCAGAGGGACTGGAAAAGCTCTTTGATTACAAACACCACTGGCTGTTAGGAGGTGAAATTGTAATATTCAGCACAGCACAGAGACTATAATATTAGAAAACTGATAAAAGAACCCTAAAAAGACTCCTTTATAAAAGCTCAACAATTTTAAAAAAATGAACTCATACATGTAAAAACCAAACAGAAATTTTCATTTTATCATAAAAAGGATCATATAATTCTATATCTAAATTCAATTCCACTATTTCACTTAAAATGTATGCATAAATTTGGGCAATCTCTAAAGGCAAGCTTTTCTACATTTACATTCTTCCCTGGAATTTAAGCAAAAAAGTTGAAATCCATAATGCTATTGACTATTATGCTACATTAGGCAACATGTTGAAAGAAAAAACAATTCTACGAGACCTCAGTTAAAACTGATCTGAATCTTTGTATAATTTGGTCATTTCAAGGACACAGTAAATGACTAAATAAAGTAGTCACAGTAAATAAACATTTCAAGTTAAACCTTTCAAAACCTTCTCAGGCCTCGGCTCTGGGAAAACTGTTAAGAAAGGTTGTGGGGAAACACAGGAGATCCAGCGGCCCCGAGGAGAGCCATGTCCGTGCACGGGACCGCTAAGTCTGATGGATGGTCTCCGTCCATGTGCCTAGCAGCCCTGCAAGGCGGGCACTGCTTGGCCTGTTTCACAAATGAGAAAACCAGCTGAGAGGGGCACTTTTAAATAAATACAAATGTTGTTAGTGTTCTTTAATATTGTGAAGTACAAGCTATAGTTTCAAACAGAAAATGTGTACCATAAACCTGTCCTTTTGTGGTTGTTCCCCCTTCCCCTTAAACTGGTCCTTTTTAATAATGAATGGAAATAATGCTCTTGAAAAAAAAATAATAAAGGGCCAGCAAAATGGATTAATATGCTTTTTTAAATAAATAAGAAAAAAGTAACCTCTTTGCAAGTTCTCTACTCACATAATGACTAGTAAAAGAATAATATGAAATGCTAGAAGAATAATCCTTTATTACCACGCTTAATTAAAAAACATGGCAGAATGCTTCACAGGTAGAAGCAAATAAGAGAAGTTGGAGGAGGCTACATATATTTTAAATGTTTTCACTTCCTTGAGGTACAATTTATAATTTCCTGAATTGATTACAACTAAAATAATAAATTACAATAAAATTTTAACTGTACAGTGTGACAGATCTTGTAATTGTACACAACCTTGTAAGCTCCAGAACATCCCAGTTATAACCACACCACCACCCTGAAAGGTTTCTCTGTACTTGTTTGCAGTCGATACAACCTCCCCAACTTCAGGCACATGCAACCATGGGTCTGCTTCCTATCGCTACTTTTGCCAACTTCAGAATTTCATATAGAAGGAATCAGACCATATTTATTCTTTTGACTTTGATCTCTTTCACTTAGTATAATTTTTAAGAGTCATTAAAATCTGGCATGTATCTGCATATAATATTTTGTTCCTTTTTATTTTTGAGTAGCATTCCATAATACAGACGCACAACATTTAGCTTGTGTCCAGGTACTAGTATGAATAATGCTACCATGCACATTCCCAGGAAAGTCTGTATGGACATGTTTTCATTTCTCTTTGACAAACACCAAGGAGTTAGACTGCTGAGTTATATGGCAGATGTATGTCTAACATAATAATATTGACAGTGCCCTACTGTTTTCCAATTTGTCTTCCCAAAGCAACATGTAAGGGTTCTCACTGCTCCAAATCCTCACCAACACTCAGTATTGTTAGTCTTTTTCACTTTGGCCATTCTAGTGGGTATGCAGTGCTATCTCACTGTGGGTTTAATATGCATTTCTCTGACAGCTAGTGATGATGTACATCTTTTCATGTGTTCACCGATTATCTGTGTATCTTCTTTTATGCCATGCCTCTCCAAATCTTCTGCCCGAAGTTTAATTAGGGGGCCTATCTTATTACTGTGTTGTTTTTATTATTATAATACAAAAAGTTTTCTATATGTTCTGAACATAAGCCCTTTATCAGATTTATGTTTTACAGATATTTTCTCCAAGTCCATGGCTTGCTTCCCTAGATGTTCTTTGAAAGATACAAAAGTTATGAATTTTGGCAAAGTCCATTTCACCACTTTTTTTTCTTTTGTAGTTCACGGTTTTTGTGTCTGGTGCAGGAAATCTCAGATTTGAAATCTAATCCAGTAACACAAGAAAAAATGCCAATGGGTTCATTTTAATTCCCATCATTCAGAATTCACACCTTTATTCAACTCACCTTTCTAGGGCCACCGTTCCATAACTACCCTGGGCTAGCAGCCACTCCTATTGAAAAGTCACTTTCTTGGGGTGCCTGGGTGGCTCGGTTGTTAAGCGTCTGCTTCAGCTCAGGTCATGATCCCGGGGTCCTGGGATTGAGCCCCGCATCGGGCTCCCTGCTCTGTGGGAAGCCTGTTTCTCCCTCTCCCACTCCCCCTGCTTGTGTTCCCTCTCTCGCTGGTGTCCCTCTCTGTCAAATAGATAGATAAAATCTTTATTAAAAAAAAAGAAAAAAGAAAAGTCACTTTCTTGTCAGTGTTTTAACACACCGCACGACTCAATAACTGGTCAATTAGCCTTCATTTTTACGTAAGGAATAAGGATAAGGGAAACAGACTTTCAACACACACACGCAAGTCAGCCCACCCTACGGCTTATATCATATAACGTCACATAACACCCGAGGGGGTAGACACCACCCACCACCTCTGTTTTCACCTAGTGGTTATCTGGCTCTGTGGAGCCAGACTCATAACACCAGCTCCATTATTTCCTGGCTAAGTGACCTGGAAGCCACCTAACTTGTCTATGCCTTCATTTCCTCATCTGTAGCATAGGGAAAAAGGATAATACTTACCCCAAAGGATCATTATAAATATTAACAACATAAAATGTGCTGAACACGTTGCACAGTGCCCAGCATTTGATAGGCACTACGTAAGCTCTGCCTGTATGTATTTATTTTATAAATAGATCAAATAGACACAATACATGAAACTTACTCATCTTAGGGCAAAAAGCTATTAGTCTGGTAGACCCATGAGCTGGATCCCAACAATCGGAGGCTCCTCACCTCCTCCCCTGTCCTTGGAATTTGCATTCAATTTGCTTTCCCTGTACTCCTGGAAGCTGCTCCAAGGATGAAGCCTTGAGACAGTGATGTGGTATGGAGACCATCTGGATGGTATACATGACTGAACCCAGTTAAGACCTCTACATAAACTTTCAGGATTTGGGGGGGCAGGTACAGAGAACTACTCATCCTGTGGCTGCCCAAGACAAGTCTCACATGCAAGTTCCCTTGCTTGTTAAACCTGCCACCTACTACTCTGGAGTGGCCTACTCTTTCTTCAGTCTCTCCCTTCTTTCTACATACAGGGGCCGGTTTCAGACTATACCCAGGAATCTCTTGCAAACCAACACTTGCTAGAAATGAAAATTCTCAGGCCTACGTGAATCAGATACTCTGGAGGTGGAGCCCAGCAATGCAGTTCTGAGAAATCCCCAGGGATTCTGACATCCATGAAATCTGAGAGCCAAGGAAATTAAGGAAGCCGTACTGTACAGTCTGGAGAGGTGAACATATTGGCTGATGGGGTGGGGTGGTTCGCAGGATCACTTCAGTGGAGAGAGGGTGGAAGCCTGGCTGAAGGGAGGCCCATCTACCTGCTGAGGTTGGTTCAAAGAGCCAGGTGACCACAAAGCACCTTGTTCTGCAGGTCTCCCAGAGCCACAAAAAATGAGGAACGTGGTGACTGAACCAGCTCATGTCACCTTCTCAAAGGGCCATTCTCACCACCTTGTTCAAAATAGTTTTCCATCACTCCAACTATTCCCCACCTCATCATTTGGTTTTCTGCATGGCATTTTTTACAACCAACTGCCTTCATTTACTTGCTGACTCTTTGTCTATCTTTACGATTAACTAAGAGGCTCCTTTAGAACAGGGAACTGATCTGTTTTGCTCATTTTCATATCTGTAGCTCTAAAATGCAGCAATATTCAATAAAATATTTGTATAGTGGATGAACAAATAAGTGAACTTCCAAGAACATAATGACTTTTTTGATCCTGACTTAAAAGATGTGCAGGGAATTGAGAAAGTAAAAAGAGTTTCTCTGGGACATCTTGAAAAACATCAGTCTTATGAAATCAGTGTTTTAAGATTAAAAGGAGAGGGGCACCTGGGTGGCTCAGTCGTTAAGCGTCTGCCTTCGGCTCAGGTCATGATCCCAGGGTCCTGGGATCGAGCCCCGCATCGGGCTCCCTGCTCCGCGGGAAGCCTGCCTCTCCCTCTCCCACTCCCCCTGCTTGTGTTCCCTCTCTCACTGTGTCTCTCTCTCTGTCAAATAAATAAATAAAATCTTTAAAAAAAAAAAGATTAAAAGGAGAGCTTTAGGGAGGAATGGAAGTTGAGTATGACACGAGTAAGAGGATCACCATTTGGACCCCTGCACAAGGCACTTCATGACATCCTTTAGCTCCCTCAAAACAACCACTGAGGTGGTCCTGAAGACATTAACAATGATTTCTGAGGTTATTTTTCCAGCTTAGTTGATCAGGAAGCTGAGGCTCAAAAAAGACAAGACACTTATCTAAAGGTGCACAGTTTGTAAACGATTAAGACAGGACTCAACGCATACTTCTCTATCCAAAGAGTCCACTGTTTCCAGTATTTCTCTATCCTTGGGAAGGCCAGTGTGGAATGCTGTCTTCTACACGAATTCATTCTCTTGTTAAGAGAACTTGAGAAGTTCACAACTGAGTGAAGAAAACAGACATATCCACAGATAATAAACAATGCAACCAGCACTACACAGGAGCTATGAGCAGAGGTTATGGGAGCTGGGAGGGGGCTCCCAGGGCTGCAAAGCAACTCTTAATGCAAGACTAGGAATTTGAGAATGATCTGTTTGGGCCTGAATCTGATGGCCATATCCCAACCATTCTCCATTTACTAGCAATGCTTACTCAAGAAGTAATCTTCATTAATAAAATCTGTGTCAGAGCTGTGATATGGTCTTAACTGTCCATCCTTTGAATTCTTTTTCTTTCTAGGCAATCAGCAAATTAGAGCAGGCTTTCTCTCAAAAGCAAAACAGGAGAAGAAACTGAGCAATAACAACACAACACATTCATATGTATGAAGTGACTAAAGACAGCCTTTTTGCTCTACTCTCCAACACTCTAGAGTAGATCGCATGAATTTAAATCCACAAAGAAAATCGAGGAAATGCAGTGCAGGCAACTGTTTCAACAATAGACACAATAGGCTTTAATTTTAGTTCTGGCTTTAGAGACTATGCCAAACATAAGGTAACTAGGGCCAGTTCAATGGACATAAGAGAAACAATATTTGACTTAAATGTCTACTTGGAACTGTTTTCCAGTATAGAGTAAATATTTGACTTGATGTAAGGGTTACACACTCTATGTGTTGTAATCTTGCACAGTGGGAAAATAATCTTCCTGGACCAAAAGAAAATACTGCATTTCCTTTAACACTGTAAGAACAGCTAAACTGCTGGAAGTTGTACCGTGGCATGAATCCAGTAGTGAAGAAGGTCATTTTTCAGAGTTAAGGTCAACATGGAAAAATGGAAAATGGAATGATGTATCTGGGCTACACCACACTGTTGTGCACCATAACATTTTCTTACACAAATAGTCTAGCTGAAAGGAAGATGGAATACTGTTTGCAAAGATGGAAGGAGTTTCAGTGTGGGATAAAATGTTGGGAATTCCAGACAGATAAGGCAGTTTGTATGACATAGAACATCTGTCCATTTTTTAATGTTTCCATGCTGCTAATGAAGTTTTGATCAATTTTAAAGCTCTTTCCTAAAGCAAAGACAATTTTAGGCCAGCATTAGAGAAAATGACATTCACTAATTTGTGTTATATTAACACTTTTATTGATCCTTTTTCCTATAAACAGATAGAGGAAATAATGTTGTAGGGAGAGAAGAAAGTCCTTAAGCTCTACAAAAATCTTTTCTAAAACAACCTAAAAAGAAAATGCCCTGGCCAAGAAAATAGTATTTTAATTATGCCCAGAAAGGAATTATCAGATACATTTCAAAACTAAAACAACATATTGACAATTTTGTGGTCAATTTCAAATTGTAAACACGAACATGTCAATAGGAGCAGCTCCGAAACCATCAACAAGCCAACCTCTCTGTCTTTCAGAGTAAGTCTCCTCCAGGTATATATTGGGAAATTAAAAAGCTCATTTTCAGAAAAAAATGTTGAAAACTGGGGTGCCTGGGTGGCTCAGTTGGTTAAGCGTCTGCCTTCAGCTCAGGTCATGTTCCCAGGGTCCTGGGATCGAGCCCTGCATTGGGCTCTCTGCTCGGCGGGAAGCATGCTTCTCCCTCTCCCACTCCTCCTGCTTGTGTTCCCTCTCTCACTGTGTCTCTGTCAAATAAATAAAATCTTTTTTAAAAAAAATGTTGAAACCTGTAACATGTTTGCAGAGGTCAGTGAAAAGTGCGTTAGAATAAAGAATGTTTTAAGGTCCCACAGAACCCAAGTTCTATGCTTAAGGTGGTATTCAAAACACTTAACCCTAAAGCCTCCAAAGCACTGACGTAGCAGTGGTGTAACCCAGCCCAGTTTATGTGAACATCCAGTATGGCAGGGCTTTATTTTCTTTAGGATATCAAATTAAGCCCGTATATTTTCATCTACAGAGCTGTCAGAAGTCTTGTTTGGTGGGTTTACAATACAAAAAAAACCCCAGAAAAGGCTACTAAGAGAGACAGAAGCAGGAACAATTGGAATGGCCAAGATTCACCAAACACATCACAAGATAATGTGAACACAAAGAACTGAACAAGAGAGGGTGTTAGAACACAAAAGCTGTTATTTATATTTTAACCATATGCTGTGGAGTCAAAGATGCCATCCTTAAAACCTACTCCCCTCTCAGCACACCCCAAGATACATGTTAACCAATAAAGGTTTGTTGAATAGGACACATTCAAACAATTATCCTGTATCATAATCTTTCACAAGGAAAGGTAGAGAAGATCCTGTTGCTTAATAATCAGACACTGGAATGTACTAATGAAATAGTCTTTTGGGCAAAAAAGTAATACAATCAATTCCACTGGTCTTCTGACTCTGAATATAAACCCTAATCAGTAAGAAATTTCAGCATGCAAGCCTCTCATATTTTTATTAATAAACTGAAAGCATCCTACTACATGAGTTCAAAATATAAAGTTTATAAGTTTCTTAAGTTTCAGAAATATATAGAAATACTAATTTCTAGTATTTTTTCCTACATCTCCACATACCATCTTACACGCCCAGTGTGGAACCACCTCTTCTAGTCCATATTTAGATTACCAATATTTAGTGAAATTAGAATATTAGTGTTATATTCAAACTATAGCTAGTATAATTTCTTTGACAACTCAGAAGACACATTAGTCACCTTTAGAAGCACTGAGTCAGTATCAGGTCATCTATTTTAATGCTTATCTACTATACCCATATCTCATTTTACTGATAAGCAAAGGCCAAGACACACATTCAATGGCCTCCCTAGTGTCACACAAGCCATACATGGCGAAACCAGGAATACACTATGGCCAAGGTTCCCAGGGGCCTTGTATGCACAGATTCTTGGTTCTCTTCACTCTTCCATATACGTAGGGCCTCTTACTAGTCATCATCACTGCCCTGAATCCTAAGAGGGAACCGGTCAACAGAATACAGGGGATGGAACAGCACAGAAATCCACCACCAGCAGTTTTCACGGAACTGATAAAACTGCAACCCAACCTTGGAATAGAAACAGTTTACCTAAAATCTTTTTTTTAAGCTCAGTCTATTATTTTTTTGTTATTTTATGTTAGTCACCATACATCTTTTTTTTTTTAATTCAATTAGCCATCATTAGTTTCAGAGGTAGAGTTCAGTAATTCATCAGTTGCATATAACACCCACTGCTCATCACATCACATGCCCACCTTAATGCCCATCACCCAATTACCCCATCCCCCCACCTACCTCCCCTCCAGCAACCCTCAGTTTGTTTCCTATAGTTAAGAGTCTTTCATGGTTTGTCTCCCTCTCTAATGACTTCACATCCCATTTTCCCTCCCTTACCCTATGATCTCTGTGCTGTTTCTTATATTCCACATGAGTGAAACCATATAACTTTCTTTGACCTATTTTGCTCAACATAATAAACTCCAGTTCCATCCATGTCGATGTAAATGTTAAGTATTCATCCTTTCTGATGGCTTAGTAATATTCCATTGTATATATGTACCACATCTTCTTTATCCATTCATCTGTCGATGGACATCTCGGCTCTTTCCATAGTTTGGCTATTGTGGACATTGCTGCTATAAACACTGGGGTCTGTGTGCCCCTTAGGATCATTACATTTGTATCTCTGGGTTAAATACCCAGTAGTGTAATTTCTGGTCATAGGGTAACTGTATTTTTAACTTCTTGAGGAACTTCCATACTGTTTTCCAGAGTGGCTGCACCAGCTTGCATTCCCACCAACGGTGCAGGAGGGCTCCCCTTTGTCCGTATCCTTGCCAACATTTGTTGTTTCCTGACTTATTAATTTTAGCTATTCTGACGGGTGTGAGGTGGTATCTCATTGTAGTTTTGATTTGTATTTCCCTGAGTGATACTGAGCATTTTTTCACGTGTCAGTTGCCCATTTGGATGTCTTCTCTGGAGGAATGTCTGTTCATGTCTTCTGCCCATTTCTTGACTGGATTCTTTGTTTTTCGGGTGTTGAGTTTGATAAGTTCTTTATAGATCTTGGATACTAACCCTTTATGAAATATGTCTTTGTCCAGCTCCTTTAGGTGTAAGGTTAGCTTGTGTATTGGACACTTTTCTAGTTTCTTGAGAAAGGCTTGTATTGCTATGTACTTCCCTCTTAAGACTGCCTTTGCCAGTCTACCTAAAATCTAAGTTCAATCTGACATTCAGAGCCTTCCTACAGTAATTTAGTCAAACTACAGAATACATTTTGAACAAATCTAGGAAAGAGGATGAGGGGATGGAGGCAGTAAAAAATTTTTTTTAAGAAAAGATATTGAGGGGGCACCTGGGTGGCTCAGTCAGTAACTGTCTGCCTTTGGCTCAGGTCATGATCTCAGGGTCCTGGGATCAATCCCCACGTCTCCCTATTCACCAAGGAGTCTGCTTCTCCTTCTCCCTCTGCCACCCCCCCCACCCCAGCTCATGCTAACAATTAAATAAAATCTTTTTTTTTAAAAAAAGATATTGAGAAGAGATTACAAAGGTAAAAAGTTCTAAAATATTGAAAGTAAATCATTAGCTTAATTTAATTGATTATCCATTTTGAAAACAATCTCCTATCCAGAATCTAAATGTGAGAGTTGAAAGAGGTCTAAAATATTAGAGGTCTAAAGTATTAATTTGTGATACAAAAGTCTCATTTTAAACATGAGAAAACTGAGACCCAGAAGACTAGAAAAATAATTTATGTTAGGAACATCAATTATGAAGGGATAAAGGTGGACATCTTGCTCTCTGAAAAATTAATTACTAAATTTTTTGTTTTATTTTGTAAAAACAAAATGTACTGCCAAAACAGAATTACTTAGAAGAAATGTGTAAAGAGTCTGCTATGTGTACATCATTAGCTATTAAGTTTGTACATTTTACCTTTTTAGGATTATTTTATTAACAGAACAGTTTCCAAGAATAAGGCTAAAGATCAGTTCAATTCTTCCTCTCATCCGCTCCTCTATAGAATCATTATCTCTATGCCATAATTCAAATTAAAACTAGACTATCAAGCAATTATAGCGTGTGTAGGCTCCTTAATAGCTTTTTAATGCTATCAATGGTCACAAATTAAATCAATTGCTACATACCTCTCTTTTCCATCGTTCTGATTAGATTTACATGCTAAATACTCAAGTTCTTAAACAATTAGAGGGTCTTAACCCTCTTACAGTCATTATGGAAAAAGGGGGCCATGAGGGAGGAACTCATCTTTGGTCCAGCCCTGTCATGATCATAAAGGGCAGGCAGACACTGGGCCTCAAAACCAAGCTCCATCTCCCAGCTCCCAAACAGGATTAGGATGCTCCTCAGGCTACATCATCTTATACAGCTAACAAAGGAGATTTCTGATTTCCAGATTAACTGCTAATTAGCAGTCATTTCTTTTATTGGTGCATCTTTGGCCTGCTTACTCTCCAGTTCTAGTGATGCTATGTAACCACCAGCAAGCTCTTAAAACAACAAAAAAAGCAAGGAGCCAGAGCATGAGCCTTTTGCTTTTCATCCACCCACCACATTCTATCCCTCCCAGTCAGTCCACTTGATGGCTCTCCTAACACTGCAAACCGGCACATGTACTCTCCTGCAAGCTTCTCACCAAGAGAGTGGTCAAAGACACCTGTGCACAACCAGAGCAGCATCTAGTAATATCCAATGTGTACACAATAATATTCTAGCACAGATACATTTTTTTGGAAGACCGTTATGGAATGAAAGGTAGTATGTTAGAAATTAATGAAAAAATATTTCCATCCCCTTGTGATCACACCATTCATTCATCTAATAAATATTTCAGAGCCTTCCATTATAAATGGGCTGGTAACACTGTTTTATAGCTTTCTTTTTTTTCTAAAGATTTTATTTATTTATTTGAGAGAGAGAATGAGAGAGAGAGAGAGTACATGAGAGGGGAGAGAAGCAGACTCCCCGCTGAGCAGGGAGCCCGATGCGGGACTTGATCCCAGGACTCCAGGATCATGACCTGAGCTGAAGGCAGTCACTTAACCAACTGAGCCACCCAGGCACCCTGTTTTATAGCTTTCTAATTAACTACTACATACTCACCCATTCATGTACTGATTCATTTGCTCAAAAATATTCATTGAACTCTAGTTATATGTTAGACCCTGAGGACATGACTAGAGGTACAGCCCCAATTCCCAAAGACAGTGAATCTGAGGCAGATTTAGATTTGAGAGTCACTTGGGAAGCTTGCTGAAAATGAACATTTTTATGTCTTACCCCAAGAGACTTGACTCCCGTAAGAAAGGGATGTGAACCAGAAATTCACACTTTCATCAAGCGCCTCCAGGTGATTCTACTGCAGGCAGTCTAGGAACCAGACTTTAGACACTGGTTGAAGAGAAGTCAGAATATACAGAAATACTTGAGGAAGCATCTCAAAGCCCCAATCGGTGTCAATGAATAGGACTATAGGACTTCACTGAACTGAGAAACCTCGTCACAAATACTCGCTGGAGGTGGGCCTCCCAGTGGACAGTCACAAAAAGTGAAACCCAAATAAATGGGAAAGAAACAGATTTAAGTAAAAACAAAACAAAACAAACAAACAACAAAAAAAAAACAGGTTTAAGGCAACCTAAAAATGCTCTTTGAATATTTAACAAGGGAATCTACTTGATATGAGGATGTTGTGCCAGTGTGCCAAAAATCAATATCTGGGTTCTTTAAATCTCATTTTTCCCAAACTGTTCTTCAGAACTACCCAGCTGCATGGTTCTAAAGGATAGACTATCACAATTTAGAAAGACTTACAAACATTGCATTTCATTTCTATCGTGAAGCTAAAATAATTATTTATGGAAATTAATACATCATGGGATTTTAAAAACCATATAGCCCCCTTATTTAATAACTGCACAGAATGGCCTTGTGACTAGGTCCACGTGACACATTTCACGCGAGGAGGACTGGGGCTGGACCCCAGGTCTTCTGGCTGCGAGCCAGACCAATACCATGAGATCTTCATAGTCTCAAGTCAACATCCCAATTCATCACCATGTCTTCTGCAAAGGCGTCATCCTGAACTCTGGTTCAGTTTCATACAGTTTACACAAAAGGCATCGTGGGGAAAGAAGCAATTTAATTTTCTAGAAATTAATTAAAACATGGATTTTTATAAACAGCTGGTATTACATATCACCGTATGCTGTGCTAGAGTGAGCATTACTTCTAAAAATAATAAAGCTTCTCTGATGGAACTGGATCTGAGATCAATTCTTAGCTGGCAACCTATACGAAGCCATGTTTCACACAGATCTATAAAAGGGTAGCTGGCAGAATTTCATCCATTAATAGTGCCCAATATGCAATTCTCTCTTTAACTAGATAAAACCTACCCAGAACTTTTTGCTGAAAATTAAAGCTACCCATTCAAAAAAAAAAAAAAAAAACCCTGCAAACAAGCTGCTGAGACTTCTAGCTTCAAATACTATGCTGTTATTCTACTTTTTTCAGCCTGAGATTTTCCAATCTGAGTCAAATGTTTGAAGTCACAAAGGCACCCTTCAGATCATTAGGCAGGACCCAGACTTATGCATACTTACACACACGGATTAATACACACACACACACACACACACACACACACACACACACACACACCGCAAAATAAAGTTATCTAGCCATTTCCAGAATTAGAGATGTATTTTTAAGCTTGGCACCGTGTTTGAGAAATAGATTAATGTGCCTCCTCTACTTCTTGCCAATCAGAAGGCTCTATTTGGGGTGGGAGCATGTGGGGAGGTGAGAGTAGGGGGAAGCGTCACATACCTCTTGAATGCCCATGTGTCACTAACAACACTCAGTCCTTGATCTGTTCTGGCTCACTTATACTTCAACAACCCATGATCCTGAATGATGTCATCATGTTCAAAAGAGGAAACTGAGACTCAGGGGAGCTGAAGTAACTTTCCCAGGGTCTCACAGTCACGTCTCTGATACTCAGCGACTTGTGCTGTGTGCTGCAAAGATACTTCCTCAGAGGGGAATCGGTCCTGCAACCCAAGAGGGCTCAGAGCTCTCGCAGGTCTTGGGCACTCATCTTCAGCACCAGCCAGTGGGATGGCTGGAAAAAAGAAATGTGAGCATGAAGAGGTTAAAATACAGCAGAGGAGAGGCCAAAGCTAACCCTTTACAGACCATCGTTGTACTACTGAGCCTCTAGAGCAGTGAAAAGAAACTATCCCCGTGTTTCACATACAAAGAACCCCACGGCCACTCTAGATACTGTGTCTTTTCAGCCAAGGTCATTGGGAACCCCTATGTCAGATTTACCTGGGTTTTATCCTCTGTGTACACAGATGTCACAGACGGATGGAAGGGGCACAGTAGGGTAATAAATACCTTTACCTTCTCAGAATGCCATCAACGCACAGCCACGGCAATATATTATTTTAATTGATGATATTCATAGCATTACATACAAATTACACTCCCAGAATTAAAATTCCTGAGCGCCAAAGTGTATATTTTTCATGCCAATGTGACTACATTAAAACCACCTTCTAATTATGATTATTTCTAATTTTAAAAGCCAGATAACAGATGGAGTCTGCTTGCTAACACTTCATTTTTACTACTTTTCTGTCTCCAGCCGAGCTACAGTAGGCAAGAAGGCCATGGTTTCCAGTCTTCACTTTTAGAAGAGCCCTCAGCTAGGCTAGGAGCGAAGAATCCAGCAAAGTGGCTGGGGATCAGGCACTTTCTGAAAGTTCTGTCATTACTCCCCAAAGAGCAAGCTGAGATCTCTGCCTCTCACAGGCAGATAAGCTGAAGGTGGCCCCTGGGCATATCCATGCTTTGGGGTGTCCTACAGGACGAACAAGAGGGAGCAGAACTGGAGGACGGCCTGGTGGGTGCTAAGAAAAATGACAGTTAGTGTCTTGTTCCTTGAGTGTCCTGAAAGAACAGTGGCCTTGGAATCTGGCAGAGTTTACTGGTGGCCTCACTTCCTCTATTTAATAGCTTGAACATGGTATTTCAAGTTTAGCACTTACCTAACAGGGTAGTCAGGAGAATTAAATGAGGGGAAGTCACACAGCATGTGCCTGACACAAAGTCAAGGAGAATGAAAATCATCCTAGCTCAGAGCCCTGCTCAGGGAACCAGGCAGGGAGCGGAGGAGGAGGGAGGGCAGGACCCAAAATGTTGCAGTAAAAACAGGCCCTTTTTAAGGCCTCATCTTGCCTGGCCTCTCTCACAATTTTAAGGATTTTTGAACCTATGAGGGACACAGCGAGCAAAGCCGTCCTCTGAGGGAGAGTGGGAAAGACACATTAGAGGATGTACTTTGGAGAAGGGCGGTCAAATACCTATGGGAATCTGTAGAAAGCTATGGAAGCTTTGCCTCAGAAAACATTCATGCACACATACATTTTGCATTTCATTTCAGGGGGGTCGACAGACTCCCTAAGAACTCCTGACTTAACGGCCTTTAATGTACTGGTGAAGGCTTTTTGGTATACGTCTTGGAGTAACTGTACTAGATTGCCGCTGTTTTATGGTCAAAAACAATAGCTACAACAACAAAAATCTCACCCCATTTGAAAAATCCAAGCACGTGAAGCCTTAACAAAATAACAAAAACAAAACTGGAGCAGGAAATATAAAAGATGCAGCCCAACTATGGCTTTTCTGAAGATGTCTCAGGCCCAGTGAAGCTTCTAGAAGAGGCAGCTGTATATTGTTCTCCAACCTCAAACCATCTCCTCAACTGCCCCCTCAACATCACCACTGGTGCTTCCAAGCCTGGCCTCACACCAGAGGAAATGTGGAAATACTCATATGAGGTGAGATTCTCCTGACATATGGAGGCAGTGAAAGGAACAGGTGCCAGGTAGAGGTCAGAACCCATCCCAGACCTGCACCTGCTGAGGCATACAAATATGGACTCCCACAGGCTCCATCTGCTGTGCGCTATGGCCAGAGCCTCCTTCTGTGAACCATGACCAGAAAAATAAGAGGATCCGTCTCCCACCCCAGCAAGAGAGCCCATCAGATCAGATAAGGGAGGTCGGGTGATAAAGTCCAAAATAAAGACAAGGAGAAAAGAACAGCTTTTCTGCTCTGCTTCATCAACCAGAAAGCAGTGAGACAGATTTCTACAGTTTTCCCTAATTGTCTTTGGGTAACCCTGGGGTTTGGACATACTCCTGGGTCTGGTTTTCCATGAGGTTACACAGTGACCTCAGCTTCTCTTCACACAGAAAAATGATACCCTTGATATGTGAGCCCCCTTACAGGAAACAGATTAAGAAGCAAGAAATCTACTCCACCTCCTATGGCCACCAAGTTCCAAACCTAGGCCACTTTTAGAGGACTGACTTACCTTCTTCAGTCTTTGAATTTCCAAGACCAAGGTGAAGGAGCACAGAATTGAGAGACAGAAACACTCGGCTGAAGTCCTGGTTCTGTCATTTGACTAGCCATCTCCCCTTTGGAAAGCTGCTGTCTTTGCCCGGCTTCCTCACCTGTGAAATAGAATTAACCTCTCCCCCATTACCACCCAGGATACGATGCAGACAATCTTGTGACAGGGCACGTGGGGAAACTTCTTAAATGGTTCCACACAGCACAAAAATGCCAGAAACCATCAGGTGGATGGGGTGGGAGGCAGTGAAGAAAGGTGGCTTGTGAAAAAAGGAACTCACAGTCCTGTGGTTGGGATCCCCCTCATCCCACACAGCAATAGTCAAGGTGGGGCTTCCAGATGAGGATGCGGCCAACAACAGACGGACTGAATGCATCTGCAGGCTGCTTCAGTGATGAAGATAAAACACCCTCCCCTCCTCACCTGCTCCACCTGCTCATTCACATGCAATAATCTAATATTAAGGGAGAACCTACCGAGCTTGGTGAGACCGCATAACAACTAAAAATGCAGGCGTGAAAGAGGACCGGAATATGCATGTTCATTAAATGCAGGCCAGACCCCTCCCAACAAAAGTATGGCTGGAGGAAAAAGGACACCACCATCTGTCAGGCTAGCTCTAGCCAAGGATTACAAATGAATACAAGAACAATCCTCGTCTCAGACACACTCTGAATACATATTCTTCATTTAACAACTGCAGACCAAAACTGCCCTTCCTCATTACCTAACATTTCTACTTGATCTGAAATTCATCAGCCAAGAAATTGGCAATTTTCAAAGTCTGGGCCCAATATTTCAGACAGCAGAAAGGATCACTGAAGATATGCACCTGGAAGTACTATAACCTTTCCCCACCAAAGGGAACCAAGCTCCTCAAAGAAACAGCTGAATCCAGGGCTGAGGCACAGTAGGTATGAGATGAGCCTGGAATATCTCATTATGACAGAAAGTAATAAAATCATGGGGAAATACAACATGGACACGAGCCAGCATGAAGGGGCTCCCACTGGCCAACTCTGTGATAATTTGAGCAACAAAATAGTTGAGTTCAGTAGTGACCTATCATTCATTGGAAAACAGGATTTCATAGCAATTCCATAACAATAACAGACAGGAATGAAGGGAGGGTTCTTGCTTACAGAAGAATGCTGAAGGCTGACTGGTAAACATGGAAGGAGTACTGAGTTCAAAACTCATGACTGGGCACCTATCAGTAAACACTGGATCTGACAGAATCACCAATGGATGGTAATTACTGCATCAGTTTTGATGAGAAGCAGGATATTTGCATGATCTTACAGTGTGTCCTCACAGATCGCTTACTAGTTGCAAGAGATTAAGAAGAAAATGGCAATTATACAGTCAAGAAACAGGACAACACCTTGGCGTGATCAAAGTTATCACCACCAATGGACTTTATTTGCCTTTAAACGTGACATCCTGGGAAGGATGTTGTGTCCAACAGAGAACTGGATCATGAGGAAACATCAAACAACCATAAACGTAGGACCATTCTATTTTTTTTTTTTAAGGGGAATGGATGTATTCTTAAAAATTGTCAATGACATAGGAGATAAAACAAGGCTGTGGAAGAGTTTCAGACTAAAGAAAGCTAATGGGTGAAATAAAAGAAAATATCTGAGCCTAGACTACATCCTACACTGGAGGGAAAAATATTACAAAAGACATCATTGAGTTAACTGGCCAAGTCAGAATATAAATATTAGAGGTGACTTTTAAAAACTGTATCAATGTCAAATTTACTTAAGTTGATAACTGCACTGTGGTTACCTAAGAGACTATCTCAAATCTTAGGAAATGAATATTCAGGTATTTAGAGGTGAAAGGCCGTGATGTATGTAACATATCCTCAAAATGGTTCAGAAAAAGTCTATGTGTGTGTATAGAAAATAATAAAGCAAATAGGGTTAAATTTTAACAGCAGGTAAATATGGATAAAGGGTACACCGGCATTCTTTGTACTTTTTTTTCCTGTAAGTTTGGAAGTATTTCCAAAAAAAAAAGGTAAAAACAAACAAAAAACACATGTGCCCTCATTACCTGATTACATTCCTCTTGAAACATTGCCATGTCTTAGTTTCCAGAACATCATTACCTTCTTGATTTCCAACTTCCTCTCTCATTTCTCCTTCCCAGGCAACTTTTTAATTAATCCCCTAAAGTTGGTAGGTCTCATGTTCTCAGTCTGTACATTAGCTTATATAATAAAATCTCATCCCCATCTAAGGTTTGAACTACACATGGACACACCACCACTTAAGTCCATATTGCCAACCCCACTACTTACTAGACCACTACACCTAGATTCCCACTAGATCTTTAAATGCTACTCAGAACTGACATGACATAGCTTCTAGATCTGGGGAACATTCCGAGACAGCTTGGGGCCTGATAAAAGCAATACCCAGACACCAACCTCTTATTCCTCACTCTTACTTGCCAATAAGGGGCCCACTCAAATAGAAGTGCTTTACTGCAGCACCTGGGTGGCTCAGTTGGTTGAGCATCTGCCTTCGGCTCAGGTCATGATCCTGGAGTCCCAGGATTGAGTCCCACATCAGGCTCCCTGCTCAGTGGGGAGTCTGCTTCTCCCTCTGGCCCTACCCCCTCTTGTGCACTCTCTCTCTCTCTCTCTCAAATAAATAAATAAAATCTCAAAAAAAAGAAAACCAGTGCTTTATTTCATGCTTCCAAATAACAGCAAGCCAAGGAAAAATGGTTATCCAAAACCTCAAGAGAAAGGGAAGAACTGAGAAAAGAGCACGTATAATTTTACTCTGCAACAAGACACCAAGTACAGTCCTCACTCAAAAACTACAACAAAAGAGCCAAATGATACCTCATGTATTGGTAAAAAAACAAATACTTTTGATTACTGTCTATAAGGAATGCTTCTGAAAAATACATACTTCATTAAAATAAATAAGCTACAGCAACAGACGTCACACCTTTCAGTCTGTCCTCAATGTCCTAAGCACATACCCTGACAAATGAGGGACCTACAGGTCCAGCTTAGGATCCATCATTCTTGGCCTACCACTGCTGTCTCTTACCTTTCTCATTTTGAAAATCAGGACATTGTGGGTACCCTACTTTCTCAGGGAACATGACAGGCCCACAAGTATTATTCAATCCAAATTAATATTCTTTCATATTTTTTTAGTTGGTATCATTTGTTTTCTTCTTTGTAGAGGGATTTAAAAAAAGAAGTTGAGGACACCTATGATGCAAAAGAGACATCCCACAGTTAGAGGCTGAATCTGGAAACAGGAAATTTTTAACTGATCAAGTGGCCTGGGCACCCAATTCCAAATGTCCCTATTATTATGGGAACATTTATAATCAATGTACTTTTTTAAAGATTTTATCTGTCAGAGAGAGAGAGGGAGAGAGCACAAGCATGGAGAGTGGCAAGCAGAGGGAGAAGCAGGCTCCCCACTGAGCAAGGAGCCTGATGCGGGACTCGATCCCAGCAGTCTGGGATCATGACCTGAGCCGAAGGCAGACACTTAACCGAATGAGCCACCCAGGCGTCCCTGATCAAGGTACTTTTTAAGAGATCCTCTCCATCTTAAGAAAGCTACCGAAATTACTACCCAGCCCCTGGCAGATCTCTGACAAAGAAATTAAAACTATCCTCTCATTTGGACATTGCAGATGGCCTATTTGCATATTATAATTCTCCTGGTTGATGACGGTTTGGGAGGATATGGGAAGAACCAGATGGGTGGACAAACTTTTTTTTTTTAATGTATCACTCTGGCGAGTAACCAGATTAATAAGTAATCCGTAAGTAATAACCTTTCATAACAATTCATAATGCATATTCGTTAAAATGTCACAAGGAAAAGGCCAGTTTGTGAATGCAGAAAATTCCAGAATGACAAGTAAATTGATCCTAGGTTTCCCAAAATTTCATTTGGGAACAATCAAAAAACACCAGAGACCACGACTCTAGAGGCAGGAATTAGTAACTTTGAGAAAATTACACAAAATAGGGACACTGGCTGTAAAAAACTAAGGAGGAAAAATTATAGAAGTTAAAGGTTGTAGAGTAAAATTTTTACCGGGAAAAAGTGGAAAACAAAGTCGAAAAGTGACAGAATCACTGGCATAATTCTAGTCTAAAAGTCATTCTAATTTTGCCCAAAATAATCAGACAACTGTTTGTCCTGTGTAATGTACATAATGGCTTTAATTCTCTGCTGCTTAACACAGAGTGAGAGGCAAAATGCACACTGAAGAAGAGGCATTTTTTACACAAATCCAGGTATTTCTGCTGTCATCAGCCAGACTCTGGCCGACTGAACCTTGAGTTACTTTAAATATCCTGGCATCAACACTTCAGACAGAGTTAAACAACAGTGATCACGGTATCTCCACATTCTTATCTGATTAGCTTTGTAAAAATTCTTGGCAATATTCTGTGCCAATCAGGTACTGATCAAAGTGAAATGAAGATACAGTATACAAAGCTACCATATGATTGTAATTATAGAATATGTTATAAAAAGTAGGGAGTGAATAATGGTGTCACAAAGATCATCAAAGACAACATTCAACGCACTGGCTGAGTTAAGAGGTAAGCCTTGCACATATTTGGTGAACATAAATTAGCAAAAAAAGTAATTCTGCAAAGGGTACTAAGATTCAATAATTCTAGTTCTGATCTACCTCCAAAGAAATAATCCCGGATGCTGGAAGTGTTTTATGCAAAGGCACCTGCCGTAAAATTATCTACAATGAAGAAAAATGGTAATAATCTACTCATTCACACATTGTTGATTACGGAAATAATAGTACAACCACATTATAAAGTTACCTATAGGCATTAAAATAAGTTTTTAAAAGGGCAGTAAGATGACACAAATTTTTACATGTTTGATACATGAAAACCATTGCCATCAAATGAAACTTTGTCAATTATCTTTAAAAGCTGCAAAGCCTTCTCATAAGTTACACCCAGCAAATATTTAAAGAAAATTTTCTGATAAACTACCAGGGTAAATCTGGTAAGCTTCCAAGCTAGTAACTCCCAACTATTTCAGATATAATGGCCTTCTCGGCATCTCCATCTTTCAGACCCCTCCAATCTAACCAGTCCAAAACTAAAATCATCTCTACTTCCCTCAAAAGCATGCTCCTTTCTCTTCCCTCATCTTCCCCACCCAACTGATGGTACCATCATTGAGCAAGTCACTCAGGCCAGAAAACCTACACTTGTCCCTCTTCTTTCACATCCAATCTGATGAATTCCATCTTAAAAAAACTTTCTGATCTTTCCATTTCTCTGCAATTCCATATCTCGACTGCCAGCTAAAGCCACTATTTTCTCATACCCAGATTCCTGCATCAACCCCCTAATGTCTACCACTCAACCAGAACATTCAGGCTTTGCCTGGGTTCAGATCTTGATTCTGCCACTTAGGGGTTGTATGTCTATGACCCCGTGATTTATGCTCTCTGTGCTTCAGTATCATCAATCAACTGGACATAATAATAGTACTGACCTCATAGGGTTCCTAATAGACTAAGCAGTTAGAACAATGCCTGACACCTGAGAAGCCACCAACTTTTGCTATTATTGTTATTATAAACGTATTCCTTACTGCATCCCCAACACAAAGTGCAGTGTGTGGTACATAGTAAGTGCTCCATAAGTATTTATTCAATGGCCATTTTAGTCATACAATGATCACATGCCAATAAGATTCTGACCTGAACATCCCCAATGCTGGATATTCTTATTTCTGCCAACTCTTCACGATAACTTAAAATGGAGCCTCAATTTAGCTGCATGGATCAATCTGAAAAGAAACTGGCTACAAAATTTAATTTTTTGAAATCTGAAGTTTTAAAAATCAGTTGTTTCTACTTAATTTGGGTGCTTTTCTCCTGGTATTTTTTTTTTAACCCTAGTATCCCAACAAATATAAAAACTGTCCAGCCATCTGTCTCATCGTCTCAGAAAACACCAAGATACCACATCTCAGAATCAGAAGTGAGGGGAAGAAACGTTAACATTCAGTGCTGATGAGGGTGAAGTGCTGGTGGGAGTATAAAACTGGCATGTTTTGCAACATATATGAAGAATTTATAAGAAATTATTCACTCTGACTAAGCAATTCCCTTTAAAAATATTCCCTAAAGAAACAGAGATGTGGACAAATATTTATATGTAAATATGTTCATGCCAATGTTCTATTGTGAAAAACTGGAAACAGGCTAAATGCCCAACAACAGAAAACTATTTAAGTAAATTACAGTTCACTCAACTACTGTCTTAACTGCTTGAGCAATTAACCTCTCTAGCTGTTGAGATGATAGATGATTTTCCTCTTTGTACCAGAATTTAAAGCTCAGCTCTGCTATTTACTAGATACAGGATCTTGGGCAAGTCGCTGTGCCACAGTTTCTTCACTTGAAGCAACAACAGAATTCTGAAGATGAACTCAGTTAATACATGTAAGGCATGGAGAACAGCTCTGGACACACAGCAGGTACTGCACGGATGACTGTTAATATTATTATCCTTTTGCACTCATCAAATTCTTCACAACGATCCTGTATCACTTTTGGAATAAAAAAAATCAATAAGTATCACTAAAAGTACCCAATTTCTTAAAAGAAACCAAATTAGGCAAAAATTCAATTCAACATATAAATTCACAATCCCTTATCCGGAAGCTTGGGGCTCAAAGCGTTATCCAACACAGAATTTCTCGCATTTTAGAAAGATAATGCACTGCATCACAATTCTATATAAAACCTCAAGCCAAGTCTGGGCCAACACCCTACAGTCAAACACATTCACACAAAATGAAATAAATCCAGACTCCTTGGAACCCTCATCAGGGAAGTCAATGCAGGTAAGGTTTTACCGATAAATTATGAATTAACTTTACAGCTTCACAGTTTTTTTAAATTGCAGATCTGTGAATAAGGAGTCCTGAATCTACAGTAGCAAATACTAGCACCACAGCAGCAGTCCAAAACGACACATGGTCAATTTATGCCATGTCAGATGCTTGGACAAAGAAATACTGACAATTTACTAAGCCCCCAACTCTGGTAGGATTCCACTAGAGCAGGTTTATCAATGGGCTGCTACTGACGTTTTGGACTGCATAATTCGCTACTGAGGTGTTTTGTCCTGTATAACTGTAGAATGTTTAGCAGTATCCCTTATCTCTACTAGATGAGAATAGCGCCTTCCCCATCACGATAACCAAAAACATCTCGAGACATTGCCAAATGTCCCCAGGTGGGAGGGGGATTGTGGAGAACCTGGTTGAGAACCAGTGCACTAGAGCAAAAGAAGATCTACGGCTTTCCACTCCATATTCCACACCAGAACTCCCAACTGCAGCTTCTGCTGGAGTGCTACTTTATAAAGTCTCACCACTTTCCTCTATCTCCTACTAAACCCCAAGCCCCAGCCAAAATGAACTTCTTGCTCTTGTCCCCAAGTACGTGGTTTCATTACTCCCGGCTTCAGTTCACACTGGGTCCACCCAGAACACCTGATGCCACCTGCCTTCATGCTCCCCAACACAAATGGCCCTGACATACAACTCTCCAAACAAGGTATTTCTCACGGTAAGCATTAGGATCAGAGAGGTGAGCAAGCTACAGGTGTCAAGAAACAGGACTCCAAAGGCAAGCAATTTGTCAGCTGAAAAATATATATATATATATATTTAGCTAGTTTTGGCTATCTGTGGAATTTGGGAGACAGGGAGGAATCACACAGGTCAACATTCCCCAAACTGGTTTTTCCCTCAAACCGTCTTGACAGATGTTAATAAGCACCTTGAAATATGTGATGCTCAAATAAGTATGAAAAATTATCTTCGATGGTTTTCTGTTGCCATTGTTAAAACCACGTAAGTACTTTAAACCTTCAATATGCTAATTCTTTTATGAAACTCCAAGAGAAAATAGGAAATACCACATTTCCCAAGCTTATTTGGCTTTTAAATCCTGTTTTCTTTCTGCTCCAGTAACATCTGCCTTCCTGACGACGGTTCCAAGGAGCACCAGTTGTGAAACAATGACAGAGATCTAACATCCAGGGACAATCTTTAAACCATCTTTCAGCTATTGGTTTCTACTTCCTTCTGAACAAATCTACCTATGTGCACAATTTTATAAGCTGAAGTGTTGCTCAAAAAAGCAAATTGAAAACATCTTAAACATCCGCCAATGGCATAGTGGTTAAGTAAATTACGGCATAATAATACAATAGATTACTACCCAACCATGAAACAATGAGGGAACTCTTAATGTATTGATACAGAATAATCTACAAGGTACATGAAGTGAAAATAAACATACACAGAGTATGATATTTTGCATGCCAGCATTTGTGTAAGAAAGGAAGGAAGGGAGGGGAAGAAAACGTATACACATTTGCCAACATACGCATGGACTATCTTTGGATGGAAACACGGGATGACAGAACACTGGCTGCCTCTCCTAAAAACCAGCCAGGCAGAGTAGAATAGATACAACAGTATCTAACCTTTTACACTATGCTGTTTTATATACTCAGAAAGAAAATTAAAATAAAAAATAAGTAAACTATTTTTACCAGTCTCTTCAGAACAAAAATTAAAGATGTGATAATCTACTAAAACAGCAGGCTCTATTAATAAAGAGGCAATACAAGTAACTTACTGTATCAATGATATGATGCCAAAAGTGATAGCTTCTTGTTTTTTAAATAATGAGAAAAAAGTTTTCGATTAACGGTAACAATATTTTATTCCCCCCTCATGCTGTCATATATATTCATAATCTACCTATTCACTTTGCTCTCCATTCGTAGCCTCCTCCAACTGCCAGACCCTCAGGCTCTTCCTTCCTTCCTCCACCACTTCCCAAAAATAAAAATAAAAACACACCTCCACCAAAAAAATAAAAAGCTTCTTTTATTAGTTTAGTGCATACAGAAGTCCTTTTGGCAGATTTCTCCCTGTTGATTCCAATTTTTAAAAGGTATTACTACAACCAATTAGCTACAGTTGAAGTTGTACCCATGTATGTTTCCCCTCCAACCAACAAAAGGCAGCTAAAAAATGGGTCACTGATTCATTGTGGATATCACAGAAAGCCATTAAGTCTCTGTGCCAGTGTTGTATTTCTTTTTTTAAAAAACCTTAAAGCTTCCTAGTTTATATTTTTCCTAGGAACCTAAGAGCTTCATCCACTGTGTGATACAGGTATACACACAACTAAAACATTAAGACTGATGTGGGACAAACAGAATGATGGGAGGTAGCTCTCCACTGCCACATTAATTAGGAGACCTGGAGAAGGCAAAATGCGGACCACCTCATAAGACTGATTCTCACTGGGGTCCTGCCACTGAGCATAAGTTTTAACTTTCTTATTCACAGGACTACAACCTACCAAGCACTAAAGAAAGCAAAACTGTGGAAAACTATTTTTTAAACTACTAAAGGAAATTGTCAACTGATTAAAATGATTACACTGCTATTTGAAGTCTACAAGATTAACATTAATATTTTTCTATAGAAAAGAAATGTAGAATTTTTTTAATAAGGATCTCTTCATAATGGGGTAGTGCCTTTTTTTCATTTAACTTTTGTTCTAAGTTGTTTACAATGAGCATATATTCCTAGGGGGGAATAAAAAATAAGGTGTTATAAGGGGAAATGCTACAGATGGAAAGAGTACACAGGTTTTTTTTTTAAAGGCCCAATTTATTCATAGAAAATATAGTTGGTACATTATATGGTTTGAGAACTGCTAAAAGGTATCAGAAAACACTTTCTGCAAAACAGACTTTGGGCAGGTCCTAACCTCCGTCTACTGGAGGGTGCTCATCAGGAGGTCAAACTTTGATTCTCCAAATTGGGCAAAAAACACTCAGCAGTGTTACTGCCAGTCACGTAGCACCTGTGAGCAGGCACGACACAACCAGAGTAGTTAAAAAGGGCCACAGTAACAGAGGACCCTCGCAGCAGAGAGAGGAGAGCATTCTCAGGTGAATCTGATGGGGCGCTCTCCCTAATCAAGGGGTATCATGGGCAGCTTGGCACCTCTGTACGTCCCTGGAGGTCTGGGAAGATTGCCCCTGTACCCTGAAATGCTACCGTATAGTGATCTGGGCGCAGAAAAATTTGAACTCGTTAAGGGATCTTGTATTTTTGTCCTGGATCTGATTGTTTTTTCATCAGCCCGTCACCATCACGACAAATGCACCCTTTAAAGAACATGAGCAGAGAAGAGCAAAGACAAACCTCACCTGGGAGAAAAAGACACGAGCTTTGGGGGCAGCAGCCTCTACAGCCCACTGCCCAGGTACAGAACTTAAGCAAACTCAGTTAACTGCTCTGGGCCTCAGTTTCCCCATTCATAAAGCAGTGGTGGTGATAATAATAACAACAGAATAATAGCAATACATAGCCCACAGGGTTGTTCTATTACACAAGAATGTGCATAGTGTTTATACAACACTCCCCGACACAAAGACTCTCACTGAATGTTGGTTTCCTGCCCCTTTCCCCCAAAGTTTGACCTACTACAAAAAATAGTTATCCTGTCCCGATTCCAGGGCCACTAAAGATACTGACACAGATCTTTCGTGGGCCAGCTCATTCTGCTACCTGAAATCCAGCCAAGTCAATTTCCTTGACATAGGTTTCAATCCAATCTTTCCCATTTCCTCCAACAGAGGGATCTGGCTAATGCAGTCATGTTAATTTCCAAGTCAAAAGGGGACAAAGGTTTTTATCATTTTTCTCTCCTTGGAAACCATGCAATCTCAGCATTATACACACAAATGTACATACACACCACTGCAACCTTGTCAGGACACTGAAGAAGAACTGAATGTTTGTGATTTGCTGAGAATGATCAGCATTTTACAGCACCCAGAAAAAGAGAAGTCGGGTTAAAGAAAGAACTTCATATCCCAAAGAAATCTGTTTAAGAAAGCATGTCCCCAAAAGTTGAAAAGATAGATGAGTGGCATTTTGCCCAGAGCCTTCTCAAACAGAGCCAAATAATTGAGTCTACCCACCAAAGTAGGAGAGGGAGACAAGAGTATAAAAGCAGCACAAAACCCTTTAGAAAGTGACCACACAAGATCTCCAGTATTGTTGTCAGTCATCTGGTTTACCAGGCAGCCAGCCAAATAAGGCATTGGTTATTTAGTGGCATTAACATGAGCTTTGGTCAGGGAGGGGAGAAGGAAAGGGAAAGCTTTTCACGTTGCTAAAACCAAAATAAGCATTTCCAAATGCTTGATCAACAACCAACAGAGCAGTGAAATGCTAAAATAACTTCTATATAGGTATAAAAACATTTTCCTGCCATTCTTTTCCTGGTCACCACACACTGAATGCATTATGAAATGATCACTGGAAAGCCCAAGAGCCAAGCAAAGATTTCCCCCAAATTGGTAAGGTATTATGTATGACAGATTCCTTAAAAGGTCTTTAGATATTCAAAGGAAAACAAATTTGTCCTTTATGTGACACATAAAATTTTCAGAGCTTAGCACAGACAATTAAGGAAAAAAGTGCTGTCTTCCTCTGGGACACTGAAAATGACCAAACATTCAGCATGGAAGGGAACAGACTGCTTGGGGGAGGGACCATCGTGTGGTTTCTTGCCAAGAATATAGCCATTGTTGCTATTTATCTGAACACAATATTTTGTCATTTTAATTTTCACCAACATCAGCTGGATATTTTGTAAAGACGAGCATAGTTTTCAGCAGAGCATGGATGGCATACCACTGCTTTTATGGAAATAGTGGTTGAAAATTAAAGAATTAAAACTTCACTTGGAAGGAAGATGGAAAACACTAATATTTTATTTCTTCAATTGAAAGCATGTAACAATGCTCCTAGTATTTCACTGTCACACAGTTCTCAGATCCTAGAGCTTGTGACATAAGAGAAGCAATGATCACACTAAGAAAATCACTCTTGTCAATTCTTACTCTACAATGACAAGACTATCTCAAGCTCATCAAGGGTAAGAGAAAAGGCAGCATGTCCTTACTCCTGCTCAGAATAAACTTAAGGCGGGTAAAATGACAGCAACAGAAAGAAGTACAGATACACGCCACAACACGGATAGAGCTTGAAAACATTATGCTGAGAGAATTCAGACCCAAAGGACCATGTATGACATGATTTCTTTCATATATGAAATGTACAGAATAGGCAAATCCAATCCATAAAGGCTGAAGTGCGTGAGTGATTGTCGGGGGCCTTCAGGAAGAGGGATAGGCTTTGGGAGGAATGGTCAGTGTGTGCTAGTGGGTATGGAGTTTCTTTTTGGGGTGATGAAAATGTTCTGAAATTGACTGTTCATGGTGGCACAAGTCTGTGAATATACTAAAAACCATTCCACTGTACACTTTAAATGAGTGAATTATATGGTCTGTGAACTGTATTTTGAAATCTCTTATTTTTACAAAAATACAATGAGATGAACACACACTCACATTTACAAACATAAGCAAAATGAAATGCATCCTCACAGACATACCCACGCACACATACCCCGACCTTATTTTCAACTGTAGGATCCCCTATCCTCTGTATTCTAGAGCTGGTGCTTCCCAAACTTGATGTACACAAAAATCACCTGAAAGCCTAATTAAAGTGCAAATTAGGACTCCTTATGTCTGGGGTGGAGCCTGAGATTCTGCGTTTATGGCAAGCTCCCAGGTTTGGCAAGGCTAAGGGGGTTTTGTGTCCTTCCCACCCTACAACATATATGTTGTACCACATATATGGACTCCTAACATATCCTAAAGCACTGGCAAAAGCTACTGCCACAAGTCCAGCCACAAGAGTACCCCAGAAGGGCTTTTCCTCCCTGTCCCACCAGGCAGAGTACTGCAAAGAGAGAGGACAAGGCCTGGGGGCTGGCAATTCCTGCTGCCTCCTTCTGTGGGCACTGAAGATCGAAGTTAGGGCAAGGCCCCTTCTCATTCTGTGCTGACAGGGTTTGGTGAAGGCATGGCCAGTTCCCAGGGAAGGAAGACTTCCGTGATCAAGGTTAACTGGACATGTTCTGAGAGGCAGTAAAAGCTTGAATCCATGTCTTAGGCATCCACCAGCTTCCTATGAGAATGTCAGAATGAGATCATGAGCTTAATAACAGGGAGTTCTGGTTAGTAGTCACGGAGTCCCAGATATGATGTCCCAAACTCACTTCACACACATCTCACATATACAACTACGATGACATGAACCTTCACGGTCTCTGATTATGCTGTAGCCGGAAGGAACCGGAGCCAGTAAAGTGCTAAATGAGCTTTCCTTTCTACTAAATTGTAGTGACCCAAGGATAAGAGAAATCTTATTCTGCTGTAGAATATATTTTAGCTTTCCTGAACAATTCCAACCAAAAGCAAAAATGAAAAAAAGAAACCAAAATATACTATATGTATCATGAACCCATACTTATGCCATAAAAATTAACCTCAGAGGTTACTTTCATAATAATGAAAATATTCAAGAAATACCAAATTTATGATCTATTTCTCTAAAAATAGCTTCAGAAACAAGTTTAGAAGATTTTAAAAAGCTACTCACCGACTTATTTCTTACAAGACAGTCAAAATCAGATGGAGTTACTCTACTTGTGCATTTCCTTACAGCAAAATAAATTGCTAAACTTTATGAAATAAGACTGATAAAGCATATCTTCTATTTGCAAAGTTATATTTATTATATGTCTATACTGTGAATACCAAAAACTAATTTAAAAGTTATTTTCATTTTTCATGAAATGAAATTTGTCATAATGAGTAAGCAAAGTCTTAGAGAAACGGGAAAAACAGTTAACTGCCAATTTAAGAAAATATAACCTTTACTGAAAAGAAATGAAAGCCTTATTTAATACTCTGGTATTATTAACATCCTCTCTCTATTCACACAGTAATTTTTTAACTGTATTAACTTTAGTGTAAGGAGCCCAGAACCTTAAAGAATGAGTTAACTAATTACAATGTATTCATTTGAAAAAGTGTTCCTATAACATAAAAGAAGGCCTCCTTTTGAGAAGGCATCACCATTTTTTTATCACAGTTCTACCCGTGAGTCAGCAAGCTATTTTATAGAAGACAACTTAAAACAAAACTTTAGAAAATTTACTCTAGAATGGCTTTGCTTAAAAACTGTGTGTGAAATTTATACTCCTCTCCCTGACCAACCACTGCTCCCCCCCGCCCCCGCCGCCTGCCGCCAAAATCCAAACATTATTCAACCATCACAATGCTTACAACCTGGTTTCCTAAAGTATGTGCTTGAACAGTTGGAAGGTTTCCCCAAAGTTCTTGGTTCCCATTTCAGGGTGCTTTCACCCTTGTTAAAGTCACCATAGTCATTCCAAATACATTAATCACTTAAACTAATCCCACAGTCAAACAAATGCTTTTTGTGTCTCCCAGTGTAAATCAAACTCCTTGAGAAGAGTAAGAGGCCTTTAACTCCTATCTTTTATTCCTTTAATGCCCTAGCAGGTGCCTGTCAGCCAGAACATACTGTAAACAGAATCAAAGCCCTGTGCTCACACACAGCACTGATCTTCAGAAAGCTCATTTGTTATCACTTCTATAAATCAAGAAATCAATTAAAAGAGTGAAAAGAAAGGAAACTATCAAATCATATCAAATCCACACCTGTAGAGTTAAAATTGCAGATAGGTGGGGCACCTGGGTGGCTCAGTCGGTTAAGCATCCGACTCTTGATTTTGGCTCAGGTCATGATCTCAGGGTTGTGAGATGGAGCCGTGCGTCCGGCTCCATGCTGGGCATGGAACCTGCTTAAGATTCTCTCTCTCCCACTCCCTCTGCCCCTCCCCCACTAAAAAAAAAACTGCACACAGGTGACAGCATAACAGCATCACTGACTTAAGAAAAATCCGATTTAGTGGTACCAAGGGTTCCACCCTAACTTACAAATAAATACTTGTGCAGTACACCTGCATCAGTAAGTACCTTTGTTAGTAGCCTGGCATGTTCAGAAACAGCAAAATGACTCAGGGAAAAGTGCTGGTGCAGCACATCTTGCAAGAGTTGTTGCTATGGTTTCCAAGAGTCTCCCACCCACCAAGGACAGCCCAAGCAGGGATGTGCTAGGAAGCATGTGCCCTTCTCAGGCGGCAGCCTTACAGAGCTCAGCTGGAGTTCTGTAATATGATCTGTAACTTTCTTTTAGAAAACAAACTTTTTTCCACATGCTCAATAATTCTCCCCAAAATGCTTTCAAGTACATGTCCAGTGTTGCCCATTAGAGACTTACGAACTTGTTATAGCCCAAAAACCTACTTTCATGACCCACAGATTGAGGTTTTTCAAACCTTAATTAATTGCCCTACTCAAGATCAGCCACGCTGAATTCTCTCAGCCTTCCTAGGGCTACTGCTGCAGAGGCTGCCCCACTGGGAAGATTTCCAGCTTACCCCTGTCCCCCTGCAGACTTCACTCCTCTGCCTGCCTGGCTTCTATAGGCATTTGATTTGCCACCTTCGTACCTGTCAGACTTTTATAGGTAAAGACCATGACCCAAAAAGAGTGCTCAGTGGATTTGCCTGAACATAAGGCTGAACATTTTTGCTCCTTCTCTTCGGTCTCAACCCTCCCTCACAAAATCCCAGAAAAATTTCATCTAAACTACTTGATGCTCAGGCTGGACAGCCTGGGTTCGCATTCTCATTCTCCCTCTTATAAACTGTGAACTTGAGGAAGCTATTCCCTCTCTGCACTTCCACTGGTCTGTCTACAAATGGGGGTGCCACTCCAAACATCACTGGACTAAGGAGATGACTGTTCATGAAGTGCTCAGTAATGTTGAGCACTTCACAGATGGAAGCCCATTCGGGGCAAGGACGGTGCCTTCATCAGCTCTGCATCCCCCAGAGCCCCAACAGGGTGACGCAGAAGCAGCAGAAGCTGGGATTAGTTACCATGTGGATGAGGATAGTGGAAGAACAGAGCATCTTTATGTGTTAGTTCTCCATCCACCAAAAGAACTGCTTTACTGAAACTTTGGTATTTTTTACATTATTGTGAATTAAGAGCAAGGCAGCCACCTCCATAGGAATTTTAGGTGTCTTACACTACTAGCACTAAAAAGGTTTAAATTGTATTTCCGCTTGTATGTTACTGAACACAATTCATGTTTTTCCCAACCTAATTTGAACCTCAAATCCAGATGACAGCTCCTTTGCTTGGAACCTGGAATAATTTTATCTGCTTTTCTTGAAATGTCTATGTCAGGAGAAATAGTGAAGAATCACAAAAGCATGCATAACTCTCAAACTTCAGGGCTCTGTTCCTGACAATGCTTTCCTCAGGAATGTCAAAGCAGCTTAAAAATATCGCTGTGCTTCATCCGTCAACAGACTGTCACTTCACTTGAGAAAGTGTGACTCAAAATGAAAATACTTGTTACTTCCAACCTATCTGGGTGGGGGAGAGTCAAACCTGTTCATCAAAGTGTCCTTTACCAGATTTCTACAATAAGGTTTGACCATGAAGAGGGGTGCTTCCAAATTCCAGATTCAAAAAAATATATATTTCTAAATATCTAACTTCCTCAGTTGTTTACATACAACCGCAAGTCAGCCCGGCAAACACAAGGATTCCATTTTAAATTCAACAGGTAGGCTACAGGGAAGGATCCTTAATTTCTTCAGGGTAAAGAAACATTTCATATCATCAATATATCCAGCACTGAGCACAAGTATCTGGGGCAGAAGAGTATTCAATATAGCATTAAATGAACGATGTTTAACCCATGACTCTGCGTGATCAGTTTGCAATGGGACCAAGGGGCACAAACTTATTTTTCACGTAATCTCAACAGAGGCAATTCTGCTATGGATTGATGCAAACAGAATCACAACAGGCAAACTCTCAGAGCCTGCTGGAAGTTTTAGCCATTCCAATTCTGAAGAAACAATTCAAAGAGCCAACTGCACATTCTATAATCTGATGTAAATATACAGACTATGAATAGAGAGCCTATGCAAAAAATACTTTGGAAAAGGCCATAATGGGATTTATTTGACTTAACAGTTCAGCTAAATATGTCCTTGTTTTAAAGAGCACAGTAAAATAGCCCTTTGCCTGGACACACAGCTTCTCTTCCTCTGTAGCAGCCCCTACAAGAGGGCAGGGAGGAAAGGGCATCGGCTGGTGAGCACGCGCCTCTGGGAGCACTGTTTTTGTGCAGGTGTTTCCACCTCTCGCAGGAACTCACAGGAAGTCATCGACTGCAGATGCTCCATCTCTGAACTGCCATTTCACTGCCAGAAAAGAGGTCCCTAGATAAGAAGTGAAGCTATCCAAGACACACCTTGAATTTCACAATTTTATTTATGTGTGGTGGTTGTGGTTATCAGCATCACGGAACACAGAACGTCTAACACTAAACCCCTCTTTTACCCACCTCATGGAGAAAAATGAAAACATCAAAGAGAAAATGTTAGGTGGCACAGACTCTGGGAGAATATTGAGCTTTCGCTTCGCCAAAGACATCAATTAAATCTGATAATCAACTTTCTAAACTTTTAGCTTTTTGTCTCCTAACTCAGACCTTTCAGGATGGCTAATGAGAAGAAACCCAACTCATACAGCAATGGGCCATTAAGACAAGAAGACAAGCACAGTTCACATCAATCAAAAGGGAGAGCGGATGCTATTTAAGCAAAGGATGGCCTAACGGTGCTCGGCTCAGGCTGCGTGTTGGTATCAGTTGGGAAGCTTCTCCTTCAACTGGTCTGGAGAGGTGTGGGGTATGATTTTTTTTTTTTAACCTTCCCCCAAGAGATACTAACTCAGCAGTGAGGGTTGAGAACCACTGGATCAGACTACTTGAAAAAAGAATAAGCCATTAGTGAAAGTGATCATGGAGTCAAGTGTAGAAAGTTTAGAGCAGATAAAATTATTTGATAACTTTGATGAAACCCCGAGGCCACTTAGTGCATGGGCCTGATATGGGGGAGTGTGCGCAGACCCAGACCGAAGCCGTGTCCTCTGCCCATTCTGGCACCAGTTTTCAAGTCATTCTGGATTCACCCAGTCTGGATGTCCGCAATACTGAGAGGTTCTTTAGGGATGTCACACACTATGACAAACATCATGCCATGCATTTTTTGATATGCCGTCTATCATATATATTTCACTTACATGTGAACACTTACACATACTCCGAACACAAGCACACACACATTTAAATGATACATGTTATGACCGCAAAACTGGCTCTAGTCCTCCTCACCCAGGAGCTGCCTGGCCTAAGGAAACCATCCCGCCGGTTCTTTTCCAGTTCTCGGCTGCAGAGTGCTGAACTGCCCCAGGGCAAGGTCGTTTAATTCCCTTTCCATTCCATCTCCAGCCACTTACCCCCTGCTAGGCACACGGGTGCTCAGTACTCGTTTGTTAAAGGAATTTTCCTTGAGCACAAATGACCTCCCTCGTAATCTCAAATCTGGATGAAGTCTTCCCCCATAAGCTGGTAAAGCTGAGCAAGTAAAAAAAGGGCTAACAAGACATGAGTCAGTAGTGAGGGGACGCTTTTCATCCAGGGTCAGAAACACAAGTACTTGCACAGTAACACTAATACCTCTGTCCATGCTTCAAACTCAGCCAAACTCCACCTGCAGGCTGACAACTTCTGGGGACAACTGACCCAAAGGAGTCAGGTGACCTTTCCTCAAGAGGGCCTGGAAAGCAGACCCCCGAGAACACACATGCACCCTCAGCCAGAGATCAGAGCTTAGCACGGCCACTCTCAGCACGCCCTTGAAGACCATGACTTGGTAGAGGCCAAGCCTCTGGCCTGCAGTGACCTGCCCTAAGCACCATGAGTAACAAGATTACTTGCATTGACCAAGCAAGCGGTCAGTCCCTCCCTTCACAATCACCTCAGCAAGATGAGCATTTCATCCACCCTGCTTCACACTGGTTAACACGGACAGCAGTCTGGCTAAGGAGAGAGAGCCAACAGGTGATTACCACTGAGCCTCACTCCCAAGGCCTCTGTCCCCAATCCCCCTTGCAGCGGAAGCTGGTAACAGCAACAACAAAACAACAATACAATAACAAAACAATAGTGATAATAAATGGCTAATACTCATCTGTCACTTATTTCTGCACAAGAACACTAACCTAAGTGCCTAATATGGGTCAACTCAATTAATTTGCATAAAAACCTCATGGAGTACTGGTACGACTCCCATTTTATAGACTCAGAAACAGGATTGGAGAATTTAACCGTCAGTGAATTTGGGAACAAGAGCAGAACCCAGGCAGTATGACTCTACAACCCACTTCTTCCTATTCTCTATCCTGCCTCCACTGAAGACTGGATGAGCCAGAAGTGGGTGGATTACACCCACAATGAAGTGGGCAAATCACCTCACTTGAGATCTGGCTTCTCACCCGTCAAATGCGAGTGCCGGAGCAGATGATGTGGAGGGTCCCTTCCGACCAATAGTTTTGCTCACTCTATCATGCCCAGCACCAATTATAGGACCAGGAGAAACACACCCCACTGTGGCCAAAGCCCTCCCGCCCAAAACTCAGAGTGACTCAATCTGGGTTGTTGTTTTTAATTGTGACAAAATATAGGTAACGTTAAATTTACCACATCGACCATTTTAAGAGTAGGGTTCATTGGCATTAAGTACACTCCCACTGTTGTACAATCATCACCACCATCTGTCTCCAGAAATTTTTTCATCTTCTCCAGTTGAAACTCTGTACCCACTGAACACTAGCTTCCCACTCCCCTTGCCCGCAGTCTGGCAACTACCATTCTACTTTTGGCCTCAATGAATTTGACCGGTCTAGGTACCTCGTAAGAGTGGGATCATGCAGTAATTGTCTTTGTAACTGGCTATTTCACTTAGCATAATGTCGTTAAAGTTTATCGTGTAGCATGTGACAGGAACCTTCCTATTAAGACCAAACAATATTCCACTGTACGGGCAGACCACGTATTTGCTCATCCAGTCATCTGTTGATGGATACGTAATATTTCACCTTTTGTGACTATAGTGTTATTAACATGGGTATACAGGTAACTGGGTTTTTAAGGAGGCAAATGGATTCAATTTACGTTAAAAAATACTTAACATATCAGCAGATTTCTCATAAGCAAATCACCTTCCTGAATTGAGCCCAGCTAAGCACAGGCCCTGACACTGGGTACCATGTCATGGAAATCAGACACACACAGCACTGCTCCCTCATGAGGCCCAGGCTCTCTGCCTACGACTGAAGAATAAAATAAACACGTGCTGCCTCAAGAAAATAATCTCCCAAAAAAGTACCATAATGAGAAAGATTTGAATACACTTTGCAGGGGATTTAAGGTGGACTGTTCTTGAGAGCACATTAGTTTTTAGAATAACTGTAGGATTTCTTTTAATCACACTGCAGTTAGTTCAAATAAACAAATAAAAAGACAAATGATTCAGCAATAGAAGTCATTTGTTATTCTTACAAGAAATTGTTTCATTCTGGTTCACATGTTTCCTACCTGTCCTCATTCCATTTTCAAAAAAAAAAAAAAAGGAAGAATAAAGAGGAAAATATGACAATTGTGTTCTTACCATCACTTCTAATTCTTCTTTCACAAATCAGTAACATTTGTTTTTTTACACTGCTAGATCCAAATGGAACCAGGTCACTCCCTACACGAGGGGTCAAGTCTCACCTGGAAGGCAAGATCCACCTTTTCGACCGTCACCAGACCTGCCAATCTCCTGGAGGCAAGGCTGAAAGAGAGAAGGCGGCTCCAGTGCCTCGTGCCTCTACAGCAGAATATACTACAAAACACGTGGAAAGAGAAAAGTCACACAAAAATGTTTTGGCAAAAATGTACCAAATCAGAGAGAATTTTCTATACTTCATCATAATCTAGCCAATAAAATTAACTGACTTCAACTGTGACCTACCACGAACTCCTTAAGTAAAACAAAAGAGTTGAGATAATAACAATCAAACTGACAGGCCACTGGTTGGGTTTTGATATAAATAACCTAGAGAAAAGAAATGTTCCTGCATGTGATGCAGCATCTTGGAGAAGACAGGACCACAGAGATACAGGAACCTTTCTAAAGGACCTCGTGGGCTGAAGTAGTATATAAGAAGCCAAGCCTCAAGGCAGAAGAGTGGCAGGACAGACCCAGTTTGTTTAGATAGTGCACTGAGAACAAATTCAAAGGTAATTGCAAGCAACTTCACAAAAACAATGGGAGCCCAAAGCCCCATTCCAAGTCATGATCCCATGAGTTAAGATCACTTCTGTCTCTCGCAAGCCTGATCCTGAGGAAGGGTGCTGTGGTGCCAAGAGGTGTCCTGCCTTGAGCCCAGAGGAGAATGTCAAGGATGTCTGATTGTCACTCTCCAGTCTCTTCCTCTTTTAAGTCATACCATCCAATAACAGAGTTTGTCATTTTTCAACACTTTATATAAAGAAAGCCAATTTGGTTTTCAAAGGTTGGGAATCTTGGAAGGAATAACTGGGTCTCATCAAGTTAAACAAGAAGGCTTTCTGCAGGGCACTTAAAATGGTAAGGCCCCAGCTTCCCTTGTCTGAAATGATCTACAAGACCTCCAGCAAAAAAAGCTTGACCATTTCTCTTCTGTAACTACTAGAACTAGAATTAATTCTAACTATTTGACAGAATCAAATCCAATACAGACAGATAATTCCCTGCAGTGAAACTCACTCCCCCGATGGCCATATCCCAAGTTTTGAAGGGAGGACTCAACAAGTCGTCAAATAAACTGTACCACTCAAACTGATCTAAAAAAAATTACTCCTGGCTCTGCTTAAGCATTCAAGAGGACCTGAAAATTAACAATGTCGATTAACCACTCACTGGCTTCCTCCTTTATTTCTAGCAATTAAAAAAATTTTTAATTACTGTCATGGTTTATTTTAATATATAACTTCATGTTTTCTGAAGCTTGTGTGAAGATGTGATTTCTGTAACAACTAAAAAAAGATGTTTTGGAAGGGATAAAAGGAAATACTATCCATATAGTCAAAATAACCACACTTCCATGAACCTAGAGAACCAAATACACACACACACACACACAGTTAAAACCAGCATTTCATCCTTTCAAGAAAAACATGAACAAAGAGGGATAGAGGAACCATTAATTATACTTGACCATTTCATAAAAAGCAGCAAACTGCTCCTAAGTCTAAAAATATCCTCTGAACATTAAGCCTTGCATTTAATTTTTCCACCTTTCACCCATTTTGCTAAATGTCCTTTGTAACAGATCGGTTCAGATTAAAGAATATGATATCACATGAGCTTTTGAAGCTCATGAAGCAACCAGAAGGAGACCAACCTGTGCATGACAGACACACCCATCCCCATCCCCATCCCCATCCCCACCTGGGCCTGCGCTATCCGCTGAAGATGCCAGGTGGTACGATAAAGCTGGAGAAACAACATGCATGCAAACAAACAAAATAAACAAAATTTACAGAAATATGCTCTCTACTGCCACTCCAACAATGTGTTAAAACCTTAAATTCACCTGGCATTTCTTACCTACATAAACAATTTATCCCTTTCTTCCCTCTGCCTTCTAACATTCACTCACCTACGACAATGGGTAGAGATTTTTTGTAAATCCCAAATGTGTCCCCACACTGGGGAATATCATGAAACCTATCTTTAAAGTTCATTCTCTACAAAATCCAAAACAGTGGTTCATACTCATTGAACCAGATACAGTGTTGAATATCAAATGGCTGCTTGTAGTTGCAAAATCAGCATACCCCTAGTAACTAAAAATGGATACCGACAATAGGATAAAAATAGCACTCTATAGATATATCATTAGCAAAATTATGTAGCTAGATAATCCCTGTCTACAGTGTGTGTGGGGCTGCTACATAATTAATGCTTTATTAAAGTGTTCTCTGAAGATGTGACTGAGAAAAGATCATAATCTGAACCAGCTGTACTGTTTAATATTATCTCCCAGGGAAGAGGGAGAGAGAGAAAGGGTGGGGGGGAGGGAGAGAGAATAAGAGAGAGGGAGAGTCTGTAGGGAGGTTATTTAAAATTCTCCCTTCGACATTACACTCCTATCTTTGACGTGGATGTTTTGTTTTGTTTTTCCCTCCTTTGTCTTACTCTATCTTTTAAGGTTAAAGAACATAGGACATTTAATTAAAAACAGACTTTAAGAACAGAGATGCTTAAAAGGCGGTGTTTCTATTAAACATTGATCCAGTTCATCTAGGAAGGCTTTGTGCTATAGAATAAACTCCAGTATTCATGCAATTTTAATGAAAATGCTTCTGAACCCCATTTCCTTCTTTGTGTTTGACCTTCTGTTCAGTACCCTGAATATTTCAAACATCTCTAACACCATGGCTAGGAAGGCCAAATATGGGAATAGTATTTACAGGAGCCAAAAATAAGTGTTACAAGAATTTAAAAACTTATAAAGGGATAAGAAAATGTCTTACTAGCAGGAAGGGAAGAATGAAGGGGGGGAAATCGGAGGGGGAGACGAACCATGAGAGACTATGGACTCTGAAAAACAAACTGAGGGTTCTAGAGGGGAGGGGGGTGGGGGGGATGGGTTAGCCTGGTGATGGGTATTAAAGAGGGCACGTTCTGCGTGGAGCACTGGGTGTTATGCACAAACAATGAATCATGGAACACTACATCAAAAACTAATGATGTAATGTATGGTGATTAACATAAAAAAATTTAAAGAAAAAAATATTTAAAAAAAGAAAATGTCTTACTTTTTCATTTCATAAGCTAGAAAACTGTTCAGATCAGAAAAAAATTAAAAGATACAGTCTTAGATACTTATTCTCATTTTCTGAATAGTTTTTTTATCAAAAGATAATGTTTTAAAGAAACAACATCCACAAAATTTAAGGAAAAGAAAACTTTCAAAAGCCCACATCTAGAGATAACTAATAACATTGTGAAACTTGTACTAAATGTCCACCCAGCCACACGTTCAGACACAGGTCACGCCCACAATTTTACATATAGGTTCTTGCTACACATGCCCCCGAATATTATCAAAGGCAAGGTGCCCACATGAACAGGTGCAGATTACATCATTTTTAATGGCCACATAGAACTCCACTATGTGACTGTACCAATATTTCACCACCCTTAACAGAGTGAAGAATTCTGAATATCTGTCTTTGCACAGGTCTCCAATTTTCCTACTTGTGATAAGTTCCGAGAAGTGCCTTAATCAAAGGGAATCTACACCTTGACACACATTGCCTAAATGGCTTCCAGAAATGAAGAACCTGCAGGACGTGACAGTAATCCTTGGTACCCCACCCTTGCCAAAGCTGGATTTGGTCTATATTATTCTATAGTTGTACACTGCATATTTTAATCCCATTGGTCATTTCAATCATATTTAGAATGCTTTTGCTACTTAGAAGTTCTTCATTTTTGTGTAGCAAAAAATCACCCCACTTCATTCTACAGTCTGTGCACCTTAACGATCATATTCAGAAAGTGTTTCTCTGCCTCAAGAGAACCCATATTTTCCTTTTACTACTTTACATTCTTTTACCTTCATACATTTCCAACCACCTAAAATTTATTTGAGTATAAAGTGTGATAAAAGGATCCTGTTCATTTATTTTCCAAATGGACAGATAACTATCCAAACATTATTTATGAATAATCCTTTTCCACTGATTTGAAATGCTGTCTTTACCATATACCAAATTACCACAACATACCTGTACTTTTTATTACTAGATCTTCTATTCTGTTCTATTGACTGAATAAATGAACTATTAAGGGATGGATTTAAAATCTACTCCAGCATTCTAAGGACAGACTGCCACTGTCAAATTCTGCCTCCACCATTAACTAATGGCTGTTGTTACTATGGATAAGGCACTTAACCTCTCAGTGTCTTAGTTTCCTCATCAGTAAAATGGGTATAACAGTACCTACACCGTAGGATTTTTTATGCGGTTAAGCTAAATGATAAGCACCATATACATGTTACTTAATCCTCATTATCCCCAAAAGTAAGCAAAGAGAAACTTGATCCCTGCCTTCAGGAATTTAGAGATCAGTGAAGGAGACATTTAATCAAATGGCCACAAAATTAATGCATAACAACAAACCACAGAAAATGGATTAAGGGGAACCTCATCCAATCTAGCAGATCAGAGAAGGGGCTACCAAAAAGTAACATTTGAATTAAAGGCTAAAGGAGGAGAAGCAGTGAACTAGCCCCAAGGTACTGGGAGGGTGGGCATGCAATCCGGCCACAGCGGCCTGACCACAGAAGCCCATGTCTGCCTCTTCCGAGCATGCTGTGCCCTTAGCTGAAACTTCACAAAGCATTGGTTTCTTCTCACCCTCAACTTCTCAGTTTAAATTCACATCCTCAGAGAGACACTCCATGACCACCCACTTCTAAAACGCCAGAGATAATGTCTTTGATAAAAAAAGATAAGGATATAAATCACGTCACACAATCTTATTCATTCAACAGAAACTATTCAAGCTGATGTCCCAAGATCCTAGCTTCAGTGACACCCAAGAAACAGTTCTTTATCCTCAAAACTCTCCTCTCTGAATTAAAATATGCAAGTTTCTGTAGGGCCATCAAATGCTCTTTTTTTATGTGCAAATAGCAGTACCTTTTCACATTTGGAATGATCGCTGTTGGTAAGAGCTTCCAAGGTTGTACCTAATAAACAAACCTTAACCCTTCTACATGCTGAAGAAGATGTGGTCTCTCTTCACAGCACAATGTCAGACATGACCCTATTATTTCTATGTTGCACTTGTGACAATGTCTAACTATATATTTTCATGATTACTGGTCTATCTTCTGAACTACACTGTCAGTTCCATGAGGGCACGGAATAAGTATTTTATTCCGCTCTCTACACTCAGAACTTAGCACTGACCCTGGCAGGTAATCAATGTAATGCCTACTGTTTGTAAGACAGATGGAGGCCCAGAGAACAGTGTGGGGGAAAAACTGGCACTGAATCAGGGTGGGGAGGCAAGGGTCCGATCAGGCAGACCCTTGCAACTCACTATCTAGGACGCTGGTCTTTGCAACCAGAAGCCATTGAAAATTTTCAATACACAGAAGCAGCAAGGACATATTCAGATTTTGAAAAGGTCGTTCTGGCTAAAATGTGACCTGAGAGGAGGCAGGAGGGAATGCTGGGAGACACAGATGGTCAGGGGTTAGACGAGGGTGGGAGGTGGTGGTGGTGAGCCAGGGACTGTCTGAGGAACTCCCACGGCATTCCAAAAACCAACATGACAAGTGCCAATATTTCATGGGGATATATTTGGCCTCAGAAAATTCTACATGACTAATAACCTCAATACAAAATATGAGACTATACCGAGTAGAAATAAGTCATTGTAATCAGGGAACCTATAAAGTCAAAATGAGAATGTAAATTGGAATAAAGTCTATTCCCCATAGAGGAGCCCCAGTTCTTAGCAATTTCCCTCATCCACGGGACATTAATTAACAACAGTGAAAACAAAGATCCCATGTATTAGATGCATCGAGTATATAAACATTACAAGGCACAGTGGCTAAAGGCCTTTGCACTGACCTATCTGTAACTCAGTAACATCACTGTTAATTACTCCTTAATAAATAATCAAGTAATAATATATCATAAAGCTTTTTTCCCCCCACAGTTATTACCAAAAAGCAACCTTTGAATGCTTACTCCTCAATCCTCATAACGTTCCTGAAGTTCTTTCTGGTATGAGAAGGGAATGAGGTTCTGTATTTGTTAATGGCATTTTAGGCAGGGGCAGGCCCTCTATAGTCCTTGCTGCTTGCAGCATTTGGGACCTGTCATCCAACCTCTCTCCGATGTCCTTGCACTGCTTCTCTCGCTTCTTACCCTCACAGCTGCCATCAGCACACGTGCCACTTCTAGCAGGGGCTTAGGCACCAAGAGCCTTGTAATAATTACCATCATGGCTGCAGAAACGTCACGCACGTTACTAAGCCTCCATTTTCCCATATGTTAAGTGCTTCAGGATCGATGTGCTTTCTCCATAGAGAGATGTACAAGCAGATAATAAGCACGTACATGCTATAAAATGCTAAGGAGTCATTCCACATTCAACAACAAAGAGGGAAAAGTTAGTGTGAGTTTCCAGTCTGAGATGAATGGTTAGTGAAGCAATTTTCTAAGTAGTTACCACTTAAAGAGTCAAATCATTATTTTTCCAAAGTAGATACACAGATGGCCAAGGGAGATGCATGAAAAGATGGTTCAACATCACTCACTAGGAGGGAAACACAAACCGGAACCAGATGAGAGATCACCTCACAACTGCTAAAATGGCTATTATCAAATAAGACAAGAAATAAATGCTGGCAAGGCTGTGGAGAAAGGGGAACCCTCATGCACTGCTGGTGGAAATGCAAACTTCTATAGCCACTGTAGAAAACAGTATGGAGGTTCCTCAAAAAGTTAGAAATAGAACTACCATATCATTCAGCAATTCCACTTTTAGGTATGGAGAAAATTAAAACACTAACTCAAAAAGGTATATGTACCCCCATGTTCACTGCAGCATTATTTACAATGGTCAAGATATGGAAACAACCTAAGTTTCCATCAACAGGTAAAGAAAATGTGGCATACACATGTACACACACACACACCCACACACATACACATCAGAATATTACTCAGCCATAAAAAAGACTGAAACGTTGCCATTTGCAACAATATGGACAGACTCTGAGGGCATTATGCTAAATGAAGTAAGTCTGACAGAGAAAGACAAATACTGTGTGATTCACTTACATGTGGAATCTAGAACAAAACCAAAAAACCAAGCTCACTGATACACAGAACAGACTGGTAGCAGTCAGAAGTGGGAGGTGGGCAAAATAGGTAAAGGAAGTCAAAAGGTACAAACTTCCAGCTATAAAATAAATAGGTCATGGAGATGTAATATACAGCATTAATATAGCATTTGTATGCTATTATATTAATGCAATAATATATTAACAATATATTATAGTTAATTTTTTTAAAAAGTCAAATCATAATGATCCAATTATTCGACATAATGAATAAAGAACTTTCATTTGGCAGGAGAAATTATTCAAAAGACCTTAACACTTCCTCTAAAAGAGAAGTAACGCTGTAGAGAAACACATAACAAAATCAAACTTTAAGAACTTTTAAAGGAAAACTATTATTTATTTGATGTACAAGTAATTTAGAACAAATTTTTTTATTTTTTTAATTTTTTTTGTTGAAGATGCATAAAGGGGAAAGAGAAAGAAAGAAGTGGGGGGATGGGCAGGAGACTGTACTAATCAATTAAGTTTGGGAAACTACAAAACCACACCCTGCTTCAAGAACTCTGAACATTTGGGGCGCCTGGGTGGCTCAGTTGGTTAAGCAACTGCCTTCGGCTCAGGTCATGATCCCGGGGTGCTGGGATCGAGCCCCGCATGAGGCTCCCTGCTCAGCTGGAAGCCTGCTTCTCCCTCTCCCACTCCCCCTGCTTGTGTTCCCTCTCATGCTCTCTCTCTCTGCCAATTAAATAAATAAAATCTTTAAAAAAAAAAAAAAAAGAACTCTGAACATTTGATGATGGTCAGGCTCTGGAAAGTCCTGAAGCACAGAAACATGCTTACTTTTGTCTGATCCAATATTTCTCAAACTTACGTGGGCTTGGTATGACTCTGTCCCCCATGTTTTACCTAATAATAGAATATTTAATAGAAGACTCTTTGGATAGCAGTCCCTAAAGCTGAGGAGTTGTTTGGGCTTATTTTTAAGTAATGTGTGTGGCCCTCCTCAAATCAACTTGAGACTTGAGATTGTCCCGCAGTGGGAACCCAGTGAGATGCATAGCCAGGTTTGGGAACCACTTCACGTGCAGAGATGCTAGGATGGGATCAGAATCATGACCAAATGGAGGAAGCAAAGGTTGAGCATCTTCAAAATTATGATGTAATAAGCAAAAGTGAAGTCATTTAATCTACAGAAGTAGAGGTACACACCCTTTTCCAGCCCATGGTGCTCTATAAATTAGAAGTTCATGGTTCCAACAGTCCACTCAGGAACCAGAGCAGACTAATGCACTGATACAAATAAGAATCTATCTTGGGGGCACCTGGGTGGCTCAGTTGGTTAAGTGTCTGATTCTTGATCTCAGCTCTGCCTTGATCTCAAGATCATGAGTTCGAGCCCCCTGTTGGGCTCCACACTAGGCATGGAGCCTACTTAAAAAAAAAAAAGAAAAGAAAAAAAATCCATCTTGCATTAAGAGAGTTTTTAAATCAAAATAATTTGAGTAGCTTATTAAACATATTTTAATACCCTGCACTTAAAAACTTATAAATCAGACACACACCTCACCTTCCACCAGTAATGCCCAATTATGAGACAAGTTTCCTGCAAAACCCTTCCACTCTTAAGAGAAGAACCTAAGGAGGACAAAGTACAGAATATGTAGGTAACACAGTTCCATTATGTTACATCGACCTTAACTAAAAAAATCACTCTTATATAGTGACATTTTTAAATGCTGAAATCTATAAAAACTTAAGAGGACCAAAACCTGAAGTTTTGCAGAAGATAATAGCATCAGTTTAGCATAGGCTTCCATCAGATTACTAGGCAAGAAAACCAATTTGTTGAGATAGTCTTTGACTCCATTTCTCAACTTACAAGTTACTGTTGGCTCCAGAAATTTGAAGAGATTCTGCAGAGACTGGAAAAACAAGCTTTACTCCATCAATGACTTCACAGCCTATTTGTCTCAGCGCTTGAAGCACTTTTCATTGAAGCCATTAAAGAGTGCCAGGCCCCAGAGAAAGCCAAACCACCCATAAAGGCACACTTGTGCCCAACCAGCAGCCACCCTTGGTGCTCCCGTTGATCTTGCCAGATGTGTCCTCTCTGGGAGGAAGCTGAAAGTGACCTGCCCATCTCATTACTCAGACTGTGCTTCATGGTCATGGTCGTTCCATTCTGTTCTATTTTGTTCAGGGTAGAAAGAAGGAGGTATTATTTTTCCATTCATGGCTTCCTAAACTTCACATTTTCTGTCCTCAAAAAAGCAGCCCATCAGAGGCTATTAACAGAATTCTGCATTCAAGTTCAAAGGGTATCACTCGGAATGTCTCTTATCCTCTTAGGGTGTCTCCACATCACCTTGTTCTTCTTTGATGGCATGGCATGGTCTACAGGCCTTTTTCCAAGAAGCTACAAACTGACAGGAGACTCCTGGTACATAAGGACTGGAGAATGAGACTGAATATCTTGCACCAAATTACTGAGAATATTTTGCAGAAATACTCTTCTATACTCTACATGTCCTAGCTGCCCTTCTTCCTTTATGCAAAATACAAAGCCATGACACACTCTTTCCTAAGGATAAGACTAGGGATCTGGGGCACGGGGGGAGGGGTATCTTTATTTAAAAGAAATGCCAGCAAAGGTCATTAGCAACATTCTTATTTATGAGGATCCTATACCTCTTAGAGAAACAAGAAAAGCAGTCATGCATTCAGAAGAAACCCAGGAAGCAAAGTTTAGTTCAGGGCTCTTTGGAGAACAAGGCAGGCATTTTAATACTCAAGCCTCATGGAACCAACACACGTTGGCTTATAGTTTCAGAACTTGGCTGGAAACTGGGCTTATTCCCGAGGTCACTGATATCTTAAAGATTCTTCTATTCTGGGGCGCCTGGGTGGCTTAGTCATTAAGCGTCTGCCTTCAGCTCAGGTCATGATCCCAGGGTCTTGGGATCGAGCCCCACATCGGGCTCCCCGCTCAGCAGGAAGCCTGCTTCTCCCTCTCCCACTCCCCCTGCTTGTTTTCCCTCTCTCGCTGTGTCTCCCTCTGTCAAATAAAAAAATAAAATCTTTTATTAAAAAAAAGATTTTTTTATTCCATGTTTTCCTTTTAACCTGAGGAAGTAGGGATGAGAATAAGCAGTAAAGACGATGAAGTAGAAAGAAAATTTAGTGATAAACATAATAACTTAAAAAGATGAGGAGGAAATGTAGAAACACAAATATTATAGCAACATAGCACAGTGCCTGGTACATAAGTTCTCAGCATATTTGAGCTACTATTTTAGCTCCTCTTTTCCAATATCTGGCTTACTACAAATGCATTTTATGGCCTGCTTCTTTCACTTAGCAATAATCATGAACATTCCTACACCAATAAAGACTATCCCACGGATAAAATGGCTATAGATGCTCCATAATACAGCATCTAACATTTACATTGTTTCCAATTTTTTCACTACAATACTCACCACAGCAAAGAACTGTGTACCAAATTTTGCATGCTTATGCATTCATTTTCTCTAGATAAATTCCTAAAAAACAAGTTACAAAGAAGAGACCTGTTGATCCCCTGAAGTGTTACAAGAGTTTACACTCCCCCCAGCAAATGAGAATGCATGTTCTTACACCCTGGCCAACTCAGAATGTTATCATCCTTCTCATGTATGCTGGTTTAAGCAATGAAAAATGTCACATGTTGCTATTTGATTTCCATGATCTTTATGTTTGTATCCTGGCCACTTGTAGTTCTTTCATGGATTGCCTTTCCATATTCTTTTCTAATTTTTCTACTAAGGTGTTTATCTTTATCTTACTGCTTACTCAGTGCTTTTAGATATTTCTTAGTTTGACATTTAAGACTGGAAGAGGACTCAAAGTTGAGAATAACTGGCAGTTACTGGCTCTGAAACCAGCTGGTCTGGATTAAATCCCGGCTCTGCCACTGAAGCTTTATAACATTGGCCAATTTCACCTCTCTAAACTTAAGTTTCCTTGTCGATAAAATGGGAATAATAATGTGGCAACCTCATAGGGTTGTTATATATAAGTAGTTAATGATTTAAAATAGTACCCAGCCATGCTAGCCATATTTACAGTTAGGAAAGTTTATTTTAAACCTACAATTTTATGAGGGCATGTTTTAATTTAACTTTTAAATTAACTCTTAAAAATATATGATATATTTTTAAATAGGAATTAGCAGATTAAAAATAGATGCATAGCATAACCCCTTTTAAATATATATAAATATGGATAAATAGAAAACAAACATCATTTGAAAGCTCACTATGGTACCCCAGGCACTGGGGACACAATGAAGGACAGCAAAGACAGAGTCCCCTCTTTATATCCACCCTGGGGGATACCAACAAGAAAATAACAGGTGCTTGCAGTGTAGTGGCCAAGTGCTATACTTAAAAGAAGTATATTTTCATTGCACATGGAAGGGCATGTGACCCACACCAAACGAGGCAAAGACAAATCTCTCTGAGAGAACAGCAAGCCAAGACCATAAAGAGGAGTAGTGATTAGCCCGCAGGAGCCACCTCTGCCAGCAGCATGTTCAAGGTAAATTCAGAGGTCTGTGGGGCCAGCCAGCCTGAGTCTGCTCACCTTCAGAGTCTATGCATCACCTAAAAAGGACTCACCTCACAAAACTTCTGTGAAGGTTAATGAGCTTTCACTCTACTCTGTCCCTGAGGGTCAATCTAAATATGTGGAGGAGCCAAGGACCCCACTTGAAGAAAGCATTTCACATCTCCGACGTTACTGCGAGCCATATACAAGTTGGTGTCAGGAAATGTACTCACAAACTAAGCCCAGGATGCAGAGCTTGGTTCAATGGGGGTTAGGCAGCTATGAATATCTCCAAAATGCACCTCCTGGATTTTTTCCAAGACTTGGTGTTATTGGTTTTGCTGGCATTGTTGGACTTCTTTTGGCTAGAGGTTCAAAAATAAAGAAGCTGGTGTATCCACCTGGATTCATGGGACTTGCTGCCTCTCTTTATTATCCACAACAAGCCATCGTATTTGTCCAGGTCAGTCGGGAGAAATTATATGACTGGGGTTTACGAGGATACATAGTTGTAGAAAATTTGTGGAAGAACTTTCAAAAGCCAGGAAACGTGAAGAATTCACCTGGAAATAAATAGAATGCTCCATGCTCTGCCCATTTTAATCAGTTATAGGTAAACACTGGAAACTCCATGCAGTAAACCAGTATTTCTACAGAAAAATGGCAGAGAAGCCAGTACTGAATATAGTAAATTGGCTTTCTTCAGGACAAACTATACTAGGCTTCTTTGTTATCTTGGGTGATGCCATACTGCAAGTGGACTAATCGGAAATCCTTTCACCTAGAGATAATGTCTAGCCTTAGAACTCCTCATTCTCAAGTTGCTATTTATGTACATAATTAAAATTCCAAATTAAAAAAAAAAAGAGGAGTAGTGATTAGTCAAGCATAAAGTGGAAAAGAAGGAAGGGGGATTTCTACGAAGAGTCAGCATGGTGCAATGGCTCAAAGGCAAGTTTGTGTGGAACAAAGCTGCAAAAGTTAAGCACACACAGAAAGAGCTATGAGCAAAGAGACTAAACTGGTAAACAGGGGTCAAATCACACTCCACACTCCTTAATGATACCTATGCTTCGGGCCAGAAGCCATAAGGAGCCACTGAAGAATTTTCAGCAGAGGAGCAACATTAGATTTGCTCTCTAGAAAGATCACTATAGAAACACTTAGATAATGAATCGGAGGAGAACGAGACCAAAGCATAAAATGTCAGAACCTAAACCCATGCCCAAGACCATATTACCTCAGCTGTGGAACTCAGCAATGGCAACAAGTTGCAATCAAGTGACTAGTGATTTCTCTGAGGTCTCACAGGTCCTTAGAATGGGGAAATTGGGAGATCTGGAGTCTCTGAGTTTCTAAGTCTGGGCTCCTGCTGACCACATTCTATACAGCTTTACAGTGAGTGGCCTTTCACCATTTTCTAAATGATTCCAAGATCTTCTCTTGAAGTACAATTCTGCCTCCCTTTTGAACATTAGGCACAGAACAGGTGACTCAGTGCTGCTCCAAGCAAGTGACCTTGTAGGATCCATAATTAAATCCCCTGTCATGGACAGAAAATTCCCTGATAGGCCAAAAATAGCCAACCATTTAAATAGTCAAATTGTGGGAGGGGGCATGTCTTGAACAATACAGTTGGTGCAGACTTATGTCCTTAATAACACTGATTCCCTCAATGAAGATAACATTTACTTTATTCTTCTTTCAGTTATTCTGATTTAGTGAGGGACAAAGTCTCAGTGTATTGTAAGGATATGCGCTGCTTGTCTTACATGTGTTAATCTCCTTTTTTACAAAAGCAGAATAAACTTCAAGCTCACAGATTTACTCCAGCAAGAGTACCTAGGATTTAGGGGCACCTGGGTGGCTCAGTCGTTAAGCAACTGCCTTCAGCTCAGGTCATGATCCCAGGGTCCTGGAATCGAGCCCTGCATCGGGCTCCCCGCTCCGTGGGAAGCCTGCTTCTCCCTCTCCCACTCCCCCCGCTTGTGTTCCCTCTCTCACCGTTTCTCTCTGTCAAATAACTAAAAAAGAAAATCTTTAAAAAAAAAAAGAGTATCTAGGATTTAACATTTTTTGTATGATAATTCCTATACTGTTGTTTATGAAAAGTGATAGTGGTTTTTCCATTTAAGAAAATGATATAATGATTCATTTTTAAAGTCAATAATGTAAAGATGACTACAGATGCCCAAAACTCGTGAAGATAAAACTGAGTAACAAATTTGGGGGACAAATTACTCCATCTTAACCATATGCAAAGAGTCTACAAAAGTTGACTGCCTAAATTCACTTGAATCATCCATGGCAGCAACCGGCAGACACAATGACATCAGACACCAAGAATTTAGATTATAAAAGGCAAACCAACACATAGCATAAGATATCAGCATAATTCATTGCCTCATAAAAGTAGAGTAACAATCATCAAATTTAGACAAATGTACTGACAGATTTTATGATAAGCTGTTTAAGACACATCCTTCATTTAAGGTAGTTTATGTGTACATCTGAGACATAAAAAGGTGAAAGAGCTTGTAAAAAAAATGAGTAAAATGCATCAAAAATGTTCAAGTATTTTGTGATCATGTAAATTCTGTAAATAATGACAAGCTTTCCCAGCTTCTGTTGGAGCTAGGAAAAAGGTGGTTTCCATGTCTACAAAGAGAAATTTAGAGAAGAGATGAATGATGAGCACTGTAAGTATCTCTCTGAAAAATCTGGACTGGGTTTAAGGTGAAGGTAATGACCAAAAATGGTGGAAAATCAAAAGATTTTGGATTTGTGAGTTTCAAAGGGACCAGAGATGCACAGAGCATAAGTGGATGAGATGAACAGGAAAGAACTTAATGACAAACAACTGTGTTTGTTAAACTTAAAGGGGAACAAGAGACACAACTCAGGTGCAAGGCTGAATAGAATCTCTAGATAATAGGATATCAACTTTCATGACTAAAATCTTGATGATATTAGTGAGGAATATCTCCAGAAAATACTTGTTAGTCAGTCTACAAACATGATGGAGGAAAGCCACAGCCAGCAAAGAGTTTGGATCTGTAGGTCTTGCCTAGAAGTAGCCACTTAAGCAGTTCAATAAATAATATAAACGTGTCCAGCAAGCCACCATACGCAGCATTCTCTCAACATACAGAAGCACACCAGGGTCACTTCAGTAAGCAGCAGATGCAGAGAATAAGGGTGAAAGCTATACCCACTCTGTAATCAATTCCAACAAGATGCTCCACCTTCAGGTTACTTCATCACGAGACCATGCCTGACTGTTCTCTCCCCAGCCAAGCTGCTCAACTGATACCACATCCTTATAGGACATCTGAGGGTGCCAGACCTCATCCTTTCCAAAATATGCCTGGCTCTGTCCACCAGCTGCATTTAGAAAATCATTCAGGGCTATGGATCCGCAAATCATGTCCAAGAGCATGGAACATATCACAGACAAACAACACAAAGTGTGCCACGTGCACCTGCCATCCTCAATCACTTAATGAACAACTCATTACCATGTAGCTGTTTCATATGCCCATATTCAGTAACAGCATTTCATTTGTGTCTGTGTCACCACAGGCCTTCCACAAGCACGGAAACAGATGTAGGGTGAACAGCCAACCACTCTACTCTCACTAGTAAAAATCCCTGATGCTTTGATGGAGACCAGTAACTCCAAAAGCTCCTCCATGTTCTACAGTCTCTCCACTCCAAGGTCAGTGAGGCTGTCACTAAACTACCAGGCTTAGAGGCTGCTCAGAAAGTAATTAACAGCCTCACTGTTTACAATTGATCAGGAAACACAAAAAGAAGCATGTGTTTCATCAGAGGAAAACATAAATATCAAAAAACCTAAACAATGAAGGGGGGGAAAATCTGTAAAATATCAAATGTATTTAAAAAGGCATATGGAAGACTGAACCTTACATAAGAAAAGTTGATTCAGCAAATTACACTTAAGTTGTGTATTTTGTATATGTGTATGTGTGTGTATACTCACGAGCACACATGCAAACAAGTGTATTATAGGCACAAGAGATGGCAAAGCCTTCTAGCTTTTTACCAACACTCACTTCTACATTCTGGGTACACTGCTTGACTACAGTTCCCAGCCTCCTCCCTTCCTCCCTTGCATTTAGGGGTTCCACAGTTTGGCTGTAAGTTCCAGGCAATTGAACATAAACAGGAGTGACTGTTTTTTTCTATTAACTTTCTGTTGTTGCATGACAAATTATCACACACTTAGCAGCTTAAAAACTATAGCCATTTATTAGCTCACAGTTCTACAGGTCAAAAGTCTAGGCCAGCATCACCGGGTTCTCCGATGAGGATCTCACAAGGCCAAAATCAAGGTGACAGTTAGATCGGGCTCCTATCTGCAAACACTGGGAAAGAATTCTCTTCCATTCAGGTTGCTGGCAGAATCCAGTTCCTTAAGACTGTGGGTCTAAGGTCCCCGTTTCGTTGCTGGCTGCCATCTAAATGCTGCTCTTGGGGCTCCTGGGTGGCTCAGTCAATTAAACATCTGCCTTCAGCTCAGGTCATGATCTCAGAGTCCTGGGATCGAGTCCCGCATCGGGCTCCCTGTTCAGTGGGGAGCCTGCTTCTCCCACTGCTTGCCGCTCCCTGTGCTTGTGCTCTCTTTCACACTCTCTCTGGGATATAAATGAAATCTTCAAAAAAAAAAAAATTAATTAAATAAATAAATAAAAGCTGCTCTCTGCTCCTGGAGGCTGAGTACATTCCTCCTCACGTGGGGCTCCACCTTTAACAGCAACAGCATGTCTGACATCCTTCTCATGCTTCCAACCTTTTGGACTTCCCCTTCCACAACCAGCCAGAGAAAATGCTCTGCTTTTAATGGGTTCATGTGATTGGATTAATCCCAAACGTATCATCTCCCTTTTCCCATATAAAGGAACAATGTCAGGAGGGACATCTTTTCAAGTGACAGGATGACTGGCACTCAAAAGAGGAGGCGACAACACAAGAGGGAGGGTCAAGAAGGGTCTTAGCATCCTGTCTACCACACTCTCCTTCCAGGCCTGGCCCACAGAAATCTCCCACACTCCTTCCAACAGTCTTTCCCTTTGGCAATCTTGAACACCATGTTTTAAAGATGGAAGAACCCCTCAGTCATCCTGGATCCCTGAAGGAAATAACAGGGAAAAAGAATGAAAAGAGCTCTGAGCAATAAACATCCCTTAAGACTTCTTGGTTGAACCAAAGCACGAAGTGCTCTTGCAAAGTTCAGATTAACACAACCAAACTTACCAGTTGAAATAACATACAAAAAAGATCCACTGGATCAATGGAAACCAAAAACATTGCACTGTGGTAACAAGCAGATGGAACTGACAAGAAGAAAACAGATGAGAAGTCTCCTAAGTTTTTGAAGGAATTTTATGGCCCAAATCGGCCATGAGCCATGAGTAGTGAAAAGCCTGTAACTGTAAGACAACCCACAAATATGAAATAAGCAGGAAGCCCACTAAAGAAGCTCTGTAGCTCCCACAGAGGTCACACTCCCTGGCACCCTCTCTAGATTCTGAGCAGATAGAAGAAAGAACAAGAGAGTTCTTCCTGATTGCAGAACCAGGGTAAAACCAAGAAACTTCCTCCACTCTAGGGGCTGGGACTTCACAATGCTTACCCATGTGACATCACTATATGGACAATAACTGCCAGAACTCCCATTATTTCCTTTCCCAAATGGGAGTGTTCGTTACGGACAATATAGTCCTCAACATTCAAAAGCATAGGCAGACTAGCCGCTTGCGCCTAACAAGTATTGTACTTTGATACGGAAATATTTCTTAGCATGATGGTACTGCTCCAATTAAGATCTATGGGGAAAGTTCAGTCTGAATTATAAGAAAGACATGTATATTTCTTTCAGATACCATTATTCAGAAGAGGCCACAAAATACTGCCTAGTGGTCCTTCAGGAGACCCGAGCATCAAAGCAAACCTCCTAGGAGCTAGCTGGTTCTCACAAATTATAGAAAGCTCCTCCACAATCATCCATACCATATATAATCTGACCTGGGGCTGGGGAGAAGGAGGTGAAAGCAAAGCAACTAGAATATCATATTCCAAATTCAGAAGTTGTACTAAATGTAAAATCTTCATAAACAGTAAATTTATTTCCTGAAGCATCAGACAGAACTGATGATTTAGTGTCATCTGAAAATATTTTATCAATGGTCTGCAAGAGCACTTGACGGGGTCTTACAATCATGACATTTTAACAGGTATAGCTATAGCTCTCTTCTTAGTCTTCATTATCCATTGTAGACCACATAAGTCACTTTTATTCATTTTTCTTAACGATTTTATTTATTTGACAGAGAGAGACACAGCGAGAGAGGGAACACAAGCAGGCTTCCCGCTGAGCAGGGAGCCCGATGCGGGGCTCCATCCCAGGACCCTGGGATCATGACCTGAGCCGAAGGCAGACGCTTAACCGACTGAGCCCCCCAGGTGCCCCTAGACCACATAAACCACTTAAACATGTGGAGTCCAAAGGGATTAGGGCAATAAAGAAAATCTAAACAAAAAACAAAAAACTGAGAAAGGCTGTCTTGTAAAATTATAATTCTTCATATTCTGTTTCTTGCTGCTTTAACATCCCCACATATGCAAACTGTGGGCAACCCACCCAGGTGACCAAGTGTACCACTGGGATAAGGCGGGCTGACTCACCACAAGCTCCTTTCTCTGCCTGCCCCTGACTATGACCTAGTAACGTTCAAACGCACCAAGGAAATCCCCTCTGCCTTCTCTTGTGTACCTCACCCTGACTCCAATAAAAGTACTTACCCACTGGTCTTCACACTCTCTCCTGGCTCCCCCTCTGCGTGACTGAGCCCACTCCCCTGGCCCTCCTCCTATGCAGCCCCCTCAGTATGCAGTGACTCTGTCTCCCTAAATCCTGTGAGTTTAATAAACTTTATTTTCCTGAGCCTCTCCTGTGTCCCCTCTTGGTGCCACAACGCAGAACAAAACAAGGGTACAAAGGATCAAAAGAATAAAAGGAAAAAACAGAGGAGTCAAGGAAATCTTCTGATTTCTTATCCTCTAGAATCTTGCCCGCCCGGCCTTAACTTCTGAAGGAAAGCCCCACTCCTTTCAACTCTGGAGCTGTTCTTAAACTCCACCTCCCCCAGTTCTCCTTATTCACTTCTCAATGAGTCCTGCCCTCCTCTCTCACTTCCTCAAGCTACCAACTCCAATGAAAGCCCTGGGGTTGTGAGATGCCCTGGGAATACAACTGCAGCACAAGGGCTTCGCAGAATGGACTCTGCTTGCCCTCATGCCCCAACATTAAGTCCCTCCCTCCCACATGATATTTCTCCTCAAAACAATAACCATTTCCCCAACCAAGCCTTGATGTCATTTTCAAGGGTATTTCTAATTAATTTGGGAGGTATATCACAATTTTTCAAGAAGGCTGAAACCAAAACTCATTTAAATTTAATTTAAAACATTAAAGAATGGGTGCCTGGGTGGCTCAGTCAGTTAAGTGGCCAGCTCTTGATTTCAGCTCAGGACATGATGTTGGGGTTCTGGGATGGAGCCCAAGGTCGGGCTCTGTGCTCAGTCAGGAGTGTGCTTGGGGATTCTCTCTCTTCCTCTCTCCCTCCCCTGGCACGTGCACACGTACACACTCGTGCGCTTTCTCTCTCTCAAATAAATAAATCTTAAAAAAAAAAAAAAAAGCTAAAGAATCACTGTGGGAGAAAAGGCTTGCAAAATGTAACTGTGTCAACAAAAAAACTTAATCAAGAAGAATCTCATTCTCAAGGGAAATCACTTTCATTTCAAAACCCACCATACATCCATTTGCCAAGTGTATCAGTGAATTAGAGCTCATTGACTACCTTTTTTTTTTTTTTTTACATGGTTCAAGTTATCCTTATTATGCAAGCATGGTACTCTCACAGACATTATCTCATTCAATCCTGACACCTCTGAAAAGGTTTTTTATATTTGATTGTCCCAAAAATTAGTTCAGAGAAGACTGCATTTTGAACAGATATTCTAAAGCCCAGTAATAGAATGGATGCAGTGATTGTTATTGTAAGAACTGCCCCACGCTCTCCTGATGACATGATCAATTTGTTACAGAGCATTTTTACTTTGATGGGGGAAAGGGCGGGATAGGAATTAGGAATTCCTTTAAGAAGCTGATGATAGGCTAAAAACCCTCTCCCTCAGAAAAAATGCACATACAAAATGTGGCATATAATTTTAGAAAATACATAGGCCCTCCGCCGTCTATTGCGGACACCAGGCTAAGAATCTGACAAACATTGCAGGTATAGAAACCCTGTGTCAACCAATAAGTCATACTTGAAATTTTGAAGGTAGCAGAGATTTTACCGCTTAAAGCAGGCAGTTAAGGAACTGAGAACCTCACTCAAAGTTATAAGCAATTATAATTTAATTAAATACATATTACAACTAATATATTTAATATATATTAAATATTTAATTAAATACCTTAAGTTTGCAGTCTCACCAAATCAATAAATGCATAAACAGATTTATGCAACATTCTCCAGAGCAAAGCACCTATATAAAATACAGCATTTTAGGGCTGCCTGGGTGGCTCAGTCGGTTGAGCTTCTTAGGTCATGATCCCGGGGTGCAGGGATTGAGTCCTGCATTGGGCTCCTTGCTCAGCAGGGAGCCTGCTTCTCCCTCTGCCTGTCGCTTCCCCTGCTTGTGTTCTCTCTCTCTCTTTCTGACAAATGAATAAAATCTTTAAAAGAGGAAAAAATAAAAATAAAAAATACAATACAGCGTTTTAAATGTGATGAAAGCATGAAAAAATTAGATAAACAGAAAAGCATAAAATACCAATGTAATTGAAATTTTCTAGTTGATGAATCTGAGTGGGACCATAATCATGCACCAGACTATATTATAACACACAACCTAACCAAATATGAATTCTATCATTTAAAAAACAGAAGGGGATACCTGGATGGTTCAGTTGGTTAAGTGTCCCACTCTTGGTTTCAGCTCAGATCATGATCTCATGGGTTGTGGGATCAAGCCCCGTCAGGCTGCATGGTCAGCAGGGAGTCTGCTTGAAGATTCTCTCCCTCTGCCCCTCCCCACTATTCACACACTCTCTAAAATAAATCTTTAAAAAAAAACAAAAAATAGAAGATATATAGTCTATAATAGGTATATATCCTAACCAAACTCACTGAAAGAAAGCATATCTCATTCAATGCAATAAAGTTATTATTTACAGACTGAATTGTCCTTTTAATGTTAAAGACAATATTTAGAAAAACACTGTGGTGAATCCTTTCATGCAAATAATGGCTGTTAATGGGTTGTACTGTTTCCTCTGCTTCCAAAAACTTTATATGTTAAAATCCTAATCCCCAATACCTCAGAATGTGATCTTATTTGGAAATAGGGTCATTGCAGATGTAATGACTTAAGCTGAGATCATACTGTTGCAGGGTGGGCCACCAATCCAATATGACTGGTGTCCTTAGAGAAAGGGGAAATTTGGAAACAGACAGGGAGAAAACCATGCTAACTGGAAGACAGAGATCAGGGTGAGGTGTAAACAAACCAAGAAAAGCCAAAGATTGCCAACAAACTACTAGAAGCTAGGAAAGAAGCCTGACTCCTGCCTAGGGCCTTCAGAGGGAACATGGCCTTACTGTCACCTTCATCAAGGTTCCAAAAGGGTGAGACAATAAATTTCTGTTGTTTAAGGCACTCAATTTGATACTTTGTTATGGCAGCTCTAGAGAACTAACTAACATAAAGACCTAATAAATTTTACTCTGTAACAAACTTTCCCCTGTTACTATAAAGCAAAGTATGTCCACAATAAATACTTGATAAAGTAAAAAAAAAAAAAAAATTAAGTATAGATTTTATAAAAACAGCATGCTAATTGGAACCAGACAGCTATTTTTAACTGATATGCTGCCAATTTAAACCAAGTGAAAAAACGACATTATTCATGCTCAAATGAAATCTCAATGAGTAAAATTCACTAGAAGTAGAATAAGACATGTTCATTTGCCCTATTTTACAGTAAAAAAAAAGAGCACGCTATTTATTGTAATTGCATAATAAATTATATATGTAAGCAATAAATAAGGCATATTAAAGTAAAATGAAGATCAACGTTTGCTGTTAATATATTCTCAAGCTGAAAGGCTTTTCCACTCTAATAAATTGTCCTTAGCAAAAGCATTTTTTTCACCTCCAAATATCAGAGATATTAAAAATAACTGTCAGGGGCGCCTGGGTGGCTCAGTTGGTTAAGCGACTGCCTTCGGCTCAGGTCATGATCCTGGAGTCCCGGGATCGAGTTCCGCATCGGGCTCCCTGCTCGGCAGGGAGTCTGCTTCTCCCTCTGACCCTCTTCCCTCTCGTGCTCTCTATCTCTCATTCTCTCTCTCTCAAATAAATAAATAAAATCTTTAAAAAAAAATAAAAAATAACTGTCAGCAACAAGGTAGAAATAATCAGTTCTAAACCAAGAGAACAGTCTTGACACATCTCATCACATAATTTCAAATTAGTGAGCTAACACCAAAGGTATAGTGCTTTATTAATAAAAATATCATCCTGCACTAATGTAGGCAAAACACTCAATTTCATAGAAACAAGTGTTTGCCTGGGCCTTCCACTTAAGAATGTTGGCCATATAATCCAGCATATCTGTTCTCAAAAGGAAATAATTCTAGGTGTAAAGCTTACTTTGTAGATAAGCTCACGTTCATGGAGCTAGGAAAATGGCTTAAAAATAGGACATGGCCATGTCCCCTAATATCTTTGTCACAGGCAAACATTAGCACTGGCTTTACACACCCTTCAAATACAAATACATATGCGGGAAGAACAACCTTTGCCTGGGGCTTTCTAAGATTATGCTCCATTAAGTTATGGATAAGATATTGTGTGTTCTTTCACCTCTAAAATGAGAGGCTTTTCAGTAAAAAGAAAATGATTCAAGTGATTCAGCATCTGAATCAGGTGTGAGAAATACTAATCTTGTTACAAGCAGACCTCCTCCAACAATCTAAGAAGTCCTTTCATACCACAATTCTAGTTTCTGGATCCAATTCTAAACTTCAGTGTTACATACAACTTCAGGATTTGACTGAAATGAAGCCATCTGATTGTTTTTTGTTAAAGCAGCAAAACTAAAAAGCCTAGCTTCCATAATTTCCTCATGTGTCATCATTACTAATATAAGGGACAGTATTTTATACTACTGAAATCATCCTTAACTTAGTTAATAGCATTTATTGAACAGTTTTTATGTGTGTTCTACAAACTCATTTATACTCACATCGATTCTAGGAAATGGATATTAACCCCATTTAGCAAGGACACATTCAAAAGTTTAATAACTTGCTCAAGATCACTGACAGCAGAGGTGGGGTCAAGCCTTAGCCTTTTCCAAGGTTCCTAACTGCCTTTTAGGGCACCAAGATTTGCAAAGGAAATTCTTCAGAATCAAAGTGAAGAAGGGATGTGGTGTTGGTAAATTCAGTGCTCAGGTCTGCTTTAGAGAAGTGACAAGTACCTGAATTAAAAAGGTCAGTGACTTCAAAGAAGTCCTGCCTGAGAATTTACGGTAGCACATGCGTTGGCACTGTAAACTAAAGGAATTCGAACTGTCAAGTTATTAGAGGCCTTCCATATTACACCAACAGTATTTTTACAAATATATTTACAAACATCTGTCAAAGAGGACTCAGAAAGCTCCAACTGGAAAAGCAAAACTAATTACATTAATGCGTATTTTTACTGAAATCATCTTAGTTTTCTGTATTTCCCAAACAGATAAAACTGATTCTACAAAGGCACGTCTATGGTGATAGAGATACATGTGGATGCACACAAGATGTATTTCATGCTGCATCTGTCCCCCTAACTTACCCAAGATTCTGTAAAACACAACCCTCACCTTTTCTGGATGTGGTTTAAAATAGGGTTGTTATTGTGGTAGCCTGGGAAAAACTTCACTACTGCCGAGAAATTATGAGAAAACTCACTATTAATCAAGACTAATCTATGAAAAAATATTTAAAGCTAAATAATGAGAAATACTTAAAGAAATCAACAAAGTCCTTAGCTAAAGATCCCTTAAACTAGAACTGTTTCAGAAGGTTAAAAAAAAAAAAAGTAACCATCCTCATTACATAAGAAATGGGTCACAGTATAAGTATGCCCTTATCTTTCCCTATGTAAAATTCTTCAACAGAGCCCACGGAGATTTCAAGTATTAGAATCTGAATTAAGTAACTTGTAATCACAGTTTATTAACCCCACAGAGAAATATGGGCACATTCGAGATATAAAAGGCTCACTAAAAATAATACTTAGAAATAAATGATGATTTGATTGCGTTAAGGCTATAAAACTCATGGGAAATGCTTAAAGACATACAAACTGCTGGTCAAGCCTTGGCCTCAAACGAGTTTCACCAGTGAGTTCTCCAAGGAAAAGTTAATGCATGAGCTTCCCAAAAGGAAGCCCCATCCTCCCACTGCTCTGGAGCCACGGAAGGAGAGATTCAGAAACCACAGTGGAAGAGCGCAGACCGCGGGCATCACCGCAGTCACCCCCAGCGCGGGCCACCGCTCGTGCCAGCACATCCCGGGACAGCTAGGGGCACCAACACCGCAAGGTCACCGGGTAAGAGACGATTTTACATAATCTTCCGCCGCGCCGCTGGGGCACCTGCACGCCGGGGCTACCGTGCAGCCACGGTCCCCTCCCAGCCGCTCCCGCGCGGGGCGGTGCGGGGGCGGCGCGCGGGGCGACGAGGCGGGACGCCAGGGACTCACGGGCGTCCGCAGCGCCTCATCCAGCCGGAGGTGGGGACGGAGGGCGGGCTCCCAGCCCCCGGATGCCCCGGGCCGCTGCCGCGGCGGGCGGGGCGGACGATGCGGAGCGCGGTGAGGGCGAGCTGGGCACAGGCCGGGGTCCCCGCGCTCCCCGCTGGCTGCAGGCGCCGAGCGCGCCCCTCGCGGCTCCGTCCGGGACCGCCCCGCGGCGCACCTGTCACGCGCCTTACCTGAGTGGCTTTGTGGAATTGCTTCTTGAGCCCGGCCACCGACATGGTGCGGGAGGACGCGCGGGCGGCTGCGGCTGCGGGTGCCGGAAAGAGGCGGCGGCGGCGGAGCGGGACAGGAGGGCCGACCGGGGCGGCGCGCTCGCCGGGCGGCCGCTCGTCGTGCCGCCGCCGGGGCTGTGGGCGCGGGGGCGCGGAGAGGCGCGGGACGCGGGCTCGTGCGGAGAGACACCCTGACGTCAGGGGCGGGTGATGCGGCCTCTTAAAGGGGACGCGGGAAGCCCCGCCCCGGGCGCGGGGCTGCCGGGGCAGGTGCTGCGGCAAGCGCTACCTGGGCGCCTACCGCGGAGCTCTGGCTGCACGGCACCCGCGTGGGCGGGCCGCCTGGTTAGAGCGCCAAGGGCGGTCCCTCTCCCGGGGAGTGTGGTTTGCGCCCCCGCGGACTGCGGACCGGTCGCTGCAGCTTGGCAGCCCGGGCACGGGCACGACTCAGGTGACTTACAGGGCTTCCAGGTAGCCGCCGTGGCACTGCGTGAAGCTGGCCCGTCCGCCCTTTGAGCCTGGCCTTTCTAAAGCCTGGGAAGGAGGCGTTCTGTCTGGGGTAATGAGTAAGTCATAGCTCCTTCTCTGCCTTGCGCCCACTTTAGTTGGTCACAAAAAAACATTTCAGCCCTGGTTCCTGGTTTCAATATCTCTTTAAGCCTCCAAAACGTTAGGGAAAGCTAACGATTTATTTTATTTTATTTTATTTGGTCTGATGACAATTTAAAAAGAAGAAAAAAAATTTTAAACCTTAAAGCTGGCCAGGTAAATAGAATTGAATGTGGGATTTTACTACAGTAATAGCATTTTAATCCTGATTACACACATAGGGAAAAGCCCGAATATAAACTCGCCATTCACTTATGATAGTGGTTTTAGGATTTTCAATCTAAGCATTACGCATGAAAAAGCATTATACTAAATCGTGCAAGTACTGCATATGTAACAAAGTATACACGGCTGGGCTAAAGCTAAATACTGATGCAATTAGATTAATTTGTAGGAGAGCAGCGCTGCATGGCTTCTGTGTTCTTGGTGACGAGCCACTTCTCCTGGGTTTTCTTGGACTGAGAAGCCCATAAAAAAGAAGTTGAATGCTGTCCCCACATGGGGACCGAAGTTGTAAGGAGAAGGCAGAGTGACAAGCCAGGGTAAGTGGATGGATAAGAGAACCCATGGCAGAATAGGAGTGCTGGGAATACCTTTCATTACCCCCACAGCCCCTGCTCCCTGCTACCCTAGACTCCATGGCCCATGTGTGTTTTATTTTTTGTCATTAAATGTCCATGAAATACGTTGCCTGTTTCATTCCTACAAAAAGCCTAACTGGAGTTTGGTAAATGTATCTTCTTCTTGGCAGGTCTCACAGAAGCAGTGAGCAGACTCACCCCCAGGCCTGATGATCCAAGGGAATGGTGGCTCCACACGGGGACCCTGGCCTCTAAACCTGCATATTTCTTACCAGCTAGAGAGGGTGAAGAGTAGGCTCTGGGGATCCCTAGGAGATTCGAACAGAATACCAGACAGACATCAGACAGGGAAAGACAAAAGTCCTGCCAAGAAATAGGTGGGACTATTGATCCATCAGAGTTCAGGACAACCTTGAAGGTGACTCTACTGAGGCCCCATGAGGTAGCACATTTACTCACACCTATAAGGCCCACCATGGGGATTCCCAGATTATTGACTTCAGGAAATTCTACAATTGTTTGTACTTTCTGCATTTGGGGGTGGGGTTCTAGATAAGAGAAATTTGGGGGTTAATGTTACAATGACTGCTTTTGTACTCGTAACAGTTTAGTGAAGCCTGCATGCACATGCATGCACACACGCACGCACTCATGAAAAGAATGCATAAAATGCTAATAATGGTTGTGCTGGTGGAGCAGTTCTCAAACTTTAGCTGGGATCGGAATCCCCTGGAGGACTTGTTAAAGCACAAATTCCCACAGTCCTGGTTTTCCATTCGCTAGTTCTGGGTGGGGCCCAAGAACGTGCATTTCTAACAAGTTCCCCTCCGCTCTGGTGACCACACTGAAAACCAGGGGGCTAGAGTAGAGACTCGAGGCATGAACTTTTGTCTCTCTTCTCCCAAGTTTTAAAATGATTTCTCATTACTTGTATAATAGAAAAAAGTATTTTTACAGCTCATTTTTCCTACCTGCTCCCTGATCTGAACAATGGAACATTTTCGTAGAAGAATGGGTTTTGGTGAAGCTGCTAAGAGAGAGAGCAACTACTCTCCAAAGCAAAGGGGCCCGGGGTTTATGAGCTCGGGTCTTTAACTGTGACAGGTATGAAATGAGGACCTGAAGAATCTCCTCAGGACTTCGGATACTTACCTGAAACACAAATTAAGTGAAACAAGTCTTTCTCTTTCCCTGGTTCTTCATCCACCAACTTAGAAGGCTTATCCTGCTATATATCAAAGGAAATGTCTTGGCAGAAAGGACTTTAAATCCTTTTGAAACCGTGGTTAATTCTGCCAGGTATCGCCTGGATCTTCTGTAAATCCACGATTTCTATTGAAGCCACAGTGTATACCTATAAAGACCTTTGAGATGTTACCTTCAAAAAAAATTTGAACTCCTCCTGCTAGCAGGCAACAGGGTAGGAGGCATTGGGGGAGGGTAAGGTGAGATGCCAAGATATGTATGGACTGTACTTTGAACCCCAAGGAGCTTCCAGGCACGTGATTCAGAAGACCCTTCCAGACATTTGCTGTGACTTGAATGCAGAGGGACGAATGTGCCAGACATTGGAAAATGTCCAACATGAGCGCCCTCTTTGGTTGCAAAGAAGCTGTGACACAGGCTTCCTGGAGAAACGCAGAAGCACAACGCAGGGAAAGGGGAATCAAAGGTCAAGGAGGAAGAACTTTGTCTCATAAAAGGTGGTTAGAATTCAACATGCCGCCCTCTCCTCCCCTGAGATCAAATCAGTGTAAAATGGTAAATAAACCTAGATGGCTTGGGAAAGGTCCAATTAAATGAAACCCCCACAGCACCTCACTAATTGGACAGGAAATTCATGGTCAGCAATAATTCCATCACATCACTTATGCACTACTTCTCCTTGCATTATGCCAAAGCTTCTGGCAAATACCAGACCTCTCTTTTGCACAGAGCTGCTGCATCCCTGGCGCCTTTCAGCGGGCCCCTTGTTCCGCGGTGGCGAGGGATAAGCCAAAGCTCTCATCTTTTTCCCCTCAGCCCCTGACACGTCTCGTCCCACCCACACAAGGGCAAACTGCTCCTGATTTTATGTATAAGCTCACCGAGTGCAAGAAACATAGCAAAACAAAGGCGTTAAATCCTGCCCGTTTTTACAGATGAGAAAACAGAAGCAATGAGAAGAAGTGACTTCCTCATCCATTGTTCACTTTTTCAACTCTAGCCTCCAGCCTCAATTTAGGGCAAAGCCTCCAGTTAGTGTTAATAAATACGGATGGGAATGAAAAATGGAACAATGTATCACTCTCTTTGATGCCGTATCCTTGCCACATGGGTCTGATGTTCAAGAGCCCTGCATTAAAACATGGATTGGCGCCTGGGTGGCTGGCTCAGTTGGTTGAGTGACTGCCTTCGGCTCGGGTCATGATCCTGGAGTCCCAGGATCGAGTCCCGCATCGGGCTCCCTGCTCGGCGGGGAGTCTGCTTCTCCCTCTGACCCTCCCCCCTCTCATGCGCTCTCTCTCTCTCTCAAATAAATAAATCTTTGGGGAAAAAAAAAAAACATGGATTGTGCAGGACCCAGACAGCTGTCCTGGGGTGAACTGCACTTTAACATAAGATCTGGGGCCTTTGGATGCTGCCAGTAGCATTGGGCCCCCACTCGGTCTGGATGGGACTAACAAGCCCTTTCCTAGAGCTGGGAAATCAAGATAGGACACCTTCCATGGCCTGGCTTCCCAGTTTGTCACCTACACCCACCCTACAACAAATGGACAGAGAGAAGCACACTTTTTTTTGTCCCTTGAAGGTGGAATGCATAGGTCTTTCCCCCTCTGCGCCCCACCCCATTTCCTTAGTCCTCTTCAAAGCACAGGGGCCTCTTCCTGCAAAAACTTCATTTGACTAAACCCTGTTAACCCAACCTCAGGAAAAGGAGGAGGGGATTTAAGCAGGTGGGTGGTGCACCTTAGGCTCTTACCTCTGCGCCCCTTTTGTTATTTACATCCCAGCTGGAAATGCTTCCAACTTCCCTAGAAAAATCCTGCCAGCTCCAGTGCCCAGCTCCAGTGCCACTCCTGTGAGGTGTTTCCCCAACCTTCGGACCCCATGGCCTCTCTTCCTTTGTGGAATCCTGAATGATTGTGTGCCTCTGCATGAACTTGATCTAACATGAATCGTAGGTATTGAAATATGAGATTCTTAAGTCAATGAACGCAGGGTCTTATCTTTGTTTTTACAACTCTGGCAGATAGTATAGCCACACACTAGATATGGGCCAATTGAAATTTTGAAAGCCTGATGAAATTTTAAAAACTAGATCCAGTGGAGGGCCAGAAAGCCTGGAACTGGCTGAACTTCTCTCCATCTGCGCACCCTGTCCAGTGGTTATCACTGCTACTCCCCGGCTGTTTCCCAGCCTGCATCTTCAGGTTCCTGTCAATCCTGAGAGTCCTTGAGGGCCTTCCCGTAAACGCCCCTTTGTTCCTTCAGCCACTGCTGCTTCCTGTGACTTGCAGTCAACAAACCCTAAGTGATCTATCCCCTCTACTCCCACCCAAGCTCTATAATAATATTCTAATCCCAGTTCCATTTCTTGTTCAGATCTAGCAACTCAAATACAGCAATTAAGCAACTGCGGTTCCTGCTAAGCTCTGCATTGGCCTTCCTTCTCTGACGAGAGTCGGCAGATTGAGTAGCAAGTGTCAGTTCTCCCTGTAAGACATTGACATTCTGATTTACAAATCAAACCTTCGGTTTACTTGCCAGGGACTAAACCTCCCGGGGCCTTGGGAATTGGCAGCTAAATGCTGGTAAATAAATGCCAAGCAACTAGACTCTGAGACGGCAGTGCCCACTCCTGAATGAGAATGATCTTAATTAAGTGTAAATTGTGAGGGCATCCTTACCATTGGCTTATTTTTTTCTCTTCCTGAACGGATATATTATCATTAGAGATTCCGAAGGCATGCCGTTAACCCTGAATATTGGATCTGGGTAGTCAGCCTGTTAAAGCTGTGTTTAACACAGTCAGCCTGTGTTAAAGAGGCTAGGTTCTATCTTATTTTATTTTATTTATTTTTAAAGATGTTATTTATTTGACAGAGAGAGCGAGACAGCACAGCAAGGAGAGCAGCAGAGGGAGAGGGAGAAGCAGGCTCCCCGCTGAGCAGGGATGCGGGACTAGATCCCAGGACCCTGGGATCATGACCCGAGCTGAAGGCAGACCCTTAACCAACTGAGCCACCCAGGCGCCCCATGGCTAGGTTTTATTTTAGTAGCTGGTTAGCCATGCAGAGAAAAGCTGCTCCTTAGTCACAGTATGCTTCCTACTCTGTCATCTCAAGAATGCATTCTCTGGATGACAGAGAAGTCCAGGTGAAAAAGGAAAGATAATTTCGTTCAGCAAACACCTGTCAACAGTATGAAGAACGCAGAGTACAGTCTTCCAAAATTCTGTCAGCATCAGCTTTATGTATGAAAAAAAGTAATGTGTGCTACTTTATATTTTTAATATTTTATGTTGGTTATTATATCATAATATATATTTTTAATAAGACAAAAATATACTTTAAAAGGGGTAAAAGAATAGATAATTTACATTTTTAAATAGATCATTTACCTCTGAAGCCTTTTTTCTTTGCCTTTTAAAAACTTATTGGTGGTTTTAATGTGCACAACTTATATTATCTTTGGCCTGCACATATAAACTTGACTTCAGTAACAGGTCAGATATAAAGCACTATTTTAAAATAGCATTTCAAACATTTAAGTTAACAGTAAAACACCACTGTCTCAAGAATACCGATTTTCTCTCAAGATCCAGTCACAGGAAGTTTGCCAAATAGGGAATTCCTTAGAACAAAGATCTTGAAAATGTTTTTCGTTTCTGCAAATAGAGTTGAGTCGAATGAGGGGGGACCTTTTGACAGCAACTTTTAAGATACCCTTAACTCTGAAGGTGAACTACAGAGGGGAGGACATCCCATCACAGTCTGCAAGCATAAGACCGTGGAACACACGTAATAGTAAGGAAACTCTTTCCTCTGTCAAGGCAGAACTACCTGCAGAGAGGACATGGGAGGAACGAAGACAGATGTCCCCATTGCACTTCCCCTGCCCCCCCACACACACCCACCATGAGAAGTCGTGAGATGAGGAGAGAATCTGTCATTAGGTCAGAGGACAGCAAAATTAGCTTTTATTTTAAGCCAGGGAGATCCAGACATGTTCAAGAAAAAGGGAAGGAGCCACTTAAATGGCAGGTGAGTCATCCCGGAGATTTAAAGACTCACTGAGCCCCGGAAATGAAGGATGCAGGAGGGAAGGGAAGAAAGGCCAAATGGAGAGGTCACCTGGTAAAATAGGAGGAATGTCTCCTCCCCTGGACAGAGTAGTGGTAGGAAGGTGTGGAGAGATAAAGCAGGTGGGAAAGCAACTGGTGGAAGCAAAGGAGTTGCCTCATGGCCCATATCCTCAGACCCTGAGCACACAGCATTGAGGGCCTCACCCTATCTGGCTACTTTGCCACTTGTCCAGCCTGGAGGCCCCCAGCACCCCCTTGCGGTCCCCTAATACCCTCATTCTCTGCACTCAAAGTCAGTCCCCTGTATGTTCCTGCCTCTGACCAGCTCTTTGCATGCACTGTTCTCTGGCCCAGAAATACTTGTCTTTTGCTTTATACCTGCCTAACTCCCTGCACATCATTCAGATATCAATTCAAAAGGCTTCCCTGGCCTCCCAGCAGGCCCAAATCTCACCATCATAGTCCTTTAGAACTAAGTACCACACTCCTCGGATGCACTTAACGCAGCTGTGATTTTGAACGTATTTATGTGATCTTTGTGTCTGTCTCCTCCCTCCCCACACTACTCTGCAAACCCCATAGGGGCGTGCCCTGTGGGCATCTGTGCACCACTGCGTGCCCAGAGTATTACTGAGGGCCTAGCAAACAGGAGGGTCTCCACAGGACCTTTCATGAGTGAATGAATGAACAAATGAATGAATGAATGATGTGTGGGTAGAGAAGTTTTGGGCAATTTAGTAAGACTTAAAAGACATTTAAGGTGTTTCTGAGGAACGGTGATGGCCTAGTTTCGTACGCCCAGCTAAACGTGATATGGGACCCCACAAATCAGCAAGAAGGCTGCTTAGTAGCCAGCCCACGAAGACTGGTGAATGTATGAGTAAGTACACAATAATAAGGAAAATGTGTGTGAAAGAATTTCAATCTAAAATGGAACCAGAGGGTATAAAATGGAAAATCTCACCTATGTGCCTTTAGGGAAAGAAAATTTAAGGACTGAGAGACTGATTTCCCATAAGTGTCTGATTTGCGGAAAACTGATCATGTTGGAATGTTCTGAAATGGTAGGGAGTTGGTCGGGGGGTTGCCTCGTAATGACCTTGGGAAGTTTTGTTTGTGGTTTCCAGAGGCATGAACAAGAAATCACCCAGGGCGGGCTGGTCTCACAAAACTGGCTGAATTGAACTTTCTTTGTATGGCTGGACTGGTTTTGTCTGGTCAGAGAATTTTTCAAAGCCGGTCTGCATTTGTTTTTTATTTTAACAGACTAACTGAACTCACCCCTCTTTACATTCTCTGCCCATAAATACAGCCTATCCCAAGCCCTCAGTGGACTTGTCTGTAGTTGGCTATAGTCTATGTGTTGGGAATTGAAATTCCTCTGCTATTCCCGAATAATTCATCTTTTTGAGAATTTTGAGCTTGCCTCAGTTTACCTCTTTTTTTAGGTTGACATGTGTTAGGAACCCAAGGAAGGGAGGAGTCCTGGTGAAAAGGCTTCATGGGGGTGAGGCTGGGGTGAGACAAGGATCCTGAAATTAACTTTCAATCAGTCTCAAATCTCATCACTCAGGGAATCTCAGGATCCAACAACAGGCATACATTCAAGCCCAAGCCCAGGCATACAAGAAAAGAACTTCCAAATTCAGAAGGAAGATGAGAAAAGAACCTGAAACCAGTAAGACATTGCAAGACTCTCAGGTGTTCCCGCATCAGGGAAGGGCATTTACGATAGTACAACCTACGGTTTATCTGCACATGACACAACGCCCCCACCCTTTCAAGGCTTCTTCTGAGGCTGCCCTTATTACTTCCCCCCGCCCCCCCAGATCTTCCCCAAGTGTCCAATCCCGTAGAGCTCAAAATGTAGCCTCCAGACTAGCAACAGAAGCGGCATCTGAAAATTTGCTGGGTTAGCAAATTATTGACGCCCTACCTCTGACCCGCTGGTTGAACAACTCTGGGAGGGGGCCCTGCGATCGATTTAACCAGCCCTCCAGGTCCTTGCAATGCTCCAGGCTGAGCGCTGGTCTCCCACCAGCTGCGGTGGGAGCGCTGAGAGGGGTGGGAGTCTCGGGAGTTCCCCTCAGGCCAGGAGGCACACACAGCCACCCAGAAGTTTCCCCCTTTAGAAGCCCATTGCATCCTCACAATGGGCAGGGTATTTTTACTTCTATTCTACAAGAAAAACAATTGAGGCAAAATTATTAAGCAGTTTGGGTAGAGATTTGAGGCCTTTATCAGTTTGCTAGGGCTGCTGTAACAAATTACCCCAAAGTGGGTGGCTTGAAACAACAGAAATCCCCTCTCTCCCAGTTCTAGAGGCTAGACAGCCTGACTCAAGGAGTCAGCAGAGTTCGTTCCTTCTGAGGGCTGTGAGGGAGAATCTGTTCTGTGCCCTCCATTGGCTTCTGATGACAGCCAGCAATCCTTGGTTTCTGGATGCTTCACTCTGTCTTCCCACAGTGTTTTCCAGACTGTGAGTCTGTGTTTAAATTTTGCTCTGATAAGGACACTAGTCCATTATGAGTTAAGCTCCCACTCTATCCCAGTATGGTCTCATCTTAATTGAGCTCATTGCATCTGCAATGAACCTATTTCTAAGTAAAGTCACATTCTGAGGTACTGCGGATTAGGATTTCCACAGTTTGGGGGAACCCCGACTCAGGAATCATGGCGAGAACACTCCTCAGTCCTCAGCATCCTTCCCTTCCTCTACACCAGGAGCACCGGGTACTCGGGAGATTTCCTCATCTGATGCCACTGGCCTAGAAACTCACAAAGAGGGCTCCCTTACTCCCCTCACAGTGTGTGTCCCCAAAGCAGCGATGTTTATAAACATCAACAAGGTATTTTCTGGGACCCTTCTTTCCCACTCCATATCTGGTCCACTTAAACACAATCGTTCCCTCCTTTCTCTCGGATCAATATCTACCTATTTAAAGACATAGTTTAAAGAGAAGGACATAATATCCATCATCCATCCCACATTACTCTGTGCTCCCTCTGGCTGTAGCCTGTAAAACAACCAAGCCAGGTAGCAGGGGAGACTCATCAGACCTAGAGTAAGGGAATCTAAATTCAGAAGACTATAAATTCAGAACCACGCTGGAGTTTTGAATAAGCTTTCTTGGACTCACAGATCTTCCCCCTGCCCCCAACACACACACACACAAAAACTGAAGATGTTTGTAATCTACTTACGGCAACTCAGACCTTTAGGCATTAAACAAACAGGAAGGGAGATGGAGTTCGTGATTCAGTTATCTACGAACTTACCTCTCACACCGGCCTTATGGAAGCTCTGTCAGCCAGAGGGGCACCTTGTACTTCAGCGATGTCTGTTTAAGAAGGTGGGGGAATGGAATGGGGGAATGGGGTGATGGGTATCAAGGAGGGCACGTGTTGTGATGAGCACTGGATGTTGCATGCAACTAATGAATCGTTGAACACTACATCAAAAACTAATGATGTATTATATGTTGGCTAATTGAACATAATTTAAAAAAAGAAGAAGAAGAAGAATTGTGCTAGCCAAGGGGCGCCTGGGTGGCTCAGTCTGTTGAACATCCGACTCTTGGTTTAGGCTCAGGTCATGGTCTCAGGGTCCTGGGATCAAGCCCCATGTTGGGCTCCCTGCTCAGCTCGGAATCTGCTTGTCTCCCTCTCCCTCCACCTCTCCCCCCTCGCATTCTTCCCTCTCTCTCAAATAAATCTAAAAAATAATAATAATAATTGTGCTAGCCAAAAAATGATGGAGCATTCGGACCTAGATTTTATCTTGAAATTCTTTTAAGTACAAGTAAACATTGAGAGATCAACACTGGACAATATTTTAAAAGCTCCAGATATTTCCGTGAGTTCAATTAAAGTGCCAAAGAAGCTAAATGAGAGGATCACCCCAAAATAAATACCACTTCTAATTTCCTCCATTTCATTGAACATAAACAATCATCAAATTTTCAGTTAGATTCAGGGAGAGGCATTCATATGTCTCCTGTAATCAAATCGTTCTCTCTCATTTAGCTTCCATTTGTCTAATATTTTGTATTATGTAAACAACCAAATATGAACTTTTAAAACTTTCTAAACCTCTTTTAATACTTTGAAAATGATCATTCTGGTTGGTCATTGCAAGAACGCTAACAGATTAATTTCTCTCACCGTATTTTATAGTGACAAGTTACTTAAAAACTCCTTATCTAGCATAAACTGTTACTCAAGATGAATGTTAGCTATTTTAAGAAAAATTTCCAAAACAAACCCAAGACCCAACAGGAAAATGTACAAAGAATATGAGCTTACTGAAGTTATATAAATAATTCTTATGTGTATGAAAAAACCCGAGTTTCACAAGAAATGGTATTCAAATAATTCCAATTTCACTATATTGGCCCAGACTTTAAATATAATATTTACTTTGATGAAGACATTGTACTTTGATGAAGACATTGTGAAACAAATGTCCTATATACTTCCATGCTGAGTTAAATTGGTACAGTTAATGAAAAGCAGTTTGGCATTACATATCAACTTAAAAACTGTACCCTTAACTTTATATCCAAAAAGCATCTTACTTAAATAGACATTCAGACAATTGGCCATTGGGGAAATGCAAATCAATACTATAATAAGATAACACTTCACACCTACTAGTCTGGCCATTATCAAAAAGATAAAGGTAACTCTTTGGAGACAGAGAGTGGATTAGTTGTTACCTTGGGCTGGAGGTGGGAGGCAGCTAGAGGGATTGGGGCTGATGGCTAAAGAGAAGAGTTTCATTTGGGGGTAACAGAAAAGCTCTAAAATAGACCATGGTGAAGGATGCACAACTGGTTCCAAATCCTGGATTTGCCATTTTATGGCTAGGATTAGCTCTCCCACTCACAGTGTTCTCTGAAATGGTCTTCGATTGCTTCCTCAAAACCCCATTCCCTCTTCAACTCTCAACTCCAAATAAGACTCTCAACACCCAGCCTGCTGTCTCCTTTCACGTGGTTCTTTTCTATCTGCCCCTATTCTTTTGTCTTTCCCAGAATGCAGTTTGTGGATTCCCCCTGCCCGATGCTGCAGCATAGAGACCTAGGAACTGAGCCAGCACAGACAGAACTCCCCTTAAAGAGGATGGGAAAAAGCCAACAAGGAGAATCCCCTCCGGCTAGCAAGCTCCAGGAAGGCCATGAGCCCTCACACAATTGTAATTTGGAGGTCCAGTTTCCAAAAGAGAGTCAGGAGGTTCATATCATTCTTTGTGCCTGGATGTCCATCCTGCCTTCCCCTCGTCTCTCTTCCCCTTCCAGCTTCTGTCCGTTGAAATAGCCTGCATTCAGGTGATACGCAAATGCCTTCCCTTATCAAGCTCAGTGGGGGATGAGCCCAACTTCTCAGCCCCAGCAAAGTCTGCTTTGAGCCACTTAACTCACTCTCAGCGTTCTTAGTGTAGTCAGGGGAAGATAGGGCAAGATATGAGTCAGGGTCAAAACACACATTCTAAAGCAGAAGCTAGCAAGAATCAATCGACATAAAATATTAATAGCTACCATTTGAGCATCTTTCTGTGTATGACATTTTATAGACATTACCTCATTTAATCTTCATACACCTGCATGCTGTAGGGATTCTTATCTCCATTTTATGGATGAGGACGCGGCAATTTGGACAGATCAAGTAATTTTGCCCCGGGTTGCAATTTGGAAAGAAGTGGAAGAATTCAAACCTATATCAACAATGGGTGTCGGGCGCCTGGGTGGCTCAGTTGGTTAAGCGACTGCCTTCGGCTCAGGTCATGATCCCGGAGTCCCGGGATCGAGTCCCACATCGGGCTCCCTGCTCGGCAGGGAGTCTGCTCCTCCCTCTGACCCTCTTCCCTCTCGTGCTCTCTATCTCTCATTCTCTCTCTCTCAAATAAATAAATAAAAAAAATCTTTAAAAAAAAAAAAAAAAAAACAATGGGTGTCCAGCTCTGTGTGTCTCTAAGGGCTCTTCTTCCACCAGCTTTGCTTCTGCCCCAAGACACAGGCTTGACTTCAGAACGATGTCCAGGACACAATGCAACCTGGAAAAGGAAATCTTTTCAGGGGCTAAACCAATAAAGTACAGGAATGAAGCTTTCTCGTGCTTTGCATGATGAAGATTAGAATTTGAGGAAGGTCAAGATGGGAAGGCTCATATGTCCTTCAGGGGATTTTCACTTGACCTTCCTTAAAGATAGGCTTTTGTGAAGAACAGACAGTTGCTGATGTGGACTCTTCCGTATTGATTCGATTCCTCCCCACCCAAGTTTGTCTACACCAAAGCATGGGCCGCTTTCAGATGTCTTCTTTTTCCAGCCCACATTCCTTGGCCCCCATTATAGAGGATTCTCCAGTAGTAATTTATTTTTCTTTTCTGAACATTTGGGCTGCTTTCGGTTTGGAGCTGTTATGCATAATGCCACCGAGAACATTCTTGTCTGCGGCACTCTTAGCATTCATATGCAAACATACCTGTTGAGTATTCACCCAGGAAGAGAATTGCTCAGTCACAGGAGAATTGCTCATACACATAGGGTATGCTCAGTTTTATCAAACAATGCCAAATTGTTTTTTGCCAAACGGTTGTTCCAATTTATGTGTTCACCAGCAGCATTTGACAGCTTCCTTTGCTCCATATCCTCACTGGACCTAGTATTGTCAGTCCTTTTAACCAGCTGTTTTGGTCGATACTCAATGGTATCTCATGATTTTAATTTACATTCCCTGTATTATTAATGAAGTTGCGAGCATCTTTTTATATTTTTATTGGCTACTGAAATACTCTCTTTCATGAAATGCTGTTTAAATCTATTGCCCATAATGGATTGTCTTTTTTTTTTATTGATTTGTAGACAATCTCAATATATTCTAGAATCAATCCCTTTGTCAGTTATATATGTCACAGGTAATTTTTCTCTATTCCATTAGTCTATTTGTCTTTTTTCACAAATGAGACTGGCCTGAAATTGTCCTTTTTCATAGTGTCCTTGTCCTTTGGGCATCAGGGTTATGCTGGTATCATAAATCATGTTTGGTATGTTCCCTTTTGTCCTAATCTCTGAAAGAATTTATACAATATTAGTGGCATTTGTTTCTTAAATGATTGGTAGAATTCACTACTAGGGTCACAAAACCCAAAGTTTACCTTGTGGGAAGTTTTAAATGATAGAGTTGATATTTCCAATATTTACAGAACTATTTCTTTTATATCAGATTTACTGTTTTCCGTGGAATTTGTAAATTTCATCTACATTTTTTAAAGATTTTATTAATTTTTTTAGCATAAGAGAGAGAGAACGCAAGTGGGGGGCAGGGAGAGGGACAAGCACACTCCGTGCTCAGTATGGAGCCCAAAATGGGGCTCGATCTCATGACCCTGAGATCACGACCTGAGCCGAAGAGTCAGATGCTTAACTAACTGAACCACCCAGTGCCCCAATTTTATCTACATTTTTAAATATACTGACATCATGTTGGTCCTTATATTCCATATATTTAATGTCGATAAGTTCTATAATGATGTTGCTTTCTTCATTCCTGACATTGGTTTTGTTCATCTTTTCTCTCTCCCCCTTTTTTTTCTTCTTAATCTGTCTGAGCAGGAGTTTTTCAGAGTTTCTCCAAAGAAACAATTTTTAGTTTATTGATTTGCTCTATCACATTAATTTTTGATCTTATTCTTTCCTTCCTTCTACTTTAAGGTGGTAATTCCTTTCTAACTTCGTGTCATAAATGGTTAGCTCACTGATATCCAGCTATCCTCATTGACAGAGTTACAAATTTCCCTTTAAGCGTGGTTTTAACTGTATCCCACAGATTTCAATATGTAATAATTTAATTATTCCGTCCAAACTCTTTTCTAATTCCTATTGTAATTTCTGCCTTGATCCATGGGTGATTTAGAAGTATATTGCACCATTTTATAAATATCTCTTTATAATTGATTTCTACCTTAATTCCAGGGTGGATACAAAACATACCCTGTTTCATCGGAGTCTTTTGAAATTGTTGAGATTTGTGTCAGGTTTCAGAATATAGTCAATTTTTGTAAATGTGCTGTGTGTTTTTGAAAATCATGTATATTCTGCTGTTGCAGAGTCCAATACTCCATGTATGTCTACTGGCTGTTGGCTAACTAGGTTGTTAAATCTTCTATTTGATTTTTGCCTATCTCTCTTACCAATAACTGAAAATGTTGTGTTAAAATTTCCTATGAATATGAATATTTCTTCTTGAACTTCTTTATTTAAGGCTATATTATTAGTGGTGTATAATTTAGCTTTATTGTACACTTCCGGTGAGTAAAATCCTTTGTTCTATTAACTATGTCCTTTATTTCAAATGCTTTTTTAAATGAAAAATGCTTTATCTGATATTAACATAGAAAAAAGGTGACTATTCCACATCAGCTTTCTTTTGGTTAGTCTTTGTACTTCAACCTTTTTGTAGTCTCATGTTTTAGGTGTATCTTTATAAACCTTATATATTTTCAATCTAGTCTGAAATTTCTTTTATCTTAATTTGATCACTTAGTCTATTTACATGTAATATAATTTCTGATGTATTTGGTTTAAAACTATAATTTTACTCTATGTCCTCTATTTGTTCCATCTGCTTTATCTTCCTCTTTTCCGATTTTCTTAACTTGCTTGGATTGATTTGGTGTTTGTTACTAGATTTTTTCCTACTATCAGTTTCAAGGTTATACAAGTCTTTTTAGTATTCTTTTTAATGGTTACCTGTGAATTTAAAACATGCATTCTTGACTTACTAGCATGCAGTACTTATCAGCATTCCTGCCCTCCTCTTGGACAAAGCAACAATTAGAATACTTCAACGCCATTTACCAGTCTCCAGACTTAGGCCTAGAAGACATTTTTATTACTGTTTTATACAGCCAATATTCATTCAGATTTATTCATAAAGTCCCTTTCTATTGCTCTTCCTTTCTTCCTGCTTCTCCTACCTTCCACCTGGGAACATTTTTATGCTGCCTAAAAAATATCCTCTAGAATTTTCTTATGATTAGGTATACTGGTGATAAATCCTCTATGTTTTGTTCATCTGAAAATGTTCATTTCACTTGCATTCTCTAAGGATGAAAATAGAATTTTAAGTTGGCAGTTATTTTCTTTCGCTACTTTATTACAGTTTTTCGTTTTCCTCTGGCTCCCTTTATTTCTTAAATATAGTCAGCCCACAGTCAGATTTGTGTAATGGAAGGCAATATGTCTCCATCCTCCCCACCCTGGGCTGCTTCTAAGATTTTTCTCTTTGTCATTTGTTTTCAGCAGTTTAACTGCGATGTGCACAGATATGGAGTTCCTTTTATTTATCTTATTTATAGTTTGTAGGACTTCTTAATCTGTGCCTTGATGTTTTCACCGGTGATAAATTTCTTAGTCATTATATCTTCAATTATTCCTTCCATGACATTCTTTCTGGAACTACAGTTACGCCTATCTTAGACCTTTTCACTATATTCTCTATGTATTTTACCTTCTCTTTCATATTTTTCACCCTTTTGTCTTTCCATGCTTCGTTTTTGTTTATCTTTCACTAGCCAGGTACTCAAATTTTCATGCTTTAGTTGTTTGAACCAGTATATAAAAATATAATCGACTTTTTGTGTACTGAGCTTTTATTCGATGAACTTGATAAATTTATTTATTAATTATAATAGTTTACCTAAAGATTCTTTTGGATTTTCTTTATGAATGCACACATGTGGTGTGTAACTGGCAGTTATGTCTCCCTTTCCAATGTTTTATTTCTTTTTCTTGACTTGACTACCCTGAAAAGGGCCTTCAGTGAAATGGTGAATAGCAGTGGTAAGTGAAGGCATCCTTTCTTTTTCCCCTGATCTCAGGGGAAAATTGTTAATATTTCCTCATGAAGTCCTGTATTTTCTTGTTCTTACTTTGTAGGTACCTCTTATTCTATTTTTAAAATTCCCATCTTTTGCCAGTTTGCTAAGAGTTTATTATGAACATGATTGAATTCTATCCAAATATTTTGACTGCATCTATTGAAACAATCATTTTTTTTCTTTTATTCTGTGGCGACTGATTTTCAAATATCTAAATAAACTTTCATTCCTGGGAAACAAACAACTTGGTCATATTGTGTATATACTTTTTGCATATGGATGGATTAGATTCACTAATATTTTATTTTGGATTTTTGCATCTCTGCTCCTAAGAGTAATTGTCCTATCATTTGCCTTTCTTGTAATATCCTTTTCAGGATTTTTGTTTGATTCTTTCAGACATTTGAAGGCACAGCATTCTAGAATCATCTTGGCACAATTTCAGGACTAGAGATGATTCCAAACTGACTGCATTTCCTGAGGGTACCAGGCTGATCCCTGTTTGCCCTTATTTCTAGGTGGTGATCTTCTAGATGTCAACCTAAAACCTGGGTTTACCCACCACCATCACTCTGGTAGGCTTTAGGCTTCAGATTTTGTCTTCCTCAACTCTGGAAGCTTTAAAAAGTATTGCTTAACTCTCAGCCTGTTGGCCGCCTTTTCTAAAATTTGCAAAGCTCCCCAAGGAAAAGCAGCTCCCAAAACCATGTTCGCCTCTCTAGATTTCTATCATTTTCCACGATTATAGTCTGGCAATTTTTCATTGTCTTGAGTCTCCAATGCCTTGAGGAGGATTTATAAAAATATCTTGTTCAAGTTATCATGATGAGCACTGAATAATGTATAGAATTGTTGAATCATTATTATATTGGACACCTGAAACTAATATAGCACTGCATATTAATTATACATGAATTAAAAAAAAATTTGTTCAGTACTACTAGCTGAGTTGGCCTTAGCAAAAGTTTGACCCAATTTTTTGTGCATCATCACTGGAATCAAATGTCCCAGGTTGTTTTTAAGTAATCAGCGACTGCATACAAATAAGGTTCTAAGATTCACTGGTGGCCACCAAAATGTTCACTTCACAAAGAAAGAACTGCCTTTCTCCTGCATAATGCAAGGGGCAGTAGATTCAAAGCAAAGTTAAAAAAAATACAAAATGTCATTGATTATAGGACTGAAAAAGAATTTATCTATTGAGTAATTTTATTCATGAAGCAGTTTTCTTAACGGAGAAATCATTTTCTTCATTGCTGGAGAGGAATCAAGAAGTGTGTTTATGGTGGCTAGAGACAATATTAAAGATTTAGAATTTTTTTAAAAAAGACATTAGATTGACATTTATGTAGGTACAGTGTAAGTAGGCTGGGATTGAATGATTAAACTACTACCATTAATACTATCATTAAAATAATCAACCCCTGGGGCAACTGGGTGGCTCAGCCTTTAAGCGTCTGCCTTCCACTCAGGTCATGATCCCAGCGTCCTGGGATCAAGCCCTGCATCGGCTCCCTGCTCGGCAGGAAGCCTGCTTCTCCCTCTCCCACTTCCCCTGCTTGTGTTCCCTCTCTCGCTGTGTCTCTCTCTGCCAAATAAATAAAATCTTTTTAAAAAATTTTAAAAAATAAAAAAATAAATAAAAAATAAAATAATCAACCCCTTAACAAATGTCCACATTAACTGGTGGGCACTGGCTCTCAACCCACTCTTGTGTTTAAAAAAAAATAAAAAAGAGGGGGCGACTGGGTGGCTCAGTCTTTAAGTGTCTGCCTTCAGCTCAGGTCGTGATTCCAGGGACCTGGGATCGAGCCCCACATCGGGCTCCCTGCTCAGCCGGAAGCCTGCTTCTCCCTCTCCCACTCCCCCTGCTTGTGTTCCCTCTCTCGCTGTGTCTCTCTCTGTCGGATAAATAAATAAAATCTTTAATAAAAAATTAATTAATTAATTAATTTAAAAAAAAGTTAATGGAGTAAGAAAGAACATCCCCTACCTCATCCTCAGCCAGGAAAAATTAGAGAATAGATCTGGCAAATAACCACATGCAACAAAATGCCCTTTTGTTTGGATTTAGTCTTATTTCTGCATCTTCAAACAGGTGTTTCCTTTTAATAAGATGTTCTCTAGAAAGAGGAGAAAACTAACAGTCTGTGTGCAAAGGGGGAGTGTTAAAATAAGCTTCCAAGGAATCACTTGGGAAGACTCCCTGCCTGATGATCTATAACGCATGCGATTCGCCTCCATTCCTGCAGAGAAGCAGAGACAAGACTCTCGCTGCCTAATAAATACATTCACAGGAAATATCACCAAATCTGTACCAATCTCAAGAGTCAAAAATAAAGCTTTAAAACAATATTAGGAACAACACAAGAAATATAGAAGCATAGTACGTAGTCTCTTCTGAAGGGAGCAATGCAGTGACTGACTTCCCAATATTACAGCAGGTTGTGACAACAAAAATGTTTGAATTTTCCCAGAGCTCTAACGCTGTGGGATAAAAAGATCTGTTCCACAGCAGTGACCAACACAGAAAAATCATATCTTAGGAGGTATTGGAGAACATATGCTTTAATCTATTCATTCGTGTTTTATCATCAGTATCAGTGAGTATTTATGGAGTTCTCAGAAAGCATTTAGCTGTGCACGCAAACACTTGCAGTAGAAAACATGGAGATGGTTCAGTCCTTTCCCCCAGGACATTCCATTCAAAAAGAGGAAGATGTATATTCTCTTTCTACAGGCAGACATCACTTTTATTTTTCTTTCTCCAACCTGGGGATTCTTAGCATCTGCCCTCTAAATGAAGATTAAATGGATGGGATTTAAATGTGTTTTTGCAGAAATGGGGAAGAAAGCCAGATCGAGGACTATGTACAAAGACGTTGTTCCAACTAAAGGGAATTGAAGACATCATGACTTGCAGAACAAGATCTACATGCAACCAGGGTCCATGAAATCAGGCCAGGTCACATCCATGAGAAGATATGCTCTCTCCCTCTCTTCCTGAAGTGCGAGGCCCTCTCAGTTTGTCTTTTGTTTTTATAGACCCATGAGTTCAGAAAAATCTTTCTCTATTGTAGGAAAGGCTACTGGCAAGTCTGATGATAAATGGCAATCGATCACCGGCCTCAGTGTGGGAAGTACAAGGAGCAGAGTGGCAGGGGCCAATCCAAGGTGCATGGAATCTAAAACTTCAACAATTATGGAGCCCTCTTTAAGAAAAAAATACAAAATGACGAATACAATATTAAGGAGAGGGCAGAGCAGGGTCCTGACGCTTGAACTTCCTTATCTTTAAAATACGTGCACTTTTGCTGTGTGTCTCAAGAGGGCAGCCTCCCCTCAACCCCGGGTGACCGTTCCCCTTAGGGGAGAGCAGCCAGACTGGCCAGATCTTCTGATAGTTTAAGAATAGCAACACCCAAAAAACAAATAATCAAGTCAAAAAATGGGCAGAAGACATGAACAGACACTTCTCCAAAGAAGACATACAAATGGCTAACAGACACATGAAAAAATGTTCATCATCATTAGCCATCAGGGAAATTCAAATCAAAACCACACTGAGATACCACCTTACACCAATTAGAATGACAAAAATTGACAGGGCAAGAAACAACAAATGTTGGAGAGGTTGTGGAGAAAGGGGAACCCTCCTACAGTGTTGGTGGGAATGCAAGCTGGTACAACCACTTTGGAAAACAGTGTGGAGGTTCCTCAAAAATTTAAAAATAGAGCTACCCTATGACCCAGCAATTGCCCTACAGGGTATTTATCCCAAAGACACAGATGTATAAAAAGAAGGGCCATACGCACCCCAATGTTCATAGCGGCAATGTCCGCAATAGCCAAACTGTGGAAAGAGCTGAGATGCCCTCCAACAGATGAATGGATAAAGAAGATGGGGTCCATATATACAATGGAATATTACTCAGCCATCAGAAAGGATGAATACCCAACTTTTGCATCAACATGGGTGGGACTGGAGGAGACTATGCTAAGTGAAATAAGTCAAGCGGAGAAAGTCAATTATCATATGGTTTCACTTATTTGTGGAACATAAGGAATAGCAGGGAGGACACTAGGAGAAGGAAGGGAAAAATGAAGGGGGGGAAATCGGAGGGAGACATGAACAATGAGAGACTATGGACTCTGAGAAACAAACTGAGGGTTCTAGAGGGGAGGGGGTGGGGGGATGGGTTAGCCCAGTGATGGGTATTAAGGAGGGCACGTTCTGCATGGAGCACTGGGTGTTATATGAAAACTATGAATCGTGGATCACCACATCAAAAACTAATGATGTAATGTATGGTGATTAATATAACATAATAAAATAAAATTAAAAAAAAAAGACTAGCCGGAAATCTGGAGGTTTGTGGGAAATTTCCCCCATTTTTAAATATTGACAAGCAAAACTTTTAAACTTAAAAATTAAAAAAAGAAAAAACAACCCTCTTTAAACTCGGCCTTTGGTCACCACATTGGCAACACTAGAGATTGAGTTATGCAGTAACTGAGATCCAAGGAAGATGGTTGCACCAGTTATTCAGCTGTACCCCTGGATGTACGCCTGGGCGGTGGGGGGGTGGGGCTGACTTAACTGGAGTCGTGGTTCTCACAGAAGCCACGAACTTGGAAGGATGTGGGGTGAGGAGCTTGAGAAGAGGGTACACACATAAAGAAAATGTGAGAACAGAGCAGCAGAAGGAGGTGGCAGATTGAACGTAGGAGGAGAAAGAAACACTACTTCCAGACCCCTTCTTTCGGAAACAGCTAGGAGTGTGGCCCCTCACACAGGGGTTTGATCGCTGGGAAGGCTTTAAGGCAGCTTTTCTGATGGTGTGGTGCACATACCATCTGATTCTGGAATACCTGGCGTGCTTGCAAGAATGCAGGTATCTGGGCCCAACCCCAGAGAGTCATGTGTAAGTTCCTATGAGTGGGATCCAGGGATGCTCACTTGAACAAGCACCAGGTGATTCGTGGGCAACATGACATTTGAGAAACACTGGAGAGGTCCTTTAAAAAAAAAAAAAATCTGGATAAGAGCTGCCTATGGGAATGGATACACATAGAAGCTTCCAGAATTCTAGTAATCTGAATTGGTACTCCTGGAATGTATTAGTCAGTTGTTCTCCAGTCATTCATTTCCTTCTCCCTGGCCTGCACACTTCGAATGCTGAATGGCTTTCCAAACTGCCAAGCAGAATGACCACTGACAATTTAAGAATACCATGGGAGCCGAACAAGCCATGTCCCTGAAGATTTGACCCTCTGACTTCCTCCTCGATGTCCTTGCTGACACATTGCAGCCTCAGCAGTACTTTGTGGACACTTAGCAGATGAAGTGCTCTGAAAACAAAAACCCAAGGTCTGTTTCATATAAATTACAAAATGCTTACCAAGGACAATGTCAATACCTGGGCTTCATATGAACACATTCTTGATTAGACTAATTGTGTACATCTTGTGTGAAAGACAAGGTTGCTGGTGTTTCTGTGCTGTGGTAAGGGTGTGTGTCCGTGTGGGAAAACCACAGGAAAGCCCCATTTTCCAAAATATCTCAACTGCCCTGCCACGTGTGCCCGAACCTCCAGCCTTGTGGTCTGTACTTCCCTAATTAACATGAATAGTTCGACATCATCTGTTTATATACTTCCTTTATCCATCAGAATTTTTTTTATGTATTTGACACAGAGAAAGAGAGCAAAGGCAGGGGAGCAGCAGAGGGAGAGAGAGAAGCAGGCTTCCCGCTGAGCAGGGAGCCCGATGCGGGGCTCGATCCCAGGACCCCGGGATCACGATCTGAGCCGAAGGCAGACGCTTAACCGACTGTGCCCCTACCCATCAGAATTTTAACTCTTTAAGAGTAGAGACCATATTTTACTTAATAATAAGTCACTATCAACCAACTGGGAAAAAAAGATAAGTAGTCAGTCACTAAGGCCTCGGGAGCAGGGAAGATAACGTGAGATACCAGATTATAACCTGACGAAGGCAGACACTGGGGATGGGACTGTGAGGCTCATTAGGGCTCTCCAAATAATCCACTCCTGAGACAAGATAGGGCCCATGTACAAAGGTAGTCTGCATAGCTGTCCAGCGCTGGCAGATTCGATCTCAAATGTCTTTCCCTCACTCCTACCGCGGCTTCACTGTATCTCCTCATCACCTTTATTATCTTTTCTCTGGACTCAACTATTAGCCCTTTCTGTCTATTCTTCGCTTTACTTCCTGAACCCTGTTTTCCTCTTTCCCCTCCTCTGCTGGATAATTATAGGAGGAACTTCCAAGTCACACCTTCTACCTCAACTTGCTCCCAATGGCCATCACTCCTGCAACCTGCATGAATGGGGCCCAGGTAGTGATGGAAGAGAAGTGTTCAGAGGGAAGGGGAGATGAGAAGGCTATATCATGAGTGTAAGGTTCACATGATCACTTCAATGAATACAGAGAAAACAAGAGTTTAATATTCTATACTAAGAAATTATTCACAAACTATGAATAGGAGGCAACTTGTTAATCTGAGAAAGTATATCTATAGAACTTATGGAACAAATATCATTCTTAATGGGGATATCTTGAAATTATCTCTCTTGAGATCAAGAATGTGACAAGAATTTCTGCTGCCACTCTATTTTTTTCATCATTTTATTCGAGGTCCTACTGGCCTGTAGTAAGGTCCACCCACAGCCCATCAATTCTACCCCTCAGGATATAATAACAGAAACACATACATAGAGGGACACCTGGTGATTCAGTCAGCTAAGGGTCTGCCTTCGGCTCAGGTCATGATCCCAGGGCCCTGGGATCGAGTCCCACAGCAGGCTCCCTGCTCAGTGGGGAGGCTGCTTCTCCCTCTGCCTGCCCCTCCCCCTGCTTATGCTCTCTCGCTCTCTCTGTCTCTCTCTCTCTCTCTGACAAATAAATAAAATCTTAAACACACACACACACACACACACAAACATGTGTACATTAAAAACCTATACAAGGACATTTAGACCAACAGCATTGACAATAGCCCAAAATGGAAAACAACCCAATTTATCAAGAATAGAATAAATATTCATACCTCAATTTCACAAATATTTGAATCTCACAAACATAATGTGGAGACTAAGAAGCCAAACACACACACAAAAACACATCGTATATATTCTCACTGGAAGTTCATATATTCTCATATAAAGATCCAAAATAGGCAATATTAATCTTTTGAAAGATCAGAACAGCAGTGGCCTGAGGGAGGGACATAAGGAGGATTCTCAAGTGTTAAAAATATCCTATTTCTCAGCCTCAGGGATGATTAAATGGATGTGATCACTTTCAAAAACTTCATCAAGCTGTACTCAGAGGCATTTTGTACTTCTCTGTGTGTTCATTTGTCTTAGCCAGTGTGGGCTGCCATAATGAAAATATCACAGATTAGGCTTCAAAACAAACACTTTTTCTCATAGTTCTGGAGTTTAGGAGTCTTGAGAACAAGGTGCTGGCAGATTCAGTGTCTGGTGAGAACCCTCTTCCTGGTTCACGGAGAACTGTCTTTTCACTATGTTCCCATGTGTCAGAAGGAGCTAGAGAGCTCTCTGGAGCCCCTTTTATAAGGGCACCAATCCCGTTCCAGAGGGCCCCCACCCTCATGACCTCATAACCCCCAAAGGCCCACCTCCTAGCACTATCACACTGAGGATTGGGGTTCAACATATGAATTTGGGGATGGGAGGGGGACACAAACATTCAATTCATATATCATTACACTTTATTAAAAAGAAAAATTTCGCTTTTTACAATGTGACCTGATTTGACTACCCAGAAGTAATTGTTGGCTTTAGCAAACGCAGTGGGTGGAGATAAGGTAGCAGTCAGTCTGAAATAGGTTTTGGAGTGAATGACTACTTAAAAAATGCAGACAACTCTTTTGAAAATTGGATTACGGATGAGACTAGGACAATAAGGCAGAAATACAGAGAGCCAAGGAGGGCTTGTTGCCATGAGTGTTTGGTTTTGTTTTTTAACGTGGGAGACTGAATTAGAATACGCTAGTTGGCCCTCCCTTCCTCCCAGATACATCGCACACTCAATATTGGAGAAAAAGCAGCCTGGATAGATGGGGACGGATGAGCCAGGAGAGGAAACAAAGAGAATTATGGGGACAGCAGGGTAGCAGAGAAGGGAGGACTGGTTGGGGGGTACATTTGTGGCGAACTCAAGCTTTATAGGGAAGGAAAATCTGCGGGGAAGAACTTCTTTTGAGGGTTTTAGTTTCAATATCCTATTAAGTTTCCTTATCTTTTATTCCACAATAGAAGTTTTGTTCCAATGTATTTAAAGACAGACAAAGCCAGAAGCCTGGGGCATAAAAAAAAAAAAAAAGGACATTTCCTTAGGGGTCAAAGTGATTGGAAAGGGAAAGAAGGTGGAGAAGTCTCCTATTTCTTGCCGCACTTGGGAGTTTTCCAAGGATGGACCCCAAGACTGTGTGTTCCATGAGGGCCGAGGACATACCCGGTTAGGACTCACCATCACACCCCCAGAGCAGGGCCTGGAGAATAGTAGGTACTCCATAAATATTTTGTGAAAGAATGATTAAAATTTGCTCATTTGATAAGCAAGTCATGTGACTCTAGTCAGGCTGAAGAAGCTACGAGGACTGACTCTTCAGTCCAGGTGTTAGAGCCTCTCACCTGGGTGGGGAATGATCTTCCTGATCTAACTGCTGGAGTGTGTCCCCACATGTCCTTGCTTACCCTAAGCCCCCTGCCTGGACAGGTGGTTCTTAGCTATTGTTACAGGTAACTGGGCCGACACTGGCCATCCCAACCACCAACTCATGCTCCAATCTTTTGGCGAATGCTTTCCTCTGAGTATCTTAGCTAAATGAGAAAGGTGAACTTCTGCTCTCTTTTAAGAGATGCCGTGCTCAGTAACATCAGTCCGTACTCATAACTGATTTTCACAGCACTCCTGAACCAGAGTGCAGTTATTACAAAACATTTTGGATATTCATGATAAAAGTGATAACAAATATTCATTGAGTATTTCCTATGTGCCAAGCACTGTGCTAAGCGCTATGATTATGCTCCTAACAATTCTATCGGACAGTATTATTACCTGTATTTTACAGATGAGGAGACTGAGGCACAGAGGGGGACAGCAACTTGCCTGAGGCCACAAAGAGAGTGAGTAGCTATGCCTGCTTGCTGCCCAGTGGCTTCATTCTGGGCTCTGAAGAGGAGGAGCCTCCCTCAAGTTGAGACCCAGCCCCCAAAGCCCTCTCTCCCACAACCGACCCTATCCTGCTAATGCTGTCGCTGTCGCGGTTATTTGAAGCCCAAACTGTCAGCTGGTCCCAAGCAGTGAGCCTCGGAGCTCTCTGGAGAACTTTGGAGAAACTGCCTGGGGGTGACCAGGTGAGTCCTGCTCACAGCATATTCTTCTGTCGTTAGTTCACTGAGTTCACCCAGAATGCCGCTCACCCTCAGGTCTGCTGTGGTCAAAAGCAGACACTGCAAATGGATCAGGATCAGCTCCTCACTTCCATGTTTTGTTTTGTTTTGTTTTGTCATCTTCATGTTTGAACCCAATTCCTCTGCTAGGGACGCTAAGAGTTGACTTTTCCTCTTGATCTTTTGCCAGACAGAGGTTAAAACTTCCAACCACTACAACTTTAAAAAGAGGACATGCGGACTTTTAAATAAGAGGAGACTAATTCCAAAAAAACATTAGCCCCCTGACTCAAAGAAGTTGACGGCTCATCAGACATTTAGGATGTCCCTGAGCACACTCCCTTTTTTGGTCCCATTAAAGGCTTGCACTCTGCAGGGCACCAGTATAGAGATCCCCTGCCCCTGAGAGCCCATCCAGTTTCTTTACTTGGATCACTGTTATAAGCTGAATTATGTCCCCCCAAATTCACACATTGAAACCCTAACCCCTGGTACCTCTGTGACTATATTTGGAGATAGGACCTTTATAGGGATAATTAGGTTAAGATGAGGCCTTCGGGTGGGCCCTACTCCAATCCGACTGGTGTCCTAATAAGAGGACCTTTGGACACAGAGAAAGAGACACCAAGGGCACGCAGGCATAGAGAGACAACCATATGAGGAGGCGATAAGAGGGCAGCCATCTGCCAGCCAAGAACAGAGGCCTCAGAGGAAACCAACCCTTCTGACACCTTGACCTTGGACTTCCAGCTTCCAGACTAGAAGAAAATAAACTTCTGTTGTTTAAGTCACCCAATTGTGGCACTGACTGGGTCATGGCCCTCGCAAACTATTATTCCCTTAAATGGTCCCTTCAAACAAGGAGGGCTACAATCCAAAATGGCTCTTGGCCCCTTTTATAATTGTAGGTCTAAGTGTGCGATGTAATTGCACCTCAACCACAGTGTGACAGAGCAGGGGATGGGGCGTCAAGTAGCATCAGGGGAAGCCTGAGCCTGGCTGTTGATTGCAACATTGCCTGGCTTGCAGGGCTTGGGAGGGAACCAGGAATCAAGATGACTAGTGAACAGTGGGTTTAGACCGTTTTTCTTAACCCTGGCTCTGGAGCTTTAAAGATTACCCATGATCGCCTCTCCCCCCCGCAACACCTACCCTCTGGGGGTGAATCCTGGGAATCTGTATGGTTTTAATCCTCCAGATGATTCTAATATGCAGCCAGGTCTGAGAAACACAGGGATGGGAGATACATCTTATTTTGTTCTTTATCGTTTGCTGAGATATCTACTTGGAATCTCTGATACTGAAATCCAGGGGCATTTCACTGGTTACAAAGGCCAATTTACTAAATGATAGGCCTTGCAGAACATACCATTCTTGACACTTACAAATGCCAAAAGCTCTGTGTGTGTGCGCATGCGCACACGCGTGCGCACGCACATGTGTTCCATATGTGTACACACATGCATAAATATTTATAATTATCCTGTGGTGATCCTTTCTTGTTTATGAAGTACTTTCACCAACAGGGTCCCACCCAATCATCACAGATCCTTATTAGAGAAGGCTCACTGTTGATGTTGTCCCCATTTTACAGATGATGAAAGGAAGCTTCCTTGAAGATTAATGGGATCACCCTGTATGGATGTGTGAGTGGGGTCCTGCACAAGAGCTCAGGGCAAAAGTACGGAGTGGCCGACATAGAGCCTGTGCACTACTCTCAAGCTCTGGCACGGGAGTTTACCCACCCTGAGGAATGCTGAGTTCTTCTTGTTCACACAGAGCTATTGTGTATGTCCGTAGCAGCCCCCAAAGTTGAAGGGTCAGATGCCAGAGCCTAAAATTCCTACCCCCACAGCCCATACTATAAATATCTACCACTGATCCCCACTGGGTACTCAGCTCTGAAGGCTGGGAACTTGTGCATGCCCTGGCTAGCAGGGTGTCCTTGCTGCCCCCCATCCACAGATGCCAGGGGGCCAGAGCAGCCTGAGGCCATGCAGTTCATGTTGGGGGGCAATGGTCTGAGAGTTAGAAACTTTGGGCATGCTCCCAGGGCTTATTGACCAGGAGACTTTGAGCAACATGTTTTGCTTCTCTGGGCTTCCATTTCTCTAGATGCCTTACCCCCTACTTCTAAAAATCGCTATGTTTGTTTAGACAATCTGTATGTTTAGAAAGCTAAACCGGCCCATTGAATCCCAGTTTTTCATAAAAAGAAATGGGGGAGGGGGCGCCTGGGTGGCTCAGTCAGTTAAGCCTCTGCCTTCAGCTCAGGTCATGATCCTGGGGTCCCGGGAGGGAGCCTGCTTCTCTCTCTGCCTCTGCCACTCCCCCCCACCGCCAACTCATGCTCTCTCTCTCAGTCTTGCTCTCTCTCTCTCAAATAAATAAAATCCTAAAAAAAAAAGATGAAAGAGAGAGGGAGGGGTTGCTGATACTATTTTAAGGAAACATTCAGATCCATTAGAGAAACACAATCGCCTCTTTGCTGAAATAAGAAATTCATCTAATTTCAGTATCCCCAGAGGTGAGATCTATAGAGTCTGAATAAAAGGTAAGCTCAAACTGACGGTGATAGTGATATCTTTCTTTCTTTTCCTTCCATTTTTTAAATTATGAAAGTAAGCCAACATCATTAAATGCAGACTATGGCATTTATAGTTTATATATTCAGAGTTACAGAACATACGATTTAAAATCTTAAAGTCATGAAAATGGATTTTTCTTCTCCCACCTTAACCACTATGGGGTAATGCCCTATTCCCAGTATAGAAGGGTTCTCTCTCTCCCTCTCTCTCATTCTGTGGAGAGGTCATGCTGTTGTCTTTGTGACATAGTTTTCTTCCATAGCCACCCACTATGGAAAAAAATCCATGAGCACAAGGCTCTGCTGAGCATTGGCGCCAGGGCGAGAATTGCAAGGAAGGACTGAGGCTGGCTGTCCCCGGATCTCCTAACAAGGAGCTGGAGGTGGGCGGGGGACAGAAAAAGTCACTGGTTCAAGATCACACTGTGGTGACCGTGCTTTTCATTACAAGGATACGTAACCAGGCATCTCACCCCTCACCATGGACAAGCTAGATAGCACAATGCAATCCTGTCTCCTGGAAGATTTTCGGACAATGACTCAGACACAAGCTATAAATCCACAGATGCACAGGACTTAAAAATATAAAATACTGTGTTCTTTTGACACATCTAAAGCCAAGCCTCTTCGCGCTCTCACTTTAGATGCCCATCTCTGTTAGGATGCTAATAATGCCACCGAGTTAAAAATGATTCCACCATGGTACATCTGCTTTGGAAAACAGTCTTGCAGTTCATCAAAAGGTCCAACATATAGACTTGTCATATGACACAGCACTTCTGCTCTTAGGTATCTACTCGAGAGAAAAGAAAACATCTGTCTACATCCAACTTGTACACGAATGTTCACTATAGCATTATTCATACTGACCAAAAAACCAGACACAACCCAAATGTCCTCCAACTGATGAGTGGATAAGTAAAATGTGATATGTCAGCAATAAAAAAGAATAAATTGCTAATACTTTCTATAACATGGATGAACCTTGAAAACATTATGCCAAGTAAAAGAAGCCTGTGACAAAAGACCACGTTATATATGATTTCATTCATATGAAATGTTCAGAATAGACAAATCTACAGAGATGGAAAGTAGATTAGTGGTTTCCTACAGCTGGTGGTTGGTGGGAAAGGGGGAGCAAAATGGGGGCAAGAGGGGAGGGACTGCTAATGGGTAAGGGTTTTACTGAAGGAGGAGTAGTTAAAATGTTCTAAAACTGATTGTGGTGATGGTTGCATAACTGTGAATCTACTAACAGCCACCGAACTGTCCATTTTAAATGGCGGAATTGAGGGGCACCTGGGTGGCTCAGTGGGTTGAGCATCTAATTCTTGGTTTTGGCTCGGGTCATGACCTCAGAGTTGTGAGATCAAGCCTTGCATCAGGCTCTGCACTCAGCGGGGAGTCTACTCGAGATTCTCCCTCTCCGTCTGCTTCTCCCTCTCCGTCTGCTTCTCCCCCAGCTCGCGAACGCGTGCACTCTCTCTTTCAAATAAATAAATAAATCTAATAAATAAATGGTGGAATTAAATGGTATGTAAATTGTATCTTAAGATGTTATTTTAGAAGTGACTAGACAGAAGCAAACTGGTGAAAAAAGTGAAAAAGAATTTCTGATCCAACCTAAGTGCATCATTTTTTGGTGCTTTATTTGAACCCGAGCTATCATTGTCTACCCCACCAGCTCTTTAGTTCAGGAAACAGAAACTCTCTATGTTGCTGGCAGTTGGTTGTAAAACATCAAAGCCAGGTGCATGGGGGCATCTAAGATGGGACGGAACTATCTGAGAACATTAGCCAATCTCTGCCTCAGAGCCAGATCCTGACTAAATCCTCCCAGGAACAGAAATAAGGCTGCCCCGCCTGGTCATCAATACTTTCTGAAAGAAGATCAAGTCTCTTAAAAAGGCCCAGCTCTTTGCAGAACTGTGTGGTAGTTGAGGCGTACCTCATGCCCAAGTCTTCCAGAAGGAGCACACAAAGACCTTTCAAAGGGTAGGATGTTGAGGATGAGGGGAAGTAAAGAGACAAACTGCAGGCCCAAGGGCTGGAGGAGAGAGAAGTCAGCAGGAATAGGAAGCATCCCCAGTTTCGTGAAGAAGAGAGCTACCACGACTTGGGGGTGATTCAGGGGTGCTGTGGGACACCCAGGCAGTGATCTCCAGCAGACAGTTAGACATGCCAGGACGAAGGAAGAGCCAAGGCCAGAACTCAGTTGTTGCAGGATGATCCTGGTGCACTTTTTATTCATCCAGTCATTCACCCACTTAGCCGTTCACTGAATGAACATTTACTGAGTCCCTACTAAGCGCAATATCATGCTGGTTCTGGGAGATAGAAAAGGACGATACAGCTCTGCCCTCTGGGATCATACAGCCTCCGGGTCTAAGACGTCACAACCGTCCTTGGAGCCAGAGGACCTTTTTGCATCTAGGAACAGCAATAGCTTCCTATTTCATATAAGACCTTGGAGATAATCAGAGTGGCTCACTCTACAGTCTCAACAAATAGGCAAGAAAATTATCACCAGCCTGGACAGATTAAAAAAACAATGGCTCTTAGAGCTTCAGGGGCTTATTCCAGATCTCTCCGTGGGTGGCAAAGCTGGACTAGACTCCAAGTCTTCTGACTTCTTACTGATGCTCTTTCTGTGGCCAACAATCCGAAAAGTGCCCACCACCCTAGAGCCTTGCCCTACACACAGGAGTTTGTTGGGAACTTCGGGAAAGAGGTGGCAGTGTTTATGGGCTTGTCCTCTGTGGCACCTGGATGGGGCTGTCTTGGCAGGAACAAGGGCAACCAGGAAGCCTGCCGCACTTGACAACTCAGCTGTTCCGTCCCAGTCTGCACCCCCAGGATGAGCTCAGAGCAGCCGCTCAGTCGTTTAACTTGCACGACTCAGACACAGTGCACAGGCATCTACCATCAAATAACACAACACCATCGTGTAGACACGGTTCACTGGCTTGTCCTACTTCTCACCCCCCCCCCCCGACTCAGCCCTGTTCTGGCCAATGGGATGTAAGTAGAAGTCAGCGATGGGGTTCCTAGCTAAGCTTTCAGATTTGGGGCACGAGTGTTGCCTACATCCCCCTTCCCCTTCCCTCCTTGAATCTCACAACTACGAGGAGAAGGTCAGGACAATCAGAGCACTGCAGCGCCTATGTCGCTGAGCCACGACGCAACGCCAGCCACCAGGAGTCTTTACCCCCTCTTTTATGTGACAAACTGTGATAAACTACCACGGACATTCCACTCCTGGATTCCTTCATTGACAGAAGGTGTAGAGTTTGGAACTAGACCCGTTGAAATGCCGATTAGTTGGAAAATCTGTTACCTGATTTCCCTCACCCTCCTCCATTTCTCCATCTGTAAAATGGAAATAATAAAATAGCCTCTTAGAGTTTCTGGAAGGCTAAAATCCGGTAATTATGAAGGTGCTTCGCATGTTGCCTGGTACATAGTATTAGGTCTTTTCCCTTAAGAATCCTGAATTTGTGGGGCACCTGGGTGGCTCTGTTGTTAAGCGTCTGCCTTCGGCTCAGGTCATGATCTCAGGGTCCCGGGATCGAGCCCTGCATCGGGCTCCCTGCTCAGTGAGGAGTCTGCTTCTCCCTCTGACCTTCCCCTCTCTCATTCTCTCTTTCACTCTCTCTCTCTCAAATAAATAAAATCTTAAAAAAAAATCCTGAATTTGTTACTAATGCAATTTGATAATTGCATTACTGCTTCTTTTTCTCTTAGGTACACTAACCTGTCAAGAAACTATCAGTGATTTTTTAAAAATACATTAATGATTAAAATATATTTTAGTTTGTAGATTTTTCCATTTCTTAAAAAATTCATAAAGTTTATTTTCCTATGAAGATATATAGTACAAGTATTTCTGATAGATGATAGATTCATCCATAATGAATATCCATAATGAATATTTATTAAAGCAAGATAACATTCAATAATACTGAAGCAGCCAATAAGCACTTCTTAAATACCTTTTCTTGGTTTAGATCACATGCTAAATATCCCAAATGCTAAAACGATAACAAAAAGATGTGATTTTTCTCAGATGTTTGATTTCTAATAGAGGCATATAAGAGGTTTTTGTTTTGTTTTGTTTTTAAGTTTCTCTAACCAGGGAGTCGAATTAAAACAATTAAAGGTGAAAATCCCACTATAAATTTCAAAAAAGAGTTAAGTAACTCACTGTAAAACACCATTTTTTTCTGATAATTTATGATATATGCATTTAAACAATTTGTTACTGAAATTTAAAGTAAGAGATTTCTCTCATTCACAGCAGGGAACTGCATTTTTCATTCTGAGAGTGTAATAGCATAATGGTTAATAGTAGAGCTTCTGGTACCAGACCACCTGTGTTCAAATTCCAGCTCTGATACTTAATAGTTAATATGTCCTGGCTGAGTCATTTAACATTTCTGTACCCCAGGTCCCTATCTGTAAAATAATTATGATCTCTTACCCCATAAGATCATTATAATAAAGTCTAAGTTTTGAACAGTGCCCGGCACTTCCCACATCCTGTAAGCGCTAGATACAGTTAACTAACCAATAGTTGTTTCCCACGAGCAAATTGCAGTTTATATACTTATTTGCAAGGAGGATCTTAGAAACTGAGGATTTTTCTTCTGCACTCTGCACAAAGATTCCCAGTAGCTTTCCGAAGGCATGAGACCTTGGAACGCCCTTATTTCTGACTGATTTTTAGTGATCTTCTTGCCCCGAGTGCCTAGAGTCAGAAGAGCTGAGCCGGGGCACCTGGCCAGTGATGAAGGTGGCCATGGCATTGGAGAAACCACGAAAAAGCCTCAGGTCTTCTCAGGGGCAGCACAACCTGAGGGGAGATGCCATTGTCTGTCCTGCTCCAGCCAGTGCAGCAATGGTCTCAGCCGGACCTTGCACCTTGTCCAGGCCCCGAGGAAGGTGGGCTCTGGGCTTGTGGTTCCCAAACCACAGGCAGCTCCAGATCACCTCAAGCTCCTCTCTGCTCTACCTTTGCAGCCCCCGTCTCAAGGTAACCAGGGCCCTTACGCCTTGCAGAGCAAAGCTCCATCCTCCTGTGCCCCGTCCCCAAGCCTCTTTAGCCCCACCCCTCAGGGCTGGCTGGGAAGCCACAGGAACACGGTGCTCAGGCCCCGTCCCACTCCTCTCAAACGGGAATGTTCTGATTTAGGAACACGGAGATAAACAGTTAAAGACAATTTCTGGGGATTCTACCATGAAAATGAGGCAAGCCAATTAAAAAAAAAAAAAGTCTGTCCTAATTTGGAGTCTAAGAAGTAAAAAGGCAATGTAATTTGGAAAGTCCCAACAACTGTCAAAGTAAAAACTGAATTCGCAAACTGATCAGATCCTCTGAATGACTTAAGGTACAAATGAACAAGGTTTTGAATCACACATATCTGTATAAAATCTCTTGAACAACAGAAACCATTGGAGAAGTTCCTTTTTAAAGTGGAGACTTAGAAAACCAACATTTAATTAATCTGATTTAATTAATTAGGTTCAAGAAAACAAGACACATATGCTGTGTGTTACTGCCCCCCAGTGTCCGCTGCCATTATTGATACATTTTATTGGGAAAGACCTGGTGACTTCCTTTTAGTTTAATTTTGCTGAAGAGGTTTGGATTGTTCAATGTCCAGTGAATTCTATCTTCCTGGGTTGATAGCTTAGTATTCAGAATTGTGAGCCTACAAATCAAGAAGGAGAAGAAAAAAACACAGAACAAAACAAGCCTGGTGGTGAGGAATGGGTAACTCAAAGGGTCGCTTTAAATATTTTAAACCTTGTTAAAGGACTCCAAAATTGACAATATTTCAAAAAGAAAAAGTATCCCTCATTCCTAGTGGAAACTATTCAGACAACTTCCTATAACGAAGGACTGTCTTCCTCCTTTGGTTCCATAACTCTAGGCTAGTGGCTTTTTCTGCCCTGAAGACTGACAGAAACAGGTACTCTCCAGCCCATCAATTGGTTCTCAGTTAGTATCTCTTTTGAGATGTCTGGTGGGAGCAGAAGGTGAGTTGCATTCACTACCAGCACCTACTTCAAATAAAAATAACAGATGATCTCAATGAGATCTGTGTATCTCCTTAGATTCCTGTGAATCTGACATCAAGTCTTTGTTACCAGTTGCTGCCCAAATGTCCAGATTAGGTTTAGAATTATCTCACTTTACTGCACATGTTTATCAGCTATGCAGAGTCACTAAATACACTGAACAAGCCAACATCCTTCTTTACTCCTTGAAAGCCCCCAAGGTAGTAGAATGAATATAAAAATAAATCTGTGTGTGTGAATGAGTGGGCATTTGCAGTCATTAGATGTATAAATAATTATATTTTTTCTAAATTAAATTAAACATTTTTGGAGCCCCTATTCTGTTAGACTGATGGAGATTTCAATAAAGCTTATTATTGGGATTTTCCAAAACCCTCCCCCCCCACCCTCATCCTAGCCCCAGAATCATCTGAGGGTCTGAGGAGTCTTATGCAGAACAGAACATTCAGGAAATGCCTCCTGATCTTTGATCCACATTTGTGGTCACAGATACAGATGAGGAAACTGAGTCCTAGTCATTAGATAATTTGCTTCAGATTTCACAACAAGTCGTTAGAAGAGTCAGTGCTAAAACCTGAGTCTTCTGACCACTTGCGGGAGTCTTCTGATCACATACATACTTTTAAAAAAAGCAGTGCATTTTTATTCATCTTGTTGGAGTTGTAACAATTCATAGTATGTTTTGTGACTCTACTCACCTCACCCCTTCCTCCTTCCCTCAAAATAATAATAAAATCTGTCATTTATTCAGCTGTGCTAAGTGCTTTCCATTCATGATCTGATTTGACTTTCCCATCAACCCTGCGAGTGATATTATTGTCCTCATTTTACAGATGAGATTCAGAGAGGTTAAGTAACACACGCATGGTCACATAGCCAGTAAGTGGCAGAATTAGATCTTGAACTTGAGTTTGTCTGGGTAACCTATGTACTTAACTACCTTAGGAGAAGGGAGAAACATAGTATATTTGTTAAAGACCAAATTGAATCAAAACATTGTTTTACTTCTTTGGGGAAAATTTTAGACACTATACTATAAAACCACTGGTTGGGATTCCTACATTAGTCTTCACTTTTTTGTGGCATACTAGGACAGTGAATACACTCATTCCAAAAATTCAGTGTAAAATTACCGTAGACACAATAGTAACTTCGATCTAACATTCTAAGGCTTCTCGCCATTAAGGCTTACCGATAATAATTTAGCCTTCTCGTAGGACCAGTGCAGGATGTGTATCCCTGATCCCATCCTAAGACAATGTTTGCCTAAATATATCTCTTTTTCCATTTATCTCCATTTTAAGAGGTTTCCAGATTCTTACAATTGGCTTTGGTATCTTAGGAAAAAACTAGCATAAAATCTCAGGGCCTTGAGGAAAAAATGAAAAAAAATAAAGACAGAAGAGACAAAGACAGAATTTTTTTTTAAAGCCAATATGGGGTGAGAAAAAGATCATTTGTAACTTTAACTTCAAAGAGAACTTTTCAGAAGCCCAGAATTTAGAAATGGAAATATCTTTTATTCAAGCCTGCCCTCTTGAGGTCAACTCAAGAAACAGTCTTTGGGGAGAATCTGTACCATATAAAAGGAGAAGGATTGTTTGGAATGGTTATTTTTTTTTAACTGCATTAATAAGTAAAAAGATACGGATTCCTCTCAGAAAACATAAATTCAAAGCTTGCCACTGTCAGCATGTTGACAGTCACCAGTGATTGAATCATGCTGTGGCCCATGTCCTCCAGCCAAAGACCACCAGAAACACAAATGTTGCTGAACAAATTGAAAGATTACAGATTGCAGTGAAGGAGAACATACACAAAGGGAGAAATGCCGAGGAGGGCTTCAGCTGAATCTCAGCAGAGTTCCGTTTTTGTTAATGCCCTTCAGCCAAGGACCACCTATAATGGAATGTGTTGGATTATTACTCATCACAGCAAGGGAGAACACATAACATGGGGAATCATGGGGCAACTTGGTAAGAAATGTCAGAAAGAACTCATAGAGTTTGGGGGAAGTTAAAGGAAGTGGGGATTTAGGTTGAATGCTGTCAGGAAATGGGGGTAATTCTCTGGCTGAGTATCTGAATAAGTCTTATCTAGAAAGAGGGAAGGCCAGAGTGAGGCTTAATCTATAATTGTTGAGAAAGAAGCAATCATTCATATTAGCCAGGACAGGGCGATAGTTCAGTCATTTTCTGGTTTAGACAGAGTTCATGTTTTTGTCTGTGCTCAAACACGAGTGGAGAGTGGTTTTGTTGTTTTTGTCTTGATCCGTGATGATTATAGAGTGGTCTGATTTTGACATTCTGTGAGATTGTTCATGTTTAATAGAAAAATGCCAAGTCCAGCTCATAGCCATAGTAAGACCTAGAAGACAGTATTGAACTAGCACCCAGATATCAAGGGTTGTTTCTCTTTCTTTTAAATGTCTATGAGCCAAACCTTGAAAAGAGCCTAAACTACACAGCCAAGGATGTTTTGGTAGAGACACTGAATCAGAATCAATAAAAAAACAAACAAACAGGGTTTTAAAATTTATAACTAATAGCTATGTTTTTAAGATCCTTCATCGAAGCTGAGGATGAAGTTTAATCTGATTAAATGTGATCAGTAATGGAATATTGTGATGGTTAATTTTATGTGTCAACTTAATTGAGCCATGGGGTACCCACACATTTGGTCAAACATTATTCCGGGTGTGTCTGTAAGGGGCTTCCTTGCATGAGATCAACATTCGGATCAGTAGGCTGAATAAAACAGATCATCCTCCCTAATGTGGGTGAGCCTCATGCCATCAATGGAGGATCTGAATAGAACACAGACGTGCGCACGCACGCGTGCGTGCGCACACACACACACAATTAGTTTTGATTCGGCGGAGAGTACTAATACAAAATATCAAGGTACTATTGACTGGTATCAGTCACATACAGAAAGTCCATTTACAAATAACAACTTCTTTAACCTTTTTCATTTTAGGAAACATTTCACACACTTGAAATAAGAAGAGTAAAGGGATCTTTTCAAGAGGAAAACTGTTCTTAATGTTCTTTGACCAAAAGTTTCTACGGATCCACAGGGGGTCAATCCTATAATGGAGGAATATGTTCAGTTGATGAGTGTTCCTTAATGCAAGCTTTAATCGCTTCCTCTGTCATAGGCCCAAGCTTCCTTACGGGATCCCTCTTAAGAAATAAAAAAGACACCAGATATTCAATTCCTAAGATATAAGTGTAAAAGGTCTGGAAGTCTCAGCCATACTAAGCAAATGCCCCAAGAAGGAAGGAAGGAAGGAAGAAAGGAAGGAAGGAAGGAAGGAAGGAAGGAAGGAAGGAAGGAAAAGAATGAAAGAAAGAAAGAAAAGAAAAGAAAAGAAAAGAAAAGAAAGAAAGGAAGGAAGGAAGGAAGGAAGGAAGGAAGGAAGGAAGGAAGGAAGAAAGAAAGAAAGAAAGAAAGAAAGAAAGAAAGAAAGAAAGAAAGAAAGAAAAGAAAGAAAGAAAGAAAGAAAGAAAGAAAGAAAGAAAGAAAGAAAGAAAGAAAGAAAGAAAGAAAGAAAGAAAGAAAAGGAAGGAAAAATTGTATGAAGACTCTGGAAGATGGGACCAGAATTTAATGGGATTTGGAGAAATGGTCAGGAACCAAAAGAGGATTTTGTCAGGGGGTGCCATGCAAGTGAAAGGAAAATCCAGGGGGGACAAGAGCCAATTGGATATGTGTTTGTGCATCAAGTCTCAGAATAAGAGTAATTTTTTAAAATGTCTTCATATTTGTGTATTCTCATGTATATCATACAAAAGGCTATCGCCTCATGACCCCTGTGCCTACATGACCCCTGTGCCTATGGAGAAAGGCAGGCCCCCTTTCACTGTATGCCCCCCAAGGCTACCCTTCCCAGTCAGTCTGAACCTTCAAGGCTTGCCAGTGTTGCACTGTAGTTTCAAAAACCAAATTCAAGAAAGCCCCAGGATTTCTTCTCCCACAGGAGTCCAGCCCTCCAAGTAATTCAAAGGCTGCATGAGTTATGATGGGCTTTCATATCTAGTTTGAAGAATCAAGGCCAGGATGACATGCTGGTAAAAGGTTTGCAAGTCCAGAGCTTGGATATCCAGTGAACCCACATATTGAATGTGGGATCCGGGGCAACTTAGTATTGGAGCCTCATTTTCCTTATAGGGCTGTTTTAGGGATGAAACCAGTGAGTGCAACATCCAGTCCAAAGCTAAACAAATGGCAGCCATCCCTACTGCTATCGCCTAAATTGCATGTATGGAGGCCAACTTTCATTTAAATGGCGTCTACCATGTGGCAGGCACTGCACTAGTCATTTTTGTGTGTTATGTCCTAGAATCCTTACAAAGTCCCTGGGAGACAGATCCTCCTCTTCTATGTCATAGGAGACTGGAACTGAAACTCTACTACAGCAAAGCAGAGTTGAAACTGCGCTGAGGGGAGGGGTGGTGGGCATCTCATTGTAAGCAGACCGTTGCTAAATCCTCTTTTAGCGAACAGGTCACGATTCAATGATGTGACAATGATGAAGGTAATATGGACAGAGTTCTAGTCAGCTTTCTCAAGATTGACAGGAATTTTAAGGGGAAAATAAAATCTTGGGAAAGCTATAGTTACAGTGAATCAACATTTGCAATTTTTAAGAGCAACACTTGTAAGAAACGACCAGTATCATTTTTCTCAGAACTTGTGTAAGCAGGCCCAAATCCGAAATACGTTTTGTCCTGAAAGTTCTGGCTCTAATGTTAAAGACAGCTGTGATTATGGTATTGCTCAGTGCTTGAAAGGAACCGACTTTCTTCTGCTCTTTCTCTCACCTGCAAAGTTGTGAGTTGCCACCTGGTGATAGTAGAGTTCCACAGCATCTGAGAGGAAAGGGGGCTCCTAACCAGGAAATAAGCCACAAAGAAATGCTGTTTGGGTTTTTTTTTCGAGGAATAGGTTTCTCTAGAAGAAAATGGCTAAAAGCTAGGTTATTAAATTAAACAAGTATTATCCATCCAGACATACTCAAGAGTGAACTGGGGCGGGGAGGAGGGGGAATTATGCAAGCGAGCAAGCCTCCTGCTTGTCCTCATCCCTAGAACGAGCTACACCACATTTCTCTTCCGCTCCATTACAGAACCTGGTCACAGGGCTGTTCTCCTGGCTCACTTACCGCTTAGAATGTTCTAGTAGCGTCTTTGCAGCCTCCTCTTGACCACCACAGCTTCCCTACTGTTCTTCATGTCCCATTTCTCCTCCCTCTCCCCACTGTTCTAAACCACAAGGGGCCCCTTTTCTGTCTTCTGGGACCCTCAAACTGAAATACCGGCAGAATCTTTAATCAAAGCTTGCAATCTTTCTTTCTGCTTGTTTTAAACCTCATTTTGACAATTATCTGGGGCCTCCCTCGCTATATTATTTGTAGATAAATAGTTGGAAGGCTCATGTATTCATTTTCTAAACTTGGATTGCAAGCAAAGTTTTCAGTTCTAGCCAGTAACAGTCCACAGAATTTTTCATGCTTCAGACCCAAGTTATGTTTTAGAACCAGAAGAAGAGGGCAGCTTTAATTAATTTCTTTATTACACAATAGACGGCTCAAAACAGACAATTGCCATTGTCTGGCCTCAGTCACCAAGGCATTAAGGCCAGGGGGCTGCCCTGACCATGAAAATCAGGGCTTTTCTTTGTTGCAAACACACTTCTGAAATCTAACGGAAATAATTTCAGCAGAAAGTATAAATATATCAGCTGATCTTTTGTTCTTCACAAAAGAAAAATGTGCTAAACTCAACTCCTGATTTTATCTTACCACTAGCTGGCACCGCAACTATCAGTTAAAATAAGCAAACCCTGGGGCGCCTGGGTGGCTAATTCCATTAAGCATCTGCCTTCAGCTCAGGTCATGATCTCAGGGTCTTGGGATCAAGTCCCACATCGGGCTGTCTGCTCAGCGGGGAGACTCCCTCTCATTCTCCCTCTGTGCTCCCCTCCCCCCTCTCAAATAAATAATAACATCTTTAAAAAAAATAAGCAAACCTGTTTTCGATAAAGAGTTCTTTTTTTCCCTGTGCACTTGACTGTGCTGGATGCTCTGGACATCTCCACGGGACCACCTCTCCTTTCCACAGTTGGCCACCATGTTTCCCAGAATGCCCTTTCTGTTTGGTTCAGGGTTAGATTTCTGCCACAGGAGGAACTCGCATGGATTTAGAAAGCTAAGCCATCCTTCTCAGGACATGGTGGCTAGAGGCGATGGCTTCTTGGGCTTTTTGCTGACAAGAGCTCCCTGCCCCGCCCCAGATCCTTAGGCTGAAGTCATTAGTGGACTCTTTCTCTGATCTTTCCCTGCAGTATCCAGAGCCTCCGTCCCTCAGCTCCCCGGCAAGTAGGTAAACCCTAATTCCCGCAATACTTGTAGTGGCTGTTTTCTGGACTGAACCCATTTTCATTACTAAAAGTTGTATCAGTGGTCAGGATAGAAAATCAGACAAAAAAAAAAAAAACTTCACAAAGTCCTGTGAAAATTCTGTGCAGTGAAAGGAAACAAACTATTGTTTGTTTCCTTAATGGAGCAGACGGAAAAGACTTTCCTACTTTTACAAATGGCTGAATTCATGCAAGAAAAGAAGCCTTTGGATGCAAGTGAAGATCCTGTACTAGGTAGATTTATTGATAAAAATCCTAGATTTTTATTTTTGGAAACATTGCTCTTTACTGCTTCTTCCCTGTCCTCTCTGAGAGGGCTGGCTGCCCCGCCCAATTCCCAGGGATTATTTAGCATATTTCCCAGCATGCCTCTTGCCTCACCCCATAGCCTTATGTCCTGTTTTTTAATATCTGAAACAGGAACTCTACTGACACCTAATGCATTCCACTGACATTGGCTAGCTGACTTCTTGTAATTGTCTGACCTTCTCATCTTCTCTGCATGTTAAAATTACTTAAGGAATGGATGTGCTGAAAGTTCAGTGTCCTGAGATTGTTGGAGGAAAAGGTCACACGAATCCAATAAACACATAATTTTGTTTTTCACTGGTGATGAAAGCCATGATCCATTACCATGTGCCTTGCAAAGGAAGTGGAGAAAAGCACAGAGCCTTCAGAGAATGCTGGCTGGTCTCCCTTCATCGCAAACACTTACCCCCATGTCAGTCTATGTTTGAATTAAATTTCTAACTTAAAGTTCTACAGTAGTGAACCTTTGTTTTTTACACATTTTAAAATTTAATATGTAATAAAACAAGTAAGAAGGTAAATATTAAACAATAAACTCGGAAAAGCTGTATCATAATTATGTTTTAAAACTTTATTGGAGTTTTTCCTTGTGAGGACTAGGTTAAATTAAAATTATGATGAGAAGAAGAGTTAATTTTATGCCTCTGGCTTTCTTCCCCATCTAATACTGTATTAGTCAGGATGGGGTAGGTTTTGCCATAGTAACAAACACCCCCCAAATCTCAGTGGCTTTTCACAACCAAAGTTTATTTCTCACTAACATATGTGGCACATCATGAGCTTTGAGGGAAGTCCTGCCCATTGTTCTCACTCAGGCATCCTGGTTACTGGAGACTCTAGCACACCCTGCGTTTCCAGAATTAGAGAAGCAGAAGGAAGAGAGCTGGAGGCTTGTGCACTCACTCTTAGAGCTTCCACCTGGAGGTGACACATGGCACTTCCATGCACACTCTAGTGCTTAAAGCAAGTCATGTATTCTCACTTAATCTCAGTGTGGATGGAGAACTGTACTCCTATCAGAGCCCAAAGAAGAGCTGGAACATGTATACATAAGCCTTACGTAAGTTCTTTTTTAGATCAATGGGGGAAACATTCTCCCTAAGGGATGAAAACTGGTTCTCTGGGGGAATCCACCGTTATAATTAGGGACTTCAACACCCCTTTCTCAGTGACCAATAATACTACTGGGGGGAAAAAATCAGCAAGGAAATAGGAGCTCTAAACAGCACAATCCACCAATAGGTTCCAGTTGACATTTATAGAGCATTCTGCCAAACAACAGCATAATGCACATTTTTGTCTCAACTGCACATGGAACACTCATGAAAACAGTCCATATCTTTAGCCATAAAACAAATCTCAATAAATATAAAAGAAATGAAATAGTACAGAGTGTGTTCTGTGGTCATAATGGAATCAAGCTAGCACAATGGGAAAATGTCTAAACCTGTGAAAATTATACCACACACTTCTAAATAATCCTTGGGTCAAACAGAAAGTCTCAAAAGAAATTCAAAACTATGAAGAGCTGAATAAAAAGAAAATACAACATATCATGTCAATAAAGCAGTACTAGGAGGAAGATTAATAGCACTAAATGTCTACCTCAAGAGCCTAAAAAAGGAAGAAAATCAACTCAAAACAAATAGAAGGAAGGGGAAAATAGAGAGAAGTCAATGACATTGAATATAAGAAAATAAGAGAACAAAACAAAAAACTGGCTCTTTAAAAATTTCAATAAAATTGATATACCTCCAGTAAGACTGCAAAAACCAAAAGAAGACAAACCACCAATATAAAAAATGAAGTAGGGTATAGCACCACCAATCCTACAGCCATTAAAAATGTAATGTATGGTAATTAACATAACATAATAAAATAAATTTTTTTTAAAAAGGTAATAAAGGAATAATCTAAGTAATTTTATATTCCCCTGATCAACAACTTAGAAGAAATAAATTAATTCCTCAAAACCCACAAACTTTCAAAATTCAATGAAGATGATATATATAATCTGAATAGCATTCTAGCCATTGAAGAAATTGAATTCATAATTTCAAAGCTCCCAGAAAATAAATCCCCAGACCTAGATGGTTTCACTGGAGAATGCTTATCAAATATTTAAAGAATTAACATCAATTTTACAAAATTTCTTCCAGAAAAGAGAAGAGGGGAGGGACACTTCTGAACTCATTTTATGAGGCCGCTATTACTCCAACACCAAAAGCAGACAAAAATGGTACAAAATTAGAAAATTACAATGACCAGTATCTCTCATGAACATAGACACAATAATCTTCAACAAAATATTAGCAAGTTAAATCCAATAATGTGTAAAAAGAATTATATACTATGATCATAGTGGGATTTATTTCAGGTATGCAAGACTGGGTTAAATATTTGAAAATTAATCAGTATAATTCATCATATAAAAAAATTAAAAAGAAAAATTATATGATCATGTCAGATGATGCCACTTCCCCTCCACAGCATTTAACAGATCCAATACTTATTCATATAAAAATTTTCACCAAGAGGGAATGCAAGCTGGTGCAGCCACTTTGGAAAACAGTATGGAAGTTCCTCAAAAAGTTGAAAATAGAGCTACCCTACAACCCAGCAATTGCACTACTGGGTATTTACCCCAAAGTTACAAATGTAGGGATCTGAAAGGGTACATGCACCCCGATATTTATAGCAGCAATGTCCATAATAGCCAAACTATGGAAAGAGCCAAGATGTCCATCAACAGATGAATGGATAAAGAAGATGTGGTATATATATACAATGGAATATTACACAGCCATCAAAAGGAATGAAGTCTTGTCATTTGCAACGACGTGGATGGAACGGGAGGGTATTATGCTGAGTGAAATAAGTCAATCAGAGAAAGACATGTATCATATGATCTCACTGGTATGAGGAATTCTTAATCTTAGGAAACAAACTGAGGGTTGCTGGAGTGGGGGTGGGGTGGGAGGGATGGGGTGGCTGGGTGATAGACATTGGGGAGGGTATGTGCTATGGTGAGCACTGTGAATTGTGCAAGACTCTTGAATCACAGATCTGTACCTCTGAAACAAATAATACATTATATGTTAAAAAAAAAGAAGAAGAAGAAGAAGAAGAAGGGAAGAATGAAGGGGGGGAATTGGAGGGGGAGGCGAACCAAGAGAGACTATGGACACTGAGAAACAAACTGAGGGTTCTAGAGGGGAGGGGGTGGGGGATGGGTTAGCCTGGTGATGGGTATTAAAGAGGGCATGTACTGCATGGGGCACTGGGTGTTATATGTAAACAATGAATCATGGAACACTACATCAAAAACTAATGACGTAATGTATGGTGATTAACATAACATAATAAAAAAATAAATTAAATAAATAAAAATTGAAAAATTTTTTTTCACCAAGATAGAAATAGAGGGGAAATACCCCAACATGATAAAGAAAGCCTACCCGAAATCTACAGCTATCAACATATTTAATGGTGAAAGATGTAATGCCTTCCCTCTAAGATCAGGAACAAAGCAGGAATGTCCATTCACTCTAACAACTCTTGTTCAACATAGTACTGGAAATTCTAGCCAGTGCAATAAGGTAAGAAAAGGAAATAAAAGGCATACCAGTTAGAAAAGAAGAAATAAAACCATCTCTATTTACAAATGACATGATTGTCTATGTAGACAACCCCAAGGCATCTACCAAAACAAAACCAAAAAGGAAAAGAAAAAAAAAACAAACAAAAAACAAAAAGAAACCCTCCAAGAACTAATAAGTGAATTCAGCAAGGTTACAAGACACAAGATCAACATACCAAAACCAATCATGTTCCCATGTACTAGTTATAAACCAACCAAATTTTGGAAACCAAAATTTAAAGTATAATACCATTGCAATTTCTCCAGAGAAAATGAAATACTTAGGTGTACATTTAACAAAACATGTGTAGGATCTGATTATTATGAAATTCTGATGAAAGAAATCAAAGATCTAAATAAATGGAGAGACATACCTTGTAATGGATTACAAAACTTAACACACTGAAGATATCATTCCTCCCCAAGTTGTTCTAGAACCTCCATGTAATTCCTATGAAAATCTCATCAAAGTTATTCTAAAATTATATGGAAAGTCCCACAGCCATAAAATACCTAAAGCAATCTTGACTAAGAAGAATTAAATGGAAGAAACCATTCTACATGATATTAAAGCTTAAAATCATGTAGTATATGTAGCTACAGTTATCAACATGGTGTAGTATTGGCAGTGGGAAAGACAGACAGATCAGGGGAACAGAATAGAGAATTCAGAAGTAGACCCATGCAAATATGTTCAACTAATTTTTTTAAAAAAAGATTTTATTTCTTTCTTTCAGAGAGAGAGGGCACAAGCTGGGGAGACAGGCAGAGGGAGAGGGAGAAGCAGACTCCCTGCTGAGCAGGGAGCTAATGTGGGGCTCAATCTCAGGACCCTGAGATCAGGGCCTGAGCCAAAGGCAGATGCTTAACAACTGAGCCACCCACGCACCACTATGCTCAACTAATTTTTGACAAAAATGCAGAAAAAACTCAAAAAGGATAGCTTTTTTAGCAAATGGTATGGAGCAACTGAACATCCCCAGGCAAAAAATAAAGTGAAACTTGACCCAAACCTCATACTGTATACAAAAGTTAACTGCAAAATGTATGCCCGGGTGGCTTAGTCTGTTAAGCATCCAACTCTTGATTTCAGCTCAAGTCATGACCTCAGAGTTGTGAAATCAAGCCCCGTGTAGGGGCTCTGCACTGGGTGTGTGGAGCCTGCTTGGGATTCTTTCCCTCCCTCTTCCTCTGCTCCTCCCTCCCCTCTCTCTAAAAAAAATAATAAGAATAAATAATTTTTTAAAAAATTAACTGCAAAACAGTCACAGACTTAAAAATACAACATAAAACTACTTTTTTAAAAAAATAGGAAAAAAATTTTGGGGACCTAGGGCTATGCAAAGAGTTGTTAGAATCATGAATCATAAACAACAACAACAAAAAATGGATAAATTGGATTTCTTCAAGCTTAAAATATTTTGCTCTGAGAAATCACTGATACATTGCTGACGAGAGTGTGAAATGATACAAGCTGTCTGGAGAACAGTTTGTCAATTTTTTTTTTAAGCTTGATTTATTTATTTGAGAGAGAAAGAATGCATGCATGAGCAGGAGGGGCAGAGGGAGAGAGAAAGAGAGACAAGCAGACTCCCAACTGAACGCAGAGCCCAAGGCGGCGCTCAGTCTCACAAGCCTGAGAACATCACCTGAGCCATAATCAAGAGTCAAGCGCTTAACTGACTGTGCCACCCAGGCGCCCCAGTTTGTCAATTTCTTAAAAACTTAAACACCTAATTACCATACCAGCCAGAGATTAGACTCTTGATCATTTATTCTAGAGGAATGGGAATTTATGTTTACATGAAAACCTGTACATGAATGTTCAGAGCAGTTTTATTTGTAATAGTCCCAAACTGGAATCAGTCCAGCTGTCTTTAACAGATGAACAGTTTTAACAGACTGCAACAGACTTCAGTACATTCAGGCTGTGGAATACTACTCAGTAATAAAAGCAACAAATTACTGAAACATGGGCATTGAATAAATATACAGGGCATTATTCTGAGTGAAAAAAATTACAAATTCCAATTCCAAAGGTTACATAGTGTAACAATTCCATTGATATAACACCTCTGAAATGACATTTTAGAAACAGAAGGCAGTTAATAGCTACCATGGGGGCCAGAGGGAAGTAGTATGCTTACAAAAAGGCAACATGAAGGGGTACCTGGCTGGCTTAGCTGGTAAAGCATGTGACTTTTGATCTTGGGGGTCATGAGTTCAAGTTCCACGTTGGGGGTAGAGTTTACTTCATTTTTTTAAAACGGCACGCCTGGGTGGCTCAGCCAGTTAAGCGTCTACCTTGGGCTCAGGTCATGATCCCAGGGTCCTGGGATCGAGCCCCACGTTGGGCCCCCTGCTAGTGGGAAGTCGGCTTCACCCTCTCCTTCTCCCTCTGCCCCTTCCTCCGCTCATGCTCTCTCTGTCTCTTAAATAAATAAATAGATAGGTAGATAAATAAATAAATAAAATCTTTAAATTTTTTTTAAAGGCAACATGAGAGATAATTGCCTAGGAACTATTCACTATCTTGAGTGTGGTGGTGGATACAGAAACCTATGCATGTGGTAAAATTATATGGAACTAAACACACATATACACATAAATGAATACAAGTAAAACTGGCTGGGGAAATCTGAATTAGATCAGTGGATTGTATCAATACCAATTTCCTGATTTTGATATTATACATATTATGCTTTTACAAATGTTGCTACTTAGGGGAAACTGGGTAAAATGTACATGAGTTCTCTGTATTGTTTCTTACAACTGCATTGGAATCTATAATTACTCAATAAATATTTCAATTAAATTTTTATTTGGAAGAGAAACTGCACAATAATAGGCTTCCAAAAATACAATGCACACAAACAAATGAACACCAAAGGAGATAATATCGTACCAGATATCAAGAAGTAATATAAAACCACAATAATTAAACAGAGAGCTATTAGTACAGGAAGTCAATTGCACATTATAGAGAATCCATAAACAGAACCAGGTATACTTGAGAAATTAGTATATTATGAAGGGAATTCTTCATATTATTGCGGAAAAGGAAAGGCTAAGGGATGGAAAAATTTACTATTAATTTGTAAAAACAATTGGTCCCTACATCACATTACACATAAAATAAATTCAAGACGTAGATGGATTAAAATCAACATGTAAAGAACAAAGCTATTTAACAGGTGCTGGGTGGAATATAGGAGGATTTTAAAAATATATAATTTTTTAAGGTAGGGAAGAGATTTTTGAGAAAGATAAAAACAATTAACAGAAAATGGAAAAACTAATTTTAAGGAATTATTTGCATACAATGAATATATCAAAACAATTTATTTCACTAAACTAAATGAGATAGGACCACAGTTTGTAAAACTCCATGGCCAGTTAATCTGCTGTTTTGTGATACCTACAAAACAGTCAAATTGCCCAGGTAAACTGATGAATTTGCCTTCAAGGACATGTGATTCTACTGTGACATAGGACTTGCTGGGTCTGACAATACCAGCTTAGAGAGAACTCTGTTCTGGTTACATAGCCCCTTGATGAACCATGTTAGTAGCCTGCCTGGAGCTGCTTTTTGCAGAAAGCATCGTCTTTCTCCAGAAACCTGGAGGTCTGTGCTGTAATTCTCCTATTGGGGTTTGTCAGAAAAATCCTCTCAGCACTCTTATTTACTGCAGATACCTCCAGCACTGTGGGATATGCTGGGTCACTGGTCCAAAAGGAGTGTTGCTTATACCAGTCTGAATCCATCACAGATCCCTCCCTTACTCCAAGGGCTTCTGAGTCACCCCATAAACAGGTTGGAAAAGTGTTCCTAAGTGAGACATGGGCTATCTCCAAAATCTGTGCAGTGCTTTTATGTACATGGAAGGAATTGCAAGAACTTCTCCTACATCTTTGAGGGTATGTTCCGGAAATCCTCCAACCATTAGATATCTAAAATTTTTACTGATGCAACAGCCCCTCAAGTCTTTGTAGGATTGATTTCCATCCTCTGGAGTGTATGTGTCTGGCATTCAGAGTACTAGCCACGTCCTGTTCATCTGGTCCAATGAACCTGATGTTATTAACGTGGCGGACCAGGTGATATTTGGCAGAGTGTCCAGTTAAGAGTCCTGCAGACTATATTATGACAAAGAATGGGAGATAAATACAACTCTGGGCAAAATCATGAATGCCTTTTTCTGTCTGTTCCAAATAAAGGTGTATTTGCCTACTGCCTTGATCTTCCTTCCTGATGGGGTAGAGAAGAATGAGTTTGCCATATCAAGAGCTGCATGTCATTGGCCTGGGGCTCTGCTGATCAGCCTGATAAAGACATCCGTTCAGTACAGGAACTGTAATTGGAGCTTGCAACTTAGTTAAGTTGTACAGTCCACCACCAACTGTTAGGATTTTTGCAAGGCCCAGACTGGGAGCTGAATGGAATCATGGATGTTGGCCACCCTGGCATCCTTCAAGTCTTTAAGATTGGCCCCTGGTTTCTTCTATTATATTCAAGATGCAGTAGTGTTTCTGATTTACTATCTTGGCTCAGGCAGGAGGCAGTTTCAGAGGCTCTCACTTGGTTATTCTGACCATTCCGACACTTCCATAACATGTCAGGAAACCAGTCTCATGATTCTGTCAGCCGAAAATTACAACCATTTTGATGATATCCTTGATGGAATGAGGAAAATGACCACAGAGTAGATGCCTGAGCCCACGGAACCCACTGTGGCGCAGACTTGGACCAGAACTCCACTTAGTACCTGACCTCTGTATGATCAATCCTCTTTAATCAGGGGTCATGATAGTGTTTGGGGTCCCTGGGTCCAGTGTCAGTTCAGATACAACATCCAAAAAAGGAGTAGTCCCTTTTTCACAGTGTGCAATTACTCTGTAGGTCTCTTTGGGGTAAAGGATTAGGAAAATCACTGCAGTGTACCTGAGGTGTTGGCCTGGTCCTTCTAAAAGGCACTCTTCAGTCAGTGGACTCTAGGCCTGAGAACAAGTTCAAATCTGGAAACAGTGGGAGGGATTATAATTTTTTTTTTATTGCAACAGCTGACATCAGTCATCTCCCACCTGTGACCTTTTCAGATTATACATATCAAAAACTACCTAACTGACTGCCCATTCATCTATTTCACCCTTAGGGAGACTGTGGTCTGCCAGTTTTCACTACAGATCCCGGAGGATTAAGGCCTCCACTTCCATTCTGGTTTTGCAGTATTGCAAGTATGTCCACGTTGCCTTTCATTATCTTGGATGCTGTCACTTGGCTTCTGATATTTTGGGATCCTCTCACCTTAACTGTCACTAGGGAGCTCATTTCCATAGCTGCAACCCCAGCCTACAAGAGACAGTCACCACTGAGCTTCTTAATGTTCTTAGTGACCCCCTCACTAGAGAATTCTTGTTGTTCTAGCAAAGGGAGTGTCCTCTAGGCCCTCCTGGGTGCCTTAGTCAGCTGCTGAGTTCTACAGTCTTTATAAATAGAGTCTAGCATGCCTACTCTGAACCGTCTGACCCCTTCCTTCATTACTAGAGTAATTACAGCATTTCCCCCTAATTTAAAATAGGGTATTTCCCCCCTGAGATTCAAGGAATTATTCTAGCAATATATTAAGACAAATCTCAGGTGTCCCTGGCAGAATGTTAAGTGATGAGTTACAGGAGTGTGTCCCATATCAACAAACTCTTCTGTATCCAGGTTATATTCTGTTCAGCACCCTCAAGATTCATTTCCAGGGATGTTGTTGTTTTCCCGGTTCTTGCTGATATTATTTTAGCTAGAAACTGTAGCTATTCTGTGAAATACCTCTTTACTTCTGAAGCCTGGGCATACTTCTATGGTCAAACAGGGCTACAATTTGACTCTAATTATTGATCTAAAAACAATTTTAGTATATTCACAAAGTTTATGTAACCATCCCCACTATCCACTTCCATTTTCATCCCAAGAAGAAACCCTGTACCCATATATATGTATATTTTTTCCAATTCCTAACAGTATGTTTTCATTTTTCTCTCTTTTATCCATAATTAGGCTTGCCAGAGTTAATTAAACTTTAAGTATCAGCTTTGTTTTTATCTCTTTTTGAGTAGTTTTTCTTTTTAATTATTTTCATTTTCATGAATTCTTTCTTCCTGTTCTAGTTAGGTTTATTTTGGTTTTGTTTTTTCTATTCTATTTGTTGAGTTGCATGTTTAGTTTATTTTCAGCTCTTTTTTAAAAAAATAAACACTTGAGTTATTCATTTTCTATTGACTACAGCTTGAATTGTGTCCCATAGGCTTTTGAGAAAAAGTATTCTCATTGTCATTACTTTCTAGGTAATTTGCCACTTCCATTTTCTTTATCTTTGCTTCAGGTATGGTTTAAGAGAGTTTTTAATGCTGTCTTTAAATGGAAGGAGAAATAGATGTTCTTGGGAATATTGAAACAGCATAAAAATATACATTGTAACAAGCAAGCCTGTCTCTCAGCACAGACCCCTCATTTCTCTTTCCAGAGATAACTAACCTTAATCAGATTCTGGTGTTTCCTTCTAGTAATATGAATATATTTTACAAATATATGTTTTGAAAAGTGCTCCTTAACAGGTGCAGCCACTGTGGAAAAAAGTATGGAGATTCCTCAAAAATTTAAAAATAGAACTACCCCTATGATCCAGCAGTCCCACTACTGGGTATTTACCCAGAGAATACAAAAACACTCATTCAAAGGGAGACACGCACCCCTGTTTATTGCAGCATTGTTTACGATAGCCAAGATATGGAAGCAACCCAAGTGTCCATCAATGGGTGAATGGATAAAGAAAGATGTGGTGTACCTATACAGTGAACTATTACTCAGCCATAAGAAAGAATGAAATCTTGCCATTTGCAAGACATGGATGGAGCTAGAGAGCATAACGCTAGGCAAAATAAGTCAGTCAGGGAAAGACAAATACCATATGATTTCACTCATAGGTGGAATTTAAGAAACAAAACAAACAAGCAAAGGGATAAAAGAGAGAGAAACACACACACACACACACCAAGAAACAGACTCTTAACTATAGAGAAGAAACCGATGGTCACCAGAGGGAGGTGGGTGGGGGATGGGTGAAATAGGGGATGGGGTTAGGGGCACTTGTCATGATGAGCACTGGGTGTTGTAGGGAATTGTTGAATCACTATATTGTACACCTGAAACTAATAGAACCCTGTATGCTAACTAACTGGAATTAAAAACTTTAAAACAATTAAAAAAGTCAAAATCAAAAAACATTTCTTAACTCCTAGTTTGATTCGTTAGGAGGCTTCCCCAGGCCATGGGTATGGTATGGTAGATTGGAGGAGCCCAAAGCTTGTTCTTTTCTGGTCTTGAAACTAACTCTTCACACTGCCTGCTTCTGGCTGTCAATGTTGTTTCTATCCTCCAATCTGAGAAAGGGCCATAGGATAAATTTCTAAATTTGTGGATTTCTGATATTACCTTTATTTTTCTGTGGAAGCCTACCTGTGCTGTTCCAGCCTCTTGATCTCAAGTCTAGAGATGAGAATCAACCACCTCCTTAAATTTATCTGTTCAGCCTCTTTAAATGGCAGCATCACTCTTGGTGGAGAGGGATTCTATGTTTCTATCTTGTCATAGTGGTGCCAAGAGGTATTTGCAGTTTTGGAACCCAGACACTCCATCTGTCTTCCTTCCCCAAATTACCACAAATAAACAATCATTCTACAGGTCAAATTTACACTTACTTTGCAAAGTTGGCTTCAAGGGGGATTCTCCAGTAGCCTCTGCTCCATCTAGATTGTCAAACTTAAACACCTGCTGTGGTAGGCAGCACCGGCAGTTCCTAATGATCTCCACGTCCTATTATTCACATTGTTGTGCAATTCCCTTCGAGAGAGAGAGAGAGAGAGAGAGAGAGAGGTTGGGGGGAGAGAGAAAGGGAGAGGTGAAGCTGATTCCTACATTGAAGAGACCCATGTGGCAAAGAACGGCGGACAATGGGTAGCAAGGAACTAAAGCCCTTGGTCCAACAGCCTGCATAGCACTGAAACCTGCTAACTACCTCAGTGAACTAGAAAGTGGATCTTGAGTCACGCCTTGCTATGACTGCAGCCTCCAGAAGGCCCAGTGCCGGAGAACCCAGCTAAGCTGTGCTCAGATTCCCGACCCACAGAACTGGCCTAAATAAATGTTGTTTTTGCAAGCCTCTAGGTACTAGGGTGATTTGTTATGCAGCAATAGATAGTGAATAGACCTGCATTTTAGAAATTTCTTGTAAAATCCATGGTGATTACTGGAAGTTCTTTCTTTGGGTAATCAGTCTGGAAAAGAGTTATCTGTCCACCCAAACCCAAATCATCCTATTTCCATCAGCCCATGCTTTCTGAAAATATGATTCAGGCAGGTTTTGGACATAGAAAAACAAATAATGATAACTGTCATCAGGTGGAGGATAGAACTTACTCAAAATATCACCACTGCAGGCCAATTGGATAGCCAAAACAAAAAGTACCAACAGTACCAAGTCCTAAAGACCTGAAGATCAAGACCAGCTTGATCTCTCAGACTTGGCTGTGGGGTTGTACAATGGTGTAAGTGCTCTAGAAAACATCTTTGCAGTTTCCTACCAAGTGAAATACACATGTACCTCATTACCCGGTGATCACACTCATGGGTATTTATTCTAGAGAGATGACAACTTTGTTTATACAAAACCCTATACATGAATGTTCATAGTAACTTTATATGTAATAGCCCAAACCTAGTGTATCAGCCACGGTCTTCCAGAGAAACAAAACCAAATCTTTATTTTAAGGGATTAGCTCACCCAGTTTTGGAGGCTGGCAAGTCTAAAATCTGCAAGGTGTGCAGGGAGAAGCAGAGTCAGTGCAATGTGAAGGCTGTCTGCTGGCAGAATTCTCTTTCCTGGGGGAAGTCAGTCCTTTGTTCTACTCAGGTCTTCAACTGATTGGATGAATGCCCCTCCTCTAACCCATTATGGAAGGCAATCTGCTTTACCCACAGTCCACTGATTTCAATATTAATTTCATCCCAAAACACCCTCATAGAGAAATCCAGAATGTTTGACCACAAATCTGGCACCATGGACCAGCCAACTTAACACATAAAATTAACTATCACAAGTCCACCCCTTGTCAACTTCATTCACATACACACACACACACACACACACCCCAAAGTAAGGAGGAAATACTCAAGATAATTATAATCCTTGTTTCTGTGAGTAGTCATGTGGCCATAGCTAGTATTTATGAATACCTTCGTCCACTATCCATTCTGTATTCTCTTTGTCCTCATCAAACGCTTCAGTTGGTCGTAGTTCTTTACCTGGTGGGAGGATCTAAACCTTTATTCCTGAAGGGTTTGGGACATTGGTAGTGCTAGCTAGTTTGGATTTTCCATTGACTTTCTTTCTTTCTTCTTTTTTTTTCTCTTCTTTTTTTAATACTACAAAAGATGATTATTTTTTTAACTTATCTAAATTCAGTTAGTTAACATACAGTGTATCATCAGTTTCTAATGTAGAGTTCAGTTATTCATCCATTGCATATAATACCCAGTGCTCATTATATCACACCACAGGGCATAGTAATATTAAGAGATGCCCTATGGGGTCTCCCGTGGAGTAGTAGTGCAATTTCCCCTTGGTAGTCAAAATCAAATACCCCAACCAATACAATAACCATCTTCTTGGTCTGGTGCTTCAGAGGCAAATGAACTGCAGGTGTCTGGGTGGGTCTCAACTTCCAGTTCAAGGGAAATATTCCTGTGTCTCCTAGTGGAAGCGTTCTTCCCTTTGGTGCTAAGACCTCTAGGCCAGCAAAGTATAAGGTCATGGGGATAGGAAGGAAAAATTTTGCTAGTGAGTCACTAGGAGCAATAGTGAGTGGTGCCACTCATTTCTACCCATTGATTCCCGGACCTGGGAATCTGGCTATGGATAAAGAAACACCATCTGCTGGATGCTAATTCAGAGCATATATAGCCTCCTCAAGAATCTTGTCTCAGCCCTACAAGGTACAAGGCCTAGGTTGCCCTGTAACTGAGTCTTCAAAAGCCATTCCATCATGCGAACTAGCTGTTTCATGATGGTGGGGAATGCAATAAGACCAGTGAATTCCATGAGCATGGACCCATTGACCCACTTCATTTGCTATAAAGTGAGTTCCTTGATTAGAAGCAATGCTGTATGGAATACCATGATGTTGGATAAGACATTCTGGAAGTCCACAGATGGTAGTTTGGGCAGAAGTATTGCTTGCAGGGAAGGCAAGTCCATATCCAGAGTGCCTATCCCAGTAGAAACAAAATACTCTCAGATGCAATCAGCCTGCCACCCGATAGCTGGCTGATCACCCCGGGAAACTGTGCCATATCAGGGACTCAGTGTTGGCTCTCTGCTGCTTGAAGACTGGACACTCAGTAGTGGCTGTAGCCAGGTTAGCCTTGGTGAGTGGATGTCCATGTTGCTGAGCCCATGCATAACCTCCATACCTGCCACCATCCACAAAACAGTTCATTCTATTCACTTGGTTATTAAAATCCTCCTCTGCTGAGGTCACCCTTGGGTAAGCATTCACAGAGGACACAAAAATCTTCACCTTTTCCACCCAGAGAGGTCCAGCCACATATCTCTTCCCCAGACTTCCTTCTCACCTTATTCTAAACATGTTCCTTCCAAGTCCCTGACTATTCAGCCCATGAATCAGTGCATCATCACATGTAACTGTTGATGGGCAAATGAATAAACCAGCTGTGGTACATTCATGTACTGGGATGCTACTCAGCAATAAAATAAACTATTGATACACACAACGTAGTGTGTGTCTTTCTCAGCAAAAGAAATAAACTATCGATATACACAACATAGATGGATTTCAAGGGCATTATGCTAAGTGTAAAGAGCCAACTCAAAAGGCTATATGCTCTGTGCTTCCATTTATATAACATTCTCAAAGTGACAAAGTTATAGTGATGAAGAACAAATAAATAGTTGCAGGCCTTAGGGTTGGAAGGAGGATATGAGTACTAAGGAGCAACACGAGGAATATTCTATGTCAATGGAATAGCTCTGTATCCTAATTGTGGTGATGGTTATATCATCTACGTGTGTGACAATATTTCATAAAACTGTATCTCAAAAAGTGAACGTAAAAACTTGTGAAATCCATGTATGGTCTATATTTGAGTGAATAACATTGTCCCAGTGTCATGTTCCTGACTTTGACAATGTGCTGTAGTTACATAAGGTGCCATCATTCAGGGAGTCCGAATGAAGAGTACTCAAGAACTCTCTATACGACTTTTGCAACTTCTTATGAATGTTCAGAATAAAAATTTATATAAAAATAAAAGAAAAAGAAAAGCTGGAATAAAAATGACTTGGATATACTTCTCTTTTTCTAATTTGCTCCCATCACTGAGTTAATGAGCAGTGTCAAAACTAGTACAATAAGGAAGAATGGAGAGGATCCCTTATAAGACAAAGGATGTTGACAGGTGTCTAAGATAGGGAGCATGCAATGGGAATTAAACTCCAGGAAAGAACCAGGCCCCAAGCCAAAGAAATTTGTCAAGGCAACAGGAAGATTTTTTTGTACCTCAGATTGAGTAGTAGCAATCTGAGAGAAGATATTGGAGGAAAATGCAAACTTCACTCATGTTTTTTTTTTTTTCTCTCTCTTAATTAAATTTCATCCACAAATATGTTGTGAGTGCTTGAAGTAGGTTCGGGTGGTAAAATGTATATTTCTCCAGTGTCTGGAGTGGGATGGGACACAAGCCAAGGGAAGTCTCTAGTACTTCTCTTCTAATAGCCCTGGGTCCCTCATGCCAGACTTAGCATTAACAAAGAGGGACATTTTCTATATTATAAACTATGAGTACGAGGATGCAGGAGGGCATTGTACATCCTTCTTTTTACTTATTCTCAATGATGATATCCTAGTAGAAAGGAAGACTGAGTGGCAAAAAGTGCTGCAGTCAAGATTGTGGTATTGTGGACCATGTGTGTTGGTTTAAGAAGAAAGAAGAAAATTGAGGATTGGACTGTGGAGAGGAAATCCTTATAGTGCCCACCATTCCCTCGTGAATAGGGAAAACCATCAAATATACATTTGCATGTTTAAAAATCAAAAAGCAAGAGGCTTTTTAAAAAATTGAAGTATAATTAACATACCAGTGTTATGCTAGTTTCAAGTGTACAATATAATGATTCAACAATTCTATATGCTACTCAGCACTTATCACTCTTAATCCCCTTTATCTATTTCACCCATGCCCCCCACCCACCTCCCCTCTGGCAACCATCAGTTTGTTCTCTGTGTTTAAGAGTCTGTTTTTTGTCTCTTTTTTTTTCTGCATTTGTTCAGTTTTGTTTTCTTAAATTCCACATATGAGTAAAATCATATGGTATTTGTTTCTCTGCCTGACTTACTTCACTTAGCATTATATTAGGTCCATCCATGTTGTTGCAAATGGCAAGATTTTGTTCTTTTTTATAGCTGAGTAATATTCCATTATATATATAATACTATATATTATAATATATAATAAATAATACTATAATGCTATATATAAATACTATATATATATATAATAGTTTCATGCACAGGTGTATAAGAATTAAAGATAGCAACCCTTGTGACCACTTATTTCATGACTCCTTCTGAACCCAGAAAATAAAGGGCTCTCTCAAAATGTTTCCTGGTACTCACCCTTTTTTTGGTTTTAAATTATTTGTGACTATAAATTTCTTATAGAAATTTTCATTTCGGACCATCTGACTCTTAACGATGATTTACTTGCAGAATCCTGCAAAATTTTGAGGATTAAGTTAGTATTTTCTTGGTTCTTTATTGTGTTCCATTATGTGTCTATTCCTCTGCCAACACCACACACACTCTTGATTGGTGTATCTATATAATATAGAGTGATTGGAGTTGGTAGAGTGATTTCTCCCACTTTATTCTTCCTTAAAGATCTTTAGCTACTCTCGTTCCTTTGCCTTTCCATACAATTTTTAGGAGAATCTTGTCTCTATTTTTAAAATATCTTGCTGTGATGTCGGTAGGAATTATATTAAACCTGTCTATCAATTTGGAGACAACGGTCATCTTTGCTATATTGAGTATCCCAATCCATGCTCTCAGTATATCTCCCTACTTATTTAATCTTCTTTCATCAGGATTTGTAGTTTTCAGTATACAAGGTCTTATACATGCTTTGTTAGATTTACACCTAAGTAATTCTTTTTATTTTTTTTTGAGCAAAGGTGAACTGTATTGTAAATTATGGTTTCCACACAAGTATTACTAGTTCACTAATGTATAGAAATACAATTAATTTTTGTATGTTGGTCTTGTATCTTGAAAAGTCACTTATTAATAATCTAGGAGGTGTACATATGTATGCATTTAAGAGATAGCTTTACTTCTTCCTTTCTAACCTATATGCCCTTTATTTCCTTTTCTTGCCTTACTAAATGCGGGCCAGAATTTTCAACATTATGTTGAATAAGAGTGATGAGAGTAGACATACTTGCCTTGTTCCGATCTTAGGGGGAAGTGTTCAATCTTCCATTATTAAGAATAATGTTAGCTGTAGGTTTTTTGTGATTGTTCTCATCAAACTGAGGAAGTTCTTAATTATCTGAGTTGTTTCTTTCTCACACGTGTTGAATTTTTTCAAATATTTTTCTGAAATTTTATGATCATGTGATATTTCTCCTTTAGCCTGTTTACATGTCTTACATTGGTTTTTGAATATGGAATCAGCCTTGATTTTGTATCTTCTGACCAATGTCCCTCATAAGTATCAACAAAGCAATTCTAAACAGAATTTTAGAAAATTGCATTAGTTTTCTATTGCTGCAGTCACCAATTACCACAAACTTAGCAACTCAAAAAGGCAAAAATGTATTCTCTTACAATCGTGGATGTGCAGAATCAGTTTCACTAGGCTAAAGTGAAGGTGTCAACAAAGCTGTTTTTTCCCTGGAGTCTCTCTGGGGGAGAATCCATCTTCTTGCCTTTTCCGGCATCCAGGGACTGCTTATGGTCTTTGGCTCCTGGCCCCTTTCCTCTACACTGAAAGCTGTTGGGGTAGCGTCGTCACATTTCTCTGTCCCTCTGCTTCTGTGGTAACATTGCTCTCTGTCTGACTGACTCTCTTGCCTCCTTCTTGGAAGACATCAGGCCCAAACAGAGAATCTGGGATAATCTTCCCACTCAAGATCCTTAGTTTAATCACATTTGCAAAGTCCTTTTTTGCCATAAAAGGTAACAAATACACAGGTTTCAGGAATTAGGAGGTAGACATCTTTGGAGGCCATGTTTCAGCCTACCATGTTTTCCTTCTTTTCACTGTCCTTATTTGGTTTTGGTATCAGGGTAATACTGTGCAGGCACACTTTTATCTTTGTAACAAAATTCAGCTGTGATGAGATACTACATTTCAAATTTTATGATTTTTTTCCTACCACCGTCTTCTTCTGAGTTGGGAATACTCATGAGTATTCATAATATTTGGTAATGTCAATAGACAGGGCATTCCTTTAGCACAGGTCTAATGTCCTTGTATAATTAACACAATGCTTTGCCATCTAGTTCAACAGCAAGACAGTCCACACTCCACTGTGCCCTAAAAAGTATGGTAATGGAAGGTTATCTTTCTCTTCTTATTCTGACATGATGGGTATGCCCTGGTATTTTTTTTTTTTTAAAGCACAGTAGCGCAATATTTGTGGCATTTGAAATGCTGTCCAGTTATAATCATGTCACTGTGATTTGTACCTTGCCAAAAGGAGAGCCAAGTGACCCAAGCACCACATATGGTCTGGGCCACATACTCACCTGCACTACTATAGCTTGAAAGCAGCCATAAACAATATATAAATAAATGAGCGTCACTGTGTTCCAATAAAACTTTATTGATGGACACTAAAATTTGAATTTCATATAATTTTCACACACTACAAAATATATTCTCTTTTTGTTTTAAACCATTTGATAATGTAAAAATTATTCCTAGCTTGTGGGCCACACAAAAACAGGCAGCATTCCAGATTTGGCTTGTGGGCCATAATTTGCCAACCACTGCCTTAGCCTCAGGGGACCTATATCCTAAAGGGGGTCGGTGGGGAGAAATTAACAAGAAGATAAATAAGTGGACAGGTAAAACAGATAATTTTCTGTGATAAAGGAAATAAAGGAAATTAAATAGTAAGATGGCCAGGGAATGTGTCTCTGAGGGAAGAGGTAAGGTGATCCTGAATGATGAGAAAAGTCATGATGAGCCAGTCATGAGATAAGCTGAGTACAGAATATTCTAGAAAAAAGAATAGCAAGAGTAAAGCTGGAGGCAGGCAGAAGTTTGGTGAATTAGAAGAACCTTTCCCAAAAAGGTCACATGTGGCAGGAACATGGTAAGAGGTGAAATGGGGGTGAGAATATGTGGAAATCTAAAAAAGATGACATCATTGTTAAGAATTTAAAGTTAAGAAATGAATTAGTTGACCACAGTAGAAGTTATGCTAGATCCAATTTTACACACTGGGCTTGTGGTCCCTTGCTAATTTAGAGGAGCACACCAAGTCTTGTGAATTTAAAAAAAGAAAGGGAGAAAAGGAGAAAATGTTTTTATTTTTGCCACATAGTTCTAGGAAAATACAGTATCCCCTATATCATCCAGTATATTGAGAACAGATATAATTGGACCACACAATTTCTTTCATTAAATGCTCATCCTTAAGATAATGATGCTTCACATTTTATATTTGCTTACAATACAAATGTGCTCATCATTAGATGATTTAAGACCTTTTATAGTGGTTTTACGTCAACAGTCTAGTTTCTTTATAAAACTTAAAACGTTAAACCCTTAGTTTACCCTTTTTTCTTCTTATATTCAGACCAATTTGTGTGTCCAAGCTTGTTCTAATTTCTTCGAATGCACTGGAAGGAAAATCATTTTTAAGTTTGCATTGATTTGTGGCAATATTTGTATCCAACAACCAAATGTTACACTATTTCCTTTTAAATGGCTATGTACTTAATTAGTTTCACTTGTTCAGCAATTAATTAGTTTCAGAGACTTCATATTTTGGTATCGAACCTGACTATTGATAGTTGGAGCAGATACTGTATCAGGATGGTAATGCATGTTTTCCAGTCACATCGCACAAAAAGTTTTCACTTTTGGAAAAGAAGTTCTCCATCATAATATCATCTAGTATCTTTCATAATTGTGAAATATCCTTCAACTAGTTTCTTTCTTTCATTTATTTTCTCCAGTACTGCTTCTAGTAAATAGGAGGCAAAAGGAAGCTGGAAGAGAAACACAGAAAAAAAGATGATCAAAACTCTATATTTTCTCCAGCTCAAAAACATACACTAAATATCATTAAACCATTAGAACTCAGCTATCTGCAACTTTGCACCCATCGTGGTACCCTACTGGGTCTCTTTTCAGCTGATCTTACCGGATAGTGGGGGTAATTTTGTCTTTTAGAATAAAAATGATGAAAGAGCAGAAGTAAAATGAAAAAAGATAAACGCCTTATTGAACAATTCATGGTTTACTGACCATGTTAATGATGTAATCTGCAATACAAGCAGCTAAACCATTTGTCTTCAATCAGCTGATCAATAGCAGGTTACGGCCATCTCCAGGGCCCACAGGCCCACAGAAGTCATACTGTATGCTCATCACTCATCAAAGAATGAGAGAGAACTAACAATACACTTGCCTGTGTTGGAGCCAAACACCTCGAGAGTTGTAGGGTAAAATTTCAGAGGGGAAAAAATGGCAAAAGTATACCCATTGATTAAGTTGTTATAGAAAAGTTTGTTTCGCATATCAAAGTGTAATACACATGTTGCAAACTGCTGAGTTTATGAAATGTAGAGTACATTTTTAAATTTCATAATTTATATTAACTTTTCTGGTAAAGTTTCATTGTTCCCTCTGCTTCCCTGGGCTTCCTGGAGAACTCCAACTCTTACAATGCACGTGTGCGCTATAAGGAGGAGAAAAATCTAAACTGTTCTCTGGTTACTCGCACAGCTCCGCCAACTTGCTTCCATCTCCTGTCCAGCTCTCAAGCCTCACAAAAGAGGTTTCTATAATTAAGAAGTTCATTACGTCACTTCTTGGAGTTGTCCTTTGGATTCGCCAGGGAAAGACTATTTTTGTTTTCCTGAATACGTTAGTTGGGAATGCTTGTCACGCCCAGGCCCCTTTCCTACGGGGAAATGGCATCGGGCCCTTTTTTGTGCGAGGATGACCACTGGTAGTGTCACCCATCAGTACCTGAGCAAAGACTGATGCCCTCGGTAGGAGTTGCCCAGCTGTGCTCAGCTAGGGTGATTACAATTAGCTAAACCGAACAGAATGGCTCTTTTCTGAGTATGAATGGGGGAAAACAGCAAAGATTATGTAGCCCATGAAAGAAGCAGAGACCAAAGCTGGTCCACAGCATTGCCTCAGATCCCAAAGTTTCTAAGATTCTAATTTAACTTCTTTCTTAGTTTTACAACAAACCGCCTTCTCCTTAGAGCAGCCTAAGTCTCCACCAGGAGCTTCACACATTGTCTTCCTTGAAACTTACCACTGAAGAAAGCATAAGATACCAAAATATCACATTTCTTCAGTTCTGAAGACAGACTTGAATGGAAGATACATACATTCACTTAAAAACAGCTTTTTTCTGGGGTAACAAAAAACCCTACCACATTAAATATATACATACTGTGTTGGCAATCCAACGTCAGAAATACGAAAATGTGGGGGAATGCATCTTAGAATCAAGGAAGAAGAGAATGTTAGACTTCCTTCTGCAAGATAAGGATACTAAAAGCAAATCCTTACTTTGACAGATTGACCTTCTGGGATGTAGAAAAGGATTATATTTGGCAAAACTGTCAGTCTTATAAATTAGGTAATTTAAATTCTCAGGGCATTAATATTAGATGTTAAAAAAATGCACATACAAAAAAACATTAACAAAACTATCAGGCAACTTTCTTTTATGTTGGCCATGGCTATCAGTATCATATGCATTCCTACCAAAAAGCAGACAAACAGGGGTGCCTTAGTGGCTCAATCAGTTAAGCTTCAGACTCGATTCCGGCTCAAGTCGTGATCTCAGGGTCGTGGGATGGAGCCCCACGTGGGGCGAACCTGCTTGTCCCTCTCCCTTTGCTTCTCCCCACCCTCTCCCCGGGCTCCCACACGCACTCTCTCCCTTAAATAGATAAATAAATAAAACCTTTAAAAGTCATCAGAAAGAGGGGTGCCTGGGTGGCTCAGTCATTAAGCGTCTGCCTTCGGCTCAGGTCATAATCCCAGGGTCCTGGGATCGAGCCCCGCATCGGGCTCCCTGCTCGGTGGGGAAGCCTGCTTCCCCCTCCCCCACTCCCCCTGCTTGTGTTCCCTCTCTCGCTGTGTCTCTCTCTGTCAAATAAATAAATAAAATCTTTTAAAAAATTTTTAAAAAATTATTAAAAAGAAAAAAAAGCAGACAAGATGAGAATAACCTCCCATTTCTTCCTGATATAAACACAAGGTCATTTCCTAAAGCTGATCAAGGAAAAAAAGGATTCTCTGGCCAAATAAGTTTGGGAAACAAACCAAACTTTAAAAACTTTCTTGATTTCAGGATTTCTCAGAGGCTTTAAGATACAAACAGGCACTGTGTGTCTCCAAGAGGGCAATGCAATATCCTGTTTCTGAATTCATCTGTCCATGCTTTTCTCATGGTCTGTTTATCATGTTGGACCAGCAGTCCATGGAACACACTTTGGGAAACATGCCACTTCTGTAATTGCTTATGTAATGACGGCACCCAGTGCTTTCACCAGGCCACAACGTACTGACATTCATCATCTTATTTGCATATCATATTTTCAAGTTAAAACCTAAGCCTTATTATCTTGTGATCTGAACAGTTTTCAACATGTCATGCCCTCGGAAATTTCACTTCCTTTAAAAAAAAAAATCTATCTCAAAGAATCTGTCTTCCAGGAAGCCTCCAAGGTGGAACAAGAGGTCCATTTACTAATTTACTACTGACAACTCACTTTATTCTCTTCCTCTGGTTCCCAATAAAACGTAAAGCCCCACAGTTAAACACAACTGTTTGTCAATCCTGTTTTATTGGATTGTAAGCTTCTTTTAAGCTTTGTATGGAGGCTAACACATATGGATTTCAAAAAGGAATCAATCTTTTAATCATGATGCACAGTATTTGCACGTCTGTCTGCCCTGCAAATAGGTCAGAAGAATGTTATTATCTGTCTATATAATATGAAATGAAAGTTCATATACCTTACAAGTTGGTTGGAGATGTTTATTTTAATGGTCTATTTCCTTTTTTATAAAACAGTTCTGAATTTCTTCCTCTAACACAGTGCTCACTGTACATGCTTTTTATGACTTGTCATTTACTGGGAAATATAAGGCCGGTTCTCAAAGAGGCCTTTCAGAAGTTTTTTTTTTTTTTTTTTTTACTACATAAGGATCAACTGTAATTTTATAAAATATAAAATTTATGTAATTTTGTAATAAAATCATTAATAATTGAAAGAAACTTAGAGGAAGTCTAAGGAGAAGTCAGAATTACAAAACACTTCAAATAAAATATAATAACTGAAAGTATCTGTTAACCAAAAAATTGTAAGCACATGTCCCTCCTACTTTATAAATTGTTCCTTACTCATGGAGTAGACTCAATATGTATTCAAATAATGAGTGTACTAGCAAGCCTGGGTTTACAAATAGCCTCTCTTGCCAAGTTTGCACTATTCACTTATTTGGCAAACTTCTTTCATAAACAGCACAGATAAAAACTTCTGCTTAGTCTAGGAGGAATTAATGAAAATTCTTGTTTTCTGAGAGTGGCTAAGAATGGCATTTTGAGTTCACTGGCTATTTTAGTCAACTGACAGTAATTACTTTTATCACTTACAGATTATTATTAATTCTTAAATCTTATAAATCACGGTTAACCTTAAGACTGATGGAACATAATTTAATCTACTGTGATTCAAGAGAGTTCTGCAAAATCCTATAGTACCAAATGAACATCAGTTCTCAACATACAGCTATAGATTGTCCTTAAATATGAAATGCCTTGGAAAGTGCTTTAAAAATTCACACGGTCTGCTTGTTTGCCCTGTTTTTTTGTTTTGGTTTTGGTTTTTTAATTGCAAAACATCTTAACAACACGAAGCAGACCAGAAGACCTTAACTTTCTGCTACTTTGAGATTAGATTAGGTGCCAGTTTATTTCACACAGGGAGTTTAGCATCAGTTAAAATCTCTCTATATGCATTCTGGAGGGAACTCCCTCACATACAGAAAGCACGGTGATTCTCTTGATAGGATTTTGGAGTGGGATGGAAGTGGTGAGCTGACTGGCCAACAGCAAACTTTCTCACTTATCCCATCAAATGTATCTGAAACAACAAACCCAACAATCATGCTGCCTGGGGTTGCATTTTAGATGGCCTATGCCAGGGACTATGAAGTCCAGTTTTTTCTTTCTCCTGCATAACAAAGGAGAAGTGATATTCCCGGGTATGTCGATGCAGAGTTCCACAAGCTTGAACTCTTCGACAGAATGGGAAAAATAGGTGAAGAGTTGATACCTTGTGAGATTTCTTGGTATGGAAATTTAACTAGGACATTGGAACAACAACTGAGTTTTGCTTGGTGCACAAGTGTCGTCTTAAAGCGGGTCTTCCTAGTCATTCGGGCTGTCCCTGTCGCAAAAGGTGATTTCTCTTCCGCAGAGATGTCCCCAGATTTCACACAGACTTCCAGCTTATCTTACATGTAAACACCTACAGATGTTCACCTTTAGGAACTGGTATGCCTCTGACACAATCTCAAATTTATCCCTCACACTTACAAATTGTGGTTTCATTTAGAGGTGTTTCTGTATAAAGGTCAGATATGAGTGATAGTTGCAGATGTTTGAGAGCAACACTGGAAAAATAACAAAACCTAAAGTCCATTTCTATAAAACATACAGATAACGTAAAGCACAACCACTAACTAGAATGTGCTCTTAACAATCAAAAATGGAAAAGTTTCGTGTTAAAAGAAAAAAAAAATGAAATAAGGGTAACTTTTTGAATCTAAGCGGCAAATGAACATTTTCACCATTTTCATTCTTGTTTGGGGTTTGAAAACTATTACCAAGAAGATACTGCTTTTAAAACACAAACTGACTTTAATCTAGCTTGAGTCATACTGAAAAGAAAGATGTGAAATTTTATGTAGTATACCTGCTATTCCTGGAAACACGAAAGAAGGTTTAACATTGTTAAATTAAAAAAAAAAAAAAATCCCAGGAAGGCTTTGAATAGAAAATTTTGAACTCTTGCTATTTCAGCTGGATGTGAGAAATCCATGTGGGTGGGTGAGTGTATGGGTTTATGTGTGTGAGCAAGGGTGAGTGTGTGAGTATGCACGCATGTGCATGCATGTGTTCTATGTGCAACAGAGGAGATGTGTTCAGAGTTCTAAGAAGAAACTTTTAGTTAACCTTCAGGCCAGAAGGGACTCTATTTACAAAAGCCAGGGAGATTTATAAAACCCTTCTCACGGCCATATTGCAAGGATTCTGTAGAAGGTAAGCATATTTTGCAGAGAGGGCACTGGGGAAAGAGCCATTTTAAATTTCAGCATTTGCAATATCTGAAGCAACTAAGAAGAACAGGGATACTTAAAGCTAAAGAAAAATCACTGATTAAATTCCATACTTTAAATTCACAACAGCTGAAGGCAGAAGGAATTTTTGATATGGTCCCAATGCAAGAAAATGATCTCCAAAAACTGGACTAAAATGGACTGAATGAAATTCAAAAAAGGATTAGCAAATAACAAAGAACAGGGCAACAACAAAATGAAATCAAGACACACTTTCCAGTCATCTCCGGCTCAAGGTTTTTATAGAAATCCTAGTAAAGAACCAGATTGTTTATAAGGGCATATTATTTGCTTTGTACAAGTATACATATTTTAATATATACCCATAATTCTGTTCAAGTTAATTGTTTAATAAATTTCACAGTTGATACATTTTAACTCTTTGTTTATTGTCCTCCACCCCGAAAAATGTAAACTCCATGAAGGCAGTGATTTCTGTCTCCTTGGTTCACTTCTGTACTCCCAAACCTGAAACATCATCTGGTAAGTAGGGGGCACTTAGTATGGGATATTTGAATGGATTCCGTAGCATACGTTCAGTTTTATCTCTACTAATTCTCTTCATTGCCTTTTCAAGTCCCAATTAAAAAGGACTGTTTCAGGTGTTTTTAAGGCCTGAAAACAAAGCTAAATGACCTCTATTAAAATTTTAATTTTGGGGGTCAGAATGGGCAGAACAAATACACAGTTGTCTCTTAGAGGGCAGAGTATAAACCACTCCTAGTTTGGATATATAAGAAGGTAATATTGATCAGAGTATCATAGGGGTACATCTTCTGTGCCAACTGGAAGGAAACAAATTAAGTAAGAAACAAAATAATTTATCTCATTTATTCATAAGTATGGCCAATAGACAGAAATTCAAATTCAAAGGCACTTAAGGCAATCTCTGCTAATTAATGGTGGAGGACACAGCACATGTGATAAAAGAAATTTACTGAATTTACTTTTAAATGTATTTTTTTTTCTCTCTTTCAATATTAAGGAGAGCATTTTTTAAATGGAGATACAGTTCACATAACACAAAGTTCACCATTTTGAAGTATATAGTTCACTGGTTTTTAGTATATTCACAAGGTTATGCGACCATCACCACTATCTCATTCCAGAACATTTTCCTGACTCTCAAAAGAAACCCTGTACCCATTAGCAGCCCCTCCCCCATCTCCCCATCCTCCCCACCCCCTGGCAACCACTAATCTACTTTATGTCTTTATAGATCTGCCCATTCTGGACATTTCATATGAATGCAATCATACTGTATGTAGCCTTTTGTCTACGGCTTCTTTTACTTAGCATAAGAGTTACAAGGTTCTTCCGTGTTGTGGCATGTATCAGTCCTTCATTCCATTTTATGGCTGAATAATAAACAGTCCATGTATGTGCATGCCACATTTTGTTACTCTATTCATCATCTGATGTACCTTTGGGTTGCTTCCACTTTTGAGGTATTAAGAATAATGCCGTTAAAAAAAAAAAAAAGAATAATGCCGTTGTGAACATTCACGTAGGAGGTTTTTTTGTTTTGTTATTTTTTGGACATGTGTTTTCATTTATTGTGGGCATCTACCTAGGGGATGAAACTGCTGGGTCATATAATCTCCCTCTTTAACTTTTTGAAGAACTGACAGCCTGTTTCACAGGAGTGTCATCATTTTACATTCCCAGCAGCAACGTATGAGGTGAGGGTTCTAATTTCTCCACATCCTCACCAACCTTTGGTATTGTCTGTCTTTTTCATTACAGCCATCCTACTACGTGTGAAGCAGTATCTCATTTTGGTTTTTGGTTTGCATTTCCCTAATGGTTAATGATGTTCAGCATATTTTCATTCGCTTATTAGCTATTTGTTTATCTTCTTGCAGAAATTTCTATTCAAATCAGTTTCTTTGCTTTCTGTTGTTGAGTTGTAAGAGTTTGAAATGTGTTCATAAATGGTTAAATTTCACTGAGAGAAGGCTAGGCTGAATTAATGAAACCTTGTGAGTCCCTGAATATTGTTAATGGGATGCATCTACTAAATTTTCTATGGCTTCCGTACTGACATCTCCTCCCTACCAAATCTGATCTACGTCTTTGGGTCCCTCAAACTCTTAAAGGTATCATCATCTGTCTCTTTGTGCAGGGTATTAAACCCACCCATCTATGGCTTCTACTTTCTGACTTCACCTCATCTCATGACCGCTATTGATTCGATCACTGTAACGTGGATCACCTCTATCTCATTCTTTCTCTTTTTATGGCGAGGGCACATGCAGGCCCTCATTGCCCTTTGCCTCGGCTATCTTCCTGCTCCCAGTCCCTCTCCCTCCAAACCTGCTGTGTGCCGATCTCAGGTTTCTGTTCTAAAGCACAACTCTGATCATATCCCTTTCCTGCTCAAAAGCTTTCATAGTTTGGTCCCAGCCTACTTTTCCTATCTCTGTTTTTTCCTCTTACTCCCTAAACCATAGAAAAACTGATTTTTGAAGGGTTCTCCCATCCTATTATAATCATTAACTTGCTTGTTTGTCTCTGCCATAAATTATATGTTTTTAAAAAATGTAATAATGTAAAAAGAGGAATTACTCCAAGTAAAAATATTCAAAGAAATTAAAAGGCAGCTGTGCCATAAAAAAATGACAGTAGATACTAGAAAGAGGTTTTTTTTAGTGTAATTTTTATGGCTAGCAATCTGTGGGCTAAAGGTTAGGTGCAGATTAAAGATTAAATGTATAAAATTACCAACAGTATCAGGACCACTTGAAGGAATGAGGACATATACTTGCATTCTGTATTAAATATAGAAAAGTTCAGGTTTTAGACCTTTCAGTTCTCAGGGAATCTGGCTAAAAGCAGCAGTAGGTATTACCCTCTTACACTGGAGTCTTATGCTGCCAGCTTTTTATTTTGTAGTAAATATTTTATTAATACAAATTCTCATCCAATGAATGCAGAGAAAAATTTCTTTGCAACAAAAATTTTGTGTGTGTGGCCTAATCCTTAAGCCAAAGCCTAATTTTGTAGCCTAATCCTTAAACCAAAGCTAAAAGCATGGGGCCAGACTGACTCCTAGGATCTGAGAATTCCCTTACATACAGCACCCAATGCCGAGGGAGGACGTAAAAGAGAGGTTTTCCGACAATTTTGTCTTCAAAATATTTTAATAATCAAATATCAATATTGAATTAATTCATTTTTTAAGGAAACGTGCTCAATTATTCCACAGCTTGACGATCATGTAACCCAGATACACAGAACTGTATGTCTTATTCAACGGACGTAGGAAGGAACACACACACTTCTGCCCACACGATCCTGCGAGCATCACTTAGCCTCTCACAAAATTGGTGGACAAAGAAAACCTTTTCTAAAATTCAGGACAAATATAATTGCTGAAACTGAGAGAGAAGAAAAGTAGGCTAAAATAAAAAATGAGAGAGATGTTTTCTATTTTATAGATTTTTCTCTTGGGTGTAATTACGAAGTGACATCCAAGTGCAACCAATGAAGTCCCTATTTTTTTCTCACAAAATTCAAAGACATCAGCAAAACCACCTATGTCAGTAATAAAAATAAAAAGTCTTTGACTTTTTAAATGTTTTCATACTGTCACAGTGGAATAAAATTAGCTTGAAAAATGATCTAAAGGCACATGATGCAGTTCATTATGTAGAACAGCAACAGCAGAGCTTCCCAGTGTTCATAAAGTCCGCTCCATTAAATTTACCTCCAGTCAATAATTAGGAATCCACAAATAAACCCGGGCAATTAAATCAATACTGCCAGGCAATTATATTTCAGAGTCCAGGCTCAGTGGCACAAAAAGGCACTACATCAAACTGCAGTATTAAGCGGTCTAATGCCATTTTCAATAGGATTTTTTTGCACTAACTAAACAGAATAAGCATCACCCTGATAATGCAGAATGTGTGTATGCATGTCTACACAGGTATGTCAAAAAAAAAAATCAGGGCTAGTGTCAATATCACTTTCATGAAATTTAATAAAGATGTGCATTGTGTAGATGTATTATTTTTATGGTCATAACTGATGACAGAAGTTCCAGATTCAAGGGTCATACTTACAAGTTGAACATTAAAAAAATTCATTCAGAAGTTTATTTTTAGCATTTCAAGCTTAAAAATATAACCCGTCACAGTCATTACTGAACTCCTTTGATGTGCCAGGTGCTGGGCTAGGTGTGGGGCGTGCAACATAATTAGGAAATGGCCTTTCTTCTCAAAAGCAGGTTGTCACCAAAGAAGACTGTCTAGGGCGTGCATGTCTACACTTGAACAACTTTAAGCCAAAGATTGCCAATCACTCTCTGTTACTAATGAACTGATGCCTGATGATGTTTCAAAAATATATAAAACTAATGGTAAGAATATCAGTATTTCACATACGATTTTACTTATCCTTGACTTTTCCAAAAGTATAAATACTGCTGTTTGTTAACATAAATGTAAAATAACTGCATTTAAGTCTGCTTTTAGTTTTAATCTTTACACAGAAACATATGATGACTTTCCAAAACTTATGGGAGAGTCATAATTTTTTGGTTGTTTTGCTCTTTTGAAAACTACATTTTAGCTCTTTTAATTCCCGGTTCATTTCTAAAAGAGACAATTACATTGAGCAAAAAGAACTGCAATGAAAAAGTTTCCGAATACATTACGTGCTGTCAGTGATGTCAAAACAAAAGCTGGCTACGACTAGAAAGGCAGGGCTCTCACCTGCCAATAAGCTGCCCTTGATCACTTACAAGAGGGGCACATCCCAGCAGACTCCATGTGTATTAAAAAAATACTTGAAAGGAAAGAAAAAGTATCACACAGGTCACAACAGTAGTCTCAATGGACCCCGCAGGGATCTCAGCTCGTCTTGGCCTTGTCATCCTCTATGCAGCTTTCCACTCGGCCCAGAAAATGTCGATAGGAAAATGTTTGAGGGGCCTCTGGTGGACATTTTTTCATTCTTTCTGCATTGACAGGATGCCAAATCAATATTTACTTCCCACTAACAAGCTGCTCGAGGTCTCAGTAGAAAATATTGTAGAGAATGTGGGAAGACACAGTAATAAACAGCTGTCTGGCTGTGAGGAAAACATGAATTGACTGGAAACAGGTCCATAGTTAAAAGGTCACCGAAACCCATGAACTCCTCAGGTGTCCATATCAACTACCAACTTTAAAGACATATAATAAAGAATCTCTTCTCCTAAGAGGGCTGAGAGAATGGATCCTTTTCAGGGTAGCAAGCATGGAGGTTGACTCAATACGTTAATTAATGCATTTGCTAAGACCTGTGTTGGCTCTTCCCAAGGCATTTGTTTCATTTGTTAAGTCCAAAAGTACAAAAAGAGGGTTAACTTTCCTGTCTACCGATTGGAATACTTCTTTACCTACCAGAAGTAAATGATGTGGTAAGTGTTTACAAAAAGTTAGACATCGAGTAAAAGTGTAAGGCTTGGAATTTTTTTTAGTTTTTAGAGATGAAGGAGAAAAATGAAATACCTGTCCTTCAAGAAGTTTCTGAATGTACAACAGCCATTCTCGGTCTCTCTCAGCACCCATCCTTGTCCTTTCTAGGTCCTCAAGGAAGAAAATCAAAAGACGGGTGTTAACTGCATTTACATGAACTTGATCATACTGTTAGATACTGAATAAATTTATTTTTGTTTTTTTTTTTTAAAGATTTTATTTATTTATTTGACAGAGAGAGACAGCAGAGAGGGAACACAAGCAGGGGGAGTGGGAGAGGGAGAAGCAGGCTTCCCGCCGAGCAGGGAGCCCGATGCGGGGCTCGGTCCCAGGACCCTGGGATCATGACCTGAGCGGAAGGCAGACGCCCAACGACTGAGCCACCCAGGCGCCCCAATACTGAATAAATTTAAAGAGATACTGATAGAATAGGGTTCAGTAAAGACCAGCGTGTCTTTCCAAAGTAGGGAATATACAAATCTGTGTTCTTAATACTTAATTTATAAATACTGACATGTGGAAGATAAAGCTCTATTTCTCTATTTCACAGTACAATTCAGGAATATTTTATTTCTGTCTTCACAGTGGAGCTCAAGGTAGGGACAGAGGTGGCAGTGAAAGCAATGAAAATAAAGCGAAAAATAAGACAAAGCTGTATAAAAGAATCATTTACAAGTGACCCTTGTAAGATAACATAAAACCTTGTATTAATTAAAAAATCTGATTTTTCAACAGATAGTTAAGGAGTAATTGTTACAAGTGCAAGCAAAATAGGACATGGCATGGCTCTGGTGTTTTTAAATGCTTGCTTATTGTAAATATCCAATAACTAACTGATAGGCAAGGGAAACTTCTACTTCAAGTGTTGAAAGCCCCTAAATATTCTCAACCCACCAATGATCAAGGTTAAAATAATTCTGAAAGTATAATGTATTCACATGTACAGTGGATTATTCGGTTAAAATCATGATTTAGCTTACAAAAAGATGGACTTTTCAAAAAGGGAAGGGTTTGGGAAACAAACGTTTGTTGAAATTTACTGGATGCCAGGTATCCAGGGAGGCACGTCGCATAGGTTATCATACTTTTTATATGAATTTACTAGAGTTCAATGTGGTTTAAAGAATATAAGTTGGCTGGTTTGGGCTCCGCTTGGACAAGTCCAGTCAACTCTCTAGACCTCTGAAAAGATGCAGGGATCTAACTAAGCTCTGATCTATAATTAAATCTAGTAAATATATCAAGGTGCATGGATCCTTCTCAGAACAGTGTGATTTCTGCTGGAGTCCTTTTTCTTCCAGGAGGATGTCCACTGAAGGTTGTGTGGTATGCATTTCAGAGTACTGTACATTCTGGCTCTAGAATGTATCTGTCCAGAGGCTGGGGTGCCCTTACTTCACAGAAATGTGCCAGCTACTCTTTGGTACTATAAAGAGAGGTCTTCTCATTCATATACCCAAAGGGGACAACTTTTTTCTATTCAGAGAGAGTGCTTTTTTCTCATCTGTAAGCCCAGAGAGGGCATCTTTTGAAACCACACAAAGTTGATGGGCCTGCCTTCCAGAATATGTATCTGTGTTTGTGCACACACATGTGTACACAAACACACACGTACACACATGAGGGATTTGGGTAATCTACTTGTTTTAAAACTCTTAGGGAACAGTGGAGGACTCAACCCTAATTTTTTGTTAGGATTCTCACTATCAATCAGCACATTTTAATTAAATGTCTGTAGGAAGGTATAGTCAACACCCTTACCGGAGATACTATCATTTCCTGTGTGTCTTATATTTGATACTATATTTGATAATGCTCTTGTACTTCAAAGTTCAGAATTCACAAAGTGAATTCAAAGTGTAGAAAGTCACAGGCATTGTAGCTTGGGTGCTGAAAATAGGAAACGGAGAGTTCACTATCCTATTCACCCAGGGGATGAAAATCATCTCTGCAGGATTCCTTTGACCTCTTTTCTAAGAATTCTTGGCAGTTTAAAAACCTTCGCAAATTGTAGATCTGTTCTACGCCAGACGTTTTTGTTTTATTTTCTCCAGAAGTTTTTTGAGCAGCTGATGGGGGGCTGGAGGATGTTCTCATACAAATATTTAAGTCCATCATTTTACTTATTCATCGAGCCAAATATTTACTGGGAAACTAGTAGCGCCATCATCTCTTTGATGTTTCCAACCAACCAAATCTAATATTCATGTATCAAAGTTCAGAGACTTAAGAGGAGAAAAGGATTGAGTATCACCCTCAGGGTTTCACAGAAGACTGTCCACAGGATGAGATTCTGCTATCCAAGAGGTCATAAGTATGTGAAAAATGCAGTCGCTTCCCCAGGAGGTACAGAACTGTTACTGAAGACCCTCTTCTATATGCACATAAATTCACTCAGACAGGAGTACTTTACCCAACTTAAAGCCATAAGTATATTTTTTCCTTAACTTGATCAGCAATAATTTTGAATTTAGCTAGGAAAGCCAATAGATTTATTATTTTTGCTCATATAAGAGGAAAAGTCCTCAAATCAATGATGACCCACCTTAACTAAATCCATTCAAATTGGCTTAATTAAAAATACTAGCTTACAAGATATATGATTAACTAAATTAAAGAAAATAGAAGAGACAGGAAAAGACTTGAATAACTGACTTGAATAACAAACACACAGTTCTAAAGGTTTTAGGTACTGGCTTCTTTCTGTATTATACAGTGAAATTTTACTAAATGTTTTCTGAGTTGGTTAATAGCCCTGATGTAACTTTCACGGGTATATTACTAAGTTGACCTTCATTAATATTATCTTGAAGATGAAACTCTAAGAATTATAAAACAAATAAAAGTATGTGTTGAAATTCAATGTGTTAAAAAAGCCCTTTATCAATAAATATTTAAATGATCTTACCATTTCATCTTCTGTATCCATTATTTCCTCTAGATCTGACCGTGAAATGTTCAGGATCGAAGCTGCCAAGGTCTGGGCTTTATGGGTTGAGGTTTTGCGAGCATCCCTGTTTTTTCGCATTTTTCGAAACTCTCTAATTTGTTGCCTTACCTCATGGACATCACTTTGTAACTCTTTGACCAAAGCCTGCAACACATTGGAAAGAACATGGGCTCATATGGAAGTCATAAATGAAGACAAAGCAGTCACAGTAGAAAAATGTGAAGATAGCAACAAATCATTAGGATTACTCTGATTTTATTTATTTTGGAACAGAGTAGATTGCTCTTTACTTATTGTTTGTATGTAATAAAAGCTCTCTTAAATGCGCACTTAACAAACTTGCTGGATTAACCAAACTCTCCAATCCCTCTTTCAGATTTACCAACTGATATCCTAGTTGGTGAATGCTTGAAGCAGGCAGGCTACTTTTCATTATGCCAGAGCACAACCACTTCTGCCCACTGAGCTGATGCCAATCGTCATTTCTGTTTATTAAATGTGTGTATATTCATTGTAATAGGTTAATTACATGATTAATTCACTTATTACATAAACTGATGAAAAATGGCTGCAGAAAGGTAGTTGTTTCTATTTTATTAAAACTGGATCACAAATGCTTTGCAAAGTCTTGATAAAGACAAGTTGGGCAAATGTGTAATTAAATTATGTGTGGGCAAGACAACAGTAAAGATTGAAAAAAAAATTAAAACCTAGGACTGCTTCACAAGAGTCTTTAAGTTCTCCCTTTGAGAGATGAATCAATGCTGGCCCATACCATGCCAACGCATGCATAAGAAAAGAACAGCCCTTACCCTGGGTGGACAGAGCTCTGGACCTCGATGCCTGGCTTTGTGATCTGAGAGCAGGTTAACTAGATGTTTGGGTTATTTTTCGATCTTTTGCCAGCTCAAGCAAAGTTGCAATAAATAACAGTACTCATGTATACATTTTGCATCTCTAGAATATATCCCTAGAAGTAAAAGTGCTGGACCAAAGGATTTGTCTAAGTGTAATAATGAAAGCTGTTACCAATCTTCCCCCTCGCCAAGATAGTACCAAGATATACCTCCACAAAGAACATAGGAAAGTACTTGTTTCTCCACACCATTAGCAAAACACCAATCTAGGATTTCACTGTAGTTTGTTTTTTCAATGTATTTTAAAATTTCACTTCTCTTATAAAAAAAAAGTTGAACATCAGGCTTAAGAGATAATTATATTTCTTTTGTTATTTTTTTTCTATTTTTCTTAGTGATTTATAGGAGTTGTTTATATATTTGCATATTACATTTGTCTATTGTACATATCTAAATTTTTTTATACTTTGTATTTTCTTTCGACAGTAATTAGTGTTTCATGCCAAGGAAACAAATATTTTTTTTTTAAGATTTTATTTATTATTTATTTGTCAGAGAGAGAGAGCACAAGCAGGGGGAGTGGGAGAGGGAGAAGCAGGCTCCCTGCTGAGCAAGGAGCCCGATGTAGGGTTCCATCCCAGGACCCCGGGATCATGACCTGAGCGGAAGGCGGACGCTTAACCGACTGAGCCACCCAGGCATCCTGGAAAAAGTATTTCTTATTTTTTATATACTCGATGATTCTTTTCTTTTCTTTCTCACTTTTGAATCTTGTGTGATACTTCAAAAAGCATTCTCCACAATGAGATATATATAAAAATGCATTTTCTAACCATGATTTTTTTCTGCTACTTTTAAGTTATTTTTCATTTTAAAAATTTTAACCCATTTGTCATCATTTAGAAATTGTTACATAAAATCATAGTCATCCCACAACCACTTATTAAAAAATTCAACTTGGGGCACCTGGATGGCACAGTCAGTTAAGCGTCCAACTCTTGGTTTCGGCTCAGGTCATGACTTCAGGGTCGTGAGATCAAGCCCCACGTGGGGCTCTGGGCCCAGCACAGGGTCTGCTTAAGACTCTCTCTCCCTCTGCCCCTCCCCGCCCCACTCTCTTTGCCTCTCTCTCTCTAATAAAATATATCTTAAAAAAAAAAAAGTTCACCTTTCTCCTACCGATCTCCTGTGTGTTTAGGTCAGTGTCTGAACTTTCCATTCCATCCCATCTCTCTTTTTATTAGTGAAGCTATGTAACATATTTAAACTAGTAAGGCTTTATAATAAATGTTAACATCTGGCAGGCCTAGTTCCCTCTTACTACCCTTCTTTTTCAGGTTTTTCTTGGTAATTTTTGCTTGTTTCATTTTCCATATGAACTTCCATGTGAACCTTGTCTAGTTTCCCTCCCCCTAAAAAACAAATCTTACCGGTAATTTATTTCAATCATGTTAAATTTCATTTGGGTCAGGGTAACCTTTTAGCATGTTGAGTCTTCCTAATTGAAGACCATGGTGTTCCCTTCCAGTTAAGTCTTATTTGTGTTTCTTAGGATCATTTTTAACTTTTCTCTTTCTAGCCTATTTCTCTTGCTAGCTTATTTACTTGGAAGGAAATTATTGTTGAATTACAGGTTCGATATTTGCTCTGCTCCATTATTTGTTTTCGTCCTTCAAGACTCCAATTATACATATGTTGAATCTCTTTCACTTGCTTCATAAATCCTTTTCCCCTAATATGCTTTATTTTTTAATTGAGGCATAATTATGAATGAAATAGTGTGTACATTGTAAGGGTTTAGTTTAATGAGCTTTGATAGTTTATGCATGTATACAGCCACCACCCTGTTCAGGATAGAGAAAGTCTTCATACTCCAGAAATTTCTCTGATGCCCCTTCCTAGGCAATTCCTCCCACACCCAAACAGCAATTGTTTACACACACACATTCATATAAGACCAGCAATACATATATTTCCTGAGATAATTTCTTGTCTTGTACTTCTTTACTTTGCCTGCCACCTTGCTTCCATCTGCTCTTATGACTCATCATCTTTTTCCTAAATTCTTACATTTAATTTCACCTTAAACGTGCTTTTTAGAGGAAAATATTTCATTAATATTTCAAATTCATACTAAAATTTTCATCTGCTCTGTAGCAACTTATCTGTGGTGAAACTTATTTTCCTGTCACTTACTTTTTCTGTTTTTTCTCCATTCTTATTCTTGTACATTTGCACAGATACTGTGTTGGTTCATTTCTTTGGACTCATTTTTGAAGGAGAAGATTTTTTCCTAGATCACCTATTTATAGAAAGTTACATGGCAGAAAGGCCTGTGGTATGTTCCAGGCTAGTGAAATTTTGCATATGACTTTAATTTTTTTTGATGAATTCCATTTGCCAGGTTATTTTTTTTTTTATGGTTTGCTTGCTTTTTGTTTGTTTGTTTGTTTTACAATGTAAGGAATCTTTTTTCTTGGGTGCTATGAGAAAAGCTCCCTCCTTCAGATATTCCTTGTCTCTTTTATTCTTCACTAAGCCCTATCTCCTTATGGAAGCAAACCAGTTCTAGGATGGCTATCACAAACCACTGCAGACCTGTTACACTGCTGCAAATAGTGGCTGTTGGATTTGTACCTCATGTGAACATCATTTTTCTAAAAGGTCTTGATCTTTCAGAGGTCTGTAGGACCTAAGTCTTCTTTCCCTGGTTCCTTATTTCGTTGTCCTTTTGTATACTTTCACCAGTCTTACCTGTTTTTCACGGTTCTTCTATGTCTTTTGAAATACAGAGTTTTAGTTCTGACCTACATTGACTGTGAAAAGGAGTTGAATTTTTGTTTCTCATTCTTGCCTGCTGCTTGATTCCAGGGGACAGAGCAGGGGTAATGATGATTTTACCCCTCTATAATCAAGACAGAATTTTCCAAAATGCATTTCCCCTAATATTTCCTAATATTGCTGTACACATTTGTGCGTATGTTTGTACACATATGTTTTCATTTCTCTTGGGCAAATACCTAGAGGTAGAACTGCAGAGTCACATGGTAGGTAAATGTTTCATTTATTAGAACTTTTAGAGCTTTCCACGAAATCTTGCACCACCAACAGTGGATGAAAATTCTCCATTCTCCACATTCATTCCAACATTGGTGGTTTACAAGTCTTCTCTTGAATTTATTTAAAGGATTTGTTTAATGCTATTGTAAGTTGAAAATTTTCTATTTCATTTTCTAATTGTTTACTGCTAATATATAAAAATACATTTGAGTTTTGTACTTTGACCTCATATCTCATGAAATGGTTAAACTCTCTTATTAATACTAGTAGCTGTTTTATAAATCTTTAGGATTATCTACATAAAGAATCATGTCTCATCAGAGAAATGTAAACCAAAACCACAAAGATTAGTTACTTATAAAGCTAGTATGAATGTTAAAAAACAAAAGTAGTAAAAATAGCTATGATAAGAACAATTAGTTAAGGGATACGAAGATAAAAACATGTAAAATGTGGCATCAAAAACAAAACATGGATTGAGAATAAAAATGTTGCGCTTTAGAATGGGATCAAACTTAAGTTGCTGTCAAAATAAAATAGACTGTTAAAGACATAAGCTATTACATGTAAGACTCACGTAACCACGAGGAAAAAAGAGCTATAGGAAATACACAAAATATAAAGAGAAAAGAGTATAAGTAATCTTATATATGAATAAACTCATGAAACCACAAAGAAAGAAAGCAAGAGAGGAACTACAAAACCAGCTAGAAAACAATTAACAAAATAACAATAAGCACATACCTATCAATAATTACTTTAAATGTAAATGGACTAAATTCTCCAATCAAAAAACATAGTTTGACTGAATGAATAAAAAACCAACACTCATCTCTCTCCTCCCTACAAGAGATATGCTTTAGATGTAAGAACATACACAGATGTAAAGTGAAGGGATGGAAAAAGATATGCCCATGCAAATGGAAACCAAAAGAGAGCTGGAGTAGCTACACTTATATCAGATAAAACAGACTGCAGTAAAAGATGAAGAAGTTTGTTACATAATGATAAAGGGTTAATCTAACAAGAGGACATAATTTGTAAACATTTATGCAGCCAACCTAGAAACATCTAAATATATAAAGCAAATATTAATAGACCTAAAGGAAGAAAAAGACAGTAACACAATAAAAGTAGGGGATTTTAATACCCACTTATATCAATGGATAGGTCATCCATACTGAAAATCAGTAAGGAAACATCAGCCTAAGTGACATACTACCAGATGTATTTAACAAATATTTGCAAAACACTCCATCCAAAAGCAACAGAATACACGTTCTTCTCACGTGCACACAGAATATTTTCCAAGAGACATCATGTTAGAACACAAAACAAAACTTAATAAATTTAAGAGAACTGAAATCATATCAAACATCTTTTCTGACCACAATGATATTGAAACTAGAAATTAATTCCATGAAGAAAACTGGAAAATTAAAAAATACATGAAGTTTAAACAACATGCTACTGAATAACCAATGGGCCAAAGAAGAAATCAAAAAAGAAATAAAAAAAATACCTTGAGACAAATGAAAATGGAAATGTAACACCAAAATTTAGGGGATGCAGCAAAAACAGTTCTAAAAGGCAAGTTCAGGGGCACCTGGGTGGCTCAGTCAGTTAAAAGTGTCTGACTCTTGATTTTGGACCAGGTCATGATCTCAGAGTCATGATATTGAGCACTGCCTGCTTGAGATTCCTTCTCCCTCTGCCCCTGCTCCCCCGCTTGTGTGTGCTCTCTCTCTAAAAAACTAAAACTAAAATAAAAATAAAAGGAAAGTTAATAGTGATAAATGCCTACCTCAAGAAACAAGAAGAGTGTCAAATAAAGAATGTAACTTTACACCTCAAGGAGTTAGAAAACGAAAAACAAATGAAGTCCAAAGAAAGTAGAAAGAAGGAAATAACAAAGACTAGAGCAGACATAAATGGAGACTAAAAAGGCAAGAGAAAAGATCAATGAAACCAAGAGCTGGTTCTTTGAAAAGATAAACAAAACTGACAAACCTTTAGCTAGACTCATCAAGAAAAAAAGAAAGGATGAAAATAAATCAGAAATGAAAGAGATGCTACAACTGATACCAGAGAAATATAAAAGATCGTAAGAGACTATGAACAACTATATGCCAACAAGTTAGACAACCCAGAAGAAATGAATAAATTCCTAGAACCATACAACCTACTAGAACTGAATCATGACAAAATGGAAAATCTGAACAGACTCATTACTAGCAAGGTGATTGAATCAGTGATCAAAAACCTCCCAGCAAACAAAAGTCCAGGACCAGATGGCTTCACTGGTGAATTCCACCAAAAATTCAACTAAGAATTAATACTAATTCTTCTAAAACTCTTTCAAAAAGTAGAAGAGGGTCAAACTCTTCCAAACATATTTTATGAGGCCAGTATTACCCTGATACCAAAACCAGAAAAGGATGTTCCCTCCAGCACACACACACACACACACACACACACACACACACACATTATAGGCCAATATTCCTGATGAGCATAAAAGCGAAAATCCTCAACAAAATATCAGCAACCTGAATTCAACAATACATGAAAAGGATCATATACCATGATAAAGTGGGATTTATTCCCACAGATGCAAGGATGGCCCAACATTCACAAATTTGTCAATGTGATACACCACATTAACAAACAAAAGGATAAAAATCATATGATCATCTAAACAGATGCAGAAAAAGCATTTGACAAAATTCAACATCTGTTTATGATAAAAGCTCTCAACAAAGGGGATATAGAGGGAATGTACCTTGACATAATAAAGGCCATATAGGAGAAGCCCACAGCTAACATCATACTCAAAGGTGAAAAGCTGAAAGCTTTTCCTCTAAGATCAGAAACAAGACAAAGACTGGACGTGTACTCTTGCTACGTTTATTCAACATAGTATTGGAGTCCAGCCAGAGTAATTAGGGGGGAAAAAGGCATCTGGATTGGAAAGGAAAAAGTAAAACTGTCACTATTTGTAGATGACATGACGTTATATATAGAAAAACCTAAACATTCTATCAAAAAACTGTTAGAACCAATCAACAAATTCAGTAAAGTTGTAGGATACAATATCAATACACAAAAATCAGTCATTGTTGTTTACACTAATAATGAAGTATCAGAAAGAGAAATTAAGAAAAAAATCCCATTATAAGTGCATCAAAAAGAATAAAATACCTAGGAATATATTTAACGAACAAAGTGAAAGACTTTATATATTGAAAACTATAAGACATTAATGAAAGAAATTGAAGAAGATACAAGCAAATGGATAGATATTTCATGGTCATGGATTAGAAGAATTAATATTAATAAAATGTCCACACTAGCCAATCTACAGGTTCAGTGCAATCCCAAACTTTCAATAGCATTTTCCACAGAAATGGAACAAACAATCCTAAAATTTGTATTGAACGACAAGATTCCAAATAGTCAAAGCAGTCTTGAGAAAAAAGAACAAAGGTGGAAGTATCATGTTCCCTGATTTCAAATTATATTACAAAGCTATAGTAATCAAAGCAATATGGTATTGGCATAAAAAACAGACACATAGTTCAGTGGAATGGAATACAGATCCTAGAAATAAACCCATACATATATGGTCAATTAATTTATGATGAGAGAGACAAGAATGTACACTGAAGGAAGGACAGTCTCTTCAATAAATGGTGTTGGGAAAATTGGACAGCCATATGCAGAAGAATGAAACCCAACCACTATCTTACACCATACCCAAAAATTAACTCAAAATGGATTAAAGACTTGAAGATAAGACCTGAAACCATAAAACTACAAAGAGAAAACAAAGGCAATAAGCTCCTTAACATAGGTTTTGGTGATTTTTTTTGATTCTGACACTAAAAGCGAAAGCAAAAAAAAAAAAAAAAGAAAAAATAAACAAGTGGGACTACATCAAACTATCAAACTTCTGCACAGCAAAGGAAACCATCACCAAGATGAAAAGGCAACCTCCTGAATGGGAGAAAATACTTGGAAATCATATTTGATAAGGGCTAATATTCAAAATATACAAAGACCTCATACAACTTAACAAAAAACAATCTGATTAAAAACTGGGCAGAGGATCTGCATAGACCTTTTTCTGAAGAAGATATACAGATGACCAACAGGTATATGAAAATATGCTCAATATCACGAATCATTAGGGAAATGCAAATGAAAACCACAATGAGATATCACTTCACACCTGTTAGAATGGCTATTATCAAATAGGTAAGAGATAACAAATGTTGGCAAGGATGGGGCAAAAAGGGAACCCTGTGCACTGTTGGTGGGAATGTAAATTGGCGCAGCCACTACGGAAAACAGAACAGAGGTCCCTCAAAAATTAGAAGTAGAAGTACCATATGATGTGTCAATCCCACTTATGGGAATATATCCAAAGGAAATGAAAACAGGATCTGAAAGAAATATCTGCCCTCTCATATTCATTGCAGCCTTATTCACAATAGCCAAGACATGAAAGAAAACATGGTGTATATATATGCAGTGGAATATTATTGAGCCATAAAAACGGGGAATCCTGCCATTTGTGACAACATGGATGGACCTTGAGAGCATTATACTAAGTGAATAAGTCAGAGAGAGAAATACAAATACCATATGATGTCTCTTACCTGTGGAACCTAAAAAAGCTGAACTCATAGAAGCAGAGAGTAGAACGGTGGTTGCCAGGGGCTGAGGGGTGGTGGGAAGGAGACACTGGTCAAAGGGTACAGACCTCCAGTTCTAAGAAAAATAAATTCCAGGGTGTAATGTACAGCATGGTGACTATAGTTAACAAAACCGTATTGTACACTTGAAAGTTGCTATAAGAGTAGATATTAAATGTCTTTACCATAACAACAAAAGCAACAACAAAATGGTAATTATGTGAGGTGTGATGGCTGTGTTAACTAACTTTATTGTGGTAAACATTTCATGATAGACACATATACCACATCATCACACTGTACACCTTAAATTATACAGTGTTATATGTCAATTATATCTCAATAAAGTTGGGAAAAAAAGAACGGAAAAAATCATAATTAAGAGAGTAGATCACTGCGAAAGTATTAACATTGTACACATAAAAATAAAATTACAGTGCTCCACAAATGTTCTCATTAAAGAAGCAAGAAGTTTATATGCCCAAAACATCTTACTAAATCTTTCCAAAGCAAGCACATATTGGTAATTAAATGATTTAAGCTTCCAGCTAAATGGTGTTCTTTGGCTGATATTTATTTCAGAGCTAACAAAAAGCACTGAGAAGACAGAATCTGGCATATGACTCTCACACATAAGCACATTAAAAAGCCTATATCAGGGCTCAATCACACTGAGCAAAGACTTCTAGGAATCTTCCTCGTGTGTTTTACTCAGTTACTAGGAGGATTCGAAGCCTCAGCTCTACCATATACACCTAGCCCACATGCTCAAAGCACTTGATTTTACCCCAGGGCAAAATTCCATATTCAAGACTAGATCTAGAACAGGTGGTCATTCCACCTCTTCTCTAATCTGGTTGTGCCCTGTGAAAAATGCACAGACTAAAGGGAACACAGATTCCACAACAGGGCCAGAACAGACATTATTGCTATTAATACTAGTAATACTATGTATTAAGCACTATTTGTGTTCATGATGCCCTAACAAGCTCTGTACAGAATGTGACCTGGTGATCACAATGTTCCATGTAGGAACCAAGTACATTCTTTAACTATCCTCTTTATGGAGTGTGCACAGCTCTAGCCTTCACAGAGTTTTCAATCTAAGCAGTGGTTAGGTATCTAGTACCATTCTTGAGCCAGATATAAAATCAATTCCTTGATAACTGAATGAGTCTTATTACATGCCAGTACTCTGGGGATAATGAATGACAGTAGGTTCTGTGGGAAGGAGACCGTGTGCAAAGGCAGGAGTGAACATACTATGGGGGAAAGTTGGAGAGTAGTGGGAAAGAAGATTAGATTCTAAGCAGGATAGGGCCAAATTATGGAAGGTGTTAAATATTTAAAAAGCTGAGCTCTAGCACAGTAAAGATCTAGGAAGTCACTGATGGTATGTAGCCTCAGACAGTGGCTCCTGAGCATTTCCACCTGGTCCTAGGGCCATGTGTGCAAGGAAGAGAAGGATCGTAGACATCTCATTTCCTCAGAGCCAAATGTCCAGTCTTTGCCAATGTTTCTGGCTTGGCATTGATTTGCTGGTTGCCCTTTATTAGAAAAATGGATTAAGCAGCAGAAATAGCGCCAGTATCAACCACATATTGGCTCTAAAATACAGTGAAGAAAAACAAATTTCAAATTATCATTAGGCTTCGATTAAACACCAAATCATATATAGATTCAGTTGATAAAAACAACTGAAGGCAGTGTTTTAAAAACTATATTATGCATAATAATCACCTAACTTGCTAACTTCACCTTATTGGGCCCCACCCCCACCAAGATTTTGAGTCAATAAATTTGGGGCCCTAGGGGCGCCTGGTTGGCTCAGTCGTTAAGCGTCTGCCTTCAGCTCAGGTCATGGTCCCAGGGTCCTGGGATCGAGTCCTGCATCGGGCTCCCTGCTCGGCAGGGAGCCTGCTTCTCCCTCTGCCCCTCCCCCTGCTTGTGTTCCATCTCTTGCTATGTCTCTCTCTGTCAAACAAATAAATAAAATCTTAAAAAAAAAAATAAAATAAATTTGGGGCCCTAAATTATGCATTTTATTTAAAAGCAATAGAATCAGTTGATTCTAAGGAAAGTAATCCAGTACCAAAAAGAAACAAAGTGGAAAGTTTCTGAAAGAGTACTAAAAATGGCTTATCGATACCTTTTGTCTTTTCCTATTATATAATCTTTAGTATGTTACTCAAATTACAATGACACAAATAAATAAAATCTTAAAAAAAGACATTTATTTATACTCTATATCATTGTTGGTGAAAAATATGAAGGATTAATATGTCACTCTTCAACAATTAGAAATTAGAAATTATCATTAAATATTCAAATCCTTGGACAAAAATAAAAACCTTTTTTTAAAAGATAATTTTTGCCAAATTACTTTCTGTGAACAAGTATACCCACTATATTGTCATGAAGGTCATGAAACTTCATCAAGTCTATAATAATCAGATATGTAATCATAAAATTCATTTTTCTATTTTTTTTAAAGATTTTTATCTATCCATTTGACAGAGAGAGAGAGCAGAAGGCAGAGGGAGAGGGAGAAGCAGGCTCCCCACTGAGCAGGGAGCCCGACATGGGGCTCAATCCCAGGACCCTGGGGATCATGACCTGAGCCAAAGACAGACACTCAACCGACTAAGCCACCCAGGCGCCCCTCATTTTTCTATTTTTAAAACTTCTGGTTATTAATTCTTTTTAAAAAGTACACATTCAAAGAATATTTCAGGAAAAACAATAACTGGCATTTAAACAAATCTATAATTATGCATTTCATATTTTATATCTTGGCTAAAAATACAATAGACAAAACCCTAATCTGAATATAAAACAAAAAAACAAAGGCTTATGAAGCTAAAAGTCATAATAAAAATGGTTTTACATCATGAGTAATGACAATATTCAATGAGAGTGCTTATCATAAGTTAAACAGTGAGACTATTCAACAAGTATTTAGAAGAAATGACATTTTAAATCTGGAAAAGTTAAATTACGTTTACTAAAATTAATACTCTGCAATCATTTGGGGTCCTCTGAGGCAAGGTTTATTGCTTTGACTTTATATCTGTTGAAACCTTTGTTAAAAGAGATAAAACAGATAAAATGTTTTATTCCATTCATTTTGCAGATATTTTTAAAATGAGAAAACCAAGGTATCTGATTTCCAAAGAAACAAAGTAAGGGATTTGTTCTAAATGGGGTACTATTAACAGTGGCATAAAATGTCTCAAGCTCCTATTTTTAGAGGAATGAAGAACATGGCATTATACATAGATCCAGTTATTTGTTATCTTATGTTCAATCTATGTTATTTCTTATAAATAAGATCAATACCTATGGAGATAAGTGGATTTAAAAATATTCTACTTTATGTTGAGCAGAGAAGTCTCTACTGGGGGCTTAAGAGATGCCAAACTGCCTGCCAATCTAGAGAGAGAAACCAAAAAAACCAAAAATCAAAACCTGATTTGAGAACACTAATATATTAATATATATATAAAATAATATACATTAGAATACACACACACACACATATATATGTGTGGCAAATTTGAGTGATTCAAATAACAGGGGGGTTATTTGGGAAAGGAGACAGTAAGTAGTGATGTTATTTGATTCCATAGTTTCAACTTTCATTTTATAAAAATTCCACGAATTGAAAATATTTCATATATTGAAGTAAATTTCTACTGCTATGTTATGCCAGTTTCTTTAAATTTTAATTCCAGTATAGTTAACAAACAGTGTCATATTAGTTTCAGGCACAGAATCTAGTGATGCAACAATTCTATACAGTACTCAGGGCTCATCATAAGTGTACTCTTCATCCCCTCGACCTAATTTACCCATCCTCCCACCCACCCCCTCTCTGGTAACCATCTGCTTGTTCTCTATAGTTAAGAATCTGTTTTTTGGTTTGTCCCTTTTTCTCTCTGTTCATTTATTTTGTTTCTTAAATTATACATGACTGAAATCATATGGTATTTGTCTTTCTCTGAGTACAATACTTCACTTAGTATTATACTCTACATCCATCTGTGTTGTTGCAAATGTCATGATCTCATTCTTTCTTATGGCTCAGTAACAGTCCATTGTACATATACGTACCACATCTTCTTTGTCCATTCATCCACTGATGGACACTTGGGCTGCTTCCATAATTTGGCTATTATAAATAATGTTGCAATAAACATAGGGGTGCATAGATCTTTGCAAATTAGTGTTTTCCATATTTTTGGGGTGAATACCCAGTAGTAGGACTCCTGGTTCGTAGGGTAGTTCTATTTTTAATTTTTTTGCAGAACCTCCACACCATCTTCCACAGTGGTTGTACCGTGTGCATTCCCACCAAAACTGCAAAAGGATTCCTTTTTCTATACATCCTCACCAATACTTGTTGTTTTTTGTGTTTTTTATTTTAGCCATTCTGACAGGTGTGAGGTGATATTGCATTGTGGTTTTGATTTGCATTTCCTTGATGATTAGTGATGATGAGCATCTTTTCATGTGTCTTCTGGCCATCTGTATGTCTCCTCTGGAGAAATGTCTGTTCATGTCTTATGGCCATTTTTTAATTGGGTTATTTGTTTTGCGGCTATTGAGTTTAATAGGTTCTTTATATATATTATGGATACTAACCCTTTATCAGATGTCATTTGCAAATATCTTCTCTCATTCCATTGGCTGTCTTTAGTTTTGTTGATAGTTTTTTTTTGCTGTGCAGAAAATTTTAATTTTGATGTAGTCCCAACAGTTTATTTATGCTTTTGTTTCCCTTGCCTCAGGAAACATAGCTAGAAAAATGTTGCTGTGGCTGTCAGAGAAATTACTGCTTATGTTGTCTTCTAGGATATTTATGGTTTTAGGTCTCACATTTAGGTCCTTAATTCATTTTGAGTTTATTTTTGTGTATGGTGTAAGAAAGTGGTCTATCTAGTTTCATTCTTTTGCATGTGGCTGTACAATTTTCCCAACACCATTTGTTGAAGAGACTTTTTCCATTGCATATTCTTGCCTCCTTTATCAAAGACTGACTATGTACTTGTGGGTTTATTTCTGTGCCTTCTTTGCTGTTCCACTGACCTGTGTTTATTTTTGTGCCAGTACCATACTGTTTTGATTACTATGGCTTTGTAGTATATGATAGGCCAGTATTTAATCATGCATGCCATCAAGTAGCACAAGTAACTCAATCTCATCAAAGATGGCCAAAAACCAAAACAAAACACTGTGCTTTTGGGAGAAAAGAGAGAAAGTAAAGAGCTACTTTCCCACTGTAGTCACACTATTTTGGTGCTTATTTTGAAAGGCCAAAGAACTATCATTAAAATTTCACATATCTAATAGAAATTTAATTTGATTAAGTAGTGATCATGACCACATGCTGACTATTTTGCAAGGTACCTGGTAGATGTTGTGGAGGTGGAGATTGATAAAACATTGTCCTTCACTTTAAGAAACTCATCATCTCCCTGGTGGCAACAGATCCATTTGCTAGCTATAATACAAGGCAGAATAAAAGGCACCAAAAAGAGGTATAAACAACTCACAGTGGGACTAAAGGAACAGAGAAATCACCAGATTCCTGGTCCTTTGTGCCTGGTATCTCTGAAACGAGAGCCCCTCCTCCTCGGTTTTCCCAGAAGAGCTAGGGGAGGAATACTGTCTGAATGTATGGGGCGAAAGCATAGACCAGAGGCCTAAAAAGCTCCTTATAAAGACTTTCCAACAAACCACCTGGATCCGCCCCTCCCCCCGCCTTAGTGGTTCCTTGTGTAGCCAATTACTGAGGCTCTCTGGGGTTCTTCAGCTGTCAGATAATTTCTAGACAGTACAGCCTTTGCAGGCACTTCGATTTGTCTTCCTTTTGTTCTAAGTCATTTACCATTCCTCTATCCAGTCCATGTCTAACAGGCTATGGACTGGGGTTCAGATGTCTCTGAGTTTCAATAAATCTGGGGCAAGTTTCTGGTTGTTCTTGCTGGATTTTCAAAAGGAGAACAGAGTGGAAATGACTTAATTCTTTCATCTTAAAACCTGTCTTGATTACATGATTATTACAATTTCATAACTGAATTGACATTAAGAATATTAAAAATAGGGTGGAAAATTTTAAACTCAAACTATAAGACCCAATCTTTTCTAGACAAATTTTGAACAATGTGGCAAGTAGGGTAGGAGAAGATGCTCTGTGGTTTCAGAAAGCAGAAAGAAACTTCAGTGTTCCCACATCATCTCAAGGTGGCCACCATTCTCCTGAAGCAAAGTACAGTTAGTAAACTACAAGTAATTCAAACCTTCACAAAGATGGTGAACTCTTCCACTTTCTCATTGGCTAACACCAACTTCTTCTGTGCACCTTCTAGGGCCTGCTCACTTTGCAGTGCTAATCCCTGAAGATGCTTAGATGCTGCTGTTTCAATCTCTGCCATTGCAGATTCGGTCTCGCTTACTTTTGATACTAGGAGACTAAGCTTGACATCCTGCAAAAGACCGGTGATCACAGAATAAAAAATCATTCACAAACATATTCGGAAGAGTCAGGTATACATGTCAGGTAAAGAAATGGTTTCATGATTCTCTTTCTATATGTATTTATTTTTATTTGGGTAAAATGGATGGTTGTTTTCATTTATTTTCAATAAAATATCCTGTGCACATATTCTCATATATTTATCATCAAAGTTAGTTTATATTTTTAAAAGTTATAAATCATTAAAGACATGGAAGCTATTTTAGGCCAAAAGACCAAATGGAAATATTTAATTAGTTTATAAGGTTAGGTGGATCTGAAAAATTTATATCCACTTAGGCCAGTTCTTTTTTTAAATATATTTTTTAAAGATTTTTATTTATTTATTGAGAGAGAGAGAGAATGGTAGAGAGAGAGCATGAGAGGGAAGAAGGTCAGAGGGAGAAGCAGACTCCCTGCTCAGCAGGGAGCCCAATGCGGGACTCGATCCTGGGACTCCAGGATCATGACCTGAGCCGAAGGCAGTTGCTTAACCAACTGAGCCACCCAGGCACCCTTTTTTTTAAGATTTTATTTATTTGACAGAGAGAGAGCACAAGGAGGGGTAGCGGCAGGCAGAGGGAGAGGGAGAGGGAGAAGCAGGCTCCCCTGCAGAGCAGGGAGCCCAACGTGGGGCTCGATCCCAGGACCCTGAGATCATGACCTGAGCCGAAGGCAGACGCTCAAACAACTAAGCCACCCAGACGTCCCTCCACTTAGGACCGTCCTTAACAATAGTGTTCATTTAAAAGACATTATCAAGACACAAAATCTGTTTCTCTAATATAGCACTACCTTTAATGTTAAACAAATTCTTAGTGTTTCATGTAGAGACAGAAATGTTCTTTGCTGTTATCTGAAACAATTAAGTTGCTCATAATAGTTTTGGGGAGAAAAAATGACAACTTTAAAAATGAAAAAGATACAGTTATATTCCATTTCTAAGCTAACATGTCCAAAAAACATACCTTTTTTTCTAATTCCTCTTTAGTTTTTTGATACATCTGTTCATACTGTGACTTCTCTTTCACAGCAACACTGAGTCTCTGCTTTAGTGAATCAATTGATACCCTCTTGTTGGAACATTCTTCAGTTAGCGTCTTCACCTACAGTAAAAGCATAAAGGGACCTGTTATTGGTTAAGGCATCCTCGTCGAATGCTCCATTTGTTTCAACAGAAACCAAAACGAAGTCATGAATAAATCTAATTTCGTTTTCTTGTAAATGATATCAAATTTAAATAAATAAAAGTTAAAAAAATGATAACAAATTCAAGTATAAGGTTTGTAGCACTCATATTATGAATGAGACAAAAATCCTTAAATCAATAACAAAACAAAAAATGCACAAAAAAGGATGAATGCTGGTATGTGTGGTCTGCCTAATAATATAGTACTAATGTTAACTATGTTTCCTTTAATTACTAACCTAAACTTCCTTAAGCAGGGGATGGTTGTCTTTGATTCTTAAACAAGCCAAGTCATGGGTAACTTTCAGTTATAACCATATAACATGTACTTTTTAGGATAAAATTAAATAAGTGATGCAACATATTTACTATCCATCTGAAAGAAGAAATAGTTTCTCTTTATTTGCTTAATGCCACTAAAGATATATAATTACTTATACAAAGATTCTAAGACTATATCTGGAATCAAAGTTTAAAAATCAGCAATATTTAAATAACACTGAAAAAAAAACCTATAGGAAGTAATTATAATTTATGTGGGTGTGTGGAGGAGAAAAAGAAAGAAAATCCATGTGCATTTGTCTTGCTCACGTAAAATTTTCTCTCTTAAATCCATCTGAGCTAACAGATACTTACATTTTTATCTCCAACAAGGAAAGTAGGGAGATGCTCCCTCTGGAGTGGATAACATTTAGTGAATGCCAAAGCACAAGCTGCTTTATGAGTTGTGCAAATAGCACCTTTTTAAAAACAAAAACAAAAACAACAACAACAAAAAATCTCTTAGTCAGGAAATTGCTGATTTCTACTTTGGGGTCAGGTATGCAACTATGTTAAATACAACTCTCTTCCTAAGTACACTGAATTAAGTGTAGAGAAGGAAAAAGTACACTTTTTAAAAAATTGTGGTAAGTACATTTTTTTAAAGAACTTCTGGTAGTTATTAGTTATCACCTTTTTCATTTAAAAATATATGCTTCATTCGATCATTATAAATGTTAGTAAATTAAATAAAGCAAATAAAATAATTTTAAATTTTATAAACTTTAAAATGCTGAATAAAATGTAATTATATACTGCAAAACATTGAAGGTTTTTAAATTTAAATTCGATTATCTTCTCATGGTATGTTCACAAATATAAAAAGAGAATGTGTGGCTATGTTATGTATGAGATTTGAGTCTTGAATTTTAAAACAAATAATGTACTTTCAGAGCAAATAATGTAATTATATAACAGTACACATATTCTATGAACATTTTCTATAAATTTAATAAGATTGGATACTCAAGAACGCAAGAGGGAAATGACTTTTTTTCAGTGTCAGAGAACATAAAAGTTAATACCTTTTTTTCAAGATTTTCTAACATTTCATTAATACTCTCATTACTTTCCAGATTTACTTTCTGTCGGAATTTCAAGTCCTCTATCAAATGTCTTTTCATGGTTATATCCCTCTCCATTCGAGACATCCTTGAAAGGGAAAAATGACATTTTATTGAGAGTGATAGAAAATATTTCAACAGTGATTATATGATAGTCTTACATATTATCCAGTGTTATACCTACTGTTAATTTTTAAATGCTATCTGATATTATTTGCAAATAAGATAATTGCATGAGATGAAATATTACTCTATGAATACTCTGAGTTTTTATAAAATCTATAATCCAGTTGTCATTGGTAATTATTGTATTATATATATGCATTAGGACATAAAAAATAGAACTGAGAAAGATTGACAAAATTTATGAAAAATTAAAATTGTTATATTTAAATTATATTTTTGCATTGCTAAGAAAAATCAAACATATTTGGAGATCATGAACAAGTCTAACACTGATAGGAAACAATTCTATACCTTAATATACAAATGTAAAAATTTTACGCCATCATATAGAAACACAATAACCTTAGGCATGGTAGCTTCTAATTTAATATCATTTGCGATTGAACTGACCAATCAGCGTAGCTTCCGTGGATCGCGTGTATAAAATGGCAGCTGAGGCGACTACTCCTAGTCCTGCCCAATAGTAACAGGCAACATTGGCCACGTGCTTGCTGTGTGTCGAGCTCTGTTACAAGTGCTCTACACGCACTCATTCAAGCCTCACAAGAGGCTTTTTATGAGCGAACGCCATTAAACTGCGATGCAGAGCTAGCAGGTCGAGAAGCCAGGGTTCAAAGAACGTTTCTCTAGAGCCCTCACTCTTAAATAGTAAACAAGACTGCCTCTTAGGCTCATAAATAAACCTGGAGATATTCTGTTTAAAAAATTAACCAATCTTTTAGTCTAGTCGTTTCGTCTGGGAATATCACTTCTAAGTGATCTTCACTTAAATGTGGTATATGCGTATGTACACGAGATATATAGACATATATAGATAGATTTCTCAAATTATCAACGACAGACCGGCATTCTATCTAAACATGTTATCATCCCTAAACTCTAATAATATATCTATAAAAGATACAGAAAGGAAGTCATTTTGATTCCGTGAGAAAGGACATTTCAATCCCCTTTTTGTTAATAAACACATAAAGTACAAACTTTCGTAATCTACCTTTTATTTTAGAGAAAAGCAAAACTTTCCTTTTTTCCACCTTAGCTCTATAATGTTAGGCATTAAATCCAATAGAAGATCTACATATATATCTGCCAAATAATTACCACATTTCATAAGTTTTCTGTTTGTAGTCTTTAGGTCATTAATTTATATACATTCAAAATTAAATGTTTAAGAACGAAAACCTAACTTTACATATTCTTACTCTAAATAAAAAATAGCAAATCGTTTGCCATCGACCATGCTTATAGGTAATATTCCTTAAGCTTTCAACTTACTGAGGTTTAAACATGAACTAAGGAAGGAAAACTTCATTTTGAACATGGGGTATTGTTTCTTGGGTGCAATGTTTAATAGAGTTAACTACCACTAGATGGCACCAAATACAATGGAGAAAAATATCAAGACCATACTTTTCATGCATCTCCTTTATGTGTTCTTCTTTTGCTAGGAGTTCAAATTTCAGAGACTTGACATTTGATGACTGTTTAGTGAGTTCATTAGTTGCATTCTAGATTAAAAATACACATAAAGTCAAATACACCTTTCAATTTTTGGTGGAATGCAGCATACAAATAAATGCCATTCTCATGAAGAGTGTTAAGTTTACAAAATTATGGTTATAATTTAAAAGGACATTTTAATATTTTTAAATGCTTTATTTCATGTTTTAATAGAAGTACTATGACACACTAAAATTTTCATATAACATACCAAAACCACAGAAGAATGCCATTGTATAACTGTAAGAAGTACATACCCAAAATACACATATGGGAAATATGGCTTGTCTTTGTAAAATGTAACTGTACGTGTGGTTAATTTAGTATTTTAATGGGTTAAGAAGATCACTTAAAATGAATGGTGGGATTTAACAAGAACCCCCATAACAGACCAAATATGGTCACAAATGCTCTGCAGCTCCTCCCATTAGGAGGTGAGATTCATCTTCCAACCCTTTCAGTCTGGTCCGGCCTGTGATTTGCTTTGACCAAAAAAAATGCGGCAGAAATGACATTACGCAAGTACCAGATCTGGGCCTCAACCCTGCAGCTTGCACTTTCGCCCTCTTGGAATGCTGCCTGGGATCACCTTGCAGGGAAGACAGCGGAAAGGCCATGCGGAGGACAGAGGTATCTGAGCAGACGGTCTGCAGACCAACTGCTGGGCTGCAGTGAGGCTATCTTGGAACTTCCAGGCCAGATAAATCCTTGAGTTAAAATTTGAGTGCAGGCACAGGAGAGAACTCAGAAGACAGAAGCCAAGGAACTGCCCAGTCCAACCCACTGGATCACAAGAATCAATAAACTGCTGCTCTTGTTTAAGATTTGTTAGACAGGGACAGATAACTGATAGGGAATTTTACTAATACTCAATACTTCCTTACCTGAATTTATTAATAATACTAAGTATTATTAAAGTATCTATGCATAAACATCAGTTTGTCAAAGCAAAACAGCTTTATGGTATTTGCTGACTACACAGCCCAGGAGCCAGAGGTAGGAACTGGAGTGTCAGGAACCCTAACTTTTAATTTGGACTCAAGTTCCAAGTGAACATGTAATCTGAGATATTACCTAGTGTTTTCGATATTACAGTTTCTCCACCTACAAGATAGTGTTAACACACATTAATTAATTTGCTAAAATTTTAAAATATTAATATAAATAGAATAAAATATGATAGCTTTAAAATATTTGGAGTAGTTATTTTGCTAATCTTTCTAGTATTTACAATCATTTCTGTTAGAACTATTCCCGGCTTTGACTATGTCATACTAAAAAAATGCAAATTTGAAAAGATGAAACCATTAATCACACCATGTAAATATGAGTCAAATTCATTAGTCAGACTTTAAAATATCTCACTGGTACAGCGTATGTAAATGCAAAATTTGAAATAATTTTAATTTTTACAATAAATACATAAATTTTCTTAAAAATTCAAGACTACGTCAACATGGCAAGAGTATTGAATGTGAAAAATTTTGATTAAGTGGGGTCCTCTGGGTGGCTCATTAGTTAAGTGTCTGACTCTTGATTTTGGCTCAGGCCATGATCACAGGGTTGCGGGATCGAGTCCCATGTCATGTTCTGGGGTGGAGCTTGCTTAAAACTCTCTTTCTCTCCCTCTCCCAATGCTCCCCACTTTCCCAATCTCTCTCTCTCTTGCTCTCTCTCGAAAAAATAAATAAAATAAAAGTTAAAAAATTTTTTTTGGTTGTTTGTATAATGCGATCTAAATTTCCACCATATTTGACGTATATTGCCAGAATAAGATATTCCACACTAGTGAATTTAGGAGCTAACTGAAGCTTTTGCTTTAATCATTAATCTTAAATTCTCTCTGGAATGATTGTTCACTCATTTAGAAAGATAAACATCCAAAGTTACATTAAGCATTGTAAGAGTGATACTTCAATATAGTGACATTATAAATATTATCACTGTATTAATTATACATGTTATCTTGCTATACTATATCATCACTATGTCATTATATTGTCATGGCTTTTGGAACTATTATGATATAAAAGGCTACTGACCCTTACTCTAAATGGTCCCAAACTGCTGTTATTCCCATTTTGTATTTTCACCTTAACATTTTCTTATTTTCTTTTTCTCTTTGTCAGTCCCTTGGTCAAAATTTCTTGTTTCTGTCATCCAAATTCCTGCCTAAAAACAATAGTCTGGCCCTTGAATATGCTAGTTCTAATCTGTTGCTTCTGAGGTATTTTCTGCTGAGAAGTTTAACAAAGAGACTTATTAAAGCTGTATTTAAAATAAAAGATAAAAGGCAGTAAATGAAGCCTGACAGTATCTTCAGTGGAATAAATCAAGTCGATTTTAAGGTAGTTGTTTGATTCTTTCTGTTTTTAGACTTAAGGCTGTTATTTTAGGTGACTGAAAATGCTGTAAGTCTGACTTATGGAAAGTTGAGGGATTACTGAATTATAGTAAATAAAACAACACCAGCTTGATATATACTTTTGCCAGTATCTCTAAATCTCACAGCCATTTCATTTGATCCTTAAAAATCCTTATGAAGTGGGTAGAAGGGTATCCCTGCTTTAGACCTCCGGAGAAATTATTTCCTCAGTCTGGTCCCATAAGAAGTTAGTGCACAAAGAGTGATCAAAACCCAGGGCCTCTAACATTTTCCATTTCTACTATACAATACTTATCTGCAGCATGACCTCAAATCTGGAGTAAAACATATATTTCAAAAAATGTCACAATGGCAAGAATCCATCGTGGTTAGAGCTTTCCTAAGTTTATTAAACTTTTTCTTTTTTTTAAATTGCAGAGTGCTGAGTAAAGGCATGGACTCTGAAGTCAGATAGATTGAGTTCTAATTTCGGTTCTATCACTTAGTAGTTCAGTTGACCTTGGACAATTAATTTATCCTGTGTCTCTGCTTTCTCAACAGTAAAATAGAGTCATAGACTTTATCTCACAGGACAGAAATGAGGTGTTTTTTAAGATTTTATTTATTTATTCGAGAGAGAGAGAGAGAGAGAAGGAGAGAGCACAAGCAGGGGAAACGGCAGGCAGAGGGAGAAGCAGATCCCCACTGAGCAGGGAGCCCGATGTGGGGCTCGATCCCAGGACCCTGGGATCATGACCTGAGCTGAAGGCAGACGCTTAACTGTCTGAGATACCCAGCCGCCCCTAGAAATGAGGTTTAAATGAGTTAATATTTCTAAAGGACTTAGAACCAGCCTGGCAATAGTTTACCTATAAAGGAATAGTAGTTTAAAAGCTACAATGCTTCATTATTGACCTCCTGGAAAACTGGAAGAGAACATGGTCTATACCAAAGGAATGCTTTCAACAATCAGGAAGTCAAAGAATCACAAATACAAACTGAAGTACTAGTCAATTCAAATTGTATAAATAACTACAAATACACTAAATATAAATAACATATATATATATATGTATGTATATACCATCCACTGGAAGGAATTTGTACATCTCTAAATATTTGATTATTGATCTATATAAAGTTGGGTACCTTGAGGAAACATGTATAATGTAGGTAAAAATGAAGATAGAGAAAATACACATGAGCACTCAAATGATACTGAATGTACCATGTGTATCAGAGGTACACCTAAGAATTTACACAGAAAAGTCTAAAATTAATTGGATAAAATAAAAAAAGACATATGTAAACTTTAATATATTCAAATCTTTTTTAAAAATTTTTAAATTAACATATAATGTATTTGTTTCAGAGGTACAGGTCTGTGATTCAAGAGTCTTACACAATTCACAGCGCTCACCATAGCACATAACCTCCCCAGTGTCCATCACCCAGCCACCCCATCCCTCCCAACCCCCACCACTCCAGCAACCCTCAGTTTGTTTCCTGAGATTAAGAATTCCTCATATCAGTGAGATCATATGATACTTGTCTTTCTCTGATTGACTTATTTCGTTTAGCCTAATACCCTCTAGTTCCATCCACGTTGTTGCAAATGGGAAGATTTCATTTTTTTGATGGCTGCATAATATTCCATTGTATTAATATATTCAAATCTAACCAGTTTTTTCTCAATTAAGCATAAAAACATCAACTAGAACGAAGTTATTTCTTGGAAAATTATTATGTTAGCAATTTGATATCTGTCATGGGTTGAATTGTATCCCCTCAAAATCTGTATGTTGAAGTCTTAACCCCAGTACCTCAAAATGTGACTGTATTTGGATAAGGCCTTTAAAGAGGTAATTAAAGTAACATGAGGTCATACGGGTTGGACCTTTAACCAATATGACTGGTATCTTATTAGAAAGAGAGTTAAAACAGATCACACAGACTCAGGGATGACCATGTGAGGACACAGCAAAGAAGGTGGCCATCTAGAAGCTAATGAGAGAACCTACAACCTATGGATACCTTGATCTTGGACTTGGAGACTCCAGAACTATGAGGGACAAAAATTCCATTACTTAAGCCATGCAGTCTGCGGTATTTTGTTAGAGCAGACCTAGCAAACTAATCAAATATCAAAACAAAAATTTGTAGTAGCAGAGTGTATTATGTACCTTAAGGTACTGGTCTTCTAAGGTACTTCCATCTTAAAACATGAAGCAAGACAGAGGTCAAGATTTATCCTTTCTGTCCCTAGGTAGCCTGGTCAGTGTCCTAGGACTCCAGGCTAGATATGGACACTTCACTTCAAACGTACATCTAAATTACTCCAGGCATTCTCATAGTCTTATCTTTGTGACTCACACATTCCTCTAAAATACAGAGAGATTTATATATGGGTGCAAACTTACACCATGGGAAACCATAATGTAAACAACCTAGAGATATTGATATGGGTCTATTATTTCCAAAAATTATGTTAGACCATTTCATAGCAAGTAAAACCAAGTAAGTAAAATATAAGTCAGCATAAAGCTATTAACCACTTTAAAAATCTTAGAAGTCAGATTAGGTATTATTGGATCCAACATTCTATTTTATCTTGGTCAAAACTAAAGCTGTATGAGGAGCCTGAAGACTTAAGTATAAGAGGAATCACAGAATTGTGAATCAAAGTCTCTGTAGTAGATATAGGTAAGATCAAAGAGTATCTCAATGATTTTATCTTCTGTATAGAAACCTAACACTGAAATGGTCAGTTTTAGTCCACTTTTTCAAAACAAATGCATTTTAAGAAAAGATGTATGCACTAAAGCTTGTACCACTATTTTTTCTCATATTTCTATTATGTAAGGTATTTAAACTTATAAAATGTAGTGGTTGAGGCAAGTTCTGCACATAAAAACTCTAAAGAAGACAATATTCAGGAAATATCTAAATTAATGCCACTCTGTATATCTGATTATTAACAAAGCAAAATATTTTCAAGTAATGATACACTCATTTACTTTAAACTTTATCCTATTTTATCCTCTTAGTAATCCTTCATTTAAAGATACTATTGGAGAGAGGACATATCATATTTTGAATTAAAAACTGAGTCTATTTGATAATTCAATATTCTACTACCCTTTTTTTTTTCTTTTAACAGTCATAGCTACTCTGTTCCTAATGTATTATGTGCATTTCCAACCAGAACTTACTTTCTAGTGACTCTCATTATAGTGATGGTCCCACACACACTGTCCTTTTAGCTCCCAGCTAGCAATACCCGCCAAACAAAATAATTAAATACGTGAGGAATAAACAAGCTTGTGTTAAACAGTATGAAAATGAACTTTCCAATTAAATATCACAAATCCTGTTTCTTACAAGGTAATTCTATTTAAACTGAGGCCAGCCTTATTTTTAAGTTGTTGATAGTTTCAACTGGACTTAGATGGTATTCTTTACAAAGAAAAGGAACACCCCTTTTTACTCTTATTCTCAGGTTTAACTTGCTAAAATCTATTAAACCAACCATCTTTGTTCTGTGCTTCTCCCCACCCCCCCATAATTTCTCTCGTCCTTCCTCATGTGTAGAGGGAAGCAATTCTATTTATGTTGACACACTAAAGTTTGAAAGGAATTCTGTGCAGTGGAGGGAGGGATGGAGGGTAGAGGGGAGTTCAGTAATGGAAGAGAAATGACAATGGCCAGTTTCTATCACCTTCTAAATTAGGATTTCATGGTGTCTTCTCATTTTCTCAGAGAATAGTGTTAGAAGTCACCATATAAGAAACTACAAGGCTAAAAGAGAATGATGAGGCCAAATATAGTATTAATAACTTTTGGATTATTTATACCATAATTTACCCTTACTAGTAGAATTAAATTAGAATCAATATAAACATGTCTTTAAGGATTCACTAACTTAATATATGTTTTCATGTTTAATAAAATTTATAATCACCTTTAATTTACACTGCAATTGCTTCATCTCCAAATCCATGCTCCTTGAAGGACCAAGTGATGTGACCTGTATCCGTGGAACTATCACCCGGGAAACTTCTTCTGCCAAACTTGTGATTTCAGATGAGGACTCCAATTTCCTCAGCAAGTCTTCTTTTTCCCTCCGAAGCCCAGCCAAATCAAAATTTAGCTTCTTTTTAAAAAAGAAAATAAATATAAATGTATTATAAAAGTAATTACTTTTAACCTAACATTTATCAGCATAAAATTCTAATGCTAAAGAAAAAAGTGAAATTAATTCTAAAAATAGTTATTATATAAACTTTACAGAAATCATAATTCCTACTAGTTTTTGCTTAAGGTTGTAGTGCTTGGAAAGGTTAAAACAACATGGGCCGGCTGTACCCAGCATCTTTTGGTTGGCTGGTCTTCACTCATGATGTGCTATTTCTTTGACTTCACATATACATGGCTGAGCCAGAGATTCACGTATTTGATAACCTTGACTTCAGGACTGATGTACTTGACTGGTAAAAGCCAAGCTGGAGCAGGACAGGGTAACAGATGTTAGTTGTTTATTCCACTGGGTAGGTCTTACCATCCTCTATGGCAGCCAAAACGCTTCTCATTTAGTAACATAAATGTTAAGTCCAATTAGCAGAAGAGGCTTATTAGAGATATAGTTCAAATAAATAGTGTGCAAACAAATTTGCTCAGTCTTACGCATCTGATTGATAGTTGACAAGTCCTCTTTGTAATGTTCACATAGAACTGCACTAAACTCCTTACATTTGAATTTTTTAATGACATCAACATTTTACTAAAAGACATACTGATAATGTTTTTATGAAATAGTGTAAAAGAAATGGTCTTAATGTCAACCCTTCTCGTTCACCAATCTGCAGTCAGCAGAATGTCACCAAGCTATAATGGCATAACAACTCGGAGCTCCTTAAGAGGATAACTGCAGTACTATTTTATTATTCCAGAGAAGCTTATAATATGGTAGTTTAACATAAGGAACAATTACATAAAATGGTACTGAAATCTCTCAGGGGGCAAAAAATCTTAGTGAAAAATTCTAATGAGAAACAGCAAAAGATGTAGCCAACATGTACAGTAATATAAATATGGGACATCAGTTATCTAAGTATTAACACTATATTTAAACACAACTTTTACGAACTATACCAATAATTGCCTATGTATTTGTGTATATATGTCTATACTGTTAAGTATAAATAGTTCAGATATTGGATTCAAAACTAGGGCTTGATATATTTGATATTAGATTATATTTTGGTAGCATAAAAAGTATGTTTTGGTGAAAAAAAATTCTTTGATTATATTTGAACTTATTTTTTTTTAAGATTTATTTATCTGAGAGAGAGAGAGAGCAAGAGAGCATGCACACTCAGGGGAGGGGAAGACGGAAAGGAGAGAGAATCCCAAGCAGACTCCAGTTGAGTGCGGAGCCCGAGGGGTTGGATCCCATGATGGACGAGATTGAGACCTGAGCAGAAACCAAGAGTTGGAAGCTTAACTGACTGCTCCACCCAGGTGCCCCTCTTTGATTATATTTGAACTTATAATCTAAAGGTATGGTTCTGTATATTTTCAGGAAATATTCATTCATGAATTGTATCAAAGTTACCTAAATAATATCTAAAAGCAAACTCATAATTTCCCTAACCCTGAAATCTTCTTAGTTATTTTCCAAGCTTGAATCCATCTCCCTCGTTTATTGTCATGTTCTATAAATTATGTCATGTTCTATAAATTATGTCATATTTCTCACATTCACTCCCTCTGCCACTTTCTTAATGAAGACTCTCACTATCCCACGAAGACCACTGCAAAAGCCCTTCCCCTCCCTGCAGCCCTTCCTATTTTTAAACCATCTTTTATATAACTTTCTAAAACAACATCGACCTCTTAATCCCTCATTCAAAAAGCCTTCAGGGGGGTTCTCACCCCAGTAGAATAAAGCTCAGATGTTTGTGGTTTTCATAAGGCTCTCTAAGATTTAGCTTCAATTTGTGTTTCAGCCAAACATCATCTGAAGTCAAACCTGCCTGCCATACCCCAAACCTGTCTGCCATTTCTACATCAATGACTCTACACTTGGCATCTTCTGCCACTGAAATTTCACTCATGCTTAAAAAACAGCTTAGTATTTCCTCCTTTATGAAGCCTTCTGTTCTTTCCCTTCTTCTTTTTCTTCAACAAGTAGCTTCTCCATTCTCTTAGCTCCCATAGCACTGTGTCTATTCTTCAACCATGAACCCTAGTAAGTCCTTGAGAGAGGACTGTGCCTTTTTCCCCAGGGTGTCTAAAAAAATGCCTTCTGTATAGTAAGAACCAAAAGAAAGGCACAATAGACAAACTGTGGAAGGAACCAAGATGCCCTTTAACAGATGAATGGATGAAAAAGATGTGGTACATATATACAATGGAATATTACTTAGTCATCAGGAAGGATGAATACCCACCATTTGCAATGACATGGAGGGAACTGGAGGGGATTATGCTAAGTGAAATAGGTCAAGCAGAGAAAGACAATTATCATATGGTTTCACTCATATGTGGAACATAAGGAATAGAGCAGAAGACCACAGGGGAAGGGAGGAAAAACTGAATGGGAAGAAATCAGAGAGGGAGACAAACCATGAGAGACTCTGGACTCTGGGAACCAAACTGAGGGTTACAGATAGGAGTGGGGTGGGGGGTTGGGGTAACCGGGTGATAGGCACGTGTTGGGATGAGCACTGGGTGTTATACGCAACTAATGAATCATTGAACACTACAACAAAAACTCATGATGTATTATATGCTGGCTAACTGAACATACTTAAAAAAAAAAAAAAAGGTTCCAAAAATTGAAATCTCCCTATTTGTAGCATGGATGGTGCTATGAAGACACATTGATTTCAGCTCATATTTACAATCTTTCTATTAGTTTATCACTATACAAATTAAAATACACTTTTATTAGTAAAGTAATATTGTCAGTGTTTACTTACGTAGTATGCACTGGAGCATTTATCAATCCCAAAGTGAATGCTATGCATCTAAATTAGACTTTCTAAGATTTTAATTTGGTATGACATAACTCATGGCTACAATTCTATGTGGAATCTCAGGCAACACAGAAAACTCTACTTTGATGAGGCTCTTTTCTTCCCACGAATAGTCCCGGTAGCTTCTCTCATTTGTTAAACTCGTATGACATTAGATTTCTGTCTATTCCTTCCACAGCAGTAGATCCTAACACTATAAATAAATCCTTCATGGAGGAAAGACCAAGCCAATAAATATAGTTCTCTAAAAGACATGCATAGCAGATTTTAACTTTAACCTGACAGTATAAAAATTTATTAAATGAAGAAACACTGAAATTATGGAGACTGTAAATCACATGACTTGTAATTTATTAAATATAAATCATATTTTAATTAACCAATATTTAAAATCTAAAATCTTTAAAATGTATTTCCAATATAATTATACATGCCCAGAAAAGCTACAGGGCATGTGTTGAAATAGAAGAAATAAACAAATCATATATTCCATCAGGTTGGAGTCCTTTTTTTTTTTTAAAGATTTTATTTATTTATTTGAGAGAGAGAGAATGAGAGATAGAGAGCACGAGAGGGAAGAGGTTCAGAGGGAGAAGCAGACTCCCTGCTGAGCAGGGACCCTGATGCGGGACTCGATCCTGGGACTCCAGGATCATGACCTGAGCCGAAGGCAGTCGCTTAACCAACTGAGCCACCCAGGCGCCCAGTTTGGAGTCTTTTATCCCTTAGAATTTTGGACAAATAATGATGGCCCTATTACTAACTTCTCTCAGTTTAAACATCCTATTTCTTATTTGAGAAATACTACAGATAAGACAAGAAGCATGAATAACTTTCTTTTGTGTACACTTGGCTTGGCATGTGAGACTACTTGTGGTGACCTCGTTAGAAGGAGAGTATGCTTAAAATTTACCAATAAATTAAGATTACCCTTAAAATTGTTGCTTTTCTCTTTTATCAAAAGCATGATCCTATTTCTATATTAATACTTTACCACCTCCAAACATTTAAAATATATGTCATTTATATTAAAACCATAAATAATAATAAAACACATGGAGAGTCATAATTTCTGGATTTTAGCGTTGGATCTACTGCTTACCAGTTCAGTGTGATGCTAATTAGCACTTGACATTGTTTCCTCATTTAATAACAGAGATGATGTTTGTCTACCTAGCAAAGGTCATTTTGAGGGCAGATTTTTTTTAAAGAATTACGACAGCACTTGGTAAATTTTAAATTTACAGCACTACTGTTAGCACTATCTTGCGGTAAATGCTACCATAAAGCATATGAGAAGTACCTTAAAGGCTGAGAACCTGGATTTTAAAAAAAACTTTGTGACATACATAAAATATTAAGTATATATATAAACATGTACAAAAAATTCCTCCCTTAAAGAGAACCTGGATTTTAAAAAAAAACTTCGTGATATATATAAAATGTTAAGTATACATATAAACATATACAGAAAATTCCTCCCTTAAAAGATATATCAATCTTTTAAAAGTCTATTTCAATTTAAAAGTTGACTTCACTGAGAATAAGTACTGAGATTTGTATTGATTTATGTGTAGTCAATTACTCTAACCAAAGCTTATAAAGTAGAACTTAACACTATAAAGTTTAAAACTAGACCCTAGTTATTATTTATTTAAATAGAACACTGAAGAAGCATAAGTCTCTGAGAAGGAAAGAACCCTCTAAGCAACTGTAAGAAGAAACAAAATATATTGAAGAATTCATTCTTCAGTAAGGAGCTCTGGGGTAGGCAGAATCCTCAGATGACCCCCAATGACCCACGCCCTGTAAAATACCCTTCCCTTGTATGTGGGTGAGACCTGCGAATATAATGAGCTATCACTCCCATGATTATATTATTTGTGTATGTTAATATGCAAAAGGCATTCTTTAAATTATGGTCCCTAATCACATGACTTTGAGTCAATCAAAAGCAAAATTATCCTGGCTGGTCCTGACCTAATCAGGCAAGGCCTTTACAAGAAATCCAGGGGCTCCCCTGAGGTCAGAGAGATTCTTCTGCTGGCCTTGAAGAAGTTAAGTGGCCATCTTATGAGAGGATTGTGGAGGGGGTAATAAGACAAGAACCTAAGGAAGGCCTCAGGAACTGAGAATGGTCCTTGACTGGCAGTCAACAAGAAAACCAGGAACTCAGTCCTATAATCACAAGGAACCGAATTTTTCCAACAAACACATGAGCTTGGAAGAAAAGCCTGAGCTCCAGAAAGGAAGCCAGCCTGGAAGACACACTAATGTGACATTCTGTGATAACACAGCCTTGTGATACTCTGAGAACAGGGTCTCACTAAGCTGTGCCAGACTCATCACCCATGGAAACCGTGACGTAATGAATGTATATATTGTTTTACTCTAGAGAAGGTATCTCCCCAAACACTGGTGAGTAAACTGAGGGCAATCCTGACAGGAGGGAGGATCTCTTTTCCAGCAGGGAGCCTCGGTAAACATTTTAATGTTCAAGAATGAATTATCAGAAAAACTAAAACTGGGCCTATGGAAAATATCCTCGAGTCCAAGTGAAATGATGCAAATGGTGTAGGAAAAAAAAATCAGAATTGAAAGAATCATTTCCCTAATCACTCCCTAAAATAATGTATTTTTAGAGTAACTTTAATCTTGATGTCACCAAAGAACAAAATATTCAACATCTGACTATTTAATGGATATGATGCTAGTCGCGAAGGAAAAGGAAAAGAAAACACTTGGGAGCTTTCACTAAGTTTAGGAGCAGTGCTCCAGGGAAAAGGACAGGGTGGCACAACTCTTCTGATTCTTTTTTTTCTTTTTAAGATTTTATTTATTTATTTGAGAGAGAATGAGCGGGGGGAGGGGCAGAGGCACAACTGGACCCCCCACTGAGGATGGAGCCCGATGGGGAGCCCAGTGCAGGGCTCGACATGGGGCTCAATGTGGGGCTTGATCCCAGGATCCTGAGATCAACACCTGAGCTGAAGTCAGATGCTTAACCAACTGAGCTACCCAGGTGCCCCAAAAGACTGATTCTTACCTAACGTTTTTTGCTGGACAGTAATCACTTTATAGCACTGAAAGACACTGTTCAGTTCTCCCCGTGTTTTTCACGGGGGATTGGAAACTGAAAGTAATGAACTATCTAAAAACTTCAGAAAACAGTTTTAGTTGGGATAGTGGGATCTGAAATGTAGACACATGGAAATTCTAGAAAATCCAGCCTAACATGAGGCTGAATGGGTCACAGGAGCAGGGTTTCTGAGAAGCCTATGGAAAAAATAGTTGGTGGGAGGATTCTTTCCAGTTCATCCTAGGGAAAAGGTTAGATGTCAAATATTGGAAAAGGTCAGTCTATAAAACGAGTAAAAAGTGAGGGTTAGCTCTTATCTCTAACAATAGTGGAGTCTCTGATTTTTCTTTCTCCTTGTGAAACCTAAAGGCCTTGACAGTCAAAGTAAGGAAAAACAATCATTCAATGGCAATTGTCTGTTTCCAATTACTTCACCCAAATCTTTCATCTTAAATTCTACATAGGACTGAGAATGTGGAATGATGTTATTTCATGTTGAATACACAAATAAATTGATCTATATCTCACAATCAGATTATTCTGGTCCACACTTAAGCAGTGGCAGCAATTTAAGAATCTTATTATTATAACTTTTAAAAATTATTACATAATAATTTTGTTACCAGAATTAAAGCAAAAAAGACTGGAGAGAAAATTCTAATTGAATAATACCTACGTAAATTCTATAGGCAAGAACCTCCTAGAAAGTCACCATGACCTTAATGTTAGTTCTCCTTCCTGTAAATAAAATCAATATTCTTTCAATGGTAATACAGGTCTTCCTTGACTTATGATGGGGTTACATCCTGACAAACTCATCATAAGTTAAAAGTATTATAAGCCAAAAATGCATTTTAATATACCTAACCTACCGAACATCAGAATTTAGCCTCACATGCCTTAAATGTGCTCAGGACACTTACATAAGCCTACAATTAGGCAACATCATCAAACACAAGGCCTGTTTTATAATAAAGTGTTCAATAGCTCAAGTAATTTATTAAATACCATACTGAAAGTGAAAAAGAGAATGACTGTATGGATACAGAATGGCTGTAAGTGCATTGGTTGTTCACCCTCATGATCGCATGGCTGACTGGGAGCTACAGCTGCTTCCCTGCCAGCATCATAGAGAGGACTGGACAGCATAGCACTAGCCCAGGAAAAGATCAAAAATCAAAATTCAAAGTATGATTTCTGTGGAATGCATATAGCTTTCACATCATCATAAATGGGAACAAGGTAAGTCAGGGATTATTGGTATTCTTCTACAAGAAAAAAAAGTGAAGGAAATAAAATTCTGTATTGTCCATTTAGAAGACTAAAAGCACAGTCACTTAATTAAAACATTATATGAGCTACAAAGAAAATTACATGGGTTTCTAGGTTATTAGTAGAGTATTTTCCATATAAGTATTTATTTAAAAAGATAAATAGTTCAGATTAATAACTCCAAGTTAGTAACAAGTGTTATAAATTGAAAACGTGAGTTTTTCTTTGTGATATTTGAGATCTTCAAGAAAAAGAATTAAAAATTAAAACCACTAACCAAAAAAAAAAAAAAGAACAAAGATCTCAGGCAGAGATGGAATTATTTATGTAACAAAATTTCTTATGAAAAATACACTGTTATTAAATCACTCATTTATAAAATATTTTCTGACAAATGCAGTTATTAAAAGCCTATAGTATGTTTCACAAAATGTCAAGCAAATGAAGGTAATGTAGAGGACTTTTTACCAATGCTTTTGCTAGTAGTTAGACTTCAGTAGCCTTTAGAGACCATTAACTACCCTTTGGCTAATTGGCCAATGGAAGATTAATCCTCTTTTTATTCTAGCAGCACTATTTTAACACCCTTTACACTCTGTCAGTGTAGTGTCTGAATGACAAAATAATATTGTGCATGAATAATAAGCAGAAAAGTTAAATTAACATTTCATGTTTCACATGCCATACATATGTGTCAGAAGAACTTTCTTTTTAAGTCACTGACATTCAACTTTTTAAAACAATCTCATGTTGACATCCTCCTGAGGTGAATCTTCCTAATTACTGCTAATTGCCTATCAAGAAAAAAAACTCTTTTCATGAAGTGCAGTTGTCTAGTACGGATGAACGTAGCTCCAGAGTGCACATTAAAGACAAAGCATGACACTTAAGGTACTACTTTGTTATAAGGTCATACTAAATATGGTTTGCAATTAACAAAGCCATTTTTTTATGGTACTGGAAATGCCAATCTGTCTTGATGCGTTCAAATTAGATTCTATCAAAGAAGTATGGATATCTGCATATGGATAAGAGATATGCTACTTTCAGTAACATTTACAGGAAGTAAAATTAATTCAATGCCCTTACACTTTGTGATGTGAGTTCTAAGTGATGCCCAATTAGATAATTTCATAAATATGTTTGAATACGATTTCTCAAAATGAAAATCAGCACTATTACAAAAGCCAAATCATTTAAAACAGTTTACTAATACTTTTCTCAAAACAGCCCCAAACACTGAAAACATTTAACATGTACCCTTTAATTTGTACTAATAGTTTTGATGTGAGAGGCATTTATAGTAAATATTAATCTAAGTGATAAGAGCAATTTATGTGTTTCAAAATAATCGGAATAACTAAACTAATGACTTTTAACTGGATGGAAGTTAAACCACATCACTTAAACTTCTGCCCCCAAAACTATGGGAAAAGGTTCAGTAAAAATGTATTATATATGAAATTTGGAAAATTAACTAATAAAATTAACTTTCCAATATTTGGGGGAAAACAATCAATATTTGATTTATTCACAGTAAGAGGAGCTCAACTATAGGTTTGTTGTTATTTCCAATCCTCTATTCTAATTACTAAAATAAATGCCCCTTCAAAACTTACATACCAAGTATGAAATACCGAGATAGATATTCAGAACAAAAAGTATATCCAGAATAATTCATCATCATTGCTATTGTAAGAATTTCTCAATGTTCATATGGTAATATTATCAGACCAGTTCCAGCCCTCCTGGACACTTGATATGCACATGGCCATGGCATGCTTACCAATGACCACCAAGGAAGGTGCAATGCATTCCCATTCTGATTCCCTTCCCCAAGAAGAAATGAGAGAGAATGGCAATACATATGCCATTCTAAAGAAAAAACTGAGTGCTGTCTTTCTAAACTTTTTTTTCATTCTATTTCTGCTTTCCACTGCTTAAGCTCAGCTAATTCAACACAGAAGTATCTATTCCTCACTTGTCCTATATATACCTATTCTCCTCAATTCTAGTCTTCCTCCACCCCTTTTGTCAATATTTCAGTTACATAAGTTGTAAGGGGGCAGGAGGAAAAGAATCCACCCCAGTTAAACTACTCAAACAATGAAGAAAAGGAAAAAAAAAAAAACCTTCCCAAATCACCAAAAATAATAGCTAGTATTTCAGGGTGATATTAATACTGTAAGTAAAGAACAGCCATAAAATTTTAAGTGAAGTTATAGATAATGATTGAGTTATTAGGAACAGAGGCTATCAAATTCTAGAATATCTGCATAAGTCTCATGAAGAATGCCTCATTCTCCTTTAATTAAACTTGGTTTTCCTACACAACAGATTTCAATACTTTTATTTGATTGTTTTTCCATTCTAGTAGGGTGATTTACTTATTGTATTGTATTGTACTGCACAAAAGGCCTTTGTGAACAGGCTTAAAGAAACTAGTATGTATAGTATTGTATACTAACTGGAAGTGAGAATCTAGATAATTAAAAATTGCTCATAATACTTTATATCAACTTCAAAAGGCATTGATATTCCTAAAAATAATCTTTGATTTCAAAAAATTTATAACAGACCAGGATATATTTCTATAATTCATATTTTCCAAAGATAAAAGCATTTTCAATTAGTAAGCTGCTAAAATACATGTATATCAACATTAAATTTATTTATGTAACACTGGAATCAATTCATAGAAACAGTGCATTATCTAAATGAAATGTTACTGACTTCTGGGGAAATAAATCCAAAAGTTTAAGATCATCATTTCTAGCTCCAACTTTATACACTTGAACTAGTAAAAGGATATACATTTCTTAAGTATATGCTAAATGTGAATAGCATCTTAATACTTATTGAAATATTTAACTGAGAGGGTCAATGTATTTGATTTCGGCATGTTATTTCCTCAGTTGTACTACATAAGCTCTGAAAACAAATTACCTGGATGAAAGCCAGCTGGGGAATTTCAAAAATCCTACAACTCATTACAAATTTAATAGCAGTAATACTAAGTATTCATATGATTTTGATTACATTTATAAATATACCTTATTAAAATTCTCAAGGGAAACAACTTAATGTTTTCTCTATTTCCTTTGTAAGTTTCATAAGATTTAAGGGAGTAAAAGTATGGACATTTCTTTAAAAGAATGGTTTTTGCAAACTTTGGACCTGGTAAGATAAAAGGTTACTTATAACATTTAAAATGGGATTTTTTTAAAAATCAAAAACGAACATATGTGAAAATTACTAAAAAAAATCATGGCATAAAGTAGAAATTTCTTTTAAAGGAGGAAAGAAGATTTACAAGGCTTGGATTTAAATGATATTATACAAGGTATTTCTCAAAGGTTTCATTAAAAAGCTCTTTTTTTAAAAAAAAGCTTTTTCTAAACACAAAAATTTCACACAGGAACTTCTTCCATCATCCTTCACTCCATTTTCTATCTAGAACTGTCTTCTGTTTATCATATTCTTTCAAACAGTAAGCCTTAACCTAACAGAGTAATCACTCAATAAATTTGTGCTATGTGAAATATTCTGATTCATATCGATCTTTAGGAAGAGGGTAGTCTAGAGTAAAAGAACTCAAATTAATTTTTATTAATTGAGCTGGTTTCTCTGCTTTCCTCCTGTAACAGTAGTTCTTAAAGAATTCCTAGGACTTAGATATGTATTTTGGAAATTAGAGTGGCATTGAAATGGGTGAGAGCTCATAGGAGCACCAGATACAGCAGAATGTGTACATCAGTCCTGCCCAACAGAAACTGCTCTGTATCCTACATGACTTTTAAATTTCCTCCCAGTTACTCCTGTAGATGAAAAATATGCATATAATGAAATGAACCTAAATCCTAACCAAAAATTACATACAAAAAAAGTATATTTTTTCATGTGGGCCAGAAATTTATAAACCATGTAAATCAAGGAAAGATAGAAAAGATGAGAAAGAGAAATCCCTTTCTTTTCTGGGGTCTAAGCTAGAAGGATGTCACCATATGGCCAGGGACACATGAAAAAGATGGTCAGAGAGAAGAGCTGTGAGATAAGGATTAACACTGAAGACATAAGTGTCTGGTTTCAGGTACCACTACCTCTTTCCAAGGCTATTCTCTGCAGTTCGTCCTTTGATTTGGTGAGCTTTTTTTTTTTCCCCCTTATATTAGTTTGAGTTTAGTTTCTGATATTTGCTATCAAGAGAGTTCTGCTAATAAAACCTTTTAAGGAAAGTCCAACAAGCTCTTCCTTGTTATTCTATCTTTAATTCCTCTATGGCATCCTACACTGTGAAACAACTCTTCTCTTTTGCTTATAACAAATCTTCCCTCCCTTGTTTCTGTATCACAGCACTCGCTTACTTCTTCTGATTCCTCTTCTGTCCATATATAAGATACTCCCCCAAATTTATTATCTTACTGAAAAAATGTGTTCTACCTCCACCATTCTTTCTGTGGAATAATGACACCGATAGGTTTCTTCATTTTTATGATACATATCAAATATGCAGTAGATACACAAAGAAAAATACAATGAAAACTCACTCATGTATCAACCATTCAACAAAGACACTGTATTGCCAATAGAGTTGAAGACTATGAACCTAATCTCCTCTAACTCACCAGAAATAATCACTATTTGAACATCTTTGGTGTTTATCATTGCCTTACATTTCTTTATACTTTTAATACATATATGTGTATTTCCAAAACAAATATAGAGTGATTTTAAGACATTCCCTTTTCACATTTTAACATCACTGAAGTTGGGATGCATCTTCCATTCCTGGATACCATATAATTCCTGCTATTACTTAAATAATATTTCTTTTTTAAGATTGCATATTCTGTTGATTGCTGGTGCATATAAATATCATCTTAGCATATATTGACTTTATATCCAGCAATCTTGCTGAAATCTATTATTAATTTGTCTTGAGATTCTGTGCAGACAGTACAGTGTTTGAAACTAATGATGCTTTTGCTTCTTCATCTCTAACACTTTTAACTTTCATTTCTTTTTCTTAGTGCCTGTGCTCTCTAGTACAACGTGTAAGACAAGCAATGATGGCAGACATAAATGTCCTTCTCCTGATGGTAAAAGGAATGGTTTTTACTTCCACCATTAAGTATGATGGCTGTTTCAGGTTTTTGGTACATACTTTTTTAACAAAGTTCTCTGCTGTATCCAGTTTACTAAGAGAATTTTATCATGAACAGTTATTTAATTGTATCAAAATACTGTCCTCTGGTTTTTCATTGTTGTAAAAATCACATAACAAGATTTATCCTCTTAACCAATCTGTAAGCATAGAGTACAGTATTTAAACATCCCTCTCAGTATGCTTTCACTGCATCCATACGTTTTGCTACGCTGTGTTTTCATTTCATTTCTCTCATGGTATTTTCTAATTTCCCTGGTGACTTCTTTGACCCACTGGTTAAGAGTATGTTGTTTAACTTCCATATATTTGTGGGTTTTACAGTTTTCCTTCTGCTATTCATTTCTAGATTTAGTCCACTGTGGTCAGAAAAGATACTTTGCATGGTTTCAATTTTCTTGAATTTAAGACTTATACTGTGGCCTAACATGTGGTCTATCCTGCAGAATGTTCCATGTGCACTTGAACAGTATACTGTAGTTGGGTGCAGTTTTCTGTATATGTCTGGTAGGTCCAATTAGTCTATAGTGTTCTTCAAGTTCTGTATTTCCAGATTCTTTTCAGATCATTCATATACCTCTGTTTCTTTAGGGTCAGTTTCTGGAAATTTATTTTTTTCCTCTGATTGGGCCATTTTACCGTTTGTGTTCCTTGTAACTTTGTGCTGCTATCCGTGCACTTGAAGAAACAAACATCCACCTCTTTCAGTCTTTACAAACTGGCTTCACATAGGGAAAATCCTTCCCCATGATCAGCCCAGCTAGAGATTCTGGAGGCTCTAAAACTTTTCTCTGGATGTGACTTGTCTGAGCTAGTATGTGTAGATTTCTAATTAAATAAATTTTCTGTTTACTTCCCAGGAGCTCATAATCCCTTGCTCACTCTGGTGACTGTCTGTTATATTGGGGTCCTCAGAAGCAGCAACATGTCACCCAGCTCTTTTTTATTCTCAGCAGCCCCCAGACATCCACCTAGAGTACACCCAGTCCCACCGGTGCCCCAACTGGCTAGACAGAAACTAGTCCTTCAGGCAGCCCCTGAAGAGCTGTGACATTGTATACACACTCCATTCTTCTTCTTTCTGGATCAGCTTCTGTCTGCTGCACCAAAGGCCTTGTGGACCAGCAGCATGCCATCCAACTCTTGTCTAGTTCTTAGTGGTCCCCAGCCTTCTAGAGTATATGGGTCCTGTCTGAGGTTTAAGATGAGCAAGAAACAAGTCCCTCAGGCACTCTCCCCCTAAAAGCCGCAGCAGTGGATACCTGTTCCACTCTTCTCTCTCTCTCTCCCTGAGAGGAACTTCTGCTTCAAGCTGTATCAGCTTCTGTCTGGTATGGCATGGGTCCTCAGCAACAGCAGCAGGCCATCCAGTTCTTTTGGTTCTCAATCTAGAGTATGGCAGGCATCTAGAGTATGGCAGGCATCTAGAGTATGGCAGGTCCCATCACTGCTCTGAGACAGGTGAGAAAGAAGCCATTCCCACAGGCTTGTTGAAAAGCCAAAATGCTGGACATAAGGTCCAGTATACTTCTCTCCTCAGGAAGGACCTAGAAACCAGGAGTTTCCTCTGGATCACAAGGCAGTGGGATAGGGGGAGGGATTAAGTTGAAAGAATGCCACAAGCAATTTGAATATAGCTAGCTTCTCACCTACGAGGGGTGCAGTGCCTCTTCCCGTTGGTTTCTGGATTTCTCACAAAAGGAATTCGCCCCTTTCTTTGTTGTAGTAATGAATTATATAAATAAATTTTCTAATGATGAAAACAACCTGTTTATTTCTGGAATTATCTTCACTTATTTATGATATTTATTTATCATACATTGATTAGATTTGCTAATAGTTTAGGAATATTCATACATGTTCATGGCTGAGACGAGCCTTTAATTTTCCTTTCTCATATTTCCCTATCTTGTTGTTGTGTTACAGTTTTAGTACCCTCATAAAATGAGGAGGAATTTACTTCTTTTTTCTATTCTTTGGGAAAATGTGTATGCCTAGCAGAACTTACATATAAAACTCAAATTCCAATCTCACAAACTGTTCATAATGTGGTATTACTTTTTTATTGATAGCTTAAGGTATAATTTGCATAGATGAAATTCATCCATTTTGAAAGTATCTGATTGAATGACTTTTAGTATATTTATAGAGTTGTGCAATTATCACTAAACACTAATTTTAGAATATTTCCATCATTCCAGAAAGAAACCTCATGCCCACTTACAGACACCTCCTTTCCCAACCCTGTGCCTATACAATCTCTAATCTACTTTTTGTCTCTATACACTTTACCTTTTCTGAACATCCCATATAAGTGAAATATTACTGTATTTGATCTTCAGTGACTGACTTCTTCCACTGGGCATGTTTTCAAGGTTCATCCATGTTGTAGCTTTTGTCACTACTTCATTACTTTTTTTGTTGCTGAATGATTATCCATTGTATGGGTGTTTGGGGTGTTTCCACTTTTGGGCTATTATGAATAATGCTGCTATGAACATTCATGTACAGTTGTTATGCGAATTTCTGTTTCCAATTCTCTTCCGTATACACCTAAGTGGAATTGCTGAATCATATGGTAAGTCTATATTTTGCCTTTTGAGGAACTGCCAAACTGTTTTCCAAAACAGTACACCACTTTCCATTCCCACCAGCAATGTATGAAAGTTTTAATTCATCTATATCCCCATCAACACTTGCTATTGCTTGTCAATTTATTAGTATCAGTGATCCAGCTTCTAGTTTTTTTGATCTTGTCTACTGCATGTTTGCTTTCTACAATATCAAGTTTTGTCCTTAATATTTCCTTCTTTCTATTTTCTTTGGGATTATTTAATTGCTCATTCTTAAATTGAATGTAACCAATTACACTGGTAGCTCATTAATTTTTAAACTTTCTCTAGTCTTACTGTATTTAAAGGTACACATTTCCATCTGAGTACCATCTTACGTGCACCCTACAAATTTTGATATCATTCAATTTGAGTATTCTCTCATTTTTATTTTATTTTCTTCTTTGATCCATTAGTTATTTGGAAATGTCTCTATAAGTTTGCATCAGAATTTTCAAAGTTAAGCTTTTAAACTGATTTCTAATTTAACTTATGTTAGACAATATTTTTTTATTATGTTATGTTACTCACCATACATTACATCATTAGTTTTTTATGTAGTGTTCCATAATTCATTGTTTGCGTATAACACCCAGTGCTCCACGCAGAACGTGCCCTCTTTAATACCCATCACCAGGCTAACCCATCCCCCCACCCCCTCCCTTCTAGAACCCTCAGTTGGTTTCCCAGAGTCCATAGTCTCTCATGGTTTGTCTAGACAATACTTTTTATAAGCCACCAAATATTTAAAATTTGTGGAGAGCTTTTTTTGGCTTAATTATGTGAATATTTTTGATAAATATTTAGAGCAAGACTTTTTATTGTTTTGTTCAAATGATATATATGCTTAATGACTGTCAGCTTCATCTTAAAAGTAATAAAATTTGCAATTTTTGCATTATTTATTTTGAGCTCAAGTTATTAAATGTTCATATTTACATATATTGTTTATTTATTAGTTTACACCTGTTCTCCTTTAGAGCAAAATTCCTTGAGATAACTCTAAAAAGTATGCACATTTAACTATATTCTCCAATTCCTCTCCTTCTCTTCCCATTTCTTAGTTCCTCTCATGGACTCATTCTACTCAGCAGCATTTGACACAGTTAGTCATTTACTAGTCCTTGAAATCCTTTCATCACTTGGCTTTTAGATACTCCATCCTCTTGGTTTTCTTTCTACTTAACTGGCCTCTCCTCTTCTGGTTCTTCCCTGTCTGTCCAAACTCGAAAGGTTGGAGGGCCCTGGACTCAGACCTGGGATCCATCCTCTTTTTTGTCTATCTTCACTCCCTAAGTGATCCCATCCCAGCTTCACATTTTAAAATACGATCTAAATTCTCATAACTTCAAAATTCATACCTCTAGCCCTGGCCTCTCCTCTACATTTGACACTAAATATCCTGCAGCTCACCTGATACCCTCACTTCAGTGACAAACTGCCATTGGTTACAGCGGTAAGCTGTCACTGATTTTAGCCCCTAGGGATTTACCTAGGGATTTACATCTTTTGTTGTTGTTGTTGTTATGCTCTATATATTTAAATGGTGTACATTTATATTTGTTATATTTTGTCCAACTTTCCTGGTATGTTTTTATATGAGGTTTTTTTCCTCCCACAGTATTTATTATATAATATTGTCACAGATATAGTCTATCATCAACTTTCTAGTCACTTTAATTAGAATACTGATAGATATCTTAAAGACTTCACTTTTTGTTTTTTACCTTCCCATATAGGATTGGTCATCAAACTGTGTGTTATACCATTGTAAAATCTCTTTTCTTTCTTTCTTTCTTTTCTTTCTTTCTTTCTTTTCTTTTCTTTCCTTTCCTTTCCTATCCTATATCCTATCCTATCCTATCCTATCCTATCCTATCCTATATCCTATCCTATATCCTATCCTATATCCTATCCTATATCCTATCCTATATCCTATCCTATATCCTATCCTATATCCTATCCTATCCTATCCTATCCTATCCTATCCTATCCTATCCTATCCTATTCTATTGGTATTCTCTAGTTATTTGTCATCTTTTGCTATATTTAAACATTCTCTTATTTACTTGTTTCCATTTAATTTCTATTTTCTCAAAGTTTAGTCTCATACCTAACTGTATATCAGAACCACCTGAGAGCTTTTAAAAACTAGCAACGTATAAGGATCACCACAGAGATATTCAGATTTAACTGGTCTAGGGTAGGGCATGGGTGTAAGTATTTTTCAAAGTTCTGCAAGTGAGAACATGCAGCTAGAGTTGAGAACCACAGCTATACCAGATTATTCACTAGTCTCAACAAACTACGTTCTCACCTTGATGCCTTTTCAAGCTTTCCTTCTTCCAATGGCTTTGTTCCATTCATACAACATGCAAAATTAGACTTATAGTTTAGTTTTATTTTGAAAGTTGTATGCTACTATTTTGAAAGCCAAATGCTACCTCCTCAAAAGGCTTACTAAATAATGACTATAATGGGTGCGCCTGGGTGGCTCAGTCGTTAAGTGTCTGCCTTTGGCTCAGGTCATGATCCCAGGATCCTGGGATGGAGCCCCGCATCGGGCTCCCTACTCCGCGGGAAGCCTGCTTCTCCCTCTCCCACTCCCCCTGCTTGTGTTCCCTCTCTCGCCGTCTCTCTCTCTGTCAAATAAATAAATAAAATCTTTAATAAATAAATAATGACTATGATGAATGACTGTCTACATATCCAAGGTATATGTTAAACACACACACATATAAACACATACACACACTATAGATAGATAATTATAATTTCTTTGCATTGTGATATATATGTCCAACTCTCTTAGTAGTATATTATATAACGGTCAAAGATAATGTTTAATTTATCATTGAATATCCTATTATTAGAGTTACTTACCTATGTTAGGTATATTAAACTAAAATAAATTGTAACAAATACATCTACCCATGTGCAAATCAAAATTTTAGGCATTTAAAACCAAACTCTAAAACATATGCATAATTAAATATCACAATGATTCCATAATGGTGAAAAATGTTGTAATTTGTCACTTCTAGACACGTTGATATTTTAACAAGACATACTTACCTCAAAGTACATTGATGCAAAGAATAAAAACACTACTAGGAATATAAGACTGTGCAATATATCCTAACACTGGTTTATTATAAACAGAAAATAAATTTCTAACTGATGTTTTCAGGTCCTATTTTCTTATCTTTCTATTTTCTGTGTCAGATCACAAGTGCATCTGAAAACAGAGTATAAGAAGTATGATTTCACAGTACATAGTGTTCTGAGTGATAATAGTTCCTTACAAAGTCTAATATAAGACACAGACATTCTGTTAACAAATATCACTTGGTTCATCTAGAAGATAAGACATAGGAATAAGACAGTCACGTCCAATTCCACATGGATTCTCAGCTCAGATCCTGGTTTTTGCACAGTTTACCTTGCGAACATGATCCGAGTGACATTTCACAAATTCCTGGATAAATGTTGCTACACTCTGCTAGGAGACAGACAGGCTATGTCATGCACAGATCAATAATAGCACTGTGTTTCATCAGCTTCAAAATCAAAAGTGCTTCATCTGGCAAAAGCCACGGCCCTAGAGAATCTGACATATATAAACTGAATACCCTACAAGGAATGTGTACAACACAAGCTATTGGGGTAAGATAAAAGAAAACTCTGGAGATTAGCAATGAAATACAGTAAGAGAGTAGTTTTCTACTTCATTATCACTACAGGTATGAACACAGACCACAAAAATGAAAATGAAGCTATTTAATATTCTACAATTCCTGACAGAAAAAAAAAATGAGTCCAGTACAATTTAACACCTCAGTCTCTTAAATAAGAGTTATATAAATAAACATAAATCAAAGATAAGTGTAAGTTTAGGATACAATAGCAATCATATATATCTACACAAATGAGAATGTTTTATGGAGATCCATGAAATACAGTTCTTTTAGAATTACAGGGTTTGCTAAAAGACTCTTCAGATTTAATAGTGGGTATCCTAAGTTTCTATGTTAGATTTATATATTAGATTATATATGTTAGTTTATATGTTAGATTAACCTAAATTTATATGTTAGATTATATGTTAGATTAACTTAAAAACCCAAGATATTTGTTGAATGGGTTATGTTATAGGTTGATATAATGAGTCAAGAGATAAAAATCAATTAATGCAGTCCTTCATATCAACAACCTAAAAAATAAAAATCAGACAATCACGTCACTAGATGCAGAAAATCATCTGACAAATTCAACACACATTTACAGTAAGAACTCTCAGTAAATTAGTAATAGAGGGGAGCATCCTCAACTTCATAAAGAATATCTACAAAAGCCCTATAAGTAACATCATACTTAATGACGAGAAACTTGAAGCTTTCTCACTAAGATCAGGTGCAAGGCAAGAGGTCCCCTCTCACCCTTTTTGTCATACTGGAAGTCCTAGCTAAGTCAGCAAAACAAGTAAATGAAGTGAAAGGCATCCAGAATTGGAGGGAAGAAATAAAACTGTCTTTGTTCACAGATATGATTGTCAATGCAGAAAATCCAAAAGAATCAACAAAAACAACAAAAAAAACCTCGTGGGCCAAATAAGTGATTATGTAACAGTTGATGGATAAAAGGTTAATATATGAAAGTCAATCCATTTCTTATATACCAAGAGTGAACAAGTAGAATTTAAAAGCAAAATATCCCATTTACATTTGCATACTTAAAAAGTAAATACTTTGATATATATCTAACAAAATATGTACAATGTCTATTTGAGAAAAACTAAAATAGTTTGAGTAACAAAATCAAAGAACTAAATAAATGGAGATAGTCCATGTTCATGGACAGGAAGATACAATTGTCAAGATGTTAGTTCTTCCCAATTGGTTCTACAGATTCACTGTAGTCCCATCAAAATCCCAGCATGTGAATATTGACAAACTGATTCTAAAGTTTATATGAAGAGGCAGAAGACCCAGATTAGTCAACACAGTATTGAAGGAAAACAACAAAGTTGGAAAACTTTTTTTTTTTAAAGATTTTATTTATTAATTTAACAGAGAGAGAGAGAGAGAGAGAGAGCGAGAGCAGGAACATAAGCAGGGGGAGTGGGAGAGGAGAAGCAGGCTTCCCACCGAGCAGGGAGCCCAATGTGGGACTCTATCCCAGGACCCTGGGATCATGACCTGAGCCGAAGGCAGACACTTAACGACTGAGCCACCCAGGCAGCCCAAAGTTGGAAGACTTAACGCTACCCAATTTCAAAACTTACTGTAAAGCTACAGTAATCAAAACATGTGGTATTGGTAAAAGAATAAATATAAATAGGCCAATGGAATAGAATAGACAGCCCAGAAATAGACCCATATAAATAGTCAACCGATCTTTGACAAAAAAGCAAAGGCAATGCAAGATAAGATAGCCTTTCCAACAAACTGTGCTAGAACATTTGGACATCTACAGGCAAAAAAAATAAATCTAGACACAGACAGACCTTATTGCCTCACAAAAATTAATTTGAAATGGATCACAGACCTAAGTGTAAAATGCAAAGCTAAAAAATTCCTAGAAGATAAAATAGAAGAATCTCTAAGTGATCTTGGGTATGGTGATCACATTGTAGATACACCAAAAGCATGACCATGAAAAAAATAATTGATAAGCTGAACTTCATTAGGATCCAAAACTTCTGCTCTACAAAGTACAGTGTTGAGAGAATGAGAGGGCCCATTCTGCTAGAGACTGGAAGCAAATATCTACAAAAGACATATATGATAAAGGACTTTTTCCAAAATACACAAAGAACTCCTAAAACTCAGCAGTAAGAAAACAAAGAACCCAATTAAAAAGTGGGCAAGAGACCCAAACAGACATCTTACCAAAGAAGATAAACAGATGGCAAATAAGCATATAAAAAGATGGTCCACATCAAATGCCATCAGGGAAATGCAAATTAAAACAACCATGAAATACCACTATATGCTTTCAGAATGGCCAAAATCCACAACATTGTCAACATCAAATGCTAGTGAGAATGTGGAACAATGGGAATCTCATTCATTGCTGCTGGGAATCAAAATGATACAGTACTCTGGAAGACAGCTTGGCAGTTTCTTACAAAACTAAACATATTTTTACCATTTGATCTAGCAATCATGCTTCTTGGTATTTGCCCAAAGGCATTGAAAACCTGTGTGCACACAAAAACCTTTATGGGGATGTTATTAGCAGCTTTATTCATAATTGCCAAAGCATGGAAGCAATCAAGATGTCCTTCAGTAGGTGAGTAAATAAATAAACTGTGGTACATCCCGACAGTGGAATATTATTGAATGCTAAAAAGAAATGAGCCATTGAGCCATGAAAAGACAGGGAGGAAACTTAGGTGCATATTATTAAGAGAAAGAAGCCAGTCTGAAAACTCTTTATATTGTATGATTCCAACTATATTACATTCTGCAAAAGGCAAAGCTATGGAGACAGTAAAAAAATCTGCAGTTGCCAGGGATTGGAGTGGAGTGGGGAGGATAAATAGGCAAAACATAGAGGATTTTTAGGGCAGTGAAAATGAATACATGAATAGATATGTGTCATTATACATTTGTCCAAACCCAAAGAATGTACAATAGCAAGAGTGAACTGTAAGTAAACTTATGCATTTTGGGTAATTATGATGTATCAATGTAGGTTCATGAATTATAATAAATTGTACCTTTCTGATGGGGATATTGCATGTGTAGAGGCATGGGCTATAAGAGAAATCTCAGTACCTTCTTTTCAATTTTACTGTGAACCTAAACCTACTCCTTCCAAAATAAAGTTTTAGTAAAAGAACATACAATTTCATTGCTCTCAAGTTCTACCTTCCACAAAACACTAGAACACAGTTCAGCCAAGTTCTCTGACACTCTGTAACAAGGACTGCCTTCTCTCCAGTTTCCAAAAACATGTTCCTCATTTTCATCTGAAACCTCTCCAGAATACCCTTAATGTCTGTATTTCTAGTATGTACCTCAAAACTCTTGCAGCATGTACCTATTACACAGTTCCAAAGCTGCTTCCACATTTTTAGGTATGTGTCACAATAGCACTCAATTGCCAATACCAAAATCTGCATTACTCTGCTTGGGTTGCTATAACAACAACAAAATCCCCATAGACTGAGTGGCTTAAACAATAGACATTTAATATCTTCCAGTTCTGGAGGCTGGAAGTATGTGATCAGAATGCCAGCATGGTCAGGTTCTAGTGAGAACTCTCTTCCTATAAGGTCACTAAACCCACTATGAGGGCTCCTCCCTCATGACCTCAACTAAATGCAATTACCTCACAAAGGCACCAACCCCAAAAACCATTAACATCAGGAGTTAGGGCTTCAACACATGGATTTTGGGGGAACACACTTCAATCATAGTGAACATAAACCTCTTGAAATCCTTTGTTATTTAAACAAATACAGAAAGGAAATTAATAAAATAATTCATCTCTTCATATATGAATAAATGGTACAGATTATTCTATTTTCTCTAAGCACATATTATATCAGGGGAAGGCTTATTAGAAAATAAATTTTACAGTATATAACATTTCACAAGGGGCGCCTGGGTGGCTCAGTTGGTTAAGCGACTGCCTTCGGCTCGGGTCATGATCCTGGAGTCCTGGGATCGAGTCCCACATCGGGCTCCCTGCTCAGCAGGGAGTCTGCTTCTCCCTCTGACCCTCTTCCCTCTCGTACTCTCTCTCATTCTCTCTCTCAAATAAATAAATAAAATCTTTAAAAAAAAAAATTTCACAAAAATTTACGCTTGATATCTACCAGCTAATATCTTATATATAATTATTTAATACCTAAAAACTTTGGAAGATTTTCTAAAAGGTGGTTTTATAGCTAAAGCTGCATTTTCTTTTATAATATGGATTCTGGTAGGTTGCTTCTATGAGTTAATGCTGTTTAAATCTACATGATGACACATATGTGTCTATAAAGGAGTTTTCACAGTCATAATACAATTAAGTAATGTTACTGGAATAAAAGAAGATGACATTTACATCTTGTTGTTCTTAAGATTTGTGACTCATTTTTCACACTTTTCAGACGAATTATGAGTAAGTCTCTTGAGTTAGAAAACTGAGCATTCAAACTGGAAGAGCTAGTCAATATTATAAGCTTTAACATTTCTATTCCTTGATGTTCACTTTTATAATAGAGAACTGAATGTTAGAAAAAGAAAACATGTTTTAATTAGAAGTTAATGTTAAGAGAATTCACCTTAAATGCATTTTACTTTGCTGAATTTAATAATAATTGAGGTGCTTTGTCTAATAGTAGGTTCTCTATACATGTAAAAATGTTATATAGCTATTATACTTTACCATATTTTTTAAAAGATTTTATTTATTTATTTTGAGAGAGTGAGCAAGCAGGAGGAAGGGCAGAGGCAGAGGGAGACTGAGGATCCCAAACAGGCTCCACACTGGGTGTGGGGCTCTATTTCACAACCTGAGATCATGATCTGATTTGAAATCAAGAGTCAGACACTTAACCAACTGGAGCCACCCAAGCACCCCTTCCATAATATACATTACAGAAACAAATGTTATGTTGGCAGTAGGTTTTATTAATTTGAATAGAGAATGGTTTTTAATCTATTAGTCTGTCAACCACAAATACATTATCAATAAAAGTCTTACAGATACTATTATTTGTTGGTATATTTCCCCATTTAAAACCAACATAAAAAAAAGTTTTACTGAGATATAATTCACATACCACACTATTCATTCATTTAAAGTATAAATTTTCAGTGTTTTTTAGTATATTCACAGATATGTTCAACCATCATCACAGTGAATTTTAGAATATTATCATCACTTTAAGAAACCCAATCATTACCATGTTCTTTTCCCCCAGCCCAAAGCAAACACTAATCTACTTTCTGTCTCTATAGATTTGCCTATTCTGGATATTTCATATATATGGAATCATATAATATGTTCTCTTTTCTGACTTGCTTCTTTTACTAAATATAATATTTTTAAGTTTCATCCATGTTGTAACATGTATCAATACTTCATTACTTTTTGTGGTTTAATAATTTTCCACTGTATGCATATACCACAATTTATCCTTTCATCAACTAATGGACATTTAGGTTGTTTCTACCTTCTGGTTATTACCAATAATGCTGCTATGAACAATACTGCCTTCTTATTTACTATCATGGTGCAGAGCCTTACGGTAAGACAGAGGCAAGTGCCTAGGCTTTCTCATTTCTTTCCTGAGTATTCACAAAGCTGTGTGAATGCATGTGTCCTCCAGATTCCCAGGAATATGTCAGGGCCTTTCAAAACTTTTATGGACATCTCATTCCACAGCTTTTATTTTTAAGCTATTTGGTTAATATATTATTTGACCTAAACTAGAATCTATCACCTCAGGCAGCCTGAAGTTAAAACACTTGCTTGTAATTGTTTTGACAGTCTCATCCACCCACCTCACCTGCCAAGAAGGCTGCTCACAATGATTGAAATCAGAGGCATGTTTTCAACTGGGGTCTTCAAGGAAAGCATCAGACAGGTCAAATGATGACAACTATTTGGGAATCAGGCTTTCGAGGAGCTATAGTTCCATTCAGCTTCTTCTGGTAGTTGCCAGGCTGCATAGGGAACATGGACCATCTTTATTCCCAGGCTACTGCAGAGCTGGGATTATGGAGAATGGGACCAAGGCAAATTACAATGCCACAAAGTTTCCTGTTCTTATTTAGACTCAGCTATTTTTCTTGAATAATATTTCCTAGATTGTTGCAGTCTTTGGTTCATTTCTAGAATTTCCTAGAGGAATTATAAGTGTTCCCCAATATACATGGAGAGTCTCAAAAATGTTTTATAGTTTTCATGTAAAATGTTTTATTTGATCTTCAATCTTTTTAAAGATAGGAATTTATGGCTTAGGAAAGTTGTAACTCCCTTGATCCATCAATTGTCTTAGAATTATTACATTGATTCTTTCTTAGGAGATTAGGTTCTGTACAAAGGGTTATGAAGATGTTGATTCCCAATAATGTTTGCTTGTTTCTTCCCTTCTTCTATGGAGGAAAAAAATCTTCAAAATCCTTATGCTAATAGTGATATATGCTACAACACGGATGAACTTTTAAACATTATGTGAAGTGAAAGAACCCAGACACAAAAAGCCACATATTGGAAGATTCCATCTATATGAAATGTCTGGATAGGCAAATCTTGAAAGGGAGCAGATTCTGTCACCCCCAAATTATGTCTCTTTGACATAAGGATTATTTTGAGCTAAAGGCAACCAATTCCCAGCAGATTCAAGAAAAGCTCTTTATCCATTCCCTTCAGTTGCCTAAATTTACATTGGAAACCAGGCCTGTACCAGGAAAAGAGGTATTACCAGAAATACCTTTTTACCTAAGAAATTATTTTTTTAAAGATTTTATTTATTTATTTTAGAGAAAGAGAGAGTGGAAGGAGGGTCAGAGGGAGAGAATCTCAAGCAGATTCTGTGCTGAGCATGGAGCCTGATGTGGGGCTAAGCTCATGACCCTGAGACCATGACCTGAGCCAAAACCAAGAGTTGGACACAACCAACTGAGCCATCCAAGCATCTCCCTTTTTACCTAAGAACTTTATCTGCATAAGAAAACAACCTTTGTTTTCCAAACATCTCCTCTAGCCTTCCGGTGAAAGGCCTTCCTCCCTTTGTGTCCCAGACCCCCACCCCTTTCCTTAGCTCAGGATGTTATATAAGCTTCAATTATCTAGCTGCTTTTTGGGTCTCATATTTTTATGGGGCTCTCATAAATATGAAATTAAATTTGTTTTTCTCTGGTTAATCTGTCTTATGATCATTTAATTATTAGACAAGCCAAATAACCTAGAAGGGAAGTAGGATAAATTTTTCTGCCCCTACAGTCTATATAGAGTATAGATTAGTAGTTGCCTAGAGTTGGCAGAGATGGGGAAGGATCATAGATAAAGGGTACAGGGTCCCTTTATGAAGTTATGAAAATGTTCTAAAATTGATTTTAGTGATACTTGCACAATTTTGTCTATATTGTAACAACCATTGCACTAAATAAGGAATTATATGGTATGTGAATTATATCTCAATAAAGTTATTATAAAAAAATTAATAGCGGGTGATTTAAATACTTCACACTCAACAACTGATAGAACTAGACAGAACATCAACAAGAATATAGAAGAGCTGAACATCATTATTAATCAACTAGACTCAATAGATATATATAGAACATTCAATCCAACAACAGCAGAATACACATTCTTCTCAAGTGCACATGGGGTATTCTGGAGTATCTACTATCTGTTAGTCCAGAAAACAAGTCTTAATAAATTTTTAAAATCCAGATCATAGAATGTAACTTTCAGAGAACGTTTGGAACATGGGTCAGATTTGGTTATAAGGCTACTTTGGGAATGAAGCCAGAACACAGTTCTTATTAGTACAACTATCAAAATAGTAATCCTTTATAATTAAAACATTTACTGAGTATTGTTTGAATCAAAGCACTAGATAATAGAAGTAGAGAATTTAAGCATAATGTAAAATTATGTATGATAGTGATTTAAAAATTATTTTCCAAAATGATGAATTCTGTGTAAGACAAATTTTTAACAAATCATTTTTTTATATAAGCAAATACCTTTAAGAATGGAGACTTAACAAACTGAGGGTTCTAGAGGGTAGGGGGTGGGGGAATGGGTTAGCCCAGTGATGGGTATTAAAGAGGGCACATACTGAATGGAGCACTGGGTGTTATATGCAAACAATGAATCATGGAGCACTACATCAAAAACTAATGATGTAATGTATGGTGATTAACATAACATAATAAAAAAAATATTTAAAGAAAAAAAAAGAATGGAGACTTAAAGAACAATCTTTCCCTTTTCATTTACATTAAGATTAAATTATGATAACCAGCAATGTCATAATGTGTCTAAAAACTGTTGCAGAAAACTCAATTCACCTGAGTTTAACAAAAGCATAGATAAGTTATAGAAACACATTAAAATAGATATTTATGTTAAAATCTTCACATGTTATACTAGTATTTGCAAAGAGGAACTGAGGCAATTACTATTTAATAATTTGATTTATAATGAGAAATTCAAAGTTTTAGACATGGGCAAATGGGCAACATAAATGCATTTATGAAGCCTGTTCTTAAAGTCCAAGTTAAAACACAATAAAGAAAACAAATATGAACCAAACCATACATGTAAAACAAAATATCCACCCTTATAATATAGTCTGTTATAATCAATTTTTAAAGTTCCTTTACCTTTATTGTCTGCCTGCTTGTCTGATACCGTTGATTAGATATTTGCTGTTGCTGAAGGAGTTTTTCATTGATTTCTTTATACTCTTTGACAGACAATTCTGCTGTTTTTTTGGCATTCTGAAGTACACTGTTCTGTTGTTGTAAGGATACAATACGTTCTCGTAATAAAATAATATTGCTACTTGATTTCTGGGCAGTCATATTTTTCCACTTTTCTCTGTTAACTATAAAAATAATGTTTATAATATTTTTTTAAAACTACAGTAAATTAAAAAGATATTGTTAATTTCATATACATTCTTACCTCTGGTAGGAACTGTTGTATGTGAACTCTTTTGTATATTACCATTCTTCTTTTGAAAAGTTGGTTTTTTGGCATTCTTGTAATGAAAATAGTTCTAAATTTGAAGGTTTTATAAAAATTAGATTATTACCCAATAATGACTTCAAGTGAATGAACATAATAAATAATATTATTTCTTTACCTAAAAATATATTTATCTATGCAGACTAAAAAAATTTAAACAATAAAATTCTATAACTAATACCAAGAACTCATAAATGAATATAATATGTGCATTAAAGTTGAACTAGGAAAAAAAAGAAGTTGACCTAGCAGGCACAGCATACAAATACAAAATCAACCCCAAAGTGGTAGAAATTTAACCTATGGCCAGTTTAAAAATCTAGTAGGAAATATAATAAAAGCAATAAAAATAAAATAAGAATATTTAATAACTTATGGCTCTATATATCATTATATATATATACATATATATGTATATGTATACATTATATATATATATACACTGAAAAAATATATATATATATATACTGAAAATATATAAAGCACTATATGGTTTCAATGAGTCCTGATATTACTTCATTCCTCAAAATATTTTTGAAATACCTCATTTGAACTTCTTTAGAACCAGTATATAAGATATATTTTTAAAAAATGTTTCATTGCTTTATGAGGATTCAAGTGCCAGTCATGTACAAAGCACTATAAAAACATCCCAAACAAAACTACCAAATTACCAATATTAGTTAGTCACCAGACTTGGTATCAAATTAAATGGACCTAAAATAAAAAAGAATGGGCTTTCATTTCCAGGATTATTTCTAACTAGATATTCAGAAAAATTCTTTTTTTTTTTTAAGATTTTATGTATTTAGAGAGAGAGAGAGAGAGTGTGCCCACACAAGTGGGGGGGGACGGGCTGAGGAAGACAGAGAGAGAGAGAGAATCTTAAGCAGACTCTGAGCTGAGTGTGGAGCCTGAGGCGGGGCTTGATCTCACCATCATGAAATCACTACTTGAGGTGAAACCAACAGTCTGATGCTCAACTGACTGAGCCACTCAGATGCCCCCATAGAAATTCAGGAAAATCTTAAACATTGAAATCAGCACACTTATTTTTTTTAACATGGCAAAACATTAAAGGAAATTCTGATGCCACAAATGAGGTGGAAGCACGAATCCAGAGATACACGTGACCAACAAAGTGGCCAACCAAATACAGGACAATGGATCATCTCCTCTGAACTTGAAATTCCATGTATATAGCAATACAGAACATAAAAGGCAAGGAAAGATGGCCTAGGCCCCCAACTCAAGATGAGAAACTTGAGGTTACAAATCTAGGATATAGTGTTTGTCAATAGTTTGTCTCTCTCTTTTTTTTTGCTGAGTAGTATTACATAGAATGGATATATCACAGTTTAACCATTCAGCTATTGAAGGGAATTCTGGTTGCTGCCAGTTTTTAGCTATTAGAAATAAAGTTGTTATGACCATTCATGTACAGGTTTTTTGGGTAAACATAAATTTCCATTTCTCTGGGATAAGTGTCCAAGAGGCAAATAGGTGGGTTGTATGATAAATGTATGATTAGTTCCTTTTTTCTTTTTAAAGATTTTATTTATTTATTTGTCAGAGAGAGAGAGAGAGAGAGAGAGAGCACAAGTAGGTGGAACATTAGGCAAAGGGAGAAGCAGGCTCCCCATGGAGCAAGGAGCCCAATGCAGTACATGATCCCAGGATTCCAGGATCATGACCCGAGCGAAGGCAGATGCTTAACCACCTGAGCCACTCTGGTGTCCCATTTTTTTTTGTTTTGTTTTGTTTTTTAAGACTTTATTTATTTTTCAGAGAGAGAGAATAAACAGTGGGGAGGGGCAGAGGGAGAGAGAGAGAGAGAGAAGCAGACTCCCCGCTGAGCACAAAGCCTGACATAGGACTCAATCCCAGGACCCCGGGATCATGACCTGAGCCAAAAGTAGATGCTTAACCAACTGAGCCACCCACCCTCCCCTTCCCTTTTTTTTTTTTAAAGAAACTGCCAACTGTTTCCCAGAGTGCTCTACCACTTTATATTCACACTAGCACTGTATGTATGTTGGATCCAATCTCTCTGCATCCTTGTCAGCATTTGGTATAGTCATTACTTTTAGTTTTACTGTTCCAAAGATGTGTATCTCATCACAATCTTCATCTGCATTTCCCTAATGGTTAGTGATGTTGGAAATCTTTATGTGTGTTTACCTGCCTTCCATTTATCCTTCTCAGTGAAATGTTTGTTCATGTTTTTTACTCCATTTTCTAACTAGATTAATTTGAATTTCTGTTGAATTTTGACAAAATCTTTATATATTCAAAATATGAGTTCTTTGTCACATATATGGTTTGTAATACTTCCTCCAGTTTATAGCATATCTTTCTATCCTCAAAAGAGGGACTTTCACAGACCAAAATCTCTTAATTTTAATTGTCTAATTTATTGATATTTTCTTTTAGGGATCATGCTCTTGGTAACATATCTAAAAACTAATAAGTTTATTATCACCTGTTTTTTTTTTTTGGCTAAGATATAAATACCTTAAGATTTATATTTAGGAAAATAATATCTATTTCCATTTTTAATTATACAAAAGTTTGTAACAAATTAGTACTTAAAAATTATTTAATTATTTAAAAATTATTAAAAAGTTGAGTATTTCCAGTGTATATTTCAAAGAAAAACATTTTCTAAGGATTCAAATTAAATCACTGCCCATGAAATTTAAGTTATGAAGCATAAGATAAAATTAAAAACATAGCTTATAATTAAGCAACACTGTGTCATATACCTTTGGGGTCTTGCCATCTGTATTTGAATGTATTCGTACCATTTCTTTTCCTTGCATTTGGCTGTCTTCTGTTTGGTCACTTTCTTTCTGGTCTCTTCCATCCTCTATAGGACTTATTTTCTGGGATGTTTCTACAATAATTGTTCCTAAATCTTGAGAGGTCTGTGCTTCAGAATCACTGCTTTTGAAAAAAATGGGGGAACATAAAATCCAGGAAGAAGAGTTGTTAAATGTACCTCGTTTAAGTTCAAGACCAAATACTATTATAGCACATACAGCATGTAAGCTACAAGTTTAATTTGAGCATTTCCTGGTTTTCTATGTTAGGAAAATTAGTCTAAACATGTTGTACAGTCTCTTATTTCTGTGGATTCTGTACATGGCCTCTAACTTCTTAAGATGAATAAATAAGTACAAGTAGGACTTCTTTAACCTGATGGGGCATCTACATTGGTGACTGAAATTTGAATGTCACTTAAATGGAGACCCATTACTGCAGTAAAATTAGCAGACTCAGCAAGCAAGCACTGGCCTGGGACTTGAGTGCTGGCTATATGGCTCTTTCACTTACTTACTGTCTCTGCACCATGTTTCTCCATCTGATAAATATTATATTGTATCAGTGGGTCCTGATTTTTTTCACAATTATTTCACAACCAAATATCCTCTTTATTATAATTCCCTTACGTACACCGTGTTTGAAAAGTGTATCTATCAAAGAAAAAGAGTATGCCTATTGAAAAACAGTTCAATGTCATAGTTACTTGTCACCCAAATGAAAAGAAACTACATGTTAAAAAAAATGTTTCCCAAAATTGTAAAAATCTCATCAAGAAATTAGAATATCTAGTATCAAATGCCTAGTAGTACCACTTCTGTAGTACTTCTACTAAGTGTTAACTCAGGAAGCACATGTTTTAACAATGCCAGGGGTAGAGCACTTATGACTTTCTGAGCCAGGGCAGAAAGTTTTAATATTTCCAACAGAAAAGTTTTCCCTTAGTCTCAGGAGTGAATCCCTGAGTCTCTGAGGCTTTCACCCACTGATCCCGGTTCCATCTCTTATGTCCATTCATCATTCAATAAAATGCCTGGTAAGTACCAATTATATGCCAGGCACTTTTCCATGCACAAAGGACAAAGTAGTAAGTGAATAAAGGAGATAAAAATCCCTGCCCTTATGTAGCTGTCATCCTAATGTGGTGGGTTCAGATAACAAGAAAAATAAGAAAAATCTATATTATGTTAACAGTTGGTGCTAATGGAAGGAAAATAAAAGTGTTGAGGTTGAGTAGAACATACAAATAAGTCCAATCCCTTTTCCATATGGATGATCTCTTAACTATTTGGATATGATCATTTGATGCTTGAAACATCTCAAGAAAAACATCCCTCGCTTATTCAAATATTCCTATTATGTGTGTTTTTGAGATGCTTTTCTACCCTGGTCACTCTTGAATATGCTCCACCTTAACTTCATGGAGCATTATGTCCAGAATTCAATTTCATATTCCAAGTGTACTATGTGAATTGCTTAGTTGAACTCCTGGTAGATGCAGACTAAAATAATGCAAGCTTTTCTGACACGTATATTGTACTGTAGACTCATACGAGATTTAATTAAAACCTCCTACAATATTTTTATGTATACTCTTGCAAAGTCCTGTATTTTTCCCATTGTATCGTTGAGCAATTGGCATTTTCCAGCTAAGTAACGCACCCTGTAGTCTTCCGCATAACTCTATCTTCCCAATCTACTGCCATCTTTGGGGATTTTTATTCAGTTTTGTGAAGTATTTTCTGTACCTTTCAATGTCATGTTATTCACAGATTTGATAAACATGCTTTGCTGAAATTCTGCTCTTCTTTTTCAAGGTATTAACAACTCTTCCTGATGATCACCCATCACTGAATGGGCACTGATAAAAGTTATTTATATATCAGGACCCACAGAATGCAGGCTGCGCCAGTGGCCTGGCCCATATCAGAAATCTGAATTGAGTCTGCTGCCCTTATGGTAAATACCTCACCATCAAGGAAGCCTAATACACACCAATCACAATCCTCCAACACAGCTTTAGCTAACTCACCTTACCCTAGAGAACAGGACATATCGGCCTTACCAAAAAATCGCCGACCTCCTAGCTAACCATGCCCTGTTTTCTGCTGCTGCTGCTGCTTCTTCTTTAAAATCATTTTATTTATTTATTTGAGGGAGAAGCATGCTCCCCACTAAGCAGGGAGCCTGACATGGGACTAGATCCCAGGACTCCAGGATCATGACCTGAGCTGAAGGCAGACGCTTAACCAACTGAGCCACGCAGGCGCCCCTGCGCTACTTCTATAAAACTCCCTCTTGCCCAAAATCCTTAGGAAGAGTGTGCCACAGCTTGCTAGGCACTGTACTCCCCCAGTCCATGGACTGTTTTCCCTTGAATAAAGGACTTCAAACTTGTTACTAAACTGTATTATTTTTGTCATTTGACAGCATGTTTTTATAATGCTGTTTAACTATGAGAAATAAACATTCATAAGTATATAAATAAATATTAATAAGCAGATAATTATATAATATAGTATTTTATATACATACATATAAAGGACAAAGTTCTATTTTTCTCAGTATTCAAGTAAATTTTCTTATATTTCAGACTGTGAAAAGCTAAAAGAAATAGAATGTTGTAAAATCCTGAAGCTCCACTGTGGGATTTCTAATTGTTTGAGAATTTTTTGCAGCTGAGTGAGTCCTGAGCATGCTCTGTCAGGCAGGAAATGTAACACTTAATCCTCACAGTGTAAAATCGAGTTTTACCGCTAAGCAACTTAAATGACAATCTTATGTTTTAAGAGATACTGTGATACATCTCCCAAAATATGTGACCATCTGCACATGCACTAATATGATGAAATTAGAACTGACTGTGTTACTCAGCTTTCATGTATTTATTCATATATACATACTCACACATCAGTAAACGCCACCACTTCTATTATGAAGAGTGTGGTAGTATCACTGGCTGAGATATAATTAGTAGCTGAAACTAGAATTTCCTTGAAGACATAGATAAATACTTAGTGGGTTTTAAGCTGAGGAGGATTTTATCTCTAATGGGTTTTGAGAACAAGGAAGAAAACCTTAGAAGGAAAAAAGAAATGGAAATGCAGATTTGGTCCTTCTTCTTCACCTTCATCAATTTGTATTTAAGTTGTTGTTGTTTGTTTGTTTTAATTTTATTTATTTGCAGAGAGAGAGAGAGAGAGAGAGCACAAGTGGGGGGGGGGGTGGCAGGCAGAGGGAGAGGAAGAAGCACACTCCCAGCTGAGCAGGGAGCCAGATGCAGGACTTGATCCCAGGACCCCGGGATCATGACCTGAGCCGAAGGCAGACACTTAACTGCCTGAGCCACCCAGGTGCCCGGTTTTTAAGTTTTTATTACCTGCCTGAAGACAAGGGGCTTGACCCAATGATCATTTAAAACAGTGGTTCCCAAACTAGTCTACATACTGGAATCAGTTGAAGAGCTTCAAAAAATAGTGAAACTTGTATCCCACCACATAAGTTTTGATTTAATTGTTCTGGGGTGTGGTCTGTGTAAGGCCACTTTTAGGCACCCAACTCGAACAATGGAAAGCTGAGTAAGGTAGAAGGGCCCATTATGACCCCCTGGCTGAATACAAACAGGCCTATTAGGCGACCCACCTCAAAATATCCATATAAGCCCTAGCTGACCAATGGATGACTTACACCCAGACACAGTATCAAAAATGTTAAATTCTGTATGTTCCCATACTTCCTCACCTTCCCCTTTAACTACAGCCCCCCACCGACTGCCTCCTGCCAGACAGTCTCTCCTCCGCAGTCCTGTCCGCAGCTCCCTCGTGATGTACCCAATAAATTTCTCTCAGGTGAATTCTTTCACCACTAGTGTCACTGGCTCCACATGGTGGCCTCCATCCAATCGGGAGATCCCACAGTCTGAGCTTTGAAATTTTTATAAAATCAGGGTAATTCTAACAGAGGCAAATAAGTTTGAGAATGACACAAAGAAGTATAACAGCTAGTCCTAAGGACTCCTTTGACAGTATGAAAGAATAGAAATTATATTCAGAAGAAAAATTAGGATCCATATCTAATGTAAATTCTACCCTCTTCCACACCCACTTATCTCCAACTCCCTGTCCCTGACCCTTCAGAAGATCTTTTGGATTTCTGGGACCCTTGTTTAAACCTCCCCACCTCTCTGCAAATCTCTACAAAACCTTAAATGTGGTTCTAAAAGCAATTTAAAGCTCACCCATCTTTACCAATCCTCAGACCTCACCTATTCAATCTCAAACTGCTTGTAGATATCAGGACACTGGAAACAGAATTGTCCTGCACTTAAGAAAAAAAGGAAAAATTTAAATTACCCCGGACCTCTAATAATAGGCAAATATGCCTCCAAAACTCCATCTTGAAGAAAACTTATTTTTTCTATGCCTTTGTGATATGTTTTCTTGCCCCCATCTTTTGTAGGACCTAAGAAACATTCTTTAAAATGCAAACTTTGGGGAGAAGTTTCTCATCAAAAAAGAAAAGAGGGGTGGATATTCGGAAAATTGGGCAAATGAAAAACTAAAGATCCAAGGGGTACCTAAAACAAAAGTTATTAAGGCTGACATGACTCCTATTGCTCCCCTCTATCATTCTTTACCTGAATGCCCACGTTTTACTAAATCTCTGTCTGAATTGCCTTTCCAGTCTGAAGAGATTATTACCTTTTAAAATAACCACTTGAGACTGGGGGCAATGCTCCTCAGCTATCTTTCACTCCTTGGTCAAAGGATGAACTAAGGGCAATAGTTAAAGAATTTCTTAAACTAAGGAAGGATCCTCAAAAGTTTTTGTAAGGGGATTACCTCCTGAGATTAGTGGATAGATTAAAAAGGCAGAAAATTAGATGGAAAGCTACCAGTCTGACTAAATTTGTGAACAAAGCTGGTATGTAGTAGTGCCTGGTAGGATTTTTGTTTTGTTTTTGGGTTTTTTTGTTTTTCGTTTTTTGTTTTTTAGGGCTTCTCCTAAGCTAAATGTACCCAAAGGGAAAGAAAAACATTCAACATAGTTGGATGGTTGTGACAATTCTCTGATATCATTTAGCAACAAACCAATTCTCGGAGGAACTGAAAACAGCCATTCTTGCTTTACACATCTAGTCTTCAAAGGACCATAGGTGTGGCTCCAGAAACAATTCAAGGTCCACCAATCCTTTTTACTATTCCCTAAACCTTCCTTAAGAAATCAAAAGGCTTGTAAATATTGGCCTTAGGAAACCAAAGTTCTTCTTGGAGGAACCTGTGTTCCTTCCCTGTGCTTTTGAGATGTAAATGTTCTACAGACTTCAAGGAGGTAATTCTTCTCATAAGGAGAACAAAAGGGGGAAAGCTCACTTGAAATTTAGGCAAATGAAAAACCACATGTCTTCTCCACAAATATTAGTAAAAACAAAGAAACAAAAAGCTTTAGCCATCTGAACAGATAAACTTAACTCATTCCCGCTGTTCTTTTACTAGTAAATTCTACATTATCATACCTGTCCCACGGCTAAAAGTTTAAGGTCTCTGTATGTCTGTATATGTAGGTTGTAGATATGTGATATTTTTCTGCCTCCAGATGGTATTACCAAAATTAATTTGTGAAAGAACTCTACTTAACTGACATAAAGAAAATTAAACATATACATAAACTGAATTCTCAGCAATGTAACAAAAATGGACCCAAATGTTTTTCAAGTTCACATGACCTGGGATAATCTTTGGTAAATAAAAACTAGTTTAAGTTCATTGGTTTAATTAAAACTCTAATATATTACAATTATCAACATTGACTATAATGCAGATATACAATTTTTATTCAGCCTGGATTTACTAGTCAAATAACTTCATGTTGTACCTCTTACAAAATTTGTCAGCAAGAAAAATAACTTGGGATGATGGCTGGCTGTGTCTAATGTCTCATGAAGTTTTCATGGATAGTCTAAACGTAATTGTTGGAAATGAGTGATTCAGACAGCTGTTAGTGGGGTAAGAGCTTTTAGGTAAACTTTTTAACAGAAATTATATTTTATAGTATGTATACTTAAAAAGTAGTTTCCCAAATACCTTTGGTAAGTTGAAACTTTAAAGTTTTGCTAAGTTAAATTCAGTGGTGGGGAACTCACTGAATATCTAGATCATTTCCAAATTAAGATAAAATAACTACTGAACATAGGTTTATCTACTTTCAGCTTCATATTACACAGGAATTAAAGAATTATTTGGATCTGTTAGTAAACATGTCTTGTACCATACTGAAAGACTGCACTATTTTTAAAAGAGGGGAGCATATGTTTCTAGAAATTATGGAATATATTTATAAAATTTGGCAATCTAAAGAATCCTGGTATAACACACAGTTCACAACTGCTTACTTAGTTTCCACTAGAAATTAAGGTTTCTAAGGGTTAAGAATTCTAATTAGTAAATGTAACTAAAACTACTAGAAATAATAAGAAAATCATCTCTGAATGCAAGAAAAGTAGGATATGTGTTTTCAGTAAAATAGAAATGCATTTTGTTGAAGGAAAAGAAAGTAAATATGTCCCAAAGTAAAACTGGTTAATTAAAAATGGGAAAGAGGAAAAAACAGGACAAAATCAGAAACTTGTAGAAAGTTTGTGGAGAGGAATCTTCAGAAAGGAACTTAATGTATGGTCAGGACTGGCTAAGATTTGAATTAATTTCATTGAGTGAATTTTAATATCAAAAGTAAGCTGCTACAACTTTATAGTTTGATTTTGTGTCTGGTAAAAGGACAACATTTTCTTGACTATTGGTGTATTCTTGATAAGAGACTATGACAGGTTCTTCTTTACCTTTTAAACTAATCTACCCTGAAAGCTAAGATTTTGTGTTTTTTTATCAAAATAATCCCGTGCTTCATTATTTTTATAATCGGGTTTTTGATTACTTAACTAAACTTAGTCTTTTCGATATAAAAACGGCTACGTTTTGCTGAGCACTGTGTAAACTTCTGTATTTGCCTGTGAAGTCTTTGTAACGTTGGTTAAGTGGATAACTAAGTATTATCTCACAGTGAACTATGATCCTATTTAGTCAAGTGTCCAAAACCTTTCGCTATTTTTTACAAACTTCCCAAAATCAAATTCTAAATGAAGCCTTTTTGACCTGGAAGAAATTCTGAGATATTACAGAGGATCCCTGGAACATCTCAAAAGAGTTATTAACCTAATTAGGTTGATTTAATTCATTAAGTTACATGAGAAATGTGGTCAAAAAAGTGATGCCAAACCTATTTGATTACATTTTTGTAGATACATGTATTAATTTAAGTGTTCTGGAATTTGCATGAAATTTCTTAAAATCTGATTTGTCCTGGTATAATGTTATCACTTAAATTCCAGTTATTATCTTGAAGTATGTATATCACAGAAATAACCAAATTTCCTTGTCAATTGCATTGTAATGAACTCTCATTAGCTCTTTAACCATGGCCATTTTTAACTCTGTCATTTTACACAGTTTTTGTTTTACTTTGAAATTTTAATAGATTTTTTGTGTTTTTTTTTGTTTTTTTTTAGAGAGACCACAAGCTTGTGAAGGGGGAAGGGGCAGAGGAAGAGGGAGAGAGAATCTTAAGGGAGGCTCCATGCCCAGCAAGGAGCCTGATGTTATGACCCTGAGATCATGACCTGAGCTGAAATCAAGAGTTGAACGCATAACCGACTGAGCCACCCAGGCACCCCTACTCTGAAACTTTTGCAAAAATGTTTGGAAAATGCTTGATCTCCAAGAAGATTCATGGAAAATATTCTAAAATAGTTTCTGATAACATTAAGATCATAAAACTGAACTGGCTAAGAGTTTCCAGAACTAACAAAGAAACTGGATTCAAGCAGAACAAAAATTAATAACATGGGACTTAAAGAACTCATGAGAATGATTATAGTTTTTGGACTCTGTTTTATCATTAATATTTTTAATGTTTTGTTCTTCTAGATTTAAGAAACTTCTCTTATACCCAACTTTTACATCAACATGGATGGGACTGGAGGAGATTATGCTAAGTGAAATAAGTCAAGCAGAGAAAGTCAATTATCATATGGTTTCACTTATTTATGGAACATATGGAATAGCATGGAGGACATTAGGAGAAGGAAGGGAAAAATGAAGGGGGGTAAATTGGAGGGGGAGACGAAACATGAGAGACGACGGACTCTGAGAAACAAACTGAGGGTTCTAGAGGGGACGGGGGTGGGAGGATGGGTTAGCCCGGTGATGGGTATTAAGGAGGGTACGTACTTCATGGATCACTGGGTGTTATACGAAAACAATGAATCGTGGATCACCACATCAAAAACTAATGATGTACTGTATGGTGACTAACATAACAAAATAAAATTAAAAAAAAAAGAAAGAAAACTTCTTTTCTTAAGCTAACAATGACTTACAACAATTTGTAAACTGCACCTTTTGTAAACAAATGGAAACATTTATCTTTTTCTCCCTAAGTGATCCCTCCAGAATTTGGAAACTCTTAGTAAACATTCTTATATTTTCATGGAAATCTTTTTTTTTTTGCATAAATTCAACAAGAATCTGTTCTCTTATAACATGACAGAATTGGAAACACTGGGTATATTACCAAGGTTTTGAGTGGAATGTCCTATTTGAGAGAAGCATGCACAGACTCAGATATGACCAGACAGCCTTCAGGAACTAAGATGACTTTATGGAGCCAATAAAACTTCTTGGGAAACAGTCTGGTACCCTGCTCACAGGGCTCCCAGCAACCTTACCTGGTAAGGAAGGTCACTTCTTGGCAGGTGAAGAAAACTTAGGACATTTTGGGGACCTCAAGAATAGAGAAATTTACCCAAGTCTATAGCTATTGCAGGCAAGTCTGGGGGCAAATCCTTGGACTGGCATCTTGGTCTTGAGAGGCTTTAAAAAGTTTAATCTGAAACTCCTTATGAAAAATTCCAGTAAAACAGATTTAAGAAGAGCCTATATGGTCAACCATTATTCTTTGCTGGACTTACGTAAATAATCAGGCCAAGTTTATTGAAATTAGGTTTATTTTACAAACAAGTTAGTCTTAATTTGGCTATCTTTAGTGGAAATGAGGGTGCTTTGTAAAAGAATAATGATGTTTCAGTAACACACCTTTGTGGATATTAGATTCTAGTTCTGATTAATTGCCTTGAGGGTTTGTTGTTTGTCTATTAACTGTATTGAATCCTGAATTCTTCTGGTTTCCTCAAATATCTGGCTATGACTCTCCAAACTAAGTTTATACTTTTGACTTGGAATCACTGAGATCTAAAGCTGCCTCTTCTCCAGAAGTCCTGCAGACTGAAGCTAGGTCACTTGATATAAACATCAGAGAAACCACCACAACAGTTCATGTTTAGATAATCTGCATGCCTGTTGCTGTGTGGGCCACTCAGAAAGTTTACCTACACAACCAATGACATCATCTGACACATTCAAACTGCAAAAGATGCTTCTGCCCCTCCCTCTAGAAATGTCTTCTTTCTATTGGCTGCCCTTAGGACTCAGACTAGGTTTATAATCTGCTCTAATCATTAACCTTTGTTTTCATTTTGCTTCCATAGGAATGCCTTTTTAAATGCCTGATTTCTCAACAAAATAGGTCTAGTTTTGGGAGCCCACCTGCAAGATCCACCTCCCGAAATAACACACAACTGTTTAACTAAACTGACCTATCCTCAGGACGGAGACTGGATCCTTGAGATCCAGAGCAATCTATCAGCTTAGCTTCTGGACTGTGAAACTTCTTGGGAAAGTTTCAAAGGTGGGATTACAGGGGAACAGAATTTGCCACCCCAAAATATGTCTCTTTGGCATAAGAATTATTTTTAAGAAACTGCAAACATAGGACAAGTTCTGAAAATCAAGAAGTTACCTTTTTGTAAGAGACATTTACATGTATAAGGAAAAATCTCCATTTGTGAGTGTCACGCCCTTCTTGTACCAGGAAGAAATGGATGACTCTAAGTCTCTAAAAATTCTTGTAAATGAAGAAGACAATGACTTAAATCTGCATAACAATCTTCCCCCTTATTTACTGCACTTTTCCTGATAACCTCCCATAACTGTCCCCATCTTCTTTTGTCTTTAGCTGAAGATGATTATTTAAGGTAATGGTTTTGGCCATTTGGGATTGTTACTCAGTTTTCTTGGGTCTCTCCTATGTAGACAGGAGGGATGCATGTTATTAAACTTGTTTTCCTCCTGTTAATCTGTCTTATATCAATTTCATTATTAGACCAGCCAAGGAACCTCGAAGGAAAGACAGGAAAACTCTTCCACCCCTACACCATCCAGGGACATCCCAAATCTAAAACAGATCTCTTTTGGGGATTTAAAAAAAAAAAAAAAAAGAACTTGGAAAAATAAAAGAAAATACATGCCATTACAAAACAAGACAGAATTATGGAAAGCTGTTCAATTTGTTAGCAATTCTGGCAACACTGAACTTCCCTATTACCTGGGAATAAAAAGACGTGTTCTACTATCCATTTGCCTTGGTGGTTTTACTGATATGCTTCAAGTATGTATACGAATGTATAGCCAAGGGTAAGGAAAAGAAATATTATAGATTTTTAGTATTTTCCTGCTGCTATCCACTAGGCGTTATATAACTTAGGACTAGGAATTTATAGAGCTTTAACTTTAAAGAACTAATTTTTAACCACCATTCAATTAAAGTTAGTACAATGACTTTGCATAAATACATACACGAAATAATTAGTGAAGATGGTTCTTAATTTAAAGGATGTTAAACAGCTTGTAGACATCTGGTAACAAGCTGAAATGGGTCATTCAAAATTTATCTAACTAAATTAAGGGGGAAAAATGTTTCTCCTCCCAGGTTGGCATGTCACAAGATAACTAAACCGACTTAGTAGGCTTGCCTGGGAATCCTTAGCTGTCAGTGGTGAATATGCAAAGGGCCAGCAAATTAAATCAACCTGCCAAACTGTCAATTTCAAGCCTCATGACTGCATGAAAATAGCATCACTGGAAGAAATCAAGCATTGCCTTCTTTTGGGTTTCCTGGCACCTATTCAAATACTCATGCAGTTGTGGCTAATTTTGCATGCAAATTTCAGTCAATAAGCTCAGAACAAGACCTCCCAAGATATTTCAAAGGATCTGACAGTATTTTTTCTGAATACCAAATCGACAGTAGTTGAAATTCAATCTCTATTTGCTGGTGCTTTACATATGCACAGTGTCCCCACCACAGAGCTAAGTTAATGAGAGCCTTACCTGCTTTCACTCACATCCTCCCAGCCGTCCTTGCTGAGGTTCTCAAACACATTGCTCATAACCTTGATGGAATGATTGAGAACAGTGTGGTAACGACCCACAGAGCACTTTTTCTTTGCGGCTTTAAATTTAACCTTGGTCGTGGTTGTCTTACAATCGTATTGTCCAGCTCTTACTTCCGTAATGGCCATCTCAGGTTTAGCTTTGTCTGCAGAATGCTGCGATTTCTCCACTGAATTCATCTGTTCTTCATTTTCATTTCTCAACCCATTAGCTTCTGCCACTTGTCTCCTTAGGGAAGTGACTTCTCTCTCCAGCTCACTGATTTTTACCTGAAGTTCAGCTTTATCTCTCTCTACTTCTTTGCTCCCCCTTTGTAGCTGTTCTAGCTCTTTTTCTCTGCCCTCTGAATCTTCTTGTTGCTGTTTTAAGAGGGATTTCAGGAAGTCATTTTCTTTCATTAATTTTTTATTCCCTTCTTTTATTTTTCTTGACCCTTTCTCAAAAGATTTTAGCCGATCTTCCAATTCAATGACCTAAACAGAAGAGTTTAATTTATTCTTTTTAAAAGTCCCATAATCTGCTGTATATTTTTTTATCACTTCTCCTTTATGAAAGTAAAGTCACACGTAGCACAAGGACAAAATAAATCTAAAGTACTTAATTTCTAAATAATTCTATGGTGGTGTAGATAAATACATTATAAAATGCAATAATACATCTGTTGAATAAAGGACAGATGGTAAAAGAAGTTAAAATTCTACACAAAGTGATACAGAACTAAGTATGCTAATAAACTTTGCAGAGTTTTCTGAGATAAGTGCTTTGGCTATAGAGTCTATTTATTGTGAAAAATATTTTCAGAGAAAAGCAATTTATACAAAAAGTCTAAAAACAGATACACAGAGAAACTTCATTAATAAAATAACAATTTTCTTCAACATCGAACTATCATATGAAAAAATGATTACCTATATAAAATATACTCTACCAAAGCTGCTTTATTCTAAATTAGAAAAGTGTAACTTTAGTAATCATGAGGTCCTTAGTTTATACAATAAACATTTACTGAAAAAAGCTCTAACAGCTTAAAATTATAATTATTCCAAAATTGTGTTCATTTAATTCAATAAACATTGTCCACATTGCAGGACATAGAAATGAAAACACACAATTTCTGACCTTAAGAAATTTCAAAAACTATTTGGAAAGAAAGGCACTTGCATAAATAAATCTGATAAAGGATAGGATCTAAGTGCCATAAGGCTGGGCAAAAAGGACAGAGCAATTAATTCTAAGCCATGAGTATGAAAATTTCAAGAAGGAGTTAATTTCAACTGAAATCTTGAAAAATAAATAATCACCATTGTTTGGAAAGTACAGTTTACAATTTACAAGATGGTTTCATAAACATGATCTCTTCTGATCATCTCAAAACCATGTGAAGGAAGTAGAGCCAATAATTATCTTCCCAGAGGAGGAAACAGAGGCTCTGAAAACTTAAATAATGCAGAGAGGTAAACATTTCCTGCTTTGAAATGGGATTCAAATTCAAGATTCTGTGCCCCTCACACTGTTCTACAAGCCATATGGGGAAGAGTTACCCCGGTACACATGGAAATGAACAAAGAACTGGGGTCAAGCAAGAAACCTAAATGACTGGAACACTTTATGGACTCATTTTTACTTTTAAAACAATTCTTCAAAGGAGAAACATACTTGATGTATTGACAACCAATAACTTAAAATATTCCAGAAATCTACAAGATGAAACTTACGCATATTCTTATTGCTTTCCAGTTGACTGGACTTAGTTATGGTGGTGAATATCTAAGTTGTTTCCCAAACATAATTTTCAGTCATTTCTGATTTACCTAACCTTCTGCACCCTCTATTCTTCTTGTGAGGTCAACCTCCTGCATTTAATTCAGTAGACTTCACCAATCAGTTACCCTGTTTCAGGACATGGATATTTCCCAACAAAAATATTAAGAATCTCATCTAATTTAAATGTGCGATTCCATAGTATGATATAGTCACCTACTGTTAGACCTATGTCTTTATAGGGCTCACTCTTGACCTGGAATAGAGGTATATGAAAGAGTTTGTACCAGATTATTGCAGACCTCTGTGTATTTTTGCAAGAGAAATTCTATTGTTCCTCTACAGTGCAAATACTTTATTGAAGAGCTGGATAATGTGACAAAAAATAGAGTGTTCAAGAACACATGAACTCTGACTGAAAACCGTTTACTTTTTCAAAATCATTCTATGCCAAATTTTATTCTCTATTTAGTAAAAAATACTACAAAATAAGGAATATCACTTTTTTACAATCTCCTCAGTTTCTTAGTGGTTTTAATCACTGCAAACAACAGTATACTTTTCATATATATATTTTAAAATATTTTTGCATGTTAGATTCCATGATGGAGTAAGTAGAATAGACTGTATTTTTTAAAATTTATTTTGTGCAAATAAGCAATTACACCTCTTTCTTTTAAATTAATTTTGACAGTGGTGATATAAAAATATTAAGAAACAGTGTGGTCTTGGGGAAATTAAAGTTGGTTCTGGTCTCTATCTTACTTCCGGCTCAAGTTACCTTAACCTGGTAAAACATTTAACTTATTTTAACTTATTTTAAAGTTTCCTCATTTGTGAAATGGGAACAGTCTTGCAGATTATTATTATTAAATATGATCATATACCACAGTTCCTGGTAGACAGTCAGGTCTAAACAGTTTATCATCACGATCACCATCATCATTATTGTCTCTATTATTATTAATCACAACAGCTACTTAATAAAATTACTTGAGATGGAATAGAATTACTTGCACTAAATACTGCTGAATTAGCCATTAAATCAACATGTTATGAACAAATGTAACAAACATCTTGAATATGAGATTTCAATTCTGGAAATTAGCATTATCTTTTTCTTTTGACTAAAATCCATTTAAGTTTGGGTGCAACTCATGGAAATTTTATGTACCACTGGAAAAATGCCTTTTTAAAGTCATTTTACATTTAAAATGTTTAAGTCTGTTAACTGCCTAATGTGAACCCATGTTTAATCATAAAAACTGGTCAAAATTATTTGCATTTAAGTTTAAAAATGGAGGACAAATAACAAAACAGACACTACTTTTTTTTTTTAAGATTTTATTTATTTATTGGAGAGAGAGAGAGCAAGCGAGCACAGAGGGAGAGTGACAGGGAGAAACAGACTCCCCGCTGAGCAGAGAACAGGATTCTGGGCTCAATCCCAGGACCCTGAGATCATGACCTGAACTGAATGCAGATGCTCAACCGACTGAGCCACCCAGGCACCCCCAGAGACACTACTTCTAAAGACTTGAGAAAAGGAAAGCCCATAGCATATATTAAAATGTCATTCAAGGTATACTCTTAAAAATTACTATTAAACTGATGTTAAGCCTCCAGAAACAAAAAGGGAAATTTCAATATATATTTGAGAAGGAAAGTCTAGGGATTTGTTAAAGGCATTTGGTTTGTCTGTAAATCAACTCAAGTGCATACTTTTCCTCCAGTACTGATCATTTAAATAATTTACCAAAAAAGATGACTCCTTTCAAAATTGAAATAAAACACCTGACTTTGTAAAGTGTAATACTCTGCTAGGGCTGCCATAAGAAAATACCACAGAGTGGGTAGTTTAAACCCCAACAATCTCATTTTAACTTAATGAACTCTTTGAAGACCTCATCTCCAAATACAGTCACATTCTGAGATACTGGGAATTAGGACTTTGGCATAATAAATTTGGGTGGGGGGGATTCAATTCATGCCATAACAGTGAGAAATGCTGATCCATTAAAAAAATAATTTTATGTGTTTTATTTCTACTATGTAAACAAATACTGTTTTCATGCTGTTGCTATCTTTTAAACCTATTTTGAATGAGTTTTACAATACATCCTTTTAAAATCAGGAAACCCAACTAAAAAAGGTTAAATCATGACTCGTCCAACTGCACTTGACGAGTGACAAATTAGTTATGGTCCAATGCAAATAATTCCTCTTGGCTTTTCAGGACTTAAAATGGATTTCTGGATCCACTATGGTAGTAGCCATTTATGGCAGCTGGAATGAAAGAATGGATTTCTTTAGGGTTTCTACCCTAAGAACGTAGTAGGTAGTAGGACAGTATATATATATATATATATATATATATATATATATGGCCATAGAGAAAAAAATTATAGAAACCCCAGCAAACAAAAATATTGCTCTGAATCAAAGAAGATAAGCTAGTGCAAACTGTTTGACATTCCAGCTGATAATGCATGTATTATTTCAATTACTCATTTTACCTTAAGATAAAGGAATGTGAGCATTTCTTGTTCTGTATGTTATTGTGTTAACCTGATATGTGTTTTTCAGTAGTAATGAGATGACAGCCTTTGTTACTTGACATATGGCAAGTGTTAGAAGTAGAAGTGATCACATCATCTGTTGTAAGTCACTAGATTTCCTATAAGTCAAGTCACAGATGTGAGAAATATAAGTAGCCATATTAATATTTTTGTTTATATATTTGTGTATTTCCAGGTTTATCTAAGTATCCAGTGTAGCAAATGACAACCAGTCATAGGATATACCTTAAAAAATATTTTCTTTATAAGAATAACAAGTGCTAAAATGCAACCAAGCCAACTTAATGGATCATGGTAAGAATGTATTTATATATAAAAATATGAATTAAGTAAAATTATAAAGACAGATGTTAATATTTTTAAAGAAATTTTATTATTAATTATAGGCATGATGTAAAGTGACTGCAGGGTTTATATGAGTGGTTCTGTTAAAACAGGGAGAGCGATCCTAAATTATATGGGCATAAATTTCTATCTAAAATGAGATGAGTCATGTATATTTTTATTAAATTATAAACATATTACCATTTTACTTCACTGAAGCTAAAACTATGCTCAATTTTAATAGTTCACATATTGCAAATCTATATGCTTTTTGAAGTATAAGAGTCTCATCATGTCCCATTTTAAAGTTAAACTGCTAAGTTATAACTAATAAGCACATACAGTATAAATTTTTATAATTTCCATTGTCATGCTCTTCATTTCATCTTGAAGATATTTTTAATCTATGTCAACAGAAGCACAAGTGTTTCCACATTTATTTCACTAACACTGATTTTTTTTTTTAACCCATTTTGGCAAGCGAATGATTTTGAATTATGAATTTAAATTAAGGATTCACACAAGGTTTAAGTTCATGAGCCCTCGTTTTAAAATATAATCCTTTATGTTAAAATTCAGATTTAACTTCCTCAGCTCAATATCTTAAAGATTAGACTACCTTCTGCAATGTCTGCTCCGACATTTCTTTCCCATTCTTCTCTGGAGTACTCTTGACCCCATCATCTTCACCGCATCTACACAGTTGTTCTGGGAGAGAATAAATAACGTATTATGGTACCTCATATACTACTGAAACATTGGCCTGTCATTTTAAGGAGAAGGGTTCTCAGTTTCTCAACTGTGAATAATCTAGTCTGTTTTACTGTCGAGTATTTGGCTGGGAACTAAATGGTGACCTTTTCCAAGATTTTCAATCACATAATTATGTACCTTTGTAGTGTCTTTTTTTTTTTTTTCCAGTGTAAGATTTTCAAAGGTACAACAGATCTTCAGGTTAACAATGCTATACTTTTATTCCTATATTCATTCTTTTGTAGACTATTCCCCCTTTGCCTTAAAAGCAGAATTCGCAGCCTTCTTATCTATTCGGCCACTACTAGTTTTGTTCTCTGGATCTTGTTCCCTGCCAGGAGGATCAGAGTGATTGCTGAACAAAGCAAACACTAACGGAATTAGGGTGGATTCAAACTTTAATAGCCCCTACCACCACTTTTTTTCAGGTAAAAGATCATGTACTGGGCAGAGTAAACCATAAAAATCACATTTCCAGAAAAACTGTCACTTTATAACACATAGAAACCCAGGTAACAGGTGAAATTGTTTCTACAAAAATTCCTATACTGACCATGCCTGTGACTACCAAAACCTTTTCAACCAAGCAAAAATGTACAAGCAATGTATCAAAATTAAAGGGAAAAAAAAAAACCAATAAAATTTCATTTAATACTAGTAAAATTTAAATACATTAAGCTTATAAATAAATGTTTTCTAATCAAATAAATTATTGTGACAAATTTAATATTTTCTTTCTGAATTATTTTTAGGAGACAACATTTCTTAAAGAATCAAAAGAAGGGCAAAAAAGAATACATAAAGCTAAAAGGATACATATCTGTGTTAGACTGAGGTGATTTTGCTTTAAAGTATGCTTGGCTGCTGTAGGTCAGTGTAAAACTTTGATTTATCAACAAAGGAAAAAGAAAACAATATTATTCTCTGTAGAGTAGAAATCTCTTGGTATAAACAGTGACTAACAAGTTTGTTAGAGTGAATTAGGCATTTCTTTTGTCTTTGAAACATGACATATCCAATTAAAACTTCTGTACTCATGAAATAAATAGAACACTATCCTAAGGATAATAAAAGCTAAAATAGGTAGAATTTGCCACCTGGGGAATAGGTACCTTTACCTTGGTAATAATCTATTGGTTCCCAAGTTTCTTTTTCTAGTCCCCTAACACCATGGTGCTGAATTCATTTACAACACTCTTTCAGCAATATAGAAATAATATGCAAATACAATTCAGCTGTTCAAGTCATTTAAATATCTGCTACCATTCTAAGTGAAATGTTTACTCTTAAAAATAAGAAGAAAATATTTCTCTGCTCAAAGAGCACGGAATGCTAAAAGGAGCAAAATAATTCCAATAAAATAAATGCCGAAGACTGATTTAAAAATGAATTTGATTGCTGATTTGTGTTCCTGGGTGTGTACAAAGTCCACTGGTGGACGGGTTGACCGTGTCCCCCTGTGGTTTTCTGTTGAAAACTTTAGTTTCTCACCTTCACAGGTTTTAATAAAGAATAAAGCTAGGCCCAAGTGGTGGAGGGGAACAAGGAACCCACTCTGCCCCTTGATTCTTCTCCCATTCAAGGATCTCAGGATTTGAGAAATGAACCAAGAGGACCTAGTTAGAAATAGGCAGTTCTATTTTTGTCCTATGCTGGATGTGTGAGCACATGATTCACCTTGTTGGAGATTTATTTTTAATGTTTTAGTTTTAAATGCCTTACTTTTATTTTTACTATAAAAATTCACTGTGATTTATAATCTTTCCCAGGAGTTTCTTCCCTGTCCACTTTTTAACTTTTAACACTGCTTATTTACAATTGTTTACACTTATCCTTCCTTCTGTGTTTTTCTTTTCTCTTAATTCTCTTAAGATTACAAAAACAAATTAAATTCTTCTGCAACTTGCTTCCTTCCTGGTAGATTCTTTTAGCTATTTTCTCAAGTTATTTTTAAAAATCTATTGTCATTATGAGGGGTTGCAGGATATGCCACCCGAAAATATGATGCTTTGGTATACTAATTATTTTGAGCAGTAGGTACCTGAAAAACAGCAAATGCTTTTGGTTTATACTTTGATATCACACTATGGTAGATTATTAGTCAGCAAATGCTTACTCCATTCTCCTCTACCTTCAAGGGTGGAGTATAGATCCCCACTCCACTGATGTTGAGCTTGGCCATCTGAGTTGCTTTGACCAAAGGAATGTAGGTATAGATAAAGTGTGCCTGTTATAAACCTAAAACAGGTATTTCTCCTCTTCCCATGGAAATTTCCAGTATCTGCTTTGAAAAGAGTATGCCCAGATAGTCACTGCCTCTTTCACCCTGGGCCTGGGCCTGGGCCCGAGACATGTGGAATCATATGAGCCCAATATGTTCCAGACAAACAACAGAACTACAGCCTGAAGCACATTTGCTCCAGCTGATCTGCAGAAACCATCAACAAAAAAATAATGTGTATTATTGCAAGTCCTTGAAATTTTGTGGTTGTTTATACGGTAGCAAAAGCCGTCAGGGACAGAAGTTGATAACGATAGGTGAATGCTGCTATAATAAAAACCTAAATTATGTGGCATTGATTTTGGGACCGGGTGGTGGGTGCCAAAGAATGTTCCAGGAGCTGAGAAAATGGTGACCCATGTTATGTAGTGGCAAACTGCCATCTGACATAACATGGAAGACAAAAAATGCAGCTGATAAATTTGTAACAATGAGTGAGGAAGTTCCAGTGTAGAGTGAGTTGATTGTTACTGGCTGCTACTGACTAGGTTCTAGAGGAAAAACTGAGCTCAGAAAGGAGCAGCCACAGGCATATGGAAGTACATATGTTCCAGTACTTTCAGGGTTGGAAATGAAAGTGTTTCTCACCATATCAAAGGAGCAACCACTGACACTCTGGCAGGAAGGGCCAAATCCAAGATATTGACATTAAGACCTGGCCACTGGGTGTGACTGTCATGCCTGTTCCTAACAATCTCTGAAAGTAATGTGATGCTTAGTAGATACTTTCAGCTGGACAAAAGGACTTCTAGAAAATTTAAGGGTGAGGGCCTAACAAGTCTGAAATATACCCCAACCCTCCACAGAAACTCATACAGATAAGACATATGAATCGGTGCCAGCTGTATTTGATAAAATGACTTATTTTAGCCAAAGAAAGTAGATAGAAGTTACGATACACCAGTTTCAAATCTAGGCTTAAGAGGCTCTGTATGTTTATACTTGTCCCTTTGTAGCCAAGAAATAGACACATGGAGCTGAAGTAAACTCTACTTGTAGCCTGAAAAAGAGCTGGACCAGATGACCCACAACAAGGAGAACTGCTTCAGCCAATCCACATACCCGCATACAAAAAGAAAAAAGAAATATGCTTGCTGTTGTTTGTGAGTTTTCACATTTGTTTTGCTCTTTTATTAATAAACAGGCCTTCAGCTTTCAATGAAGAATACCATAAACAGTGTTTTTATGAACACACTCATGCATTTGTGGTAAAAATTGAGGATTCTTACTCCAAACTTAATCCTATCATTGATTTTTCAGGCCTGATCATAGGTATTACATGCTTTACCTGGCATGCCCCATGAGGGAAAGCTGTCCTCCCCAACCAGACCTGGTACATGGCCAATGGACTGGGGTCCCCGAAGGCAGTTATAGTCAAGGGCTCAGGATCCCCCTGGCTGGGGGGGGGGGGGAAAGTAACCAAACATAAAGACAACTGATATCCTTGAATTAAAGTATAAAAAAAAAAGGAATATGCAAAAATACATTTCCTTGTAACACAGGAAGATCTTAATTGACAAATAACAAATTACATGGATAATCCAAAATATGATTTAGAACATACTATATCAAGGCATATTCTATTTAAATTTTGGAACATCAAGTTGAAAAACTAAAAATTAACATAGCAAAAGCAAGTCACATCCAAAGAAAGGAGTGAGGTACGGGGTGGGGGAAGGAAAACCAGACACCTCTCCATAATATATCTTCATAGCAACCTTCCATTCTAAAAACGAGTAGCATCTAGAAAGTTTTGAGGAGAAAAAAAGTGTAAAATGATAAAATTATACCCAGCCAATTTATTCATTGACTAAAAAGACTATTGAAACATATTTTTAAACATCTAAGTTCTTACAAATATAGCTATTTTGATTTCTTCTTGAAAAAAAAAACATAATTTCAGTTATATCTGGCTAACCAAAAAATAAATCAAAATAAAGAACTCATGAATAGAAAGGCTATGACTTTAAAAAATGTGATGAGTACTGAGTCCTTTGTATATAAAAATTAAGACTTTAAAACTGAGGAAATCATTGTTGCAATATATTAAGTTATAGACTTTGATAAAATTAAAAGGTTATTTAATGAACAAGACTCAAGATGTGAGGGAAACAAAATAAAATGTTTTTTTTAAAAAACAACTGTTATTTTCATCTTGAATGGCAAGGAATTAATTTTTAATATGCCCTGAAACTAAAATACATACTTCTAAAAATACAAAGTAGTTCCGTCTTCAATGTTTTTAGAACCTTTCTTTTTAATCTTAGAGGGAAGTTTTAGAAATCAATATTTATTGAAGTAATGAGACAGTTTCCTAAAGTTCAACAGTTCTTTCATGTTTACACCCATTTCTTTTTATTTGGTTGGTGCCAAACAAAATCATATGTAAATATCCTTTTTAAAAATAGCATACATTATGGTTTTCTTTTTCCACAATTTATCTAACTAGGCTTCTTTCTTTATAAGTATTAAGAGGTGTTTGATTTGATAATTATTTAAGATTGAAATTTTGATTTTTAAGTGTTTGTGAATCAGGATGTTTTTCTTTGTCTTTTTTTATTCTTTCTTATTGCTTGAATATTCATAAGTATGTGTAATTTTTCCAGGAACAGTAAAGTTATTATTCTTGAAAAGTAAACCAAGGATAAAATCTTAGAGAACCCCAATAGTTAAGGAATAAATGGAAGGAAGTTCCACTGGAAGAAACAGAAGACAGAGGCAAGCATAGTTAAAACAAAGGAAAACCAATGTTTCAGAAGCCAATGAAGGAGTAAGCTTGAAATATGATATAAATCAGTGGTGTAAAAGAGATGATTTCAAACACTGGCTTTGACAAGTCACCAGTGACCTAACTAAGAGCAACTGGAACAACAACAGTAATTGGGACAATAGGCAGGTGAGTGGTATATGAAAACTTGTTAAGTATAAGTTAATTATTAATTATAAATTGTCAATACCTAAAAAGTACAGTGGTAACAATGATGCTATAGTGAAGTTAAATAAGGAGAAATTCTGTCCTATTAACCTTACTTTTGTCTAATGAGGTATTACAGTATGGATTGAAGTCCTATAGTAAATACAGTTATCTTGATTTTAACAAAGGAATAACCCTTCAATTACAGATACATTCCTTTTACTAAACAGTTTTAGGCTAGTGGTCAGGAAGGTGGCAGATTTGCAGATCTCCAAGTTTCCTTCTAACTCTATGATTTTGATTCCAGGACAATAGATGAGAACTAGATGAGTGCCAGAAAAATGTAATATCAAACAAAAATATAAATGAATTATTGATATTGAGTACAATAACCATATAATTTCTAGAACTTTGAACAAACATAACTAGTAAAACTTTATCGATGAATCGAAAAACAAACATCTTTTCTCCTTATCAAATATCTCTTTAGAATTTTTAATGAATTATAAAGCTGACTTTTAGGTGTTCTATTTGATTTTCTCATGTAAGGTAAAAATGTTAATCACATTACCATTAAGTAAAGCAGTAGAAAGAGGGGGAACAAGGATAAGAGTCTTACAAGAAATTGAAAATAAAACATCAAGAACTAGATTTTAAAATGCCTATAATACATATTTAGTTTCACAAAAAAAGTACCTTCTCTCTTCTCAGCCAAACATGTATTCAATTCTTGTATTGTTCTCTTATCAACAGATATACGTACTTTAAGTTTATCCAATTCTTCTTGAAGAGTCATCCTATGAAAATTAACACAATAAATGATTATTTAAAATGTATAAGTTAAGGAATAATGTAGCAACAGATGAAGGTAGTAAAGATATTTAACAAAATATGAATTAGACAGTAGTAAAATAAAAGAAAAATTTATCACTATTAACAAATCCTAACAATTAAAATTGAATTTTAATGAGAATCTGGGAAGTAAAATGTCCTAAGTGATATTTAAATTTATCTAAGTAAACGTGTTAAATACTTAAAACATAGACTATATGATAAAAAAAAATAATGTATTGAGTTACCCAACCACTTTTTTTCTAAGATTTTATTTTTAAGTAATCTCTACAACCACTGTGGGGCTCGCACTTATAGCCCCAAGATCAAGAGTTACATGCTATACTGACTGCCAGTCAGGCACCCCAACCCAACCACTTCTTAACATACAGATATACCATGTAAAAATCATGATAAAATGTTAATACATATACCGAAAGCAAAAAGAGTACATTTCTAGATGCCAAGAAAAGACAAAGAACCCCTACTAGTAAAATGGAATTGAACTACCACGATGACAGAGTGGCTCAAATACCGCCCATGGAGACCTCAGACCTTCAGACTTGAATGGGGATGGAAGTTTATGCCCTAGGCCCTCCATGGCTGAGAGACAAAACTGGGCTAACTGTGGCAAGATGGGAGACAAAAATTTGCTGAGTTTGACACAAATATTTCAGTTTATCTGGCTGGAGTTTCATTAAAAAGAGGCAAGCCTATATTAACTGGTTTCAAAATCAAGCCATATTCATTTGCAGAGATCTAAAGAATTGACAGTAATGTAAAAACTGGTTCATGGCCAGTGTCCACTGGAGAGTTCAGGCAGACACAATCACCCATTACAGATAGGCTTCCACAACTGAGAGAAGGGATAGGAGAAAGAGCATCACAAAATAAGACTCAAAAGAAGTTAAATTTGCAGGTAAGAATAATTGTATGAATAAGTTCAAAGCCACGAATGAGTCTACATATCACCCCCTGCCCAAAATGAGAGAAGGCACAATAGGGAAATAGAAACAACAGAACAATTCAAAATGAGTTTTTATACAGAGTTTTAAAAATGTTGAAAAAAAGAAAAAAGGGGACAAAACATATTTTTAAAAACATAACAGATTGAAAACTCAACAAATGTGTTAAATAGCCCATAAACAAAGCTAATGAAAACTGGTGAAATTAAAGACAACACTAAGAAATAAAAGGAAGGAAAATAGTAACAATATATAAAGTGCATTTAAATGAGAAGCCCAAAAAGCATCTCAGAAATTATTCAAGGAGAGGGGTGCCTGGGTTGATTTCTGCTCAGGTCATGCTCTCAGGTTGTGAGATCAAGCCCTGTGTAGGGGGTCCACACTGAGCATGAAACCTGCTTGGGATTCTCTCTCCCCCTCCCTGTCTGCTCTTCCCTCCACTTGCGCGCACACTCTCTCCCTTAAATAAATAAATAAAAATTTTTATATAAAATGGCTGAAAACAGAGCTGATGAAAAATGCAAATTAATAGATTAAGAGAGTAAAATTGCAAACAGAGTAAATAAAACTATATTCACAGTTAGAAACAGAGGGAAACTGTAGGACCCCACCGACAAAGAGGCAATCTTAAAAGCAACCATACTGAGAAGAGATGTTACTTACCAACTAAAGAGCTTTGGAGTGACAGAAGACTTCTCACAGCAACAAGAAAGGTGAGAAGAAAAATAAGTAATATCTTCAACGTTCAAAGGTTTACTACTCATAGATCTTAGATGAAAGAACTATTAAAGAATGTATTTTAGGTTGAAAAAAACCCCTCAAAATCAACATAGGAAACAAAATAGTCAGTGATGATGAAAAGACACCTGTAAATATGTACACGGAAGTAAACCAACATTTATCATGTAAAGTAGATATAACAATATCCAAATGAAGGTAGAGACAGAATACGGTAGAACTAAATTTCTGAACAATAAAATGATATAAGATCAAGGAAAGGATCAGAGTTACAGTATTTTAAGAACCCTGTATTGTTGGAGAGGATAAAGGTGCTGATGAACCTTAGTTTGTCAAATAAGTGATGTACAATTTCAAGAAAAAGCATTTAAAGAATGGAAAACAAATTAAAATTTACAAATCAGAAGAGGTCAAAAAAAAGAAATTAACAAAATGTACTCAATCTAAGGCAAGAGAAAGATTTTTTTTTTAAAGATTTTATTTATTTATTTGACAGAGACGAGATAGCGAGAGCGCGAACACAAGCAGGGGGAGAGGGAGAGGGAGAAGCAGGCTTCCCGCCGAGCAGGGAGCCCGATGCAGGGCTCGATCCCAGGACCCCGAAGGCAGACGCTTAGTGACTGAACCACCCAGGCGTCCAAGAGAAGGATTTTTTTAAAGGAGCATAAAAAATAAAATATACAATAAGAAAAAAACAATATTAAAGATAGATGGTCATTACATAATGATCAAAGGAATGATTTACTAGGAAGATACAGCAGCTCTAAACTGTTACGTATTCAACAATATAAAAAATATATATTTTATAATATATTTTACTTTATAAAAATTATTCAATTATACATTTATATATTAAGATATATTTTATATTTATACTTTATATAAATATTAAAAAACAAGTAGTCTCTGCTTTTCCTCACTCAGATTATTTCTTGAAAAACTGATATTTATAGTTTGATGTGTATACTTGTATTTTTTAATATAAACATAAATACACATACATAAGGATCTAAAAAATTAGGATTCTATGATTATATCTGCAGTTTCTCAGATAGGTTACAGATTGATGGGAGGAGCAAACACACACGCACACACATACACCCATCCACAGAGCAATTAAGTTTGGATTAGGTTACTGCTTTGTTTAGCTAAGAACATGGAACATTCTGAAATGAGATGGCCCCAACAAAGAGAAAAACAGAGGTGGCTCTTCTCAACTTAGTTTTCCTTGGCTTTCAGATCACTAACGTAGCAGAACACAGGGCTACGATTGCTGGAAATGTTATTTCTTGCTTATTTAGAGGCATTTTATACTTACAGTTTGTTTTGTTTTGTTTTGTTTTATCTTGAAAGAACTTGTAATAAGTATATATAAATATTAGGGACCAACTGTTCTTGAGTCAAACTGAGCACCAACAAACCACATCCTAACAGATGTGTGGAGGAGGGGCTGTCAGAGTGGACACCCTTGAGCAGGATGAACATTGGCTATCACTGACTGATTTACTGCCCACCTATTCTGATGTTTCTGACACTCTGAAGGACCACAATTCAAAATCTACTTTTTACTGGACAAATTATATGAAATGACTGTATTCAGATGCTGGACAACAGGCAGCAGAGAACTGTGATCCCTCAGAGAAAGGAAATTAACAAAGAGGGCCCTAATGATGGTCCAGATTTCTGCCAGGAGCCACTCTCCAGACCATGATACAGGGAGAGGCGTCCCAAGAAAAACATGATGGCCTCTCTGAGATGAAGAAAAGAGATGAGTTTGGTAAGACTGAAATGATGGAATTTGTCACAAAAAGTTCCCAGAGGAGGGATCTATAAAAAGAAATAGCTACAGAAATCTGCATAAGAATTCTTTTGAGTCTATGGTTAAATACTTTGTTGCATATACATAGGACCAAATTCAACAAGGCAGGCAGAGAACAACTGGAGCCCATAAAGGAACTATTCCCAGAGTTTACACAGGATTGGGAGACCTTGAATTCTGACCGGTGTGAGAGGAGAATCTTTGTTGATTACCAGGAACTTCAATAAGGAATCCAAAAAAGTCATCTAATGAGTAGGGATAAACAAGTCTTTTGAAACCTGTACTGACAGTGTTTTTAAAAACGTGGAAATGGTTTAAACTGAGATTTTAAACACACCTGTCTTAGCAATCAATAGAGAAAGTGAATGGAAAACAGGACACAGAATATTTGAAAAGCACTATGAAAAAAACTTGACCTAATAGACATTTATAAAACATTCCACACAATAACAGTTCTCAAGTGCCATGGAGCTTTCACTAAGATAAAACCACAGGCTGGACAATAAAACAATTCTCAGCAAAATTAAAAAGATCTAAATCATGAGAAGTATCTTCGGTGCCCAGAATATAATTAAATTAGAAATCAATACCAGAATGATGTCTGAGAAATCCCCAACTTAAAACTTTCAAACCTTTTTCTCTAGATATAGATTCCAAGAGGAATTAAAAAATAGTTTGAATTACAAAAAATTAAAGCAACACATTTCAAAATGTGAGGGGCTAACAAAGTGCTTACATTGGAAAGAAAAAAGATCTACTATGAAGCTCCCAATTACAGAAACTAGAAAAAGAAGACAAATTGAGTAGAGCACCTTTTCATATGTGCAATGGCCATTTGGATGTGCTCTTTTATGATATATCTATTCAAGTGTTTTGCTCATTCTTCTACTGGGTTGACTGTCCTTTACTTAATTATTCATAGGAATTCTTCAGATATTCAGGATGCTAGTCCTCTGGTGGACACATATACTGCAAATATCTTTTTTCACTCTGAATGTTGCCTTTTAAGTCATTTAATAATATCTTTCCATAAACAAAGGCTCTTGGTTTTAATATAGCCCAGTTTATCAATTTTTAGTTTATATTTAATCTGTTTTAAGAAACCTTTGCCTAATAGATATTCTATTAAAATAGATATTCTATTAGGCAAAGAGATATTCTCCTGTTTTCATCTAGAAGCTCTATTACTTAACATGGGGCGCCTGATGGCTCAGTTGGTTAAGTGTCCAATTCTCCATTTTGACTCAGGTCATGATCTCAGGATTGTGAGATCAAGCCCCACATCGGGCCCTGCGATGGATGTGGAGCCTACTTAAGATTCTCTCTCTCCCTCTGTCCCTCCCCACCAAAAATAAAAAATAAAATAAATAAAAGGTCCATTACTTAACCCTTCACACTCAGACCTGTAGTCATCTAGAATTGATTTTTGTGTACGGTTTGAGAATATGGTGTATTCCACTAATTAAAATAGTTTTCTTTTAAATTGAAGTGCTTGGAACTTTTAGCTATACAGTTATATTACCTTTTTGTTTCCCATTTTTCATAATTATAGACAATGCTATAGTGAACATATGTGCCTATATGTAAGATCTCTTTAGTGTTTTCATCTAGAAGTGGCTTTACTGGGTCTTTGAGTACATACTTAAGAAAACAGAAAGAATATTTCAAATGTAAGAAAAATATGGAGAGTAATATCACCAACATTAATGTGCCAAACATTTGGGTTTAAAAATATTAACATTATGCCATATTTAATTCAAAGCTTTTATTTTTGTGAAAAAAAATACAAATGTTCTGTAAATAATATTATCGCTTACAGTATTCCACCTTTCTTCCCTCCCCAGAAATAACCAGTTTCTTTAATTTGGTGTGTATATTTCCGTTTTGTGTTTTAATACTGTATGTGTGTGTGTAGTTATATATGACTATTATTGTGGATACATATGTATGTATGTGCACACACACATGTATCTACAAAAATATAGTACTATTATGTGATTTAAAATTTTATATTTTAGAGAACATATACTATGATATATACTATGATATATATGATATGCTATTATTCAATTTCCTTCTTTTAACTCAACTTTTGCTTTTGAGGCATTTCCATTTTGATAAATATAGATCCAATTTATTCATGTCAAATGTAGTATAGTATCACATTATATTAATATATTACCATGCACTTTTATCAGCTACTAACGGGCATTTACATTGCTTCTAATTCTTCAATATTACAAAAATACTGCAATACCCTATGCATGTATGCCAGTTCACTTATTTAAAAAGGTCCTAAAAATCGATTTCAGGGTGAAATTTTTGTCTTAGGGTTTTTTTTTCTTTCCCCATTGTAGCATTTATTAATGATGGACTTGTACTGGGAAACAATCACAACAAAAGAATAATCTTTTGAATTGAATAGTTTACTAAGTGAAACATTCCTTTGAAACATAACATACAAGAGATTGTCAAATATGTCAGTATGGAAGCCCTTGGATTTATATATAGACTTCTCAGCAGTGATTTGTATAAGTTCTAGTCCATTTCACATCAAGTTACTGGTGTGTGTGTGTGTGTGTGTGTGTGTGTGTGTTTAAAATACCTGCATCTTGGAACTGATGAGTCATATTTTAGCCAGGCATCTTGGAAATAGATTTGCTCACACTGAGATTATGAAGGAAAAGTTATGGTTGGTCATTGGGTGAACACTTACCCTTCTTTAACTTTAAAGGAAGGTGATAAACACTTTAGCTTCTGAATACAGAATGTCTATTCAAACTATGGTTTTTTGGTAAAATTTATTTTTGGTCCTTGCTGCCTTAATTTCTTCTCTCTGATTTTCAGGAAAAGACAGAGGTACAGGTACCACTGGTATTGGAGACCTTGATGGCAGATGTCTTGTTGAGACAATTTTAACCAGTGATTGAGTTGTTTGGGAAGTAGTAGGCTTGGTTGAGGGTTCTTGGTGTGGATATAAAACAGAGCTTTTGGGATTCCTAAAGTTATCATAATTGCAATCAATTGTTTGGTGGTGGATGAACTTTTTAGAGATGGTGGTCTAGAATTCCATTTGTATTTATATGCCGGCATTGCTCTAATTACATTTTGAAGCATTTTGTTCAAGTTTGCAAGATCCAGAATTGCTTTCTCTTTTTTCATGACTTCCATCTACACAAGCTGTCTGAAGACTCAAAAGAATCCAAAAGTTTTGGCTGTCTCACTTTGGGTATAGTTTTGGAGGAAGAGGGTCGTTCAGTAGCTGCTGGAGTACAGGAAGTAGTTTGTATGGCCTCTCTTTTTGTATAGTCATATGTTGCAATCTTAACATTTCCAGTAAACGAGTTATCAAATGTTCAGGAGAGCTTTCTGGAAGTTCCACTGTTGCTTTCCAATTTTCAGATTTTGAGAGGGCTAATTTGTGCAAGTCCAGAGTATTGAAGGGAGAAGGGAGAAAATCAGGATATGTAAATACTTCATTTGGTTCCTCTGTGACAGATTCCTCAACATTTTCTATTGTTTCTGGCTTTAAGTTTAGTCTATCTTTCTATAATAGCTGAGCAAACTATCATTTGCTTTTTCATTTTCTGATAAATCACTTTCATCTGTTAGGTTTTCTTCCACACTGCTGTTTGCTTATTTCAGATTCCAATTTGTAGCAGATCAAGTTTGACCACTATTATTTTTTCACACTTTAAATGAATGAATATAAGGCTCATTTCTGTCCTTTTAAAAAGCCTTCGTCAGCACAGGGCCAGCAGACTGACTTATTTCACTTAGTATACTACTCTCTAGTATCACATCATTGCAAATGGCAAAATTTCATTCTCTTTTACAGCTGAGTAATATTCCATTATCTATATATACACCACACCTTCTTTATCAATTCATCTATTGATGGACACTTGGGTTGCTTCCATATCTTGGCTATTGTAAATAATGCTGCAATAAACATAGGGGGCATGTATCCATTTGAATTAGTGTTTTTGTATTTTTTGGATAAATATCCAATAGTGGGATTAATGGATCACAAGGTAATTCTATTTTTAACTTTTTGAGGAACCCCCATACTGTTTTCCACAGTGACTGCACCAGTTTACATTCCCACCAACAGTGCACGAGGGTTCCTTTTTCTCCACATTCTCACCAACACTCGTTGTCTCTTGTGCTTTTGATTTTAGCCATTCTGACAGGTGTGAGGTGATATCTCATTGTAGTGTTGCTTTGCATTTCCCTGATGATGAGTGTTGTTGAGCATCTTTTCATGGGTCTTCTGGCCATCTTCTCTGGAGAAATGTCTGTTAATATCTTCTGCCCATTTTTTAAGTGGGTTGTATTTTGGGTGTTGAACTGTATCAGTTCTTTACATATTTTGGATACTATTGGATAGGTCATTTGCAAATATCTTCTCCCATTCAGTTAAGTTGCCTTTTAGTTTTTAGTTGTGTTGATTGTTTCCTTTGCTGTGAAGAAGCTTTTCATTTTGATGTAGTCCCAGTAGTATTTTTTCTTCTGTTTCCTTTGCCTCAGGAGACATACCTAGAAAAATGTGCTATGGCTGATGTCAGAGAAATTATTGCTTGTGCTCTTTTCTAGGATTTTTTGGTTTCACATCTCACATTTAAGTCCTTAATCCATTTTGAGTTTATTTTTGTGTATGGTGTGAGAAAGTGGTCCAGTTTCATTCTTTTGCATGTAGCTGTCCAGTTTTCCCAACATCATTTATTGAAGAGACTATCCTTTTTCCATTGAATATTCATTCCACCTTTGTTGAAGATTAATTGACCATATAGCTATGGGTTTATTTCTGGCTTTTCTATTCTGTTCCATTGATTTATAGTATCTACTCTTTTTCTTTTTTTTAAAGTAATCTCTATACCCAACACAAGCCTCAAACTTATGACTCCAAGATCAAGAGTCACAAGCCAGCAGGTGCTCCAATCTATGTGCCTATTTTTGTGCCAGTACCATACTGTTTTGATTACTCCAGCTTTATAATAACTTGCAGTCTGGCATTGTGATACTTCCAGTGTTGTTTTTTAAAGAAAAGATGTTTTAAAATAGACTGTTAGTATGACAAAATACACTTAAAGAAAGTAATTTTACTATCTTTTTTCAGAAAAAAATCAAATGATTATTCACAAAACACTTAAGATATACCATGTAATTCTTTAGGTAAACACTATGTAATTCTTCAAGTTATTTAAAAATTTTTATATATATTGAACCTAAAATATATGAAAACAAATTAAGGCAGCAATTAAATTAAAAATACTTTATGTGTGGTGCTAAGACCTGAGTGTTTGGGTTCCCCTAAAATTCATGTTGAAATTCTAACCTCCAAAGATGATGGTGGTAGGAGGTTGGACCTTTGGGATGTTCTTAGGTCACAGGGGTGAAACCCTCATGATTGGGATTAGTGTCATGAATGGGATTAGAGACCCCACCACAGAGCTCCCTTGCCCCTTCGGTCATACGAGGATAAAACAAGACATATGCAACACAGAAGAAGGCCCTCACCAGACTGTGTTGGCTTCCTGATCTCAGACTTCCAGCCTCCAGAACTGTGAGAAATAAATTTCCATTGCTTATAAGTTACCCAGTCTGTGGTATTTTGTTATAGCAGCCTGAACAGACTAAGACAGATGACCTCAAAAAACAAATGCCATATGTATATGGTCTCAAATATATGAAAACAATTTATCAACATCAAAAGGTAATCTCAAGAGTTAGAAAATAAAACTCCAAAATATGCTTGCCATTTATTTCAGTGAATTATCTCCCAATGATTACAAAATATTTTTTCTTAACTAACATTCTGTACAGTAAAATAAAATGAAAATACAAGAAAAATATAATCACTGAAAGGTGGAAACAACCTAAATATCAGTGGATGAATGGATGAACAAAATGTGGTATGTACATACAACAGAGTATTATTCAGCCTTAAAAGGAAAGAAAATGTGATACATACTACAACATGGAAAAAGTTGGAAGACATGACAAATGAAATAAACCAGACACAAAAAGAAAAATACTGTATGAATTCATTTATATAGGATGCCTAGAATCGGCAAATTCATAAGGACAAAAGGAGAAAAAGACAAGAGCTGAGAGAAGGGGGAATGGGGAGTTATTATTTAATGGGTACAGAGTTTCATTTTGAGAATATGAAAAGTTCTAAATATGGATGGTGGTGATGTTAGGACAACAATGTGAGCATATTTAATGGCACTGAACTCTACACCTAAAAATGGTTACAAAGGTAAATTTCATGTTAAGTAAATTTTACCACAATGAAAAATATATCTCCCCCAATTTAGGTTGATAAAACCACAAACAAAAGTATAAACTACTTCTATAGAGGGAGGGAAAGACAAAGAGGAAAAATGGAAAGAATCAGGGAAAATGGAAACATGGGAAGGCAGAGCAGAGCTTTATCTTCATATCAATCAAAGTCTGTAATTATATATTTGTGTGTTGATTGATTATTATTTGTGTTCTCCAATAAGCTGAAGCCCTGTGAGGCCGGAGCGTGTATGCTCTGCTCAATATTTTACTTCCAGTGTCTAGCGTATTTATTGAAATAACGAGTAAAAGCACAACAATACAAAGGGTCACACAGATTCAGTGCTATGTAACCAATATAAAACTCCATAGTTTAAAAGCCTTTTTTTCCCACATATTATTTACTAGCTATAATAATTTACTTGCTTCTGGGTCCTGGTAGTTTAACAGAATCATGAGTGTATTCTAAAAGCCTATCTAGAGGCCTCAAGTTGCATCACACCTGAAACATTCTTGAGATAGAAAAGAGGAGGAGGAGGGAAGGCTTCGGGGCTCTAACTCAGCAATGAATTAGGTTTCATGCTGATCTTGTTCTAAAACTTCTCACTCTGACTCATGAAGACTTAATAGGTAGAGTTTACTTCCTGTGTCTCCAGTATCAGTGGCTGAATTTCTTGTCTCTGATTTTCAGTTTTAAAGTAAGTGAGATTCAAAACCCATTACCATATTGCCTTGAAATCCATTGCCTTTCAACAGACACTGATAATGTGTACAACCCTTGATTATGCTAATATCCCAGAACTCATATTCTCATTTGCACTTGGCTTATGATAGCCTGTAGTGTTTCATGTTGGACTGGTTTCTCAAGGACGATACATTTAAATTCTTATCTTATTAATTCATCACATTATAACTCTTCCATGTGATCATATAGCCTCTTCTTCAAAGCTATAAAAAATAATATGTGGGACAACTGGATATTCACATGTAAAAGAGGTAAGCTGTACCCCTACTTCACACCAAATTAAAAAAAAAATTAACTAAAAATGGACCAAAGATCTAAATATGAGTTAAAACTACAAAACACGCAGAAGAAAACATGGGGGTAAATCATTAGGACCTTGGATTTCGTGACGGCTACATGGGCATGGCACCAAAAGCATAAGCAATAAAGAAAAAAGAAAAAAATAGAAATTAAACTTCATAAAATTAAAAACTTATGTTCATCAAAGGAAACAATTAAGAAAATAAAAAGATCACCTACAGAATGGGAGAAAATCTTTGCAAATGTCTAGTAACCATTATATGGAAAGAACTCTTATAACTCAAAAACAAAAAGAGAACCCAATTTTTTAAAACAGCAAAGACTTGAATACTTATCCAAAGACACACAAATGGCAAATAAACATATGCAAAGATGCTCATTAGTCATTAAGAAAACACAAATCAATACCACAATGAAATACCACTCACACTCACTAGGATGAGTAATTTAATAAATTTAATAATTTTAAAATATTTTTTAAAAAATAATTTAAAAAAATACTAAGTGTTAACAAGGATGAGGGCAAGTGGAATCTTTGTAGATTGCTGAGGAGAATATAGAATGATGTAGCCACTATTAACACAGTTTGGCAGTCCCTTAATAGGCTTACCATATGACCCAGCAATTCTGCTCACAGGTATAATATCCCAAAGAATTGAAAACAGGTATTCAAAAAAATACTTGTGTATAAATGTTCATAGTGGCACTATTCACAATAGCCTAAAAGTAGAAGCAACCCAAATGGCCATCCATAAATGAATGAATGAATTGTATATACATACAGTGGGCTATTATTTGGCTGTAAAAAGGAATGACATATTGATACATACTACAATGTGGATGACTCTTGAAAATGTTATGCTAAGTGAAAGAAGCCAAATGCAAAAGGTCACATATTGTATGATGCTCTTTATATAAAATATTCAGACTTGGTAAATCCATAGGGATAGAAAGTAGATTAGTAGTTGTGAGGAGCTAGAGGAAGAAGGAAATGGGGAGATTGGGAGTGACTGCTTAGTGGGTATGGGGTCTCTTTTGGAGGTAATGAAAATGCTTTGGATTAGATAAAGATCACAGCTACACAACACTGTAAATACACTAAATGTCACTAAATTGTATGCTTTAAAATAAAACTAATGTGGGGCGCCTAGGTGGTTCAGTCGGTTAAGCTTCCGACTTCTGGTTTTGGCTCAGGTCCTGATCTCAGGGTCATGAGACTGAGTCCTGTGTCGGGCTCTACACTGGTCCCTCTCCCTGCCTCTCTGTCCTCCCCTCAACTGACACGTGCACGCTCCCTCAAATAAAAAAATTAAATCTTAAAATAATAATAATAATAATAAAAGATTCTCTCCTTCCTCTGCCCCTCCCCACTCACACTCTCTTTCTCTCTCTTTAATAAAATAAAATAAAATTGATGTGTAATTCATACAAAGCTGATGGTTATCCAAAAATACATTTGTTTGTAAAATATGTCAAGATTTAGCTGACATTTTTTTTTGAGAATTTTATTTCCAACTCATGTTATCCTAAAATCCTCATTTCTACATATGGAAAAATAATATTTGTGCTTAGGAAAACAGGGAGTCTTGATTTGCCAAAGAAAAAAAATAACTGAACTTCCTACCATAAGATTTTGATTTTAGCTTCTTAAAAATTATTACTTGAATTTTATAAAATATTCTTTGAAATCATAGCCTGCATATATTTAACATTTAACCTAAGAAAGAAGAAAGTATTCCATTCTGGGCAATGCTACTGACCTATAGCTTGTCTACTTTTTATCATTAAGGAAAAAAGACCAAAAGATCATTGAATTGAGGAAGACTTTAGTTATGATATATTGTGTTAAAATTCCCTGCTTCTATAAAATAAAATTGAATTTTTAAATTATGAATTCTAAACCCCTTTACAATTGACCCCAACTCTAACTACCTTCATTAACAAATTCATCAAACAGGATTCTCAGCATGAAGTAGGAAAAGCATCAGTAATTCTTCGCAAATATTTTGTAGTCTCATACTGATTTTCAGGTAAGAAACAAAAGTGAAACAGAAATGAAAAGAAGGGGGCCAAGATGTTCAATTGTTCTATATAAAGAATTTAGTTTTTATTTTGAGAGCAAGGGAAAAATGGTAAAGATTTTTAAACAGGGGAGAGATATGTTCATATATGTATTTTAAAATATCACTCTGTAGCATTAGGGGGAAAATGGATTCAAGGGGATAAGAATGGATATAGGGAGATATTTATGAGTTTATTCTACCTGAGGAAGAAAGATATGATGGTAGTTTGGATAAGGACATTGATAGTAAGAATGGAAAGAAACAGACATATTTTAGAGATATTTGTGATATGGAATCATTAAGACTATTGTAAGGAGGTAAGTAAGATACAGGGAGTAATCAGTTATAACCCTCTAGGGTTCTGGTTTGGGCAAATGGACAAATCATAATGCCATTTTCCCTGTGTTATGCCACTATTTCCTTATTACTGCTCTTATCACACTTTTGCTTGTTTTCCCTGCTAAGCTATATGAGGTCCTGATTAAAAAAAAAAAAAGAAAGGTGGCATATTCTTTCTCCGTGTTTACCTGTACTTAGCAGAGGGCTCAGATGCAGCATTTTTTATAGGCTATGCATTGGTATAAAAAGAACAAAATTACCACCCACTGCAAGTTCCTTATTTAGCCAAAGATACAGATAAACATGCAATGAATGTCAGCCACACCTTCCCTTGACTTCATGGGTTTCTAGCAAGGACATGCTGGATTTTAAGAAAAGCTTAATATGCTGTGGCACCTGAGTCTCTTTTTATGATTTTATATCACTATTGAGAAATAATGTACACAAATATTTTTATACTAATGTTTTTATTTAGGAAAATGTTAATTTGTTCACTTAGGAGAATGTTAACATGACTTTGTTGGTTCATAAATCTAACTTAATGATGGTAAGGCAACATCCTCAACTAAGTGGAAAAGCTGAGTAAGCCTGGCCTTTCTGAAAGCTTTCCTTGCCTCTTACTATCTAGCATCCCAAAGAATGGTTTTACCTCATTGGCACATGGCAGATGGCCCTAAAATAAATCTCATTAGAGTTTGAAATTATTCTTCTTCAATACACCACTGTATATTCAGTCCCTAGCTTCATGCCTGGCTCTGAACTATACTGTTTAAATAGTGAATGAAGGAAAAAATATATGAATATTTGTTAGATAAATACTAAGTGAACAAGCCAATTCATTAGTTCATAGATTGTGAAGTTCTTGGTCTTTTGTTAAAACATCACTGATAAAATAAGTAGATATATTGTGTAAGTCTATCTGAATTATTATAGGAACTATACTCCATGCAAATTTCTCAAGTCCTCACATTCTCACATACTACAGCAGCAACATACTTCTGACCATACTCGACGGAAGAAAACACCATTGTATAGGTTGGTGGTAGCATCATTTCCTTTAACATATTTTATAAACTGACTTAGAATTGCCACACAATTTTTTATTAGGATCTTGAAAAGTTAACTCAACATTAATGATTGCATTTGGAAGTACTATTCAAATTTGGTTTAAAGTGGTTTTAGTTCATCTTCTTTTATATATTCTACCCTTTTAAAAAAATTTAAATTCAATTAGCCAACATATAGTAAGTACATCATTAGTTTCCAATGTAGTGTTCAGTGATTCATTAGTTGCATATAACATCCAGTGCTCATCACATCACGTGCCCTCCTTAATGCCTATCACCCAGTTACCCCATCTCCCCAACCACCTCCCCTTCCACAACCCTCAGTTTGTTTCCCAGAACCAAGAGTCTCTCATACTTTGTCTCCCTCTCTGATGACTTCCCATTCAGTTTTCCCTCCCTTCCTCTATGATCCTCTGTGCTATTTCTTATGTTCCACATATGAGTGAAACCATATGATAATTGTCTTTCTCTGCTTGACTTATTTCACTTAGCCTAATCCCCTCCAGTTCCATCCAGGTTGCTATACATGGTGGGTATTCATCCTTTCTGATGGCTGAGTAATATTCCATTGTACATATATATATACACCACGTCTTCTTTATCCATTCATTTGTTGAAGGGCATCTCGGCTCCTTCCACCGTTTGACTATTGTGGACATTGCTGCTATAAACACTGGGGTGCAGGTGCTCCTTCTTTCACTACATCTGTATCTTTGGGGTAAATACCCAGTAGTGCAATTGCTGGGTCCTAGGGTAGCTCTATTTTTAACTTCTTGAGGAACCTCCACCCTGTTTTCCAGAGTGGCTATACCAGCTTTTATGTATTCTAGCCTTAAATAGTCAGGACTAAGTATTAAACTAGATGCCAGGTCATGACCTCAGGGTCCTAGGTTTGAGCCCTGCATCAGGCTCCATGCTCAGCACAGAGTCTGCTTGTCCCTTTCCCTTTGCTCCTCCTCCTCTCTCTCTCAAATAAATAAATAAAACCTTAAAAAAAAAATAAAGCAGATGCCAATGTATGACACAAAAATAAGACTGGCTGGTCCATAGAAAAACAAGTTAAAACTTCTAGTTCCATGTTTACACTTATTCATCCCACTAATTAAATACAAAAACCCTGAACATGATACATAAAACAAGTATAAGAAGACTCTGAAAGGCAGGGAGAAGAAGAAGGACCCAAAGGGACCACAGGAATAGAAGAACAACCCACAGTGATAAATTCCCTGGCTTTCTTCTTTCCTCCTAAGTATCTCAAAGTAGGTACTGGAGAAATCCACAACCCAGAAATGCCAATGGACACAAACAAACAAAAAGTCTCAAGGAAATTCTGCTCTCCCTAGCCAGAGAACTGAGAAATGGGCAAACTGGCACGACAGGAATCTTAATTAACAATACCCACCCTACTCCAGCCATATACCCCTGGGAAAAGGGAAAGAAAAAAAAAAAAAAGTAGCCTTGCTATCTCTGTCAATAAAGGTCAAATGAGAAGCCACCCTCATCAAGCAGTAACAAGGCACCCCTTCACACACCCTTTAAAGCAGTGCCAGTAAGGGTCAAGTTAGGAGCTAAGACTCCTACAGTAATGATCTGACCTTCTCCCTTAGGCATGATGTCATCAGAGATCTGTTAAAATACAAGATTTAAATAAGATCCAATGTCTCAAAACATAATACCCCTAATGTCCAGGAGACACCTGAACATCACTCATCACACCCAAAACAAAGAAAATCTCAACTTGAAGGAGAAATTGTAATTAAAAAATGCCACCACCCAGATAATAATGCACGTGTCAGAATTACTTGACAAAGATTTTATTTTATTTTAAGTAGTTCTCTTTGCCCAATATGAGGCTCAAACTCACAACCCTTACAACCCTCTCGAGATCAGAGCTGCATACTGTACCAACTGAGCCAGCCAGGCACCCCTTAACGAAGATTTTAAAGTAGTCATGATTAAAATGCTCCAATGAATGATTATGAATGATATTGAAACAAATAAATAGGTGATATAAAGAAAAATCAAATGGCAATTTTAGAACTGAAAATCATAAAAACCAAAATAAAAAACTCAATGCATGGCTTCAATATCAAGGGTGACAGATGAAAGAGGAAAGAATCAGTGAAGCTGAAGACAGGACAATAGAAATTACCCAGTTTTAACAACAGAGATAAAACAGGCTAAAAAAATAAAACGAACAGAGCCTCAGGGACCTCAGGACAACACACAAAAAAATCTAACATTCATGAAAAGAGAGTTCCAGAATGAGAGGAACAAGAAAAGTGGGGCTGAAAAAAGTATTAAAAAAAAATAATGACCAAAATTCCTCAATTTGAAAAACAGCACAAACCTAGAGTTTCAAGAAGCTTAGAGAATCCCAAACAGGATAAACCAAAAGAAATCCATGCAAAGATGTATCATAATTAAACTTCTAAAAAGTAAAGACAGATGAAAATGACGGAAAGCAGCTAAAGAGAAGGATGCATTCCCTTTATGGGAACAACAATTCAAATAACAATGTATTTTTCATCAGAAAACACAGAAGTGGCAGGCATTTGGCCACTATTATTCAAGTTCTAAAGAAAAAGGTTGCTAACCTAGAAATCTCTAATCAGTGAAAACATTCTTCTGGAATGAAGCTGAAATGAAGACATTTTAAATAAAGTAAATTTAGAGGATTTGTTCCTAGCCAACTTACCCTAAACAAAAGTCTAAAAGAAAGCTCTTCAAACAGAAAGAAAATGACTAAAAAAAAAAAAAATGAGAGAGGGAGAACTTGGAAGGTCAGAAGTGAGTAACAATGGAAAGGTTAAAAATATCCTTCTTTTGAGTTTTAAAATTGTTTGACAGCTGAAGGAAAAATTATAACATCATTTAATGAATTTCTCAGTGTTCAAAATCAGTAAATCTATAGACACAGAACGTAGCTTACTGGTCATCTAAGGAAGGGAGGGTGGTGGCAGAATTGGGCTAAGTGATGCAGGGTTTTGGGGAGGGGATAAATGAAAATGTTCTAAAATTTAGTGTGATGATGGACATAACTCTTTGAATATACTAAAACCCACTGAATTCTTCACTTTATATGGTGAATTATATTTCAATAAAGCTATTTAAAATTGTCAGGGATTATTTCTGGACAAATCTAGAAATAATTTTTAAGATAAGAGACATTATTAGCATCAGATTTAGCACTAATAGAGTACAGTGTACTTTAAGAGGTAATTGGAAGTACACATTATAATCAGATACATCATTTTCTCAAAAGTTTATCATTACATGGAAAAGGTATAATCTAAAGTTACATGTGTTGTCATGTAATATATAAAGATTCTGATTTACAGCTAAAAAAATTCAATGATATTTGATTATATTATGCCACATGATGCCAGTCATCTAGTCATCGCAAAGACATCAGGTTTTCAAAAAAAATTGCAGGGTGTGGACATCAAAAATTAGCTCTAAATGAAGAAATAGCTAAGTAGCAAAAGAGGCTAATTATGTTGGTCTAAGTCCTTTATATTTCAAAAAAAATGTGTTCTTTCTTTGCCAAGCTGAATGTAACAGCCTGTGAATTATAAGATCAAGGAAGAAAACTGTATGTTTTCTAAAATATGAGTATCCTTCATCAAGTTTTATACTTAGGGCAGCTAAAAGACCTATGTGGAGGGATCAGCATTAAGCCCAAAGGACAGGCAGTGCACAGCAGGAAAGAAAGCAATTCCCGTGTGTCTTTTGCAGGTCACTACCAAGGACCATGTTAGCAGATCCACACCAGACCCTTAACAGGCAGTTCTGCTGCTACCAGTAATTAGCTTGGACAGCTCTGGCTCCAGGAGAAGCAGCAAGGCTACACCCTAATGAGCTCAGCTGGGATTAGCAGGACAGGGCAGGGAACCAAGAGAGCGCAGGCGTTCTGCACTGCGCGTGGGTCTAGGAGATCAAACGGGGATGCTGGCTGGGTTATCCCCTCTCCGCCTCATTCCAGAAAGGAAGCACGGCAGTGTCTAAAATACAGGCTAATGAAGAGCGACACCTCCAACAGATGAGAGCCACATTAATTAACACAATCCCTAGATCATATTCTCCAGTTTCGGCTAGAGCTAGCAAATGTGCAACTTGTTATTGTATTACACATACATATACATATATATATATATATATATATAGGCCCTTTTTAATGTTTATTAACAAAAACCAGATTATTTCATTTTCAAATTTTATAAGCTATTTCTCTCATGACCTTTAAGCTATAAAATATTTCTCCTAAATGTTTATGTAAGTCCATACTGTTAAAAGAGAAACTCACTTTTGAATCATTAGCTCCTGGTTCTCCCTTTTGAAATAGGCCAGTTCGTTCCATACAGCATCAGAATCTTCTTGTCGAAGTTGTTGGGGATCCGCTCTCTTTATTTTTCTGATATAAGTCCTATTTTTAAAATGAAGTTGTTTTCTTCCTTAATATGTTCAAAGTGCAATGAAAATCTATTTATACATTCCCTAATTCAAGCCCACTATTTACAGAATGAATTTCCTAAAACCTAAGTGTATAGAAATTAAAATCCTATGTCATAATTTCCAAAAGGCTAAACCGCTACTGTGGAAAGCAAACTTTTAGGCAGACATATGATAGTCTTAGGTCGATTTCTCTGATTCATTCTAGTGATAATAAAACATATATTGCAGGATGGTCAGTTTCTCAAAAAGGATTATAAACAATCAACTCATCGAGAATTTGTTGTCAACCAATCTGAATGTAGTATATGTGCTCGATCTTAAAACACGCTATTATCAGTAAATACGTCAGAAAGTAGTTTTCACACTTCCAGTGACTACTAAAGTTAAGTGGGCAGAGGCTAAATGTAGGACAAATTGCTTTATCACTACTTTACTGACAAGTGATATGAAACACTTCCCATCCTTCAAAGGAAAAAATTAGACGTGACAATTACCTACAAAACATGCCAAATGCCCTTTATGTTTTCATTTTCTGTACATAAAACAAACTCTCCGTTTTTATTTTGTAAAAGTGCTGTACTGGCCAATTTAGAAACAGTATTTCTCTACAGAACAGACCAATGTGTATCATCAACATTGCCCTAAAGGATCCATCTCAAAAGATGAGAGGGTAGTAGATTTTCTGTACTCATTCAGTCCTTTGCCCTCTGTTGATACTGTTAACAAGGGAGCCACTTACGACTAACCAAGATCTGAACACCTGTTCAGAGCAATTGAACTGAGACCGCCAATTCATTCAGATAAGCTGCAGAACAAACTGATGGATAGTAAAGATTTTCAAATTGCATACTAGGTTGAAGTAGTTTTCAGAGAGTTAACTACATATGTAAATTTCCTATTTCTCTTGTCTTTCAATTAAAACTTAAATACTGTTTGAGTTACAAACTTTGTAATACCATTATTTTATTTATTTAATTTTTTCAATCATATGGATATGCACTATTTTTGCATTAAGTTATCTACTTTTATTAAGCTACTCTATTGATAGTGAAAATGTACATAGTCTGCATGGAGCACTGGGTGTTATACGCAAACAATGAATCATGGAACACTACATCAAAAACTAATGATGTAATGTATGGTGATTAACATAACATAATAAAATAAAATAAAAAAAAGAAAATGTACATAGTAATTCATAATCACCTACATTATGAATTCTGCAAATGATAGGAAAATCTATAGTTATTTCTAGCATATTTATCTGTTTTCATTTATTATATTATCTATTTAAAAATTCACAATAAAGATTTGAATACCAAATAATATCTTTAAAATCAAACAAAAGCCATTAAAACACCTATATGACGCTACTCCATTCCATTTAATATTTAGGGAAATGCCTTTATGAGCTATGCAACTCACATGCCACTGCCTTCTTCCCACTGTTTTAATTGCTCTTTTACTGCTCTGTAGTTGGTCTGTAACATCTGTAGCCTTTCCTTGCGTTTTTCATGGGCATCTCTTAGCTCATCATTTTCTTGGCTCTGTAGAACACAAAAAAGCAAGTACATACGTTTAAAGACAGTATTAGTATAATGCTGCAAATAAAAGGTTACTCATCTAAATATGAAATTTGAAAGAAAATAGGAAATATAAACTAATTTGTAATACTTATTTAAGCAGAAGAAAAGGATTCTTAAAGTCACAAAATAGGTTTGCTTGGTAAATTCAACCCATTTGCTTCATTTTTAAGCTGCTAGTAATTTCAAAATTAGTTTCATTCCTTTCCCTGTTGTCAATTAGTACACATACAAATATTTATGAGCCAATTTTACAGAATTTCTTCTCTTTCCACAAAAGGATTTGTCCATACATAACACATTTTGTTATTTTGTTAATTATAATTAAATATGTAATTAGTGTAAAAACACTAATCATAGTAAGATCAATGCTTCTACCCATGGGTTCACGATTAGTTTAATATAAAGCAAAAGGATTACGTAGGAGGAAAAAATCAGTTTGGACCTATGTCTGAAGTAGCAGAGTTTAACCTTCTGGGTTGTACTATACAGAATTGAAATGTGAGAGCTGGGCTTTGTATTCTTGAAGAGGTCATAAAAACATTACTAGGTTAGACAAAGTCAACAACTTCTACATGTTCTAAATAGAGTACATGAAATACGTCTTCATTTTTAGATATACCCACAAAATGAACTTATAAAGGCCAAATTTTCAGTTCTTAGGGCATGTATTTATATATTACTTACACACTGTGTTTCTCAAAGTAAAGTAAGTAACTTCTTGAGTATTTTTAGCCATTGTGAATTTCAAATTTGTTTTTTAAACCTTTATATTTCTATATGAAGGAAATTGTATACTTATTTAGTGAAGGCAACAGGTAGGTACTCTGTTATATTATAGTGAGGTGACATGAATAGGCTCATGGCAGTTAGAAAAATCTGAATTCTATTCTTGGAGCTCTTTCATGTTAGCAGCATAATCTTAAGAACACCATTTAAATTAATTCAATTTTTTCTTTTGTAAATGTGGAAAAGAGCATAGAGATTTAAATTATGATGACTAAATTAAATGAGCGAATATACAGGTAAAGCCCCTGGTACTGTGCTTGCCCTATCGAGGCACAAAGCAAAAGTTAGCTTCCTTCGTTTTCCCCTTCCCAGGTATTAACGGATGTCCTTATTATTAAGAAGCCAAATACACAGTTTCCTGGACCATGTACCTCTCATTTCAACTGTAACATAATACAGAGTTTGTATTATTTTACTGCAATTCTACCTGTCTCAACAATATGGATATTTTGTCATTTTACTTTGAATATAGGCCTAGTAGAATAGCTTCAATAAATCTCTTAAGCAGTTACTAGGAAGTATTTGAGTCCTGTTCACCAAGCTGTCTGTATGCCATCTGGAAATGGAAGTGCATGATGAAAAAGCATGGGAATGGCATCACTTGAAAGGGACAATCAGAATAAATGTTATCCTGAAGAGTTTTAGAAGATATACAGATCACAGACACTACAAACTTGCTAAAGAGTAGCATGGTTTAATACCACGGTTAAAAAATCAGGATACTGAATTGAATTTTGTTCACTTCAATTAAAGAACCATATATTAAGAGGCTATTACATGCAGAGTGTTAAGTACTGATAAGAGTTCAAGCCTTGCTGCTGAAAGTTAGTAAATTTTATCTTGACATAGCTACTTAAATTCAGCATGTACCAGTTTCTCCATCTTCAAAATAAAAGCTGTTTATATCTCTCTTCTTCTAAGACCAATGAATGATTTAACCTTGACCTTGAGTTTTCCCTACTGTTGTTAAAAATCCAAATATAACTTCACTTCTTTAAACAATAAGCTTTCTAATCCTAAATATATGAAATAATTTAAATTAACCAAATAGAAAAGTAATTAATAATGTTCTTACCTTCTCATAAATGAACATAAGTTCATTATGTTTATTAGGATTCCTTAAGAACTAATAAGATTTATTAGGATTTTAAACAGGATATATTACAAATTATTAATAATCTAATTATGAGAAATGTATAGGTACTAGAAAAGATTTGTGTCAAAACACAATTTTCAAATTGTGCTTTGTTAAATTCTAATAACTTTCTCTAATTATTCATCATTGAATCAAATTCCTTCCCCATAAACTCTTAGTTTACAATGAATTTCTTTAAAATTATTAATACAAATGCAGTGTTTTGGAATCATTAAAAGTCTGTGTTAAAAGTCCCTAGAAACTGAGTAAATAGAACCTAAAAAATTGCCAAAAGTAAAAATTAATAAAATGGGATATCCAGATTTTTTTCTGTTGCCTTTCACAAAAATTCTGTTAAATCACTGGAACAAATTGAGTTTCTTGTTAGTACTGTCATTATTTTAGCATTTTTCAGTACTGCTTCAGCTACCATTAATCATTGAATTTATACCCAAGGTTTTCCTTAGATCTCAAATAGAAATCAACTTAGCTTATGCTATTAAACCAAAGATTAAGACTCAATAAAAATTTCCTGAGTCCTATACATCACTCACAATGTGCCAGGCTCTGTACTACGCACAGTACTTAACCAAAGCACTCAAAGCACCTCTGCTTCCTAAAACTTCAGTGTAATAAATATATTTATATTAGCAAATAGTTTTGATTTTGCTATAGTAATTGAAATAGGTGGTCCCTCCATTAGGTAGTGATTATAGCTAAGCAGTTTTATAGATGAGCTTTCTGCTTTAATTTTACATGCTTCACAATTTACTATGCCTAATGCTAGAGTGTTTACATATTTCTTATAAAATTACTAAGATCTAAACTATTAAAAATGAAAGTAAACTAGAGATTATTTGACAAATCAATTTGATAGACATAATTTATAATAATTATTTTTAAATGTCCTTTCTGAATGCTATTATCAAGTTGTAATACATGGGTTAAATTAGTCTCAGAGACTATTGTTCTTTGGCTTACTTCAGAAATAGACAAAATTTTATAGAAATGTAAATATAAGATAGATAATATATGTCCAAAGAGAAACATTTTTCCTTATTCTAGTGCAAGAACAGATTTAGCAGAAGTCTTCAGGCAAAAGTCAGATATCTCAAAAGAAATGTTTAATGTGTAAAAAGAATAATCAGAAAATTTTTCATAATATTCTAACAAATATAAGTTAGCCATAGTGTGGATTATGATTCTTTAAGTCCCATATAATAGCCTAAGTCAAAACAGTAGTACTTCATTTGGGAAATACTACCATACCCAAAAATCTTACAACAAAATCAGAAGTAAAAACCTAAAGACACATTTAATATCACTAATAACTACATTTGCCCAAGAAGATACACACAAAAATATCACAAGGGCAGTCACTGAATTAGGTCCATTTATTAAATCATTCAATAAAACATTTACTGACTACCTTCCCTATATTTTGCAATTAAACTAGTTAAACTAGAGGCTCTAATTTCTGTATACAAACAAATCTGAATGACTAAAACACTAGAAAATAGAAAGGCTGTATCATCTGACTTGCCTCAATGATACTTGCAAGTCCATTTATGAGTTCATAAGAACAAAAATGATTCTTGGTCTAATCTACTACACTTTGGTCAAAGGCTCCTTGACAGGCAGAGGCAAACTAAGAGCATGAGTCCTGTTAATAAAACAGTGGCTCAATCTTCACAGAATGATAGCAAAGTTTTTAAAAAGTTAAAATAAAATTTTATTAAATACCAAGGATCCCATGGATGTTTAATTTCAGCAGAGTATATAAAGCTGAATGTATGAAGAATGCATATTAGACACTGAAAAATAAAAGACATATAAACTGTATTCAAAGGACATATTGACGTTACTAAATAGTATAGAAAAGAGCTAACAGAACTAAGTTGTCAAATGCATTAAAGTTCATAAAGCAGAGATTCATGGCATTAGTGATCCCAAGGACAGTAAGGATTTCATAAAGCTCTGATGCATTGATTTCCAAATTATACTTTATAAATTGTTAGTCCACTATACTTATGAAGTTAGGATTTGGAAATGGGTGGGATTTTTAGAATAATAGTTTTCATCTCTTCTATTACTACTGGCCATCCATCTTGAAAACGTACAACTATTTACAAAAGTAAGCTAAGCAAGGTAATGTATTAATATTTTTACAAAATTCATTACTAGTATTAGAATAATGTGCATTACTTACTGCTGATATAATAAAGACTATCATCTCAATATATCAGTGTGTGCCTACATATATTCCATGGTGGAGGTTATCTGGTGAAGCTTATTTGTCCCTCTCTCCCAACAGTCCCCCTTGGTTGATCAACTTGGGACCGAAAGCTATCTACTGTGCCATGGAGCATGTGTTTAGTGTGTGTTTTCAACAGTGACTTCCATGGAACAGAAGTCTTTGGGAAATGTTAATGGGTATGATATAATCAAGTAAATCTGGGAAATAAGGTATCTATACCTTGCTATAGATTCACAACACACATGGATATCTTAACAGTTCACAAAAAAAATGAAAGATTTTAATCCACTGCCTATGATAATTGAGCAGAGAACATTTTTCTCTGCCATTTTCCCATTAGCTTCTGGCAGAGGAGTGTTCAATATAATACCAATATGGGAAAAGCAGTGACAAAAATTCCACATGTATTAATGGGTTATGGTCTACAAAAGGAGCACCATGATCAACAAATGCCTACTAAAAACCATAAGAAACTGTTAGGGGTTGAAATGAATCCCCTCCAAAAAGGTAGGTTGGAATCCTAACCTCCACTACCCCAAAATGTGATTGTATTTGGTAATAAGGTCTTTATAGAAGTAATGAAGTTAAAAAGAAGTCATTAGGGTGGGTCTTAATCTAGTTGATTGGTGTCTTTTTATTTTTTTTAAAGATTTTATTTATTTATTTGACAGAGAGATAGAGTACGCACAAGTAGGCAGACTGGCAGGCAGAGGGTGAAGGAGAAGCAGGCTCCCCGCTGAGCAGAGAGCACCATGTGGGGCTTGATCCCAGGACCGGGACCATGACCTGAGCCTAAGGCAGATGCTTAACTGACTGAGCCACCCAGGCGCTCGACTGGTGTCTTTTTAAAAAGGAGAAATTTAGACAGAGAGAGAGAGACATACCCACACAGAGGAAAGATGAAGTGAAGTATGAAGACACAGGGAGAATGCCATCTATAAGCCAAGCAACACCTGAAACTACTGGAAACTACAAGAGAGAAACAGAACAGATTCTCCCTCACAGGTTTCAGAAGGAACTAATCCTGTTGAATTCTTGAGTTTGGAACTTTCTAGCCTCCAGAACTTTGAATAATAAATTTCTGTTCCTCCAAGCCAGCCAGTTTGTCATGGCGGCCCTAGGAAACTAATAAAGATACATCATTAATTCCTTTCTTATGTTATATTCTCATGCACTTGAGTAATAGTAATATTATACCCTAATTAAGGGAAATACTGGATGAAGTTTTCTATCTTTACTAAATATGACAGGTATACTTACTAAAGTGAGGCCATAAATTAAAAAATATCCTGGACCCATCACTCTCTTTGGAATTGCTTTTACTTCATAGGTTTTGTTTACTCACTTCATCTCATAAATGCTCTTGATAGTGTTTTTTTCATTCAACTATTTTGCTCCTTTAAAATAAGAAATCCTTTCCTACTAAATGATAAGATACAATGAAAAAAATTTGCTTGCATTTTCCCCCTTATCTTGTAAATCTGTGAAAGAAAACATACTTTTGAAATTCATATTATCATCAACTGATATGAAAAAGGAATACAGAAAAAGTATAAATGAAAAAGAAACTGTGTGAAGACAGAATTTTACTCTGAAAATAAGTTTGAGGCCTCATCTAAAAGAGCAATTAGGAGAAAGGAATGATAAGTTAATATGATGCTTCTGGGACTCTTTCTGAAATTAGAAATTCAAAAGGTTGAAGAGGATAGATCTGAAAATGTCTGAACTGCTCTACTCTCTCCTGCCAAAAACAAGGGACTGTCAAAGACTCAGAGTTTGGGGACAAATAAGTGGAGATCTGTTACTATTGAATGGGGATATGTAATAGTTAATTTTATGTGTAAGTTGACTGATCATTATTCCTGGGTGTATCTGTGAGTGTGTTTCTGTAGAAAATGAACATCTGAATCAGACTGAATAAAGCATGTTGCCCTTCCTCATGTGACAGGCTTCATTCAGTTCACTGCATAAAAGGCTGCATAAGAAAGACATTATTGGTCTTGTCCCTTTGGACTCAGATTGAGATTGGGACTAGAATTTACACCATCAGCTTCCTGGTTTTCAGGCCTTTGGACCTATACTGAAACTATCCCACCGGCTCTCATGATCTCCAGTTTCACAGCAGAGATGCTGGACTTCTCAGATTCTGTAATTGCATGACCCAATTCCTTATAGTAAATCGATCAATCTCTGTCTCTCTTTCTCTCCCTCTCCGGATAGATATATGGACATAGATATAGATATTTTTCAGAATAACAATGTCTCATTAGGGAAGACTAAAGGGTTATATCCTACTGGCTCTGTTTCTCTGAAGAAACCAGATTAATACAGGATGTGAATTTCAAGAATTATGCAAAAGGAGGAAGATGATAAACTGGCTTACCAAATATGCTCTTAATATCCTGTGGGTACTCCCATGTTTATGTTAAGATACTAGATTCCAATTGCTCATGCAGTATCTTGTTAACTAGGGTCTTGAATGATAGACAGTTATCTTGTCTCTTGTTGTACAAGTGACTTGTTTGGCTAACTGCATTGCTTAGTAAGTTGTTACTGAGTAAACCAATGAATGAGCAAATAACTCCAGGTGTGGGGTGCCTGGCTGGTTCAGTGAGAAGAGCATGCAGCTCTTAATCTCAGGGTATTACCCCAAACATGAGTTTGGGCCCCACAATGGGTGTAGAGATTACTAAAAAAAAAAATTAACTAAAAAAAAAAAATGACTGCAGGTGTATACATTTCAAGTAGGCTAAATGTTAGCAAGCCGATGTCATCTGATCATTTTATTTTTGGTAGATGATAGATGATAATCAATCTCTGTCTCTCTGTCAATCAGCAGACGATAATTTTCCTTCAAGAACTATCAGTCTGACTGCATAAATATAAATTAACTGGATGTTTAGTGAAAAGGTAGAAAAAATATTAATTGTAGCTTAGATTCCTCTAAACCATATCTTGTTCTACAGCACACAAAATCCAAATCAAACCTTTTTCTCCCTAAGAGTAATCTATATGACAAAGAATCTGAGCTTTATTGGATTATAATCATGTGTAAAACATTGGTCTTGTCATAAAATGTCTTAAAACTATTTAAGATTCAATTAAATGGCTAAATCTCAAATAGCACAGGCCTTTGGGTAGTTGTGAATAAAGAATGATAAGTTTAGCCATATTAAATTCAGAAAAAATAAAACCCTCAATACAGTCAAATGGAAAAAATAATGTACTTGCCATTTTGTCTGTGTAACTTTTCTATAAAGGACAGTTGCAAGTGACTTGAGCTAGGTGAGTATCATTTTTAATCACTTTTCTTTTTATATGTTTATCATGTATAAAGAACTATGAGAAATGCTCTACTTGCTGTAGTTCTATTTTTTTGTCTCTGAAAAACTCTAAGAAATTTATTCCCAATATTAAGCCAAAGTATTCCCAAACAATTTTAAAGTAGTGAATAAATATTTACATTCGAGCAGCAAATTTTTTGTTACTTTTTATGATCCTCAGAAATCTGAAAAACAAGACGAACCAATGATACATTTTTATACATGTAATTAAATTCAGGAAAAATAAATGATAAGCAGTGATTTGTGAAGTGAATGTTTACTTTGGTATATCTTTATCTTTGCAAGGTTATTACTAAAGAAATGACTTAATGTTCACCTTTAGCTGGAGTGCCTTCTCTAAGTTTTCAATCTTTCTTTCAGCTTTCCTCAGATTCCTCAGCTCTTCTGAGTCTCTGAAAGAGCTCTTTGGGGACAAAGACCTTGAACGTTTCACAGGTGGTTCCTCGAGAATAAAACAAGGACATGGTTGAACTAGTTGGAACACTGGATTATGAAAGACATGCAAAATTAAAGAACAAGTAATTTTGAATACTAATAATGAATTATAAAAAAAATCCTGCATGGAATACCAGAGAAATAACAAGCGGAATTACCACAGTGCTACCGCTAAAGGTTTCTCTGTGACTCGTTAATGAGAATATTCATTTACATTTACATTGTTTCTTTCAGAATAATGATGTCCCATTAGGGAAGACTAAAGGGTTATAGACTCAGAAATGCAAGAAACCTCATTACAAAGGAGGGGATAGAGGCTGGTCTAATTGCTCTATAAGGGTCCAAGGTTACACTTGATAGGACAACCAGAAACAAGAGGGAAAGGATTTTTTTCCCTTTGAAATAGTTTAACACACTGTGAAGTTGAAGGAACAATATGCTTGAGGAATATAAATACAACAGACAGTAGATCTTCTACCATAATGACCATATGGTCATTAACTATAATGTGGCTAACTAGAGACAAGAATGTGTGTTTATATTATGTACAGCTTCATATACCAATCTGGAGAAGGAATATGTGAAAGCAACTATTAAGCTGGGCAACATATTGTTCATACTTACTGCATGTCCTTACGAAAAAGAAAGAAAATTTCGTTCCAAATATCCCTCTCATTTTCTTGACTTTTGTTAAAAGCAACGAAACATCAAAGCGCTACATTTTTTAACTTCAGCAATGTAGCAAGTAACCAAATTAGGCCCTATATATAATGTATCTCAATTTCAGGAATGTTTTCTTTCATTTAAATAAAGCTCAATACTCTGAAACTACTCCAAAATGGCAAGAAATGTATAATGCAGTTATGTTTAAATAAATAAATATATATATAAAGCTCATTCTTCTGAAAATTACTGATAATATTAGAGGGAGTAAATAAGACTATAATAGAAACGGGTCTATTTTTAAATACTTCCTAGACTAAGATAGTTCTACTCATAGGAAAAAAATGGAAAGAACTAAAAACAATTATCTTGAAAAATATAGTTTTCTGCTTATAAAATCATTATTTTCTACTGCTGAAGTAACAAGTGTGAGAAAAACATCTGAAGTTCCTCACTTTTCTATTTATCTAGAGATAACATATTTACAATGTTACATAATAACATATTGACAAAATGATATTATAAGATGTTTATTTTAGTCAGTGTTGACAAAAACTGTTGCAGCATAACAGGATTATATACTATGGTATATATACTGTAATACAAATATTACAAAAAGGAAAAGCTAGACATTAATAAATGAAAAACATGCTATGGAAAATTTGCTTATTTTTCTCTATTGCTATACCTTTAAATCTGAAATTATATCATTGCATAAATTAATGTTAAATTCCACTTTATAGTTTATATCCACATGGGTAATATTTTAAATATCATATCTGAATGAAATAGAAACATTTAGACATATTTTTCTTTTAACAACTACTATTACTTTAAAATGATTTATTTTTATTTTTTTATTGTTATGTTAATCACCATATATTACATCATTAGTTTTTGGTGCAGTGTTCCATGATTCATTGTTTGTTCATAACACCCAGTGCTCCATGCAGAACGTGCCCTCCTCAAAACCCATCACCAGGCTAACCCATCCCCCTACCCCCCTCCCCTCTAGAACCCTCAGTTTGTTTTTCAGAGTCCATCATCTCTCATGGTTCGTCTCCCCCTCTGACATACTCCCCTTTTCTTCCTCTCCTGTTATCTTACTTTAAAATGATTTTTTACTTAGATTAACTTATCTATAGATTAGATATATGAGATACGTAGCCAAACTTTTAAAAATTTTTTAAATTCATTTAATTAACATATAGTGAATTAGTTTCAGAGGTAGAGTTCAGTGATTCATCAGTCTTATATAACACCCAGTTTAGCAAAACTTTTTAACATAATAATGTTAACTTACTCCAAAACAGCTATACTACTACTAATCTATTTAATTAAATTAGGAATACATTATTTAGTCTTTAAAACAATTTTTTTTTAAAAATTTTATTTATTTGAGAGGGAGAGAGAGAGCACGAGAAAGTGTAAGAGCAGGGGGAGGGAGAAGCAGGCTCCCTCCTCAGCAGGGAGCCAGACACTGAGCTCCATCCCAGGAGCCCAGGATCATGACCTAAGCTGACTGCAGACGGATTAACCGACTGTGCCACCCAGGAGCCCCACACAACAATTTTTTGTCAAGCATTTGGCACATAAATGTTCTTTTAAAGCTTCCAGGAAAAAAAAAAAAGCTCCCAGAAATATAAGCAGAGAGGTAAAGCCTCTTTGTTTTTAAACTTCATCACTGGCCTTGCCAGCTTCACCCTGACAAATTCACAAAATGACAAAATGTCCCTACCTTATGTTTTCTTTCAGTACTTGTCCAGAAGCATTTCTCTGAGGAACCCTTGTTGGTAGATTTGCTCTCTGACAGTTTTTCATTTGCTATATTTAATTTCCCCTGTAAATACTCAATTTCAGACTTCTGTGAGACCATTAAAGTTTCTAAGCTTGATAAAGATGGCCGTTGAGATACCTATTTAAAAAAAAAAGTATATGTGCAAATATATATGCATGTTTGTATATTATTTCTATATGTGCAAATACTTATATATGATATTATTACATTATATAAATAATAAGTATTCAGAGAAGGAAAATTGCATTTCAATAATAAACTGTAAACTAGCATTAGCTAAATTCCCATCATCCTAATACAATGGCATTTTTCAATAAAAGAACCAAGAGTTTATATAAATATTTTCATAAATAATATTGTCATACAGATTTACAGGAGAAAAACATTACAGCATGGTTGCATAAAACCTACCACTTATCTATAAATTAATTATTTCAAAAATATGATTATACACAGATGTATTTCATAATGAAATACTCAATCTACCATTTGATCACAAAGAGTCATATAATACCACTGAATATAAACTTGGGAAAAGGAAACTAACAGCACTTTAAGTCTAATTATCTTCCAATGTATCATAATTTAATAACCCACAAAACTCTGATACTTTTAATGTCAATACAGTCCACTGTATTCTCTTTTGAAATTACATGTCAGATAATCTGCTAATGGTAAGCACCACATTATAGCAACAACAACAAAAAAAAATCACAAAAAAATTAAGCATGTAGGATACCTTCAAGAAATGTTAGTTCGCAAAAACCAGCATTCTGTGAAATTCTACTACCATCTTAACCGAATATTTTTGAGGCCATTAAAATCTATGCATATATCATATTTAAATTAACCACTCCACTTACAAAAAACAAAAACACTAAATCATAGTGAAAACAAAGTTTTTATTTTTTCCAGCAAAGAGAGTCAAAAGTCAAAATTATAATTTTGGATATAGAAGCACTAGCCCTGAAAATAGTTTCATTTAAAATGTGGAAAACCCTACCTGTCCTATGTGATATTCCTAAGGGATATCAGAAGAAATATATATGTTTAATTTTTCTGAACCAACAATGGAAAATATTACCCTTTTCTGGTTTGAACTTTTTCCTTTTTTTCTTTTAGGAAATAGGTAAAATTGTCCTAATTCTAACTTCTAGTTATTATGAGACAGGTCATCTTTGATTTATTTATATTATTATTATACTTTCATCTATTTAAATCATTTGATTTGTTTTCCAACCTTCATCCTATTATATTGCTAAATATTTTCCTCAGTATTGTTTATACTGTACCCTTACCACACTTACCATACATTAAATACTTACTTCATTACCTTTCTTTAAATATCAAATTAAAATACTTCAAGCACTTTTATTCCAAACTCTAAACGATTTTGCCCTATTCTTTCCTCTCACTTTTAATCACCATATGACCATTATTTATTTCATTTTTTCTTCTTATCATGTAAGCAAATTTATGATGTTTCTTTCCTTTGACTGGGCCACTAATCTGAACAGTTTTCAAAAGCCACCTGCTCTTATTCAGGTTCCTTTAAATAAAATTATTAAGAATATATTAATATTCCACCATTTACCAAAGAAATTTAAAATAAGTTGTTCAAGGTCAAACAAAAATTTAGAATAAAACAGAAATAACCTAACTTTAGTTTTATTGGTATATCCAATAAGCAGTCCCATATTCTTTAAATGAGTTTAAATAAGTGAATTTTCTAAGTCATCACTGGATTATAATGTAGTAGATAAGAATGTAAAAAATAGTAATATTCAATCAAGGAGCTGTAATGATAAATAAGTCAAATACTTGTGAAGACATTAAAAATGCTCCAACTGTGGATACTGTCATCATCTGAGTAAGGATTCTACATTTAGGGAGCAGTCCTTTAAAATTCTTCAACAAACAATAACAGAACTTCAAAAATAAAATACTATGAAAGCACTAATTAACTCAAATTCACATAGGCGCAGGGAAGATAAGTAAATAAAATGGGTTGTGTTTAGTATATTTTAAAATCACAGCTTTGGAATTCATTCAACAGAGACACTTTGTAGACATATTACACATGTACATAGATAATTTATATCCACAAAAAAACTTATACATGCTCCCAGTGTTTTTAAAATCTGATCTTCTCCCTCTCTGGCCTTTTATCACTTTTGCAGGAGATATAGGCACAAGAAGTATTTCATACTTCTCTTAATATGACCATGTTTAAAAGCATAGGTAAAATGAAATGTCAAGTGACACTCAGCCTCACCTAAGGGCATAAGGAGGGTTTTTGCGACAGGAGCTACTCAAGATCCAGTCAACTGTTTTCCTAGGTGAACGAATGTGGCCCACCACCGCTAGAGTGACTGATTTTTCAAAAGTAAGGAATTAGGGTTTCTAAGGGAAATCTCCTGATTTTAAAATGTTGGTCAGACTCCGTTTATGACTTCTGTATTTTGAGAACATGGTTGTGGGAGTATAAACTGTTACAAATTTTCTAGGGAAATTTTGAAATATGTATCAAAGCACATAAAAATGTATCAAGCCTTTGGCTTAGCATTCTAGTCATGCTGAAGGTTGATACAGAAAGATATCCATGATAAACTATTAAATTAGAAAAGCAGGTTACCAAAGAATATACTGTATAGAAACAGATTTTGCCAAACATGCATAGGAAAAACAACAACAACAAGCCCTAAAATGTTTTAGTGTCATTTCTCAGTGGAAAAATCATATGTGAATCATTTTCTTCATATTTATTTGAATTTCCTTACATTTTACAATGAACACGTCACTAAATGTTTTTCAAAATGTAATTTTTTTCTTCAAATAAAAGGAATAAAAGTTGATTATAAAATGTTCAGATTATATAGGAGAAATATAGATGAAAAGTCTTTTCATAATCTCATCCCTTATAGTTTGCTAGTGATAACTTTGGGCTACATTTACCTAGACTTTAAAAAGGAAAGGAAAACCACTATAATTCTGCCCTTCAATCTTCCTTTCAAAATTAATAGACTTAAATTTTTAGAACAGTTTTATACTTACAGAAAATCTAAGCAGATGCTGTAGAGTCCTATACCTCCCACCCCCACCCATTCAGGTTACCCTATTATCAACATCTAAAATTAATATGGTACATTTGTTATAAGTAATGAACCAATATTCATACATTATTTTTAACTAAAGTTCATAATGTATTCAAATCTCCAAAGTTTTTATGTAATGTCCTTTTTCTGTTCCAGGATCCCATCCACAATACCACATTACATCTACTTATCATGTCAGAAACTCTTGGCTCTGACAGTTTCTCAGACTTTACTTACTTTTGGTAACATTGATAGTTTTGATGAGTAAATGATAATCAGGTGCACTGTAGGATGCCTCTCTATTGGAATTTGTCTGAGTTTTTCTTATGATTAGACTGGGGTTATGAGTTTGGGGGAGGAAGATCACAGAAGCAAAGTGCCATTTTCATTATATCAAGGGTACATAGTATCAACGTGGTTTAACTCTTGACATTGACCTAGATCACCTGGATAAAATAGTGTTTGTCAGGTCACTCCACTGTCCCCCATCCATACTATACTCAATGTGCTTTGTAAGCTATGTATAACATATATGAGAAAAATGTATCTTTACTTGTCATTATCCTTTCAAGTGCTGCTTTGAAGGTTTAGCATAATCAAGACAACCAGTACGCCTGTCTGGGGAAGTTCATTTTATCTATTGCCCTTAAAACCCTAGAATCTTTGAAAACTTTAATTTTCTTACTAAGAATTATTAGTATCCCATCAATAATTTTCTCCTCTAATATCAAAAATCATTATTCACCTTTATAGTTTACAGTCTTAAAAGACAATGAAGTACCGGTATAGTGCTAGACCATAGTTAATCTTGATGAGAAGTGATCAATGGAGTATGTGTCCAAATGCCTCCAATTGAAACTATGTCTTTAAATTGACCATTATTAGTATATAACTTCTTTTTCACATTGACCCACAGAGATAATTTTGATCAAAAAGTCCTGTAGAAGATGTAGAGTAGAAGTGGGGGGGAATCATTCATTAAGTGCTGTACAAATTACTATTAAGAATTATATAAATGGGGGCGCCTGGGTGGCTCAGTAGTTAAGCGTCTGCCTTCAGCTCAGGTCATGATCCCAGCGTCCTGGGATTGAGCCCCACATCGGGCTCGCTGCTCTGCGGGAAGCCTGCTTCTCCCTCTCCCATTCCCCCTGCTTGTGTTCCCTCTCTCACTGTCTCTCTCTGTCAAATGAATAAATAAAATCTTTAAAACAAAAAAGAATTATATAAATGAAATAATCTAGTCATGTTGTATTAACTTCAAGCAACATTGTATAGCATTATACATTAGAGGCTGAGTGAATAATACCTAATAAATAGAAAAGTGTTTCAAAGTTTTAACAATCACAAAGAATTGCAAGTTAAACTCTTTTCCTTATTGGTAAGTTTTAATTAAACATATCCATTTGTTTCCTACTATATTAAAATAATAGTAACTATCATTTAGTGAAAAAATACTGAGGTCCTAGCTGAAGATAAGCATTTCACATATATTATCTTACTTAAGAAATGTATAAATTCCACACCTGTCAATACATAATGTAGCCTACTGCGAAACAAAAACATCTAAAAAGGCATGATACCACAGGAAAAAAAATAATTTCTCCTAAAATAAGGTCACTGAAAATTAAATATATATTAAACATCCATGTATGCTTAAAATCTGTAATGTGTGTGTGTAGATAAAACATCTAACCTATATATATATACGTATCAAAGAAAATAACATCTTGAATAACTGTTCTCTGAAAATGAACTCAAATCCTCTTGGAAGAAGACATAATATAAAAATATATAATATAGGTTAAAGTGTGTGTGTATACATACATATATATATATATACACACACAAAATTTTCTTATGAAATATCTGAATCTCTACAAAAACTTGCCATTTTATTTAAAATTGATTTTAGAAATGGGAAAATACATTTA